>NC_083897.1:111625276-112250276 GCF_032452875.1 Bos javanicus
TGTCTGCAGTAATTTTGGAGCCCCTCAAAAGAAAAACTGTGATTGTTTCCACTTTTTTCTCCTATTTGCCATAAAGTGATGGGATCAGATGGCATGATCTTAGTTCTGTGAATGTGGAGTTCTAAGTCATCTTTTTCACTCTTCTCTTTCACCTTCATCAAGAGATTCTTTAATACCTCTTCACTTTCTGCCATTAGAGTTTCGTCATCTGCAAATCTGAGGTTGTTGATATGAGGGCTATTCCATTTATTCTAAGGGATTCTTACCCACAGTAGTAGATATAATGGTCATCTGAACTAAATTCTCCCATTCCTGTCCATTGTAGTCCACTGGTTCCTAAGATGTCGATGGTCACTCTTGCTATCTCCTGCTTGACCACGTCCACTTTACCTTGGTTTATGGACCTAACATTCCAGGTTACTATGCAATATGGTTTTTATAGCATGAGACTTTAGAGTGTCACTTCTGCTTTGGGCCAGCTTCTTCATTCTTTCTGGAGCTATTTCTCCACTCTTCCCCAGTAGCATACTGGATACCTTCTGACCTTGAGGGCTCATCTTCTGGTGTCATATCTTTTTGACTTTTCATACTGTTTGTCAGGTTGTCAAGGCAAAAAGCCTGGAGTGGTTGGCCATTCCCTATTCCAGTGGACCACGTTTTGTCAGAACTCTATACTATGACCCATCTGTCTTGGGTGGCCCTAATGGCATGGCTCATAGCCTTGTTGAGTTACAAAGCCCCTTCACCACAACAAGGGTGTGATCCATGGAGTTAAATGCTTCCTTATCTCTCCATAAATGTAAAAAATAAAAATAACACAGGAACAGGTAGAAGTTATACAATTCTATAGCATTTTTTAACCTTTTTCTTAAGTCTTCTCAAGATTAAGTTCAGCTCACTTCAGTCACTCAGTTGTGTTCAACTCTTTGTGACCCCATGAATTGCAGCATGCCAGGATTCCCTGTCTGTCACCAACTCCCAGAGCCTACTCAAACTCATGTCTGTTTAGTCGCTGATGCCATCCAACCATCTCATCCTCTGTTGTCCTCCTCTCCTCCCGCCTTCAATCTTTCCCAACATCAGGGTCTTTTCCAATGAGTCAGTTCTTTGCATCAGGTGGCCAAAGTATTGGAGTTTCAGCTTCAAAATCAGTCCTACCAATGAACACCCAGGACTGATCTCTTTTAGGATGGACTGGTTGGATCTCCTTGCAGTCCAAGGGACTCTCAAGAGTCTTCTCCAACACCAGAGTTCAAAAGCATCAGTTCTTCTGCAGTCAGCTTTCTTTATAGTCCAACTCTTACATCCATACATGACTACTGGAAAAACCATAGCTTTGACTAGATGGACCTTTGTTGGTAAAGTAATGTCTCTGCTTTGTAATATGCTGTCTAGGTTTGTCATAGCTTTTCTTCCAAGGAGCAAGTGTCTTTTAATATCCTGGTTGCAGTCACCATCTGCAGTGATTTTGGAACCCCACAAAATAAAGTCTCTCATTGTTACCATTGTTTCCCCATTTATTTGCCATGAAGTGATCGGACCAGATGCCATGTTCTTAGTTTTCTGAACGGTCAGTTTTAAGTTAACTTTTTCACTCTCTTATTTCACTTTCATCAAAAGGCTCTTTAGTTCTTCTTTGATATCTGCCATAAGGGTGGTATCATCTGCATATCTGAGATTACTGATATGTTTCCTGGATATCTTGATTCCAGCTTGTTCTTCATCCAGCCTAGCATTTCACATGATGTACTCTGCATATAAGTTAAATAAGCAGGGTGACAATATACAGCCTTGATGTACTCCTTTCCCAATTGGAACCAGTCTGTTGTTCCATGTCCAGTTCTAACTGTTGCTTTCTGATGTGCATACAGATTTCTCAGGAAGCAGGTCATTTGGTCTGGTATTCCCATCTTTTAAAGAATTTCCCAGTTTGTTGTGTTCCACACATTCAAAGGTTTTGGCATAGTCGATAAAGCAAAAGTAGATGTTTTTCTGGACCTCTCTTCTTTTTCGATGATGCAACAGATGTTGACAATTGGAGCTCTGGTTCCTCTGCCTTTTCTAAATCCAGCTTAAACATCTGGAATTTCATGGTTTGTGTACTGTTGAAGCCTGGCTTGGAGAATTTTGAGCATTACTTTGCTAGTGTGGTGAGATGAGTGTAATTGTGTGGTATTTTGAACATTCTTTAGCATTGCCTTTCTTTGGGATTGGAATGAAAATTGACCTTTTCTAGTCCTGTGGCCACTGCTGAGTTTTCCATATTTGCTGGCATATTGAGTGCAGCACTTTCACAGCATCATCTTTTACAATTTGAAATAGCTCAACAGGAATTCCATCACCTCCACTAGCTTTGTTCATAGTGATACTTCCTCAGGCCCATTTGACTTCTCATTCCTGGATGTCTGGCTCTAGGTGAGTGATCACATCTTCGTGATTAACTGGGTCATGAAGATCTTTTATGTATAGTTTTTCTGTGATTTTCTTGCCACCTCTTCTTAATATCTTCTGCTTCTATTAGGTCCGTACCATTTTTGTCCTTTATTGTGTCCATCTTTCCATGAAAACTTCCCTTGGTATCTCTAATTTTCATGAAGAGATCTCTAGTAATTCCCACTCTATTGTTTTCCTGAGGAAAACAATATTGTTGACCCCTAAGGAAGTTTTTCTTATCTCTCCTTTCTATTCTTTGGAACTCTGCATTCAAATGGGTATATCTTCCCTATTCAACTTTGCCTTTAGCTTCTATTCTTTTCTCAGGTATTCGTAATGCCTCATCAGACAATCATTTTGCCTTTTTACATTTCTTTTTCTTGGGGATGATCTTGATCATTGCCTCCTGTACAATGTCATGAACCTCTGTCCATAGTTCTTCAGGCACTACATCAATCAGATCTAATCCCTTGCATCTATTTGTCACTTCCATAGTATAATCGTAAGGGATTTGATTTAGGTCATATCTGAATGGTCTATTGGTTTTCCCTACTTTCTTCAATGTAAGTATGAATTTGGCAAAAAGGAGCTCATGATTTGAGCCACAGTCAACTCCTGGTCTTGTTTTTGCTGACTGTATAGAGCTTCTCCATTTTTGGCTGCAAAGAAGATAATCAATTTGATTTTCGTATTGACTATCTGGTGATGTCCATGTGTAGAGTCTTCTCTTGTGTTTTTGGACGAGGGTGTTTGCTATGACCAGTGCATTTTCTTGGCAAAACTCTGCTAGTCTTTGGCCTGCTTCATTTTGTACTCAAGGGCCTCATTTGCCTGTACTCCAGGTAGCTCTTGACTTCTTACTTTTGCATTCCAGTCCCCTATAATGAAAAGGACATATTTTCTGGGTATTACTTCTAGAAGGTCTTGTAGGTCTTCATAGAACCGTTCAACTTCAGCTTCTTCAGCATTATCGTTTGGGGCATAGACTAGGATTACCGTGATATTGAAAGGTTTGCCTTGGAAATGAACAGAGATCATTCTGTCATTTTTGAGATTGCATCCAAGTAGAGGTCTGACAGAATGTGGTCCACTGGAGCGGAATGGCAAACCACTTCAGTATTCTTGCCTTGAGAACCTCATGAACAGCATGAAAAGGCAAAAAGATAGTACACTGAAAAATGAACTCTTGAGGTCAGTAGGTGCCCAATATGCTACTAGAGATCAGTGGAGAAATACCTCCAGAAAGAATGAAGGGATGCAGCCAAAGCAAAAACAACACCCAGCTGTGGATGGGACTGGTGATAGAAGCAAGGTTCAGTGCTGTAAAGAGCAGTATTGCATAGGATCCTGGAATGGTAGGTCCATGAATCAAGGCAAATTGGAATTGGTGAAATAGGAGATGACAAGAGTGAACATCGACATTCTAGCAATCAGTGAACTAAAATGGACTGGAATGGATGAATTTAACTCAGATGACCATTGTATCTACTACTGTGGGCAGGAATCCCTTAGAATAAATGGAATAGCCATCATGGTCAACAAAAGAGTTTGAAATGCAGTACTTGGATGCAATCTCTGAAAAGACAGAATGATCGCTGTTCGTTTCCAAGGCAAACTTTCAATATCATGGTAATCCAAGTCTATGCCTTGACCAGTCACGCTGAAGAGGCTGAAGTTGAACAGTTCTATGAAGACCTACAAGGACTTCTAGAACTAATACCCAGAAAAGATGTCCTTTTCATTATAGGGGACTGGAATGCAAAAGTAGGAAGTCAAGAAACACCTGGAGTAACAGGCAAATTTGGCCTTGGAGTACAGAATGAAGCAGGGCAAAGGCTAATAGAGTTTTGCCAAGAGAACACATCGGTCATAGCAAACACCCTTTTCCAACAACACAGGAGAAGACTCTACACATGGACATCACCAGATGGTCAACATCGAAATCAGATTGATTATCTTCTTTGCAGCCAAAGATGGAGAAGCTCTATACAGTCAGCAAAAACAAGACCAGGAGCTGACTGGGGCTCAGATCATGAAATCCTTATTGCCAAATTCAGACTGAAATTGAAGAAATTGCAGAAAACCAATAGACCATTCAGGTATGACCTAAATCAAATCCCTTATGATTATACAGTGGAAGTGATAAATAGATTTAAGGGGCTAGATCTGACAGACAGAGTGCCTGATGAACTATGGATGGAGGTTTTTGCCATTGTACAGGAGACAGGAATCAAGACCATCCCCAAGAAAAAGAAATGCAAAAGAGCAAAATGGCTGTCTGAGGAGGCCTTTCAAATAGCTGTGAAAAGAGGGGAAGTGAAAAGCAAAGGAGAAAAGGAAAAATATACCCATTTGAATGCAGAGTTCAAAGAATAGCTAGGAGAGATAAGAAAGCCTTCCTCAGTGATCAATGCAAAAAAAAAATAGAGGAAAAGAATAGAATGGGAAAGACTAGAGATCTCTTCAAGAAAATTGGAGATACCAAGGGAACATTTCATGCAAAGATGGGCTCAGTAAAGGACAGAAATGGTAGGGACCTAACAGAAGCAGAAGATATTAAGAAGTGGTGGCAAGAATACACAGATGAACTGTACAAAAAAGATCTTCATGACCAAGATAATCACAATGCTGTGATCATTCAATTAGAGCCAGACATCCTGGAATGTGAAGTCAAGTGGGCCTTAGGAAGCATCACTATGAACAAAGCTAGTGGAGGTGATTGAATTCCAGTTGAGCTATTTCAAATCCTGAAAGATGATGCTGTGAAAGTGCTGCACTCATTATGCCAGAAAATTTGGAAAAGTCAGTAGTAGCCACAGGTATGGAAATGGTCAGTTTTCATTCCAGTCCCCAAGAAAGACAATGCCAAAGAATGCTCAAACTACTGCACAATTGCACTCATCTCACACGCTAGTAAAGTAAAGCTCAAAATTCTCCAAGACAGGCTTCAGGAATACGTGAACCATCAACTTCCAGATATCAGGCTGGATTTAGCAAAGGCAGAGGAACCAGAGATCAAATTGCCAACATCTGCTGGATCATCAAAAAAGCAAGAGAGTTCCAGAAAAACATCTATTTCTGCTTTATTGACTATGCCAAAGCCTTTGACTGTGTGGATCACAATAAACTGTGGAAAATTCTTCAAGAGATGTGAATACCAGACCACCTGACCTGCCTCTTGAGAAACCTATATGCAGGTCAGGAAGCAACAGTTAGAACTGGACATGGAACAACAGACTGGATCCAAATAGGAAAAAGAGTACATCAAGGCTGTATATTGTCACTCTGCTTATTTAACTTATATACAGAGTACATCATGAGAAATGCTGGGCTGGAGGAAGCACAAACTGAAATCAAGATTGCTGGGAGATCTCTAACAATAACCTCAGTTATGCAGGTGACACCACCCTTATGCCAGAAAGTGAAGAAGAACTAAAGAGCCTCTTGATGAAAGTGAAAGAGGAGAGTGAAAAAGTTGGCTTAAAGGTCAGCATTCAGAAAACTAAGATCATGCCATCTGGTCCCATCACTTCATGGCAGATAAATGGGGAAACAGTGGAAACAGTGGCTGACTTTATTTTGGGGGGCTCCAAAATCACTGCAGATGGTGATTGCAGCCATGAAATTAAAAGACGCTTACTCCTTGGAGGGAAAATCATGACCTACCTAGACAGAATATTAAAAAGCAGAGACAATACTTTGTCAACAAAGTTCTGTCTAGTCAAGGCTATGGTTTTTCCAGTGGTCATGTATGGATGTGAGAGTTGGACTGTAAAGAAAGCTGAGTGCCAAAGAATTGATGCTTTTGAACTGTGTTGTTGGATAAGACTCTTGAGAGTCCTTTGGACTGCAAGGAGATTCAATCAGTCCATCCTAAAAGAGATCAGTCCTGGGTGTTCATTTGTAGGACTGATTTTGAAGCTGAAACTCCAATTGGTCACCTGATGCGAAGAGCTGACTCATTTGAAAAGACCCTGATGCTGGGAAAGATTGAAGGCAGTAGGAGAAGGGGATGACAGAGGATGAGATAGTTGGATTACATCACCGACTCAATGGACATGGGTTTGGGTGGACTCCGGGAGTTGGTGATAGACAGGGAGGCCTGACATCCTGGGGTTCATAGGGTCACAAAGAGTCAGACACGACTGAGCAACTGAACTGACTGACTTACTGCATTTTGGACTCTTTTGTTGACTGTGATGGCTACTCCGTTTCTTCTAAGGAATTATTGCCCATAGTAGTAGATATAATGGTGATCTGAGTTAAATTCACCCATTCCCATCCATTTTAGTTCACTGATTCCTAAACTGTCGATGTTCACTCTTGCCATCTCCCGTTTGACCACTACCAATTTGCCTTGATTTATGGAGCTAACATTTCAGGTTCCTATGCAATATTGCTCTTTAAAGCATTGGACTTCACTTCCATCACCTGTCACATCCACCTGGCTGTTATTTTTGCTTTGGCTCCATCTGTTCATTCTTTCTGGAGATACTTCTCCACTCTTATTCAGTAATATATTGGGCATCTATTGGCCTGGGGCGTTCATCTTTCAGTGTCATACCTTTTTGCCTTTTCATACTGTTCATGGGGTTCTCAAGGCAAGAATACTAAAGTGGTTTGCCATTCCCTTCTCCAGTGGACCATGTTTTGTCAGAACTCTCTGCCATGACCCGTTTGTCTTGGGTGGGCCTACATGGCATGGCTCATAGTTTTATTGAGCTAGACAAGACTGTGGTCCATGTGATATGTTTGGTTAGTTGTCTGTGATTGTGGTTTTCATTCTGTCTTCCCTCTGATAGATGAGGATAAGAGGCTTATGGAAGCTTCCTGATGGGAGAGGAAACTAGGTCTAGTTCTGATGGGAAGGGCCATGTTCAGTAAATCTTTAATCCAGTTTTCTGTCGATGGGTGGGGCTGTGTTCCCTCCCTTCTAAAAGTCCCATGCATGCACTGCTGCACTCAGTACCCCCAACCCTGTAGCAGGACTTCTCAGGTCATCTCAGGACTGGTTACTTTAAATTATGTAAAAATAAAACCTTTCCCATAAGTTATGAATAGGCTTCTATCAAATTATTTCAATCCTTCATCAAGGAAAGAGGCCTCAGATTGGACCATTTCAGAAACTCTCCTTTGGGGTGAACGTATTATGGAAAAAGAGAGTGGTTAACACAGGACTTTTCAATTTCTGCATCATTGACATATTGCGCTGGATAAGTCTTTGTTTTGGGTGCCATCTGGCTTCCCTGGTGGCTCAGACGGTAAAAGCGTCTGCCTACAATGCAGGAGACTGGGGTTTGCTCTCTGGGTTGGGAAGATCCCTGAAGAAGGAAATGGCAACCCACTCCAGTTTTCTTGCCTGGAAAATCCCATAGATGGAGGAGCCTGATAGGCTACAGTCCATGGGGCCACAAAGACTCGGACAGGACTGAGCGACTTCACTTCACTTCACTTGTGCATTGTAGAATGTTAGCAGCAACCTTGGCCTCCACCCATAAGATGGCAGTAGCACCTCCTTGTGACACACGGAACATTTCTCCAGATACTGTCAATTTTCTCTTAAGAGGAAAATTACTCTCGATTGAAAACCACTGGGTTAGATACAAGTAAAAAAATAATGAAGCTAGTCACACAGTTAGACGGGTAACTTAGGTTCTAGAAGTTCTTCATGTCATTTAGTGACAGAAGAAAGCTGCTCAAGCATTTTATCAGAAATTAAAAGTCCTCCTGAGAGGGATGCGGTTGTCAACTACAAATTGGCACTTACCAAGAGCATTGCCAATGACAAGGCATTAGCCATCTGCCTCTAGGGAGAGTGAACCCCATGCTGCTATAGCTGGTGACCTTCCACAACCCCTGAGGGAGTTCAGGGTGGAGGGAGGCACTCTGTGCTCCAGGGAATCTGGTAGGTCAGGTATTTAGATGGTTGGATGTTTTTAGGAACAGATTTTATGATCTTAACCCTTGCATCTCCTCTCATCTAGAGAAGCACTAAATCCCTTCATAATGACATCAGACCCTCATGACTAACAAAAAACCTTTTGTAAATTGAGTGTTTCATGGTATTGAACTCCTCCTTCACCAAAACCTTATATATTGACTTTCCCCCATTGCCACTTTGGAGCAGTCTCTCAGAGCTATCTGAGATGGTGCCTCCTGGATTGCAGTCCTCATTTTGCCCCAAATAAAACTTAAACACAACTCTTAAGTTGTACATCGATTTTAGTCGACACTGTGAAACTCTTCTTGCAAAAAAAATTCACCTGTTTGGAACAATTGTTTCTCAATATTCTTCTTTATCAAATCACTATAACCTTTTCTGGGAAAGCATCTTATATGTTCTCTCATTTTAAATTAAAAATTATAATTTAAAAAGCCTTAGCTATAATCCTAATGATAAATAAGAGGAAAGTAACTTAAATGCAAATGATATATGCTTCAGTATGTTGATGCTCAGGCCCGATTACACAAGAAGAGATAAGGAAGCAGTTACATGGTTTCACCTGTAAAGGGAATCACCATACATGTTATAGTTACGAATGCAAACTGAGAACTGTGCTGTACTGGCAACTCAAATACATGAGCAGCATCACTAAGAGGGATATGATTTTCTGAAATAGCAAACTGATAGAATTCTAAACAAAACAAAAAAATTGCACAGCTTTCTTTCCACTTCTATAGTAGTGATTCTAGGAAACTTCAGTGTATTAAGTTAATGTAAAATTTTTGTTTATATATGAAAAACAGAATTAGGTTTTATGATCAGATGTCTATTAACATATTTTTTGCTTCCATAAATTTGTTAAGTACAATACTCCAAATTCAGGCAGGACGCAGGTCAGTTATGCATTGTGAAGGATGGTTCACATGCAGGACATATAGCATCTCTGGACCTAGTGACTCAATGCCAGCAGTGTGCCACAATCATTATGCCAGTCAAAACTTAACTGAAAAATTTCAAAACTCTTTCTAGAAGGCAGAACCATGCTCTCAATAAGTCTCCTCAGGGTTCTAATTCTGTTCTTTGGTAAAATCCACAGTTTGTAGAATTCTGTGAAGAAATTTAAATGCAGAAGAGTATAATAATGGGATTCCCTGTGCTAATCATCACAGAATTTGATACAGTTGGATGTAAGTGGAGCTTAACAAATGCTGCAGATGAACCTGGTGTAGATGGTTTGTTGACAATACTTTGGGAAACTGTTGAAAATGTGTAAAATTCCTTTGTGAAAAGTTGAAACTGTTATGGGAAAATTATTGTAGTTGGGAATGTTCTGCATCTAGCCAAGAGTAGTGATCTGCATTTCCTCCTTCTTTACTTTATAATTTTAAATCTTGTCTTTAAGTGGTTCTTTGAATTCCTCAATTCAATGTGTCTCCTAATGAGATTTCATCTTATTATTTAATTCAAAGCATTGAATAAGGTGATGCTATTTTTAAACTACAGAAATAAATGGAGCCTATTGTGAGAATTCTTTTCAATGAATGTTGTCATTACACTGAAAACTCAAAACAGAAAAACTTCATCTGAAAGTTTTTACACTAGTATAGGATATATTGATACTAAAATGGATGTTAAATTTATTATTTACAGATGTATTATCTTTCCTTGTATATATCATACATAGAAAATATCATACATAGACAAACTTCAAAGGGAACTTCCTATAAAGATATGGTATGAAATATGGCAAGTGTAAAGACTTGAGGAAAGCTGATAAGAACCCATGATTATACACTTAAAGTTTTGCATGCAAAAGAATTGAAATGATCAGTCACTTAAAAGAAAACTTTCTATATATGTGTGTGTATGTGTGTGTATAACATAAAATATTATTGTATTAATAGTGTGATATTATAATTTTGAACAGTATCATTATAACCTATTTGGGAGGCACGAAAGATTTTTAAGGTCTCTATATTTTTTCACCCTAAAGAAATTGGTATCCATTCCTCTCTCAAGCTTATATATTTGTATAAATGTAAAACATATAATTAAATTTTAACTTCTGAATCCACTTGTGATTTCTTGTTATTGTGAATCAGTTTAGGAATGAAAATAATTTGTCTCACTTTTGACATACGTTCAATATGAGTGAGACTATTTAAATACATCTAAAATACAATTCGGAGAAGGTGATGGCACCCCACTCCAGTACTTTTTCCTAGAAAATCCCATGGACGGAGGAGCCTGGTAGGCTGCAGTCCATGGGGTCGCTAAGAGTCGGACACGACTGAGCGACTTCACTTTCAGTTTTCACTTTCATGCATTGGAGAAGGAAATGGCAACCCACTCCAGTGTTCTTGCCTGAAGAATCCCAGGAACAGAGAAGCCTGGTGGGCTGCCGTCTATGGGGTCGCACAGAGTCGGACATGACTAAAACAACGCAGCAGCAGCAGCAAAATACAATTACTTGTCAAAATAATTTTGAATACAGGGATTAATATTATATCATTTTCAAACACACTACATTAATTCTATGAGACTCAAAAAGATAATTAATATGTGGAGTTCAGTACCTATTTTAAAATTTCATTGGTAATATTTGCCTATGCCGTATGGAAAAAAACAACCTTTTGAAAGATAAATATAATTTAAAAAATCAGTGAATGCTATGAACTGTTACCTAGACTACTTTACATGCAAGATATGATAATGAAAATTATAGATATGCACACAAATTCCCAAATAATTGAAATGATACTATCAGTAAATTTAGTCTGTTCAGAGAAATTAAAAATTAAACTTTTAACTTTATTAATTCTCCAGGCAAGAATACTGGAGTGGACAGCCATTCTCTTATCCAGGGGACCTTTCCGACCCAGGGATCGAATCTAGGCCTCCTGCATTGCAGGCAGATTCTCTACAGTCTGAGCCACCAGGGAAGCCCACTATCAATAAGTTTAGTCTGCTCAAAGAAAGTAAGATTAAACTTTTAACCTTATACAGAAAATTGTTTTAAATTAAGATATATAAATATTAGTATCATTCTTAGGGTCAAATCATGTTGTTCAGTTTATACTGGGACTTTAATGTGTAAAAATTTTTGTCTAGATAATAGCATTTTACATTTTTATAGTGTCTTACATTTTTTGTTTCATTTACCCTTTATTTTTGGGCTTCCCAAGTACTGATAGTAGTGAAGAACCCCCTTGCCAATGCAGGAGACATAAGGGACCTGGGTGGGTGGATCCCCTGGTGAAGGGAATGGCAACCCACTCCAATATTCTTGCCTGGAATACCCCATAGACAGAGGAGCCTGGTGGACTCCAATCCATGGAGTTGCAAAGAATTGGACACAATTGAAGTGACTTAGCATGTACACACCCTTTAGTTTTATAAATTAGATCCTTCACTTGGGAAAGCAACCTGGTTTCCAATCTTGGTCTCATCAATTTTTAATTTTATCCCTTGCAGATTATCTAAGTCATATGTAAAATGTGTATAATTTCTATTTTTAGAGAATTAAATAAGTCACTCTATAGAAAGGATTTAACACAGTAGGCACATGCATATTATTTGCTGTTATTTTTATTTCCAGTTTATAGATGAGAAATGTGAAGCTCTGAGAGAGAAAATAAATAGTTCAAATCAGTGCTTTTCACGTTGTTTTTAAACTTCTGCCTGTGATATTGAGTGTAATACATTTTATTTTACAACCCCAAATGCATATGTACTCATAAACATATATACATAAACACACAAATATATATGAAATGAAAGTTTCATGAAGAAAATTTGCTTTTGCTATATGGAGTGCACTTGGATTTTTTCATATTTTATCTCACTGTTTCTGCCCATTTATCTTTAGGGTGACTGTGACACACTAACTTGATTTCTCCATGTATAACTGAGTCACAGCCTATAGTTTAAAAAACATAGCTGTGATCACATAGCTAGGAAATGACTGAGTTTGCACTTGAACCCATAGCTGTTGTAGACTATGTAAGTACCTTGAAGGTAACAGCTGTCTTACTCAGCCTAGATTCATCATAACACCAAGTACAATGTTTTGAACAGAGGAGATATTTGTCATGCTTTCTGAGAAATTTATGACTCTAAAACTTTCTGACTCATTGGAACTTTTCTATGGGAGAACACAATCATATTTGCACATAAAATTTTAATTTCATATCAGGCAAAGAGGACAGACATGTTTCATGAAAAGAAATCAAAACACTAGATTTGAGAACCATTAACAAAATTTGTAAAAGCAGTAATTCTGAAAAAAGTGATGAATGGTGTATCACAAACCAGACAAGAATTGGTGATGGGACATGGTAAATCAATTTTGTGTGTGTTTCAAAACATCACAAATCAAAGGTGTAGTAAGTGATAAAGAATACATTAGTGATAATATGCATTCAGTTGAATCAATTGGGATGAATGTATGAATTAATAAATTGTCCAATAGTCCTAAAATACTATTTGTATCCATATTTTCCCATACCAGACTTTAAGCAAATTTGTCATTAAGAATTTATATTGGCCCACTATAAGCTGACTCCACTTCTCTTCCTAACCCTCAATAACTAAGTTTATCATTCTCCTTAAGACAAAGAAGGACATAAAATGAAGCAAGAGTCTGAATGATACAGAAGTTGTACAGGAAGACTTTCAATTATTAAAATTTGTATAAAATTTCTAACAATGTGAAGTATGTCAAACATGTTCTGTAAAGATTGAAATTTTATACTGTGAATTAAAAAGGGATTAATAGATAGATAACAATGTAGTAATCCATAAGAGGTGCAGATGCAGTCGAAATATAAGTATTCTTTAACAATTACATTCTGTTTATGGCCTTTTCTGAAATATTGAGTATACAAGTTTTTCTCTAAGTCTTGACCCGACTACTAACTCACAGTATATTATTCCTAGACACAGAATCCCATGATCTCATATATATAAAAATTTGAAACCCTCATCAGACCAAAGTATTGTAGTGAAATTTTCCTACTAGTGACATTAGGTAACATAAGCAGAGTTGTGATAGAAGTTACTTCAGTATCTACTTGCTTTACTTGAAAATCACTGAAAAATTGAGTCCATTTTAATGAAATATCTATTTCTGACCATATTTCACTATAGCATGGATATGATAGTCAACAGCTGCTGCTGCTGCTGCTGCTGCTGCTAAGTCGCTTCAGTCGTGTCTGACTCTGTGCGACCCCATAGATGGCAGCCCACCATACTGCCCCGTCCCTGGGATTCTCCAGGCAAGAATACTGGAGTGGGTTGCCATTTCCTTCTCCAAGGCAACAGCATTTGTCCATAAATAAAGAAGGTGGAATTTTATGAATGATTTAATTGGTGAAAGTGTATAGAATTTCCTCTATCAAAGGTAAAGAAAATATTTGCCCAAATAAATTTCACTTTCTAGTTACTTTTATTAATCTGGCCTGTTTTGATAAGTATCTGTAAAATGAGCTTTTCAACTGTAGGACCCACTAATGTATTCTGTGTGAAATCTAGTGGGTTGTAGTAACCATATTTAAAAATACGGTATGGAATGGAAAATTAAGAAGTAGAGTAGAATAGAAGGCAGTATCAAATTTCTATGTCCATAGTAAGGGTATCACTTTATAAAACTTTTTTAAAATTTTTCAGAATGTGTATGTGAGTGTGTAAACTATTTATTACTGTACATCATGCTCAAAATGTGTAAAATAAATATTCTGCATGGATATAGTAAAGAATGACAATCATACATTGAAATTTTTACCTTGAAATTTATTTTAAAAATATAAGAGGGTTGTATTTTAGAATATTTTATATGTATAAAATTATATATACATACATATATATGTATACATAAATACATATATGCCTTAGAATTTGATGTTTTGAGAAGAGAATCCAGTGTATAAATCAACTATAGGTTATATTTATTCTTTTTAAGTTTGTTTCTTACTGAATTCTAAATGGATGCCCCAGTTTAAACCAATGTTTTATTAAATAGAATAAGAAGAAAGCTGAAAGCTTCAGCATAGATTTCATAGTGGTTCACATTTAAGCCTCTGAGCTATGAAATGGGCAAAAGAGAGACTTGTTAGCATCTGAACTGACATATGATGACACACAAATAGGATGCAATGAATTATCAACAATATTCAACAGATAAACTGTAATGCATAATGCAAATAGTGCATAAAAATATAGCACTATGAAGAAATTTCAGTTATCCAATATTTTTCACTAGCACTAAGATATGCACTTCAACATCTTTCAATATAGTTGTCATAACTGCTCCTATCAATATGTTACTATAGTTGAGATATCATTGTCTTAATACAGTTCCAAAAACAATCTAATAGCATTCTTATTTTCATTCAACCTCTGTTTCATATGCCAGTTACTACACCATCTAAGCTTAGAACTATATATTTAATTTCTTGTAAAATATGAAAATTTCTAACTCTTATTCTTCCTATAATTGCCACTTAAAAGTAATTAAATCCATTTAGGGTTTCCCAGGTAGCTCAGTGGTAAAGAATCAGCCCGTCAATGCAGGAGACATGGGTTCGATCCCTGGAGTAGGAAATGGCAACCCACCATAATATTTTTGCCTGGGAAATCCCATGGACAGAGGAGCCTGGCTGGTACAGTCCATGGGGTCGCAAAAGAGTCAGATGTAACTTTGCAACTAAACAACAAAACCAGTTAGTAACAGTCTTCATTTCACAAGTGTTCATGGTGACTATAGCATAACTAATATATAAAATAGTCTCTTGGCTGAAAACTGACTAAACCTCTAAATAGATATTTATTAATACTATAAATATACCTCTCTATTATTACCAGAAAGCAAAAGCATTTATGATCAAACACATAGACAATAAATGAAAGATTTCTGGGCATCAATCATTTGTCACATCCTTAAAGCTGTTAAGACTGAATTAGAAAACAGAATCAATAAATGGTATTAATCTTTCCAGAATGACAGTTAAGTACAGGTACTTAAGCATATTTCCATTGCCTGTGTCTTTTTAATTTTGAAAGTAAATGGAAATCTAACAGAAGAGGTAGGCCAGACCAACCAATAATAAGAATAATAATAAAAAAAGGCCCAGAAATAGACTAGTGAGCACAGGCAAAAAATGATACTCTAATTTGACACATAAGTTTCTATTTGGGGGCAGGATTTGAAAGCATTGTTGTGCCTTCAGGCCTATAAAGGAAATGTTTTGTATAGTAGTGTAAAATGCAAGTGAAAGGTATACTGAAAATAATGCTTTTTTGCATTCCTTGTTCTGCCATTCCAGTGTCAGAAACATTCAGTGTGTGCTGTAAAAAAATGATAGATTAGAAGCAGAAATGCATGAATAGCCTTATGAAGAGCAGTAATAGCTGTCACAACTTCCCCTGGTATTAACCAAACCATTCTGTCACTAAAAAGTAATCTGCTTGAATAAAAGGCAAAGCTTCCTGAGTTAAATCACATGAAATGCTACTGTTTTAGTGGATGGATTTAGTTATTGCCTTTTCTCCCTATACATTGTGGACTGAATCTGGCCTTTATGGGAACAGATTTTTTTTTCTTTGATTGATTAGTCATAGACAATGGGATGGGAAATTGTTCTTTAGATTTCCTCCATTAAGGTAGAGAAGAAGAAACTAAACTATAGTTTCTATTGATTGCCTATTTAGAAATGTGACAACATGGGAATTGTAGATCACAGTTAATCAGAGAGAAAAATCTGATGTTAAGAGAGATATGATGGCTCTGAAGCTAAAGTTAATTCTAAAACAGTGAAAAGAAAACAGGTTGATACTTATATCACATGGATTTAGGTGAGTTTGCCATTTATTATATCTTTAATTATCAGAGTCTACATTAATGTGATAATATGCACTTCATCTATAGCAGCCATTTCTTTCCTATTAACCTTTGTGCTATTATTACTATATGTGTTAACTACAGGTATATTATAAACCTCACAATATACTGTTAGCAATTTTATTTAAAAAGTAAAGTATCTTTAAGGGATATAAATAAAAGAAAAATTATATATACATATATGTGTGTATATATATATACATATATATATATATATATATTTACCCATATTGTTACCATTTTTGGTGTTCTTCATTCCCTTATTTATATCCATATATTTTTTTAATTTTAATTTTATTTTATTTTTAAACTTTACAATATTGTATTGGTTTTGCCAAATACCGAAATGAATCCGCCACAGGTATACATGTGTTCCCCATCATGAACCCTCCTTCCTCCTCCCTCCCCATACCCTCCCTCTGGGTCGTCCCAGTGCACCAGCCCCAAGCATCCAGTATCGTACTCAAACCTGGACTGGCGACTCGTTTCATATATGATATTATACACATTTCAATGCCATTCTCCCAAATCATCCCACCCTTTCCCTCTCCCACAGAGTCCAAAAGACTGTTCTATACATCTGGCATCATTTTCCTTCTGCCAGAATGTCTGCCTTTAAAATCTCTTATCATGTAAGTATGCCTATTATAAATTCTTTAAATTTTGTATGCCTGGAAAAATTTTAGTCACCTCTATTGTTGAAGGATTGTTCATGCAAATAGAATTTTAGGTTAAAAGAATCTTCAGTCACTTCTTTAAAGATAATGCTCCACTGTCTTCTCACTTCCATTGTTTCAAACAGGAAATCTGATGTCATCCTTATTTTTGTTCTTCTATTCATAACAAGCCTTTCTTTTCTTGTAGCTTTTATGCTTTCCTCTTTATCACTGGGTTTGAACACTTTAATTATGAAATGCCATTGTGTATTTTTTCTTGTACTTATGATTCATACAACTTCTTGAATTTGGAGAATTTTCATTCATCAGTTATATGGTTATTTCTTCTTCTGCTGCTGCTGCTAAGTCACTTCAGTCATGTCTGACTCTGTGCGACCCCATAGACGGCAGCCCACAAGGCTCCCCCATCCCTGGGATTCTCCAGGCAAGAACACTGAAGTGGGTTGCCATTTCCTTCTCCAATGCATGAAAGTGAAAAGGGAAAGTGAAGTCGCTCAGTCGTGTCCGACTCTTCGGGACCCCATGGACTGCAGCCTACCAGGCTCCTCCATCCATGGGATTTTCCAGGCAAGAGTACTGGAGTGGGGTGCCATTGCCTTCTCCAGTTATTTCTTCTGCACCCCTTCTTTTCCTTCAGGGACTCTAATTATATATAATGACTGCCTGATATTGTCCCACAGTTCACTCATTTCTCTGTTCATATATTTGATTCTCTTTTCTCTTTGGGTCACACTTCAGATATTTTCTGTTGCTAAGCCTGCCAGGTTAGTAATCTTTTCATTTGCAATATCTAATTGGTTGTTATCACATACAAAATATCTAATATTTTTTTTATCTCTATTAGTATGATTTGGTACATTTCTGTATCTTGTATAATTCTCCTTATCTATTTGGGCATATTGAATGCTGTTATAATAAATATTCTAATGCCTTTGTCTGCTAAACCTGACATCTATGACAGTAATTTATTTTTATTGAGGTGACATTCACATAACTTAAAATTATCCATATTAAAGTGTACATTTCAATGGTATTTAATATGTGCACAATATTGTGCAACTGACACCTGTATTTGGTTCCAACATATTTTCATCAAACCCCCCAAACCATTTACTTATTAGATAATCACTACTCATTCCCCCTCCCCCAAGCACTTGGCACCACTCATCTTCTATGCCTCTATAGATTTACGTATTCTGGATAATCCATAGAAGTGGAATCATATAACACCTGACAATTTTGTCTAGCTTCATTCACTTAGCGTAAGGATTTTTACATTCACCCATATTGCACTATGTATAAGTACTTCATTGCTGTTTATGCTTAAACGATATTTCATTGTATATCAGTTTGCTCTTTTTCTTAATTGAAGTAAAATTGATGTATAATATTTAGACAGTTTCAGGCATATAACATATTGGCTCGACAATCAAATCCATTATGAAATGATCACAACTATAAGTCTAGTAACCATCTGTCACCATGCAAAATGATTTCAGTATTATTGACTATATTTCTTATACTGTAGATTACATTCCCTGACTTATTTATTTTATAACTAGATGGTGACTATAGCCATGAAATTAAAAGACACTTACTCCTTGGAAGGAAAGTTATGACCAACCTAGATAGCATACTGAAAAGCAGAGACATTACTTTGCCAACAAAGGTTCGTCTAGTTCGTCTAGGCTATGGTTTTTCCAGTGTTCATGTATGGATGTGAGAGTTGGACTACAGAGAAAGTTGAGTGCTGAAGAATTGATGCTTTTGAACTGTGGTGTTGGAGAAAACTCTTGAGAGTCCCTTGGACTGCAAGGAAATCCAACCAGTCCATTCTGAAGGAGATCAGCCCTGGGATTTCTTTGGAAGGAATGATGCTAAAGCTGAAACTCCAGTACTTTGGCCACCTCATGCGAAGAGTTGACTCATTGGAAAAGACTCTGATGCTGGGAGGGATTGGGGGCAGGAGGAGAAGGGGACGACAGAGGATGAGATGGCTGGATGGCATCACTGACTCGATGGACGTGAGTCTGAGTGAACTCTGGGAGTTGGTGATGGATAGGGAGGCCTGGCGTGCTGCGATTCATGGGGTCGCAAAGAGTCGGACACGACTGAGCGACTGAACTGACTGAACTGAGAAGTTTGTACCTCGATCTCCTTCAGCTGTTTGTCAGACACTTCACCTGTCTCCCCTTTGGTTCCCATCAGTTAGCTCTCCATATCTATAAGCCTGTTTTTATTTTGATTGTTTGTTTTGATTTTTAAGATTCCACATATGTGACATCATGTGGTATTTGTTTTTCTTTATCTGACTTACTTCACTTAGGGAAATATTCTCTTTCATCCATGTTGTCATAAGTGACAAGATTTCATTCTTTTTTATGGCTGGATAATATTCCTCTGTGTGTGTGTGTGTGTGTGTGTGTGTGTGTGTGTATTCTTTATCCATTTATCTGTTGAAGGACATTTTGATTCCTTCCATATCTTGCCTTCTGTAAATAACATGTTTCAGTGGACATAAGGTGGTATATATCTTTTGAATTAGTGTTTTTTTATTTTCTTCAGAAAAACACCTAAAGGAGTGAAATTGTTGGATCTTATGGTAGTTATGTCTTTTTTTTTTTTTAATAAATCTCTATACTGTTTTCTACAGTGGCTCCACCAATATAAATTTCCTTCAACAGTGAACAAGGTTCGCTTTTCTCCACATCCTCCCCAACACTTGTTGTTTGCTATCTTTTTGAGGATAATCATTTGACAGATGTGAGGTAATAACTCACTGTGATTTGACTTGCATTTCCATATAATTAGAGATGTCAAACATCTTTTCATATGTCTTTTGGCCATTATATGTATTTTTCTGGAGAAATGTCTATTCAAATCTTTCCCATTTGCTAATAGGATTATTTGTGTTTTGTTTTTTTTTTTGATATTGAGTTCTATATACTTTTGATATCAACCCCTTATTGAATATATCATTGCAAATTTCTTCTACCATTCCATAGGTTGTGTTTTCATTTTGCTGATAGTTTCCTTTCTTGTGCAAAATATTTTTAATTTGATGTAGTCCCATTTGTTTATTTTTTCTTTTCTTGCCCTTGCAAGAGGAGACAAGTTCAAAAAAGCTATTGCTAAGACTGATATAAAAGAGCATACTATTCGTGTTTTTTTCCAGTTGTTTTGTGGTTTTAGTATTACATTTAAGTATTTGATCCATTTTGAGGGATATTTTTGTGGATATAGTGTAAGAACATGGTCTAGTTTAATTATTTTACATTAGCCATCCATTTATATTTTAGGTTACTTTTTCCCTTTTGTATATTCTTGACAAATTTGCCATAGATTAATTGCCAGTTTAAGCATAGATTTGTTTCTGGGCTCTCTCTTCTATTCCACTGATCAATGTGTTTGATTTTGTGCCAGCAACAAACTATTTCAATTACTATAGTGCTGTATTATAGTTTGAAATCAGAGAGCATGTCACCTCCATCTTTGTTCTTCTTTCTCAAGAATGCTTTGGATATTTAGGGTCTTTGTTGTTTCATATAAATTTAAAACTTATTTGTTCTAGTTCTGTGAAAAATGCCAAATCTGTTGATTACTTTGGGTAGTAGGGACATTTTAAAAATATTATCTTAGAGAAATATTTACTCATGTATCTTAGAGAAATATCTATTCAATTCTTTAAGCTTTTAAAAATTAGATTGTTTGCCTTTGTGTTGTTGAGTTTTAAATTTCTTTTTAACTGGAAAGTTGTTTTTTTTTTTTGTTGTTTTTTTTTTTTTAACTTTTCATCAGGTTCAGCTTACCTGTTTCTGTTCCTTGTGCTTCTGGTGGCATTCTAAGAATCCATTGCCAAATCAAAAATTATACCCGTGGTTTCTTCTAACAGTATTACAATTTTTATGAGACTGTTGCCTCACACACTTGCATGTGGATTTTTAGTTGTCACAGGAACATTGTTGAAAAGACTGTTTTTCTCCACTGAATCCTTTTGACATCCTTGCCACAAATAAGTTAACTATAGATATGAATTAATTTGGAGACTCTCAATTTTATTTCTTTAATTCCTATTCTTTTCCTCCCTAAGCTTACTGAGATATTATTGTTTAATAACCTATGTAAGTTTAAGGTATACACTATGATAATCTGAGATGTATGTATTACAAACCGATTAACACAATAATACCCCTACGTAATGGTGATTTGTGTGTGTGTGTGTGTGTGTGTGTGTGTTGATAATATCTAAGACCAACTGTCTTGAAAATTTTCAAGTATATAATACAGTACTATTGTCTTTGCTGTATATTAATTCTCCAAAACTTACTTATTTTATAAGTGGTAGTTTATATACTTTCACCCCATGTTCCCATTTCTTCCACACCACTCCCCCAGCCACTTAAAACCACAATCATATTATTTATTTCTGTGAGTTTGACATTTTAAATACTGCATATAATTAAGAATATATAGTATTTGCCTTTCTCATCCTGATTTATTTCACTTAGCATAATGCCTTCAAGATACATCCATATTGTTTCAAAAAATGGACTTTTCTTCTTTGTTTGACTGAATACTATTCCATGGTGTGTGAATGTGTGTGTATCACATTGTGTTTATCCATTTATCTGTCCATGTGCATCTCTGTGGACAGCAAATAGTCGGTCATGTATTTTAACCATTTCGCTTCTCCCCCCCCCCACACCATACACACACACACACACACACACACATGCATTTTACCTTGAGAATTTAATTTATTTTCTTTTAAGGATTAGAAAAAATTTACTTCTATCATTTGCTATTTGTTTTCTATGCATCATATATATTTTTTGTTTCCTCAATTTCTCTGTTACTACCTTCTTTTGTGTTTTAAACTTCCCCTAATATTACTTTCACAATACCTTCTCATATATTTTTACTGTGTATTTTTTTTTTCTTAGTAGTCAGGTAACAACTAAGTATAAAAAACCAGTGTGTGTGTGCTTAGTCGCTCAGTCGTGTCTGACTTTTTGTGACCCAATGGGCTTTAGCCTGCCAAATTCCTCTGTCCATGAGGTTTTCCCCACAATCATACTGGAGTGGGTTGCCATTTCCTCCTCTTGGGGATCTTCCCTATCCAGGGATTGAAAGTACATCTCTTGTGTCTCCTTCATTGGCAGGTGGATTCTTTACCACTGTGCCACCTGGGAATTGTATAATAATATAACTTTAATTAATACAAAATTACCTTCAATAGTATTCAAAACTTTACTCCTAAACAGTTCTTTCCCTACCTCTTTTGGAATAATTTATAATTATTTTTGGAGATTTGTCTTTTGCAAAAAAACAGGAAAAGAAGAAGAGTTCCTAATCGAAAATAAAATATTCCATGTTTTCTTTACCAATATATTTATCTTTCAGATCAGAAATGTTCAGATCAGTCGCTCAGTCGTGTCCGACTATGCAACCCCATGAATCGCAGCATGCCAGGCCTCCCTGTCCATCACCATCTCCCGGAGTTCACTCAAACTCACGTCCATCGAGTTGGTGATGCAATCCAGCCATCTCATTCTCTGTCGTCCCCATCACCTCCTGCCCCCAATCCCTCCCAGCATCAGAGTCTTTCCCAATGAGTCAACTCTTTGCATGAGGTGGCCAAAGTACTGGAGTTTCAGCTTTAGCATCATTCCTTCCAAAGAAATCCCAGGGCTGATCTCCTTCAGAATGGACTGGTTGGATCTCCTTGCAGTCCAAGGGACTCTCAAGAGTCTTCTCCAGCACCACAGATCAAAAGCATCAATTCTTCGGCGCTCAGCCTTCTTCACAGTCCAACTCTCACATTCATACATGACCACTGGAAAAACCATGGCCTTGACTACACAGACCTTTGTTGGCAAAGTAATGTCTCTGCTTTTGAATATGCTATCTAGGTTGGTTATAACTTTTCTTCCAAGGAGTAAGTGTCTTTTAATTTCATGGCTGCAATCACCATCTGCAGTGATTTTGGAGCCCAAAAAAATAAAGTCTGACACTGTTTCCACTGTTTCCCCATCTATTTCCCATGAAGGGATGGGACTAAATGCCATGATCTTCGTTTTCTGAATGTTGAGCTTTAAGCCAACTTTTTCACTCTCCTCTTTCACTCTCATCAAGAGGCTTTTTAGTTTCTGTTCATTTTCTGCCATAAAGATGGTGTCATCTGCATATCTGAGATTATTGATATTTCTCCCAGAAATCTTGATTCCAGCTTGTGCTTCTTCCAGCCCAGCGTTTCTCATGATGTACTCTGCATGTAGGTTAAATAAGCAGGGTGACAATATACAGCCTTGACGTACTCCTTTTCCTATCTGGAACCAGTCTGTTGTTCCATGTCCAATTCTAACTATTGCTTCCTGACCTGCATATAGGTTTCTCAAGAGGCAGATCAGGTGGTCTGGTATTCACATCTCTTGAAGAATTTTCCACAGTTTATTGTGATCCACACAGTCAAAGGCTTTGGCATAGTCAATAAAGCAGAAATAGATGTTTTTCTGGAACTCTTTTGCTTTTTCCATGATCCAGCAGATGTTGGCAATTTGGTCTCTGGTTCCTCTGCCTTTTCGAAAACCAGCTTGAACATCTGGAAGTTCACGGTTCATGTATTGCTGAAGCCTAGCTTGGAGAATTTTGAGCATTACTTTACTAGCATGTGAGATTAGTGCAATTGGTAGTTTGAGCATTCTTTGGCATTGCCTTTCTTTGGGATTAGAATGAAAACTGACCTTTTCCTGTCCTGTGGCCACTGCTGAGTTTTCCCAATTTGCTGGCATATTGAGTGCAGCCCTTTCACAGCATCATCTTTCTGGATTTGAAAGAGCTCAACTGAAATTCCATCACCTCCACTAGCTTTATTCGTAGTGATGCTTTCTAAGGCCCACTTGACTTCACATTTCAGGATGTCTGGCTCTAGGTGAGTGATCACACCAACGTGATTATCTGGGTCATGAAGCTCTTTTGTTCAGTTCTGTGTATTCTTGTCACTTCTTCTTAATATCTTCTGCTTCTGTTAGGTCCATTCCATTTCTGTCTTTTATCCAGCCCATCTTTGCATGAAATGTTCCCTTGGTATCTCTAATTTTCTTGAAGAGACCTCTAGTCTTTCTCATTCTGTTGTTTTCCTCTATTTCTTTGCATTGATTGCTGAGAAAGGCTTTCTTATCTCTTCTTGCTAGTCTTTGGAACTCTGCATTCAGATGCTTATATCTTTCCTTTTTTCCTTTGCTTTTTACTTCTCTTCTTTTCACAGCTATTTGTAAGCCCTCCCCAGACAGCCATTTTGCTTTTTTGCATTTCTTTTCCATAGGGATGGTCTTGATCCCTGTCTCCTGTACAGTGTCACGAACCTCCCTCCATAGTTCATCAGGCACTCTATCTATTTGATCTAGTCCCTTAAATCTATTTCTCACTTCCACTGTATAATCATAAGGGATTTGATTTAGGTCATACTTGAATGGTCTAGTGATTTTCCCTACTTTCTTCAATTTAAGTCTGAATTTGGCAATAAGGAGCTCATGGTCTGAGCCACAATCAGCTCCCAGTCTTGTTTTTGCTGACTGTATAGAGCTTCTCCATCTTTGGCTGCAAATAATATAATCAATCTGATTTCGGTGTTGACCATCTGGTGATGTCCACGTGTAGAGTCTTCTCTTGTGGTTTTGGACGAGGGTGTTTGCTATATCCAGTGCATTTTCTTGGAAAAACTCTATCAGCCTTTGCCCTGCTTCATTCTGTATTCCGAAGCCAAATTTGCCTGTTACTCCAGGTGTTTCTTGACTTCCTACTTTTGCATTCCAGTCCCCTATAAAGAAAAGGACATCTTTTTTTGGTGTTAGTTCTAAAAGGTCTTGTAGGTCTTCATAGAACTGTTCAACTTCAGCTTCTTCAGCATTACTGGTTGAGGCATAGACTTGGATTACTGTGATATTGAATGGTTTGCCTTGGAAATGAACAGAGATCATTCTGTCGTTTTTGAGATTGCATCCAAGTACTGCATTTTGGACTCTTGTTGACCATGATGGCTACTCCATTTCTTCTAAGGGATTCCTGCCTGCAGTAGTAAATATAATGGTCATCTGAGTTAAATTCACCCATTCCAGTCCATTTGAGTTCGCTGATTCCTAGAATGTCGACATTCACTCTTGCCATCTCTTGTTTGACCACTTCCAATTTGCCTTGATTCATGGACCTGACATTCCAGGTTCCTATGCAATATTGCTCTTTACAGCATCGGACCTTGCTTCTATCACCAGTCACATCCACAACTTGGTACTCTTTTTGCTTTGGCTCCATCCCTTCATTCTCTCTGGAGTTATTTCTCCACTGATCTCCAGTAGCATATTGGGCTCCTACCAACCTGGGGAGTTTCTCTTTCAGTATCCTATCATTTTTCCTTTTCATACTGTTCATAGGGTTCTCAAGGCAAGAATACTGAAGTGGTTTGCCATTCCCTTCTCCAGTGGACCACATTCTGTCAGACCTCTCCACCATGGCCCCACAGGGCATGGCTTAGTTTCATTGAGTTAGACAAGGCTTTGGTCCATGTGATTAGATTGACTAGGTTTCTGTGATTATGGTTTCAGTGTGTCTGCCCTCTGATGCCCTCTTGTAACACCTACCATCTTATCTGGGTTTCTCTTACCTTGGACGTGGGGTATCTCTTCACGGCTGCTCCAGTAAAGCTCAGCCGCTGCTCCTTATATATACCTTTGCTAGTGTTATATTTTCTGTTCCATATTTGAGTTCCTGCTCAGCGTCTTTTTATTCCAACCTGAAAGGCACTCATTATTGTTTCTTGTAGGGCAGGATTACTAGTGCTGAACTCCCTCATTTTTAAAAAATATGGGGATGTCTTAATTTCGTCTTTATTTTTGAAAAGTGGCTTTGCCAGAAATAGAATTATTGGTTAACAGGTTTATTTCCTGCAGTGCTTTAAATTTTCTTTCCCACTGCCTACTTGACTCCATGATTTCTGATGGGAAATTAGCTATTTATCTGAATGAAGATGCCTTATATGTGACAAATAATTTCTTTTTTGCTACTTTCAGGATTCCCTCATTTTTGTTCCTTTGACTTGCAGTGGTTTAATGATGATGTGTATAATGCATCTCAGTGCGAATGTCTTTGTGTTTTTTGTACTTAGAGATATTGAAGTCCTTGGATGTGTATATTTCAATATTTATCCAATTGGGGAAGTTTTGACCATTCTTTCTTCAAAAATTCTTTTTGTCTCTTTTTCCTCTCCCTCTGAAACTCCTACAACCTGATCCTCAGACTAGCTGTTTTTCACTGACCTATATTTACGTTCACTGAGTCTTTTGTCTGTTTAGTCTGCTGTTGAAAATCTCTAGTGAAGATTTTATTTCAGTTATTGTACTTGAAAATTCAGAATTTCTATTTGGTTCATTTTAAAAAAAAATAATTTATTTCTCCTTATTGACATTCTATATTTGTTGAGACTTTGTCTCCTCATTTCCTCAATTTATATTTTTCATGGTCTCCTTTATGTCTTTGATCATATGTGAGACAGTTGTTTCTAATTCTGTGTATTAAGTCAAAGTGTCCTCGGAGGCAATTCCTATTGATTTTTTTTCCCCCCTCTGTGTTTATTCCAAATTTTGTTCTTTATTTTCATCCTTGGTTTTTTTGTTTTTTGTGTTTTTTTTTTTTTTGTTAAAATATGGAATGTCTGGTATTATAACATGATAATTTTAGAGATCAGATTCTTTCCCTCTCAGTGTTTGTGTTGTTGCTGTTTTTTGTAGGTTTTAGTTATCTTTCATTTACTGACTTGTCCAAACTATTTTTGTTGGGAATGTCTTCCCTTTATGTATGGTCTCTGAAATCTCTTTTTCTTTTTTTAAATTTTATTTTATTTAACTTTACAATATTGTATTGGTTTTGCCACATATCAAAATGAATCTACCACAGGTATACATGTGTTCCCCATCCTGAACCCTCCTCCCTCCTCCCTCCCCATACCATCCCTCTGGGTTGTCCCAGTGCACCAGCCCCAAGCATCCAGTATTAGTATACTGTATTGGTGTTTTTCTTTCTGGCTTACTTCACTCTGTATAATCGGCTCCAGTTTCATCCACCTCATTAGAACTGATTCAAGTGTATTCTTTTAGCTTAATGTCATCAAGTGATTTGGTGAATTTCCATAAATACCTGGAGCAAGAAGGTAAAATAAAATACTTTCTGGAATTTGCTGACTGTCTCTGTGCTGAGGCACTCCTTGATTGCTTAACCAGACCATTTGTAACAGTAGCTTAACCTTCATTTCCTGTTTTTAGTGAGCCTAATGATCAAGCAGAGATGAAATCTTAAGGTCTTCTCAGATCTTTTTGAACATGCATCTTATCCTGGGCATATATGTGGCTTTCTAATGTCCATGATAAATATAAGAATTTTTCAGACTCTTACTTTCCAAAGCATTTCACTCTTCAGCTTGTCCTCCTAGTCTTTCATTATGTCTGCTGTTTGACACAAACATAATCTTTTGTCCTAGATGGCAGTGGCTTGTTCATTTGCCACTCAACACCATTTTTACACTATGAGAAATTTCCAAGTCAGGTTAATAAGGGCAAGTCTCTTCAGTAACTCAGGGAGCTCCCAGAGAGATCAAACAGACAAATATAGTTCTTTGACATCGAGTTTTATTCTGCTACCTCTAGAATTCAGGACCATAAACTGTCATCATCAAGACTCACCAAGCTGGGTCAGGTCATGGTATAAGAGCAAGTTGAAATACCATAGAACTCTTCTGTCATATTTCAATCACCTATTTCTTGACTGAGAATTTGCTTCGTTGCTATAGAGTTTTGATTATTTTACAGAATTCCAACTAAATTGATTCTGAAGAATTTTAGTTCATTTTTGGTGTTTCTGTGGAGGGACGATTACTTCTAGATTCCTACTCTATGCTTTTCACTGATGCCTTCCACAGTGAATTGCTTTTGATTGATTAATTTATCTCTTCATTGTGAGTTTTGTTTCCCTGTTTCTTTGTATGCCTGATGGATGCCAGATTTTGGGAATTTTATCTTATTGGATCCTGGCTTTTTGCATCCTTAGGCATATTCTTGAACTTTCTTTCGGGGCTCAGATAAGCTACTTGGGAACATTTTGGTCATTTAAGATTTCTCTTAAGATGTCTAATCAGGTCCAGAGCATCAGGCAGTTTATGGTTAAGGATTCCCCACTTTTATGGACTGAATTGTGTCCTCTCTTCTACTCATATGTTGAATTCCTAACCCACATGTGATGATATTTGAAGATAGGACCTTTAAGGAGATAATTAAGGTTAAATAAGGCCATAAGGATGGGGTCCTAATTTGATAGCGTTGGTGTCCTTATAAGAAGAGGAAAAGTCATCATCATCTCTCTCTTTCTCTCTGTGTTATGTGTTTCTCTCCCTCTATTTCTCTCTCTTGCTAGAGAAAAAGCCATGTTAGGGCACAATGAGTAATGCCAATCTACAAGCATGGAAGTGAGCTTTCACCAAGAACTGAATTTACTATCATTGTTTGTTTGTTTCTTGATATTTGTCTTTTTAAAATTAATTTATTTTTTTATTGAAGGATAATTGCTTTAGAGAATTTTGCTGTTTTCCATCAAACCTCAACATGAATCAGCCCTAGGTATACATATATCCCCTCCCTTTTGAAACTATCATTTTGATCACGGAGTTCTTGCCTCCAGAACCATGAGAAAATAAATATCTGTTTTATTTTGTTTGTTTGGTTTTGGTTTTTAAAATTTTTTATTGGAGTATGGTTGATTTACAATGTTGGGTTAATTTAAGGTGTACAGCAAAGTGAATCAGTTTTACATGTACATATATCCACTGTTTTTTAGGTTCCTTTCCCATTTAGGCCATTACAGAGTATTGTATAGAGTTCCCTGTGTTATACAGTAGGCCCTTCTTAGTTATCTATTTTATATATAGTAGGGTATAAACATCTGTTGGTTAAACCACCAAGTCTGTGGCATTTTTTATGGGAGCCCTAGTGGACTAATATGCTAACACTGAGACAAGACCTTTCTTTGCACCTAGTATTTATGAATTTTGAAATTCTGTTACTTGTAGAAAGAAGCTGCATCGCCTGTTCTGTGTGTACCAGGTCCCATTACTTCCAGTACTTTGGGTGCTACTTTCCCTATTGTCTAAGAATTTCCTCACGTGCATATGCTAATCAGTACTCAGGTGAATATTTGATTATTCATTTGAGAATTTTTGACTCAACTGAATCCATGCACATCTCTGGAATTTACTCTTTGGGAATCTCTTGCTTCTCTCTTACTCTGTCCTATAAACTGTAACTGCCTTGTTCTCATACTGTCATCTCCATCTGCTCTTCTTGCATAGGTTACTGAGCTCTGCCTGTGTTCTGCCTTTGCACTGTGCCTAGAAAACTTAAGAAAGTAATCTGGGGCAACTTTAGGGCTCACTGTGCTTGATTTACATCTCAGTGAGATCGTTGTTCTTCCTTGCCTGATGAACAGTACCTTGAAAACTGGTGACTCTTGTCTTTTGCACATTTTGTGTATGTGTCAGGCAGCAAATAAAAGTAGTCTTTGCTAATCCTTCTTCATCAGAAGTGGAAGTTCTTTCCATTTATCAGTTTGATCTTAAGCAGTCATTCTCTTACTGTTTCTACATACATAAATTGGGACTAATGATGTCACAGTATTATTGCAACCATTGAGTAGTATACCATGATTTTCAGTAGAGGAACATAGTGTGAAAATCATTATAGTTAATTATTTACCACATAGATCAAAGCACTAGGGATTCTAGAAATTTTGATAAGCAAAGAACTAGAGATTACTTTGGCTATAGAAAATTTTTAATGTACTATAGTGTCCTCAGAATGGTATACTGGAACATTGGAATCCAAAACATCGGAAATGTCAATGTTTACCAAATATGTGACATGTATTTTTATCTCATTATAGTTTGAAAAAGAAGTCTAATTTTATTTGTTGAGTGAGCATTCTTTATCAAAACCCTTAGTGCTGTAATGAACAGATTTGCTGCTAGGTCTCTTTCAGCAGGAAGTATTTGAGTGTTAGACTGACTATCTAAGTGATGTTGTTTACTGCAAGTTGATTTCTTACCCAGTTATGTTTTAGGCCTATCTACATCTGCAATTTGGGAGTGACAGCTTATATAATGTTCATTTCAGGCAGTGGTAAGGTTGTTTCCTGTTTAAGTCCCAAGCTGAAGTCCTTCCCTCTGACGAATAAATATATCAACAAGAACTGGACAGTTTATAGTGTTCAAACTTTAGTTTTCTGTTAGAATTAATTTTCTGTATGAGGGAGAAAAGCACTGTTCAGCCAGACCCAACAGAGTAATCTATATGTAGGGGAAAATTCCCTATTGCCTTCACTGCCATTGTTCTAATATTGCTTTAAACTTTATTTCTCAGCATCATCTTGGATATCTTGCTGCTGACAAAGAATGGAAAAATAATGTTAGTCTCTGGGGCAAGTTATCTAATTTTTGTCACCTTTGTGACAGTTACATTTCTATCTTTGTCATACAACTCTATTTCTCCTCTCTCATTTCCCATATTTTAAACTTAGTGTAGGACTAACTTGATGAAGCTCTCAGCATAAGCATCACTGGTTTGGAACCTGCAGTCTTGTTTCTGGATTTTATAACTAAGCCTCTAAAACCCATATGTTGACTTGTATACCTCATGATTGTGACCACTGTATGAAAACGTGTACAAGCTTTCTTCTTGCCATTTTCTTCTCCTTATAGGATTCCCTCCTACAAATTTGTTCATTCACTGTTACTGACTCATTTTGTTAGTTGTCTATTCTTTGATTTAAAAATATTTTTGGACCTTTACTCAGTAATAGGCAGTATGCAGGGTAACAGAGATAAAACAGAGTGAAATGGGTTGTGATTCAGCTTCTGTTTGAAGATGTCTAGTGATGGTTAGTCACCATGCCAAAAAGCAATACATTTCATTTTAATTCAAATTGATTAACTACTTGTAGATAGAATGAGATATAATCTATCTCCCTCTAATTTCTAAGGTCATCTTATACAACCATGCCTAGTGCTAACCTCTGGAGAATAATTCTTATTGCCCCAAGACACAATTTTATTTAATTATAATTATACCTGTCTGTTTCAGCATGGAAACTTGACTCCTCTCTAAAAATAATCTTAGAGGCCCAGCTAGAATAATGCAGCTGTAGTCAGAACTGGTAGAAGATAGAAATAAATATATACTAGCATCAATTCCCCAGAGAAGGCAATGGCACCCCACTCCAGTACTTTTGCCTGGAAAATCCCGTGGATGGAGGAGCCTGGTGGGCTGCAGTCCATGGGGTCGCTAGAGTCGGACAGGACTGAGCCACTTCACTTTCACTTTTCACTTTCACGCATTGGAGAAGGAAATGGCAACCCACTCCAGTGTTCTTGCCTGGAGAATCCCAGGGATGGGGAAGCCTGGTGGGCTGCCATCTCTGGGGTCGCACAGAGTCGGACACGACTGAAGCGACTTAGCAGCAGCAGCAGCATCAATTCCCAATGTATGGGAATACTTTATCAGTACAAATTAAGCTACATTTAAAAATGTATGTGAATCTAGCCACTGCCTGCTTCATGTCATCCAGAGTGGTTTTTCTTTATATAAAACCACCCTACTGATACTTATAATTTCCAATCCTAGAAATTAAATGGCTATTTTATGTTAATTTTCCCCTATTAATGTTTGTCATTAGGTCACCTTAGAATGATGTAACATTGAGATGACTTTAGAAAGTGGCATTAGAAATTTTATAGTGATTCATGAGCTCAGGAAACATTTCATCATAGTCAGTGGCAGACTAGACATACTGGTTAAAAATTGAAATGCCAATATATGTTCATTTTGTGTAGGCAGTAAAAACAATAATAGTTGATTGACAGAATGCACAAGTCAGACACTCCAGAGAATTGATGTAGTTACAAAATATCCAAAAGACATTCTCATCATTCATTAGTGTTTTATGAGCATATGGGGATTGGGATAAATGTAGAGCAATTAGCACATCAGGGCATTCCTCCTACCAGAAATGTGATATTGTTTCCATATATGCAATGGAAATTTATCTATTCACACCCAGTGATAATTTTTGTTTCATATATCTATTGTTTAAACATCTAATTTTAAAATCCTTTATGTGCAGTCTCATCTTTGAACAATTAATATCTTTTTTCAAATAATGAGGCCAACAGTTTTGACATATTTTAGAAGTCAATTAATTTCATGGATTCAAGGTTCATCAAGCAATTAGAAGCATAACATTTCATTCAATATCTTTAGAAGTAAGAATCACGTTGGTGAAAAAATAACAATTTAGAATTATTAAATTTCAGCCCCCTAATTCAGTTTCAGAAACACAAACATTACATATATATATAGTCTAAGAATCTATTTATCAGGTATTTATTTGAAAGACATCCCGTGGTTCTATTTACTTGATATAGAACTGTGTGATATATTTGCTAAAAGATGCAAAATAGACTATGTAAATATTTATAGCATCCAAAAATGTGAGTAAACACTACATAGTTTGTCAAACCACACCTTCTATAAGGTAATCAAAGTTTCTTGAACTCTAGATATATATCTCCCTTTTGCTGTGACTAATGTCCAAGTAGAGATTTATTTGGACCTTCAAAAGTTGCTGACTTGTAATAAGATATATCACTACCTCTTTTTTTCTCACATTGACATTACATTCATGTATTTGTATTACTTAAAAATTACTCTTATTAATGAGCTCTCTGTCTCTAGATAGGAATTAATTTCTTCCCCATAACCTCCAGTGATTAAACATGATAATTTTACTTTTATAGTGCTCATTGTATCTAACCAACAATTTCCAAACACACATCTCTTGGCATAGGGGAAAATCAATAAATTAAAAATTAGAAAATTTGAATTTATTACTATTTTTGTTAAAATGTATCTCCAAACATAAACTCTACTTTTAGAACATTTTGAAAATGTTTATTATATCTCATAGTACTTAGCACAATATTTTGCATTTGTTGTTCAGTCACTCAGTTGTGTCCGACTCTTTGTGACTCCATGGACTGCAGCATGCCAGGCTTCCCTGTCCATCATCAATTCCCAGAGTTTGCTCAAACTCATGTCCATTGAGTTGATAATACCATCCAACCATTTCATCCTCTGTCACTTTCTCTCTTCCTGCCCTCCATCTTTCCCAGCATCAGGGTCTTTTCCAATGAGTCAACTCTTTGCATCAGGTGGCCAGAGTATTGGAGCTTTAGCTTCAACATCAGCCCTTCCAATGAATATTCAGGGTTGATTTCCTTTAGTATTGACTGGTTTGGTCTCCTTGCTGTCCATGGAACGCTCAAGAGTCTTCTCCAGCACCACAGTCAGAAAGCATCAATTCTTTAGCACTCAGCCTTCTTTATGTTACAACTCTCACATCTGTACATGACTACTAAAAAAACCCATAGCTTTGAAAATATGCACCTTTGTTGCAATGTGATGCCTCTGCTTTTTTAATATGCCATCTAGATTTCTCATAGCTTTTCTTCCAAGGAGAAAGGGTCTTTTAATTTCATGGCTGCAATCACTGTCTGAAGTGATTTTGGAGCCCAAGAAAATAAAGTCTGTCACTGTTTCCATTATTTCCCCATCTATTTGTCATGAAGGGATGGACCAGATTCCATAATCTTAGCTTTTTGAATGTTGTTTTAAGCCAGCATTTTCACTCTCCTATTTCACCTTCCCTATAGTTCCTTTTTGCTTTCTGCCATAAGAGTGGTGTCATCTGCATATCTGAGGTTATTGATATTTCTCCTGGCAATCTTGATTACAGCTTGTACTTCATCCATTTCAGGATGTTGCATGATGTACTATGCATATAAGGTAAATAAGGAGGGTGACAATATACAGCCTTGATATACTCCTTTCCCAATTTTGAACCAGTTCGTTGTTCCATGTCCAGCTCTAATTGTTGCTTCTTGCCCTGCATACAGGTTTCTCAGGAAGCAGGTAAGATGCTCTGATATTCCCATCTCTTTAAGAATTTTCCACGGTTTGTTGTGATCCACACAATCAAAGGCTTTTGCGTTGTCAATGAAACAGAAGTAGATGTTTTTTATGGAATTCCCTTGCTTTTTCTATGATCCAACAGACGTTGGCAATTTGATCTCTGGTTCCTCTGCCTTTTCTAAACCCAGCTTTTACTTCTGGAAGTTCTTGGTTCAGGTACTATTGAGCCTAGCTTGAAGAATTTTGAGTATTACCTAGATAAGCATGTGAAATGAGTGCAATTGTAAGGTAGTTTGAATATTCTTTGGTATTGTCCTTCTTTGGGATTGGAATGAAAACTGAACTTTTCCAGTCCTGTGGCCACTGTGAGTTTTCCAAATTTGCTGGCATATTGAGTGCAACACTGTAACACCATCATCTTTTCAGATTTGAAATAACTGAAATTCCATTACCTCCACTTTGTTTGTAGTAATGCTTCCAGAGGCCCACTTGACTTCACACTCCAGGATGTCTGACTCTAGGTGAGTGATCACACCATTGTGGTTATCTGGGTCATTAAGACTTTTTTGTATAGTTCTTTTGTGTATTCTTTTCACATCTTCATATCTTCTGCTTCTGTTAGTTCCATACTTTTACTGTCCTTTTATCTCTGCTGATTTATTTTTCTTTAATTGAAGGATATTTGCTTTGCAGAATTTTATGGTTTTGTGCCATACATCAACTTGAATCAGCCATAGGTACACACGTGTCCTGTCCCTCCCAAACCCTCCTTTCATCTCCCTTCCCATCCCACCCTTCTAGATTGTCACAGAGCCTCTGTTTGAGTTCCGTGAGTCATACAGCAAATACCCATTGGCTATCTATTTTACATATGGTATTATAAATTTCCATGTTACTCTTTCCATACATCTCACCCTCTCTCTCCTCACCTCCCACCATGTCCTTAGGTCTGTTTTCTATGTCTGTTTTTCCATTGCTTCCCTGAAATTAAATTCTTCAGTACCATTGTTCTAGATTTCATATATATGCATCAATATACAATATTTGGGATTCCCTGGCGTCTCAGTAAAGCGTCTGCCTACAATGCGGGAGACCCGGGTTTGATCCCTGGGTCGGGAAGATTCCCCTGGAGAAGGAGATAGCAACCCATTCCAGTACTCTTGCCTAGAAAATTCCATGGATGGAAGGAGCCTGGTGGGTTATATTTCTTTTTCTGACTTATTCATTCTGTATACTAGGCTCTAGGTTCATTCACCTCATTAGAACTGACTCAAATGCCTTCCTTTTTATGACTTAGTAGTATTCCATTGTATATATATACCACAGCTTCTTTATCCATTCATCTGTTGATGGACATCTAGGTTTCTGTTCTTTATTGTGCCCATCTTTGCATGAAATGTTCCCTTGGTATCTCTAACTTTCTTGAAGAGATCTCTAGTCTTTCCCATTCTTTTGTTTTCCTCTATTTCTTTGCATTGTTCACTTAAGAAGGCTTTCTTATCTCTCCTTGCCATTCCTTGGAACTCTGCTTTCTTTTCTCCTTTGCCTTTCACTTCTCTTCTTTTCTCAGCTATTTGTAAGGCCTCCTCAGACACCATTTTGCCTTTTTGCATTTCTTTTGCTTGGGTATGTTTTGATCACCACCTCCTGTGCAATGTTATGAACCTTTGTCCATAGTCCTTCAGGCACTCTGTCTATCAGATCTAATCCCTTGAATCTGTTTGTCACTTTCACTGTATAATCATAAGGAATTTGATTTAGGTCATACCTGAATGACCTAGTGGTTTTCCCTACTTTTTTTCATTTAAGTCTGAATTTTTCAATAAGGAGTTAATGATCTGAGCCACAGTCAACCCCCTGTCTTGTTTTTGCTGTCTATATAGAGCTTCTCCACTTTCAGCTGCAAAGAATATAATCAATCTAATTTCAGTATTGACCATCTGGTGATGTCCATGTGTAGAATCGTCTCTTGTGTTGTTGGAGGAGGGTGTTTGCTATGACCAGTGTGTTCTCTTGATAAAACTGTTAGTCATTGCTCTGCTTCATTTTGTGCTCCAAGGCCAAATTTGCCTGTTACTCTAGATACTGTTACTCTTGGCTTCCTACTTTTGCAATCCAATTCCCTATGAGGAAAAGGATATCTTGTATTGGTGTTAATTCTGGAAAGTCTTGCAGGTTCTCATAGAAGCAGTCAACTTCAGATTCTTCAGCATTATTGGTTGGGCATAGACTTAATAATATCATTACTGTGATGTTGAATGGTTTGTCTTGGAAACAAACTGAGTTCATTCTGTCTTTTTGAGATTGCAATGAAGTACTACATTTCAGACTCTTGGTTGACCATGAGGGCAACTCCATTTCTTTTAAGGGATTCTTGCCCACAGTAGTAGATATAATGGTCATCTGAATTATTTCTACCCATTCCTGTCCATTTTAGTTCACCTATTCCTAAAATGTCAATGTTGACTCTTGCCATTTCCTGTATGACCACTTCCAATTTCCCTTGATTCATGGACCTAACATTCCGTGTTTCTATACAATATTGTGTTTTACAACATTGGACTTCACTGTCACCACCAGACACATCCACATCTGGGCATTGTTTCCACTTTGTCTCAACCTCTTCATTTCTTCTGGAGTTATTTCTTCACTCTTCTCCCGTAACATATTGGACACCTACTGACCTGGGGGTGTTCATCTTTTAGTGTCATATCTTTTTGCTTTTTCATATTTTGCATACAGGTGATTATGTTGCATATAGCTTAATAACTGTTTATGGTATTGCATTGAACTTCAATTGGAAATGAATCATTAGAAAATTGGACCTGGAGCTATTGTAATACCTTATGAACTTCTCTTCCTACCCTGAATTTCTCCACTTTTCATAAGATTCTATTAACTTCAAAGTCAACAAGCTCAAAGTCCAACACATCATCTTCCCTGAAAAGGACTATTTTCAACTCAAGTGCCATAATGACAGTCAGATAGAACTTGGGTTATGAGTGAATATTCACCATACTTTAAACTAGTCAAGTGAAAATTAAAGTAAAAATATATAATTCTATTTTGAACACTAAATATTATTGTCCAAAAGACTTTTAAAAATATAACTTATAATGAATTAACCTTTATTGATAAATAAGGGCATAAAATTATACTAACTCACATGAATCTTAATATTTTACTAGTTTGCTTTTGTTTCCTGATTATTTTTTAATTCCTGGGTTTCCCTTTTGCAAATTTTCTGTGTTACTGGTAATGAACTTAAGACATCAATACAGCTACAAATTTCTAGGGAACTGGTCATCATATAATAAGACAGAAATCAATGGCAGTTAGTCATACACAGATTCCTTATGTCTTATATAATTAGTATGAAAGAACCTTGATTTCATTAGACATACTGTTATGAGAAAAAGAGCTATTTACAGTCCTCATTGGCAATAAAATAATAAAGATGTAAACTTTTCTTTTTCTTTTTCTTTTTAATCAACTGACAAGCAGTAGGTTTTTGAGAAAGCAATCATATCTGTGTTTAAAATAAGTAATATGGCTATTGAAAATAAAATACCTCTGAAGATTCTTAAACGTGTCTTTTTGTTGACACATGTTTTCATTTCCCCTGGGTAAATATCTAGGAATGGAATTGCTTGATCATAGTGTAGGTGTATGGTTAACCTTATGACAAACTGACAGACTGGCTTTTAAATTGGTTTACCATTTTATACTCCCATCAACAATATATGGGAGTCAAGGTGCTCTAAATCCTTGTCAGCATTTGGAACTGACAGTCTTATTTTAGCTGTTCTAGATTATACATGATAGAAAATTCTATTGGACAGTGCTTTTTTTTTTTTATAGAAGTCTCTATTGATTGAAAATGAGCTATGTGTTTGAGACTTTAAAGAAATATAGATATATTTGTTTTATAGCTGAAATTTAAGGAACTTTTAAACAAAAAAATTAATGAAAATACACATTTGAGGTAATGCTTCATATATATATATATATATATATATATATATATATATACACTTACCTAGAAGGTACATCTTATTAGAATTTTCTCAAATTTCAAACATGTATGTTATTTTAGACAGTAGCTTCCTTTAATCACATTCTTTTTGTGTGTCAATATCCTTGAACAAAAAAAGAATATTTGAAGATGTTCTGGAATTTCTCTCACAGGCAGAATGTTCTGGATCTATCTCTGTTTCTGTTCCAGGTCTTCTGTGATACTTCAAATACCCTTTCATTTCTGGCCATTGTAAATCTAGATTGCTTTTGTCACCCTTTAGGCCCATTTGTATATGATAATTTTATGAATTGATAAACAATCTTACAGATTGAGAGCACCATGCCATTTTAAAAAAACAATAAAAAAGACATAATAATCTACTGCAAAATCATTGCAGATAAAAGAAGAGAATTTAATATTGAAAGATTACTACATAGTTTTTATGTATAATGTATACATAATGTATACATTATACAAATGTACAATGACCTATATCCACCACTATAATATTATACAGAATATATACACTGCCCTTAAAATGTTCTATGCCCTGCCTATTCATCTTTCCCTGAAACCACTGGCAACCACTGATCTTCTTATTGTTTTCTTGGTTTCACCTTTTACAGAATATCATATAGTTGAAATCATATAATATGTAGCCTTTTATATTGGCTTCTTCTATTTAGTTGTATGAATTTAAGGTTTTTCAATGCCTTTTCTTGGCTTGATAGCTCACTTCTTTTTAGTGTAGAATAATACTCCATTATCTGGTTGTGTACAATTTATTTATCCATTCACCTACCGACATACACCTTGATTGCTTCCAAGTTTTGGCTATTCTGAATAAATCTGCTCTAAACATCCATGTGCAGTTTTTTACTCTTTTGGGTAAATCCCAAGGGATGCAATTGCTGAGTCATATGGCAAGAGCATGTCTAGTTTTGTAATAAAGGAACCTTCAAACTGTCTTCCAAAATTGCTGTACTGTTTGACCTTACTACCAGCAATGAATGAGCGTTCCTATTGCTCCATATCCTCACTAAAAGATATATTTTTCATAGTTTAGGAATTATTTTCATATCTAATTTTTGTTGCTTTCAAAGACTGCCACCTTCTTTATAAATCTATACTACCTGTTACCTAGGGGATAAATATGCATCATATTATTTTTCTTGAAATTTTAATTTTGTAACAATCTTCTCAGAAATAGAGGAAAGAAGAAAGAAGTGAGAATGTTTTGCCCTGGAAGAAAATTTTTAAAATCATGCTTTTGCCCTTAACAAAATATTTTTTATATTTAAGAAGTGAGAAAATTGGGACTTGACTTCATTATCAGAAACGCTGAAGAAAATTTTAAAATCTTTTTTTCACACCTCCATCTTTCAAAGATACCATTTAGTGTTTCTATAAGTTGGAAAGATCCTAAGTTATATGATCTCCTATGTACGTATCTTAAAGTATCTTAAGTAAACATAAAATGTTCAAAACGGAGATCAAAGTAAATTGATGATCAAAATAAATAATTTCAATAAATAAATGAAAAGTAAATTAACTATAAGTTTACATATTTGCTTACCATTCTTACCTCAAAGACATGCATGTTAATTCATAGATTCAATATTATCATATGCACATTGTGTATGTATAGTATATATTTATACATAATTATGTGTAATTATGTGTATATGAGGGCATGTACATGATCATGAATAAAATATCACTCATCCAGACTTATGTGATTTTATATATTATACCTTCATATTGTAAATAAGAGTCCTTCTTACTGTTGGATTTATTTTGTATTGGTGTATAGCCAATTAACAATGTTTTACTATCAAAACATTGTTAATTGGCTATACACCAATACAAAATAAAAATTTTTTTTTTTAAAGTGACTTCATTTTGTGATTGATAGAACACATTTGTTTCGCTACTAAGAAATGCGCTGTGCTTAGTCGCTCAGTTGTGTCCAACTCTTTGTGACCTATCCATAGGATTCTCCAGGCACTAACACTGGAGTGGGCTGCCATTTCCTATTAAGAAATGAGAAGCTCTCAAAACAAATGGTGATTAAAATTCCTAAATGTGCCTAAGAAAGTTCTAAAATACTCAGATTTGCATTAGATAAACCAAAGTACTCATGTAATTCCCAAGCAGACCCACTTATAAGGGCAAGAGTCCCTTTACAGAAAATGTGATACACTCTAGTTTGTCTTGTAAACTACTGTAAATTAAAATCAACTTACCAAGTGATTACGACTTGTTATAAGTTTTTTTTTTTAAGCTTTGACCTCTGGAATCTTGGCCTTGGGAAATAAAAATTCTTAGTATTGTAATTTTGCAGAACGGGAAGCATGAAATTTTCTTTGTGTCAATATCAATGTTCTGCAAGCATATTTGAATTTAGCTCTAGCTGGTGTAATATACTGTACTATAAATTAATCCTTATTGAAACCCTCTTAGACCTTCTTTCTCAGGTCCCCAGAACTAACGAGCAAAGAACAACACTGCTAATTCCCCTTCTGCATTTAACTAATATTTTATGAAAATTGCAAGCAAAAATAATAACTTTATTAATTAATTTATCAATTTATAATATTGGGAAATCTTATTTGCCAAGTTTTTTTCTTTGACATGTTGATTGTATTAGCTCCAACTGATTTATAATAAGCAAAATGTTTAAGTGATCAACTCTAGCTTTATATTTGATATTATTGCTTCCATCCTAATTCAAGAATGAAAATAACTAAATAACTTGAATATCTAGTAGGTTCTTCATTTTAGAATTTTAACTGTAATTTTCGTGAAAGAATTGAAGAACTTAACATACAGAGCATAAATGTAGCATTTTAGCTATTGTAAAGCTTAAAGTTATTACAACTATATTGTAAACATAAAGGCTTTCTCTGCTGAATTCTTGGCATACTTTTTGTAAAATATTATTTCCCTATGATTTAAAAGGTAGAGAGTTTCCTCCTGTAACATTCATAGCCACTTCCTGGTTGGATAATTTCTTGATAGTCCCACTCTGACTATGAAAGAAAAATCACACGCCTTGTGAAGTGTGGAATTAACAAAAAGCAAGGGATAAGGAAAGTAAAATGCCAGTTCCTTCTTTTGTTAACCATTTTGTTTTGTTTTCATTCCATGGTTCTATTTTATATGTTTGAATGGAATCCACTCCAAGTATCATAAGAGAAGAATGAAAAATGCCATCTGTATATTCTTTTTCAAAAAGACATATGAAGAACTTGCATTATTTTTTACCAATGCCAAAATCACTTTCATCTAGACATCTGTATTTCTTTAAAAAAAATTATAGCTAGTAGAATGATTATACAGACAAAAAACTACAGGGAATTAATTTCTCAATGGCTCAAGCTGCTTAGTTTTTCACAAATGGAGTATAAGGACTTCATTAATCTTTTATTTAAAAGTAAGAATTTTCCTTTTTTGACTAGTAAGTCTATTAAATTATTCTGTCTTAATTGCTTTTGATGTTCTAGGCAGTAGAGAAGGAAGACAATGTATGGTTAATTCTCTTATTACATATCTGACTACTAAATATTTGTGGTTTCTATGATTCCACAAGCAAGGAAAGTTGGGTATTTTTTACCCGATTATTTTGATTCTTTGTTTAATCTATGGTTATTCTGAAGTAAATATCAATTCCACAGGACAGAAGTAGAAGCATAGTGGACTTTAATTTTACTTTCCTAAATTTAAAAATGCCATCACTACACACTTCTGCTAATTCACCATAAGGGAAATGTTAAGAAAAACTTCAAAAGAATAGGGAGAACATTTCACCAGGTCATAGTTTTGAAATGGAATCAACTTGATATCAATTTGCTGGTAAATTTTTAAAATTCTAACAAAAATAAGATTTTTAAATATATTTTTTGAAGGATAATTACTTTACAGAATTTTTCTCTTTTCTGTCAAACCTCAACATGAATCAGCCATAGGTATACATATATCCCCTCTCTTTTGAACCTCCCTCCCCTTGCCCTCCCATCTCACCCCTCTAGGTTGATACAGAGCCCCTGTTTGAATTTCTTAGCCATATAGCAAATCCCCATTGGCTTTCTATTTTACATATGGCAATGTAAGATTCCATGTTACTCTTTCCATACATCTCACCCTCTCCTCCCCTCTTCCCATGTCCATTAGTCTATTCTCTGTGTCTGTTTCTCCATTGCTGCCCTGTAATTAATTCTTCAGTACCATTTTTCTAGATTCCATATATATGCAATAGAATACGATATTTATCTTTCTCTTTCTGACTCACTTCATTCTGTATAATAGGTTCTAGGTTCATCCAACTCATTAGAACTGACTCAAAGGCATTCCTTTTTATGGCTGGGTAATATTCCATTGTGTATATGTGCCACGATTTCTTTATCCATTAATCTGTTGATGGACATCTAGGTTGCTTCCATGTTCTAGCTATTGTAAACAGTGCTGCACTCAACAATGGGATACATGTGTCTTTTTCAATTTTTATTTCCTCAGGGTATATGCCTAGGAGTGGGATTGCTGGGTCATATGGTGGTTTTATTCCTAGATTTTTAAGGAATCTCCATACCATCTTCCATAGTGGCTGTATCAATTTACGTTCCCCCCGACAGTGCAAGAGTGTTCCCTTTTCTCCACACCCTCTCCAGCCTTTATTGTTTGTAGACTTCGTGATGATAGCCATTCTGACTGGTGTGAGGTGATATCTCACTGTAGTTTTGATTTGCATTTCTCTAATAATGAGCGATGTTGAGCAACTTTTCAGGTATTTGTTAGCCATCTGTATGTCTTGCTTGGAGAAATGTCTGTTTAGGTCTTTTCCCCACCTTTTGATTGGGTTGTTTGTTTTTCTAGTATTGAGTTGTATGAGCTGCTTGAATATTTTGGAAATTAATCCTTTGTCAGTTGTTTCATTTGTTATTATCTTCTCCCATTATGAGGGTTGTCTTTTCACCTTTCTTATACTTTCCTTTGCTGTGCAAGAGCTTTTAAGTTTAATCAGGCCCCACTTGTTTACTTTTGTTTTTATTTCCATTACTCTAGGAGGTGGGTCATAGAGGATCTTGTTTTGATTTATGTCATCGAGTGTTCTGCCTATGTTTTCATCTAAGAGTTTTAAAGTTTCTGGTCTTATGTTTAGGTCTTTAATCCATTTTGAGTTTACCTTTGTGTGTGGTGCTAGGAAGTGTTCTAATTTCATTCTTTTACATGTAGCCATCCAGTTTTTCCAGCACCAATTGTTGAAGAGGCTGTCTATGCCCCATTGTATATTCTTTCCTTCTTTATAAAAAAATAAGGTACCCATAGGTGCATGGGTTTATTTCTGGGCTTTCTATCTTGTTCCATTGGTCTATATTTCTGTTTTTGTGCCAGTACCATACTGTCTTGATGACTGTAGCTTTGTAGTATAATCTGAACTCAGGAAAGTTGATTCCTACAGTTCCATTCTTCTTTCTCAAGACTGCTTTGGCTATTTGGGTTTTTTTGTGTTCCCAAATGAATTGTGAAATTTTTTGTTCTAGTTCTGTGAAAAGTGTCATTGGTAATTTGATAGGGATCACATTGAATCTGTAGATTGCATTTGGTAATATAGTCATTTTCACAATATTGATTCTTCCTACCCAGGAACATGGAATATCTCTCCATCTGTTTATGTCATCTTCAATTTCTTTAATTAGTGTCTTGTAATTTTCTGTGTACAGTTCTTTTGTCTTCTTAGGTAAGTTTATTCCTAGATATTTAATTCTTTTTGTTGCAGTGGTGAATGGGATTGATTCCTTAATTGCTCTTTGTGATTTTTCATTGTTAATATATAGAAATGCAAGTGATTTTTGTATATTCATTTTGTATCCTGCTGAATTCACTGATTAGCTTTAGTAATTTTCTGATACTATCTTTAGGACTTTCTATGTACAATATCATGTCATCTGCAAACAGTGAGAGCTTTGCTTCTTCTTTTCTGATCTGGATTTTTTATTTCTTTTTCTTCTCTGATTGCTTTAGCTAGGACTTCCAGAACTATGTTGAATAATAGTGGGGAAAGTGGACACACTTGTCTTGTTCCAGATCTTAGGGGAATGGTTTCAGGTTTTCACCATTGAGAATAATGTTTGCTGTAAGCTTATCATATATGGCCTTTACTATGTTGAGGTAGGTTCCTTCTATGCCCATTTTTTGAAGAGTTTTAATCATAAATGGATGCTGGATTTTGTAAAAGGCTTTTTCTGTATCTATTGAGATTATCATATGATTTTTATCTTTCAATTTGTTAATATGGTGTATCACATTGATTGATTTGCATATATTGAAGAATCCTTGTATCCCTGGAATAAACCCAAATTGATCATGGTGTATGAGCTTTTTGATGTGCTGCTGAATTCTGTTTGCTGAAATTTTGTTGAGGAGTTTTGCATCTATGTTCATCAGTGATATTGGCCTGTAGTTTTCTTTTCTTTTGTTATCTTTGTTTGGTTTTGGTATCAGGGTGATGAGTTTGGAAGTGTTCCTTCCTCTGCAATTTTTTGAAAGTGCTTTAGAAGGATAGGTTTCTGCTCTTCTCTAAATATTTGATAGAATTCTACTGTGAAGCCATCTGGTCCTGGGCTTTTGTTTTCTGGAAGGTTTTTGATCACAGCTTCAATTTCAGTGCTTGTAATTGGATTGTTCATAATCTCTATTTCTTCCTGGTTTAGTCTTGGAAGATTGAACTTTTCTAAGAATCTCCATTTCTTCCAGGGTATCCATTATATTGCCATATAGTTGTTCATAATAGTCTCATATAATCCTTTGTATTCTGCATTGTCCGTTGTAATCTCTCCTTTTTCATTGATAATTTTGTTGATTTGATTCTTCTCTCTTTCTTTCTTGATGAGTCTGGCCAAAGGTTTGCCAATTTTATTTATTTTCACAAAGAACCACTTTTTAGTTTTATTAATCTTTACTATTGTTTCTTTCATTTATTTTTAATTTATTTCTTCTCAGATCTTTATCATTTATTTCCTTCTACTAATTTTGGGGGTTTTTTTGGTTCTTCTTTTTCCAGTTGTTTTAGGTGTGAAGTTAAGTTGTCTATTCATTGTTTTTCTTGTTGCTTGAGATAGGATTGTCTTGCTATAAACTTCCCTCTTAGAACTGCTTTTGCTGCATCTTACAGGTTTTGAGTTGTCATATTTTCATTGTCATTTGTTTCTAGAAATTTTTTGATTTGCCTTTTTTCTTCAGTAACCTGTTGGTTATTTAGAAACATATTGTTTAATCTCCATGTGTTTGTGTTTCTTACAGTTTTTATTTTTTTATTTTTTAACTTTACAATATTGTATTGGTTTTGTTATATATCAAAATGAATCCACCACAGGTATACATGTGTTCCCCATCCTAATTCATATCTAGTCTCATTGTGTTGTGGTCAGAGAAGATGCTTGATATGATTTCAATTTTCTTAAGTTTACTGAGGTTTGATTTGTGACCCAAGATGTGGTCTATCTTAGAGAATGTTCCATGTGCACTTGAGAAGGTGTATTCTTCTGAATTTGGATGAAATGTCCTGAAGATACCAATGAGATCCATCTCATCTAATGTATCATTTAAGATGAGTTCTTTATTAATTTTCCATTTGGATAATCTGTCCATTGATGTGATTGGGGTGTTAAAGTTTCCTACTATTTTTGTGTTACTGTCAATTTCTCCGTTTATGCCTGTTAGTGTTTATCTTATGTATTGAGGTGCTCCTATGTTGGGTGCATAGATATTTACACCCAAGATGTTGTGTCTTCCTATTGGATTGATCCGTTGATCATTATGTAGTGTCCTTCCTTATCTCTTGTAATCTTTATTTTAAGGTCTGTTTTGTCCGATATGAGGATTGCTACTCCAGTTTTATTTTGCTTCCCATTTGCATGGAATATATTTTTCCATCCTCTCACTTTCAGTCTATATGTGTCTTTAGGTCTGAAGTAGGTTTCTTGTAGACAGCATATGTATTGGTCTTGTTTTTGTATCCATTCAGCCAGTCTGTGTCTTTTGGTTGGAGCACTTAATCTATTTACATTTAAATTTATTATTGATATATATGTTCCTATTGCCATTTTGTTAATTGTTTGGGATTGATTTTGTAGATCTTTTTTCTTCTCTTGTATTTCTTGACTATATAAGTCCAATTAACATTTGTTGTAAACCTGGTTTTATAGTACTGAGTTCTCTTAAATTTTGTTTGTCTGAAAAACTTTTTATTTCTCCATGAATTGTGAATGAGATCCTTGCTGGATACAATAATCTTGCTTGTAGATTTTTCCCTTTCAGTACTTTAAATCTATCCTGCCATTCCCATCTGACCTGAAGAGTTTCTGCTGAAAGATCAGCTGTTAAGCATATGGGGTTTCCCTTGTTTCTTACTTGTCGCTTCTCCCTTGCTGCTTTTAATATTCTTTGTGTTTGTCTTTGTTAGTTTGATTAGTATGTGTCTTGTTATGTTTCTCCTTTGGTTTATCCTGTATGAGACTCTTTGTGCCTCTTGGACTTGATTGACTATTTCCTTTTCCATGTTGGGGAAATTTTCAACTATAATCTTTTCAAAAATTTTCTCATACCCTTTCTTTTTCTCTTCTTCTTCTGGGACCCCTATAATTCAAACGTTGATGCATTTGATATGCCCAGAGGTCTCTTTTCATTTTTTTTATTTTATTCTACTCTTCAGAAGTTATTTCAACCATTTCATCTTCCAGCTCACGGATTCATTCTTCTGTTTCAGATATTCTGCTATTGATTCCTTCCAGAGTATTTTTAATTTAAATAATTGTGTTGTTCATCTCTGTATGTTTATTATTTAATTCTTCTAGGTCTTTGTTAATTTATTCTTGCATTTTCTCCATTTTCTTTTAAGATTTTTGATCATCTTTACTATCATTATTCTGAATTCTTTTTCAGATAGTTTACCTATTTCCTCATCATTTATTTGGCCTTCTGTTTTTCTAGTTTGTTCATTCATTTGTATAGTATTTCTCTACCTTTTCATTTTTTTTAACTTATTGTGTTTGAGGTCTCCTTTTTCCAGGCTTCAAGGTTGTATTTTTTCTTCCTTTTGATTTCTGCCCTCTTAGGGTTAGTTCAGTGGTTTGTGTAAGCTTTGTATAGGATGAGATTTGTGCTGAGTTTTTTGTTTGTCTGTTTTTCCTCTGATGGGCAAGGCTGAGTGAAGTGGTAATCCTGTCTTCTGATGACTGGGTTTCTATTTTTGTTTTGTTTGTTGTTTAGATGAGGCATCCTGCACAGGGGGCTACTGGTGGTTGGGTGATGCCTGGTCTTATATTCATGTGGTCTCCTTTGTGTGAGTTCTCACTATTTGATACTCCCTAGGGTTAGTTCTCTGGTAGTCTAGGGTCATGGAGTCAGTGCTCCCACTCCAAAGGATCAGGGCTGGATCTCTGTCAGGAACGAAGATTCCACAAGTGGTTTGTTATGGCATTAAGTGAGATTAAAATAAATACCCCAAAATGAGAAACCAAAGATGAACCCCAGACAAATGGCAGTTAGAAAATCAGGAAAATAATCATTAAAATAATGGAATATACACATATACCTATATACCCATAAGCAAAGTCAAAGCAGTCCAGCAAAAATAAAGTACAGTACATTGACCTGGTGAACAAAGGAAATCAAAAATTATACTTACCAATTAAGAACAATACTAACTTAAGCACAAAGTGGAAAACAAAACTAAAGCAAGGTGCCAAGTGGAGAATAAATCTATGAAAACAAAACTAACAAATATATTGAGAGGAAAGGAAAGAAAGAAAAGAAAGCAAGAATTGATATGCAGAGTTACATAGAGGTAGATGGAGAAGATTTATATACATTAAAGATTAACTGAAAGGGGAAAAGAACAGTAAGAAAGTTAAACAAAGGAAAAAATGTAGAGAAGTATAATAGGGTTAAAAATAAAAATAAAAATTTTAAAAAATAGAAAAGAAAAAAAATGAAGAAGAAATTAAAAACAGAAAAAAAAAAAAAAGAAAGAAAACTCCACAGAACTGAAAAAACCCAACATAGAGGCAGAGGTTTATAACAACAATAAAAATTGTGACTGAATATACACATATACATATACACCCATAAGCAAAATCAAAACAGTCCAACAAAAATAAAGTATGACATATTGACCCGGAAAACAAAGGAAACCAAAAATTATACCTACCAGTTAAGAACAAAACTAACTAAAGCACAAAATGGAAATCAAAACTAAAGCAAGGTGCCAATTGGGGAATAAAGAAATGAAAATAAAAGTAACAAATATGTTGAGAGGAAAGGAAAGAAAGGAAAGAAAGAAAGAATAGATATGCAAAGTTAAATAGAGGTAGATAAAGAAGATTTATATACATTAAATATTAACTTCAAGGCGAAAAGATTAGTAGGAAAACCAAACAAAGGAATAAATGTAGGAAAAATAATAATAGGTGTAAAATTTTTAAAAAGAGAAAAAAAAAAAAAAAAAAAACCACGAAAGCTCCACAAAATGGCAAAAGCCTGACATAGACGCTGAGGTTTATAACAACAACAAAATAAGTGACTGAGGGGAAAAAAAAGCTCAAAAGCTTAATCAGATTTCATAGTGCCAATAAAATCGACAACTACAATGGGGTTGGGGGGGGAGAAAAAATAATCCAAAAGAATCTACAGAACAAGTCAAAACATAAGAATAATAAATGTTTTCTTTGAGTCACTGCTGTCAGAATCCTTTCCCTCACCGGGTGTCACAGTCCACCTCACCTCCCTAGGATGCCCTCCAACACTGTGCTGGTCTCTAGACCTGCTTTCGGGGCAGCTCAGATTCTAATCTGGTCCTACTCCTGTGTTCTGGCCTTCAATGTTCACAGCTATCAGAACTAGTGCATTTTCTTTTGTGGGAGCTCTCAATGTCCTTTTATATATTCCATAGACTCAGAGTCTGCCTTGTTGATTGCATGGATTACTCTGCAGCTTGTACAGCTGGTGGGAAGGTTTTCGGTCTTCTTCCTTAGCCACACTGCCCCTGGGTTTCCATTTGTGGTTTTATTTTCACCTCTGCATGTGGGTCATCCACTGAGGTTTGCTCCTGAGGCTGTCTTGGAGGACTTGGGTTTGCCCCTGTTAGGGCCAGGTGTAGAGGTGGTTCAGCTGCTTGGTTCGCAGGGGTTCTGGCAGCTCCAGGTACTCAGGGGAATTGGCAGCTAGGGCAGGAGGAAATATAGTGCTCTAGAAGGGTATGGCAAACAGTATTGGCCAATTGTATTGGCCACAGCCTTGTCTAATTGAATGAAACTAAGCCATGCCCATGGGGCAACCCAAGACGGGCGGGTCATGGTGGAGAGATCTGACAGAATGTGGTCCACTGGAGAAGGGAATGGCAAACCACTTCAGTATTCTTGCCTTGAGAACCCCATGAACAGTATGAAAAGGCAAAATGATAGGATACTGAAAGAGAAACTCCCCAGGTCAATAGGTGCCCAATATGCTACTGGAGATAAGTGGAGAAATAACTCCAGAAAGAATGAAGGGATGCAGCCAAAGCAAAAACAAAACCCAGCTGTGGATGTGACTGGTGACAGAAGCAAGGTCCGATGCTGTAAAGAGCAATATTGCATAGGAACCTGGAATGTCAGGTCCATGAATCAAGGCAAATTGGAAGTGGTCAAACAAGAGATGGCAAGAGTGAAAGTCGACATTCTAGGAATCAGCGAACTGAAATGGACTGGCATGGGTGAATTTAACTCAGATGACCATTATATCTATACTGCGGACAGGAATCCCTCAGAAGAAATGGAGTGGCCATCATGGTCAACAAAAGAGTCCAAAATGCAGTACTTGGATGCAATCTCAAAAACGACAGAATGATCTCTGTTCATTTCCAAGGCAAACCATTCAATATGACAGTAATCCAAGTCTATGCCCCAACCAGTAATGCTGAAGAAGCTGAAGTTGAACAGTTCTATGAAGACCTACAAGACCTTTTAGAACTAACACCAAAAAAAGATGTCCTTTTCTTTTTAGGGGACTGGAATGCAAAAGTAGGAAGTCAAGAAACACCTGGAGTAACAGGCAAATTTGGGCTTGGAATATGGAATGAAGCAGGGCAAAGACTAAGAGAGTTTTGCCAAGAAAACACACTGGTCATAACAAACACCCTCTTCCAACAACACAAGAGAAGACTCTATACATGGACATCACCAGATGGTCAATACTGAAATCAAATTGATTATATTATTTGCAGCCAAAGATGGAGAAGCTCTATACAGTCAGCAAAAACAAGACCAGGAGCTGACTGTGGCTGAGACCATGAACTCCTTATTGCCAAACTCAGACTTAAATTGAAGAAAGTAGGGAAAACCATTAGACCATTCAGGTATGACCTAAATCAAATCCCTTATGATTATACAGTGGAAGTGAGAAATAGATTAAAGGGCCTAGATCTCATAGATAGAGTGCCTGATGAACTATGGAATGAGGTTCGTGACACTGAACAGGAGACAGGGATCAAGACCATTCCCATGGAAAAGAAATGCAAAAAAGCAAAATGGCTGTCTGGGGAGGGCTTACAAATAGCTGTGAAAAGAAGAGAAGTGAAAAGCAAAGGAGAAAAGGAGAAGAGAAGTGAAAAGCAAAGGAGAAAAGGAGAAGAGAAGCAAAAAGCAATGGAGAAAAGGAAAGATATAAACATCTGAATGCAGAGTTCCAAAGAATAGCAAGAAGAGATAAGAAAGCCTTCTTCAGTGATCAATGCAAAGAAATAGAGTAAAGCAACAGAATGGGAAAGACTAGGGATCTCTTCAAGAAAATCAGAGATACCAAAGGAACATTTCATGCAAAGATGAGCTCGATAAAGGACAGAAATGGTATGGACCTAATAGAAGCAGAAGATATTAAGAAGAGATGGCAAGAATACACAGAAGAACTGTACAAAAAGATCTTCATGACCCAGATAATCACGATGGTGTGATCACTGTCCTAGAGCCAGACATCCTGGAATGTGAAGTCAAGTGGGCCTTAGAAAGCATCACTACGAACAAGGCTAATGGAGGTGATGGAATTCCAGTTGAGCTATTCCAAATCCTGAAAGATGATGCTGTGAAAGTGCTGCACTCAATATGCCAGCAAATTTGGAAAACTCAGCAGTCACCACAGGACTGGAAAAGGTCAGTTTTCATTCCAGTCCCAAAGAAAGGCAATGCCAAAGAATGCTCAAACTACCGCACAGTTGCACTCATCTCACACACTAGTAAAGTAATGCTCAAAATTCTCCAAGCCAGGCTTCAGCAATACGTGAACCGTGAACTTCCTGACGTTCAAGCTGGTTTTAGAAAAGGCTGAGGAACCAGAGATCAAATTGCCAACATCTGCTGAATCATGGAAAAAGCAAGAGAGTTCCAGAAAAGCATGTATTTCTGCTTTATTGACTATGCCAAAGCCTTTGACTCTGTGGATCACATTAAACTGTGGAAAATTCTAAAAGAGATGGGAATACCAGACCACCTGACCTGCCTCTTGAGAAACCTGTATGCAGGTCAGGAAGCAACAGTTAGAATTGGACATGGAACAACAGACTGGTTCCAAATAGGAAAAGGAGTTCTTCAAGGCTGTATATTGTCACCCTGTTTATTTAACTTATATGCAGAGTACATCATGAGAAACGCTGGACTGGAAGAAACACAAGCTGGAATCAAGATTGCCGGGAGAAATATCAATAACCTCAGATATGCAGATGACACCACCCTTATGGCAGAAAGTGAAGAGGAACTAAAAAGCCTCTTGATGAAGTGAAAGAGGAGAGTGAAAAAGTTGGCTTAAAGCTCAACATTCAGAAAACGAAGATAATGGCATCTGGTCCCATCACTTCATGGGAAATAGATGGGGAAACAGTGGAAACAGTGTCAGACTTTATTTTTCTGGGCTCCAAAATCACTGCAGATGTTGATTGCAGCCATGAAATTAAAAGACGCTTACTCCTTGGAAGGAAAGTTATGACCAACCTAGATAGCATATTCAAAAGCAGAGACATTACTTTGCCAACAAAGTTTCGTCTAGTCAAGGGTATGGTTCTTCCTGTGGTCATGTATGGATGTGAGAGTTGGACTGTGAAGAAGGCTGAGTGCCGAAGAATTGATGCTTTTGAAGTGTGGTGTTGGAGAAGACTCTTGAGAGTCCCTTGGACTGCAAGGAGATCCAACCAGTCCATTCTGAAGGAGATCAGCCCAGGGATTTCTTTGGAAGGAATGATGCTTAAGCTGAAGCTCCAGTACTTTGGCCACCTCATGCGAAGAGTTGACTCATTGGAAAAGACTCTGATGCTGGGAGGGATTGGGGGCAAGAGGAGAATGGGACGACAGAGGATGAGATGGCTGGATGGCATCACTGACTCGATGGACATGAGTCTGAGTGAACCCTGGGAGTTGGTGATGGACAGGGAGGCCTGGCATGCTGCAATTCATGGGGTCGCAAAGACTCGGACACGACTGAGTGACTGATCTGATCTGATTGGCCAATATGATCCAGTATTCTTGCCTGGAGAACCCCCTTGACAGAGAAGCCTGGCAGGCCACAGTCTACAGTGTCGCAAAGAGTTGGACACTAGTGAAGGGAAACTATGTGCATAGATGCAAGATTTTTTTTTTTTTTTTTGCCTGTGGCAGCTCTGCCCCAGTGAGAGTTGAACCGTGTAGATGGCACAGCCACTTGGCTTGCGGGGACCTTGGCAGTGCAAAGTGTGCAGGGACTCAGACTGCTTCTGCCCCAGGAGTTATGGCCCTATCAGAGTCTTTTTTGAGCCTCTTGTATTCCGCAATTAGAAGGCCTCTTTGGCCAGTCTTTCTCCATAGCTCCACCCTTTCAGGCACTTAGAGGATTCCCTTGCCCGGGATCCTTCTCTGTTGTTCACCACGTCAGGCACATAGAGGGGCCCCCTTGGCTGGGGTCCTACTCTGTAGATTGGCACATCAGGCACTTAAAGGGGCACGCTGGGTGGGGTCCTACTCTGTAGTTCAGTGTGTCAGGCATTTGGATGGTCCAGCCTCTCTGTTGTTCAACTCCATATGCTGGCGTGTGGGGAGAGAGAGAGGCTGTGTGATGGCTCCACCCCCTACACGTGACTCAGCAGTATCGCCTTGCTTCCATGGCTGCCCGTCTTTCCTCCACAGGCATTTGCCACCACAGCCTCCTCTCTCATATCCCCTCAATCCATCTCTCCGCAGTCAACAGCAGTCCTCGCCCTGGGATGGCTCCACAATCCCTAAACTCCAGCTCCCAGCCACTGCACCTTCCAGGGGACCCGTGTCCCTTTCTGGGGTGTGTATGTCTGCAGCAAGGACTGTCTGATTCTCATTCCATTTAGGCTGCCACAGATCAGCTGTTTCACTCCCAGCCTTAAATGTTTCTCCTCTGACTCAGACAGTTGCCCTGATGTGGGGATCAGACCTCTGCTTCTGTTCTCCCACCTGCTGAGGGCAGGTCCAGTCCTACTAACACTCTTGTTTTACTCTCTAGTTCCTTCATCCTATTGAGTTTTGCATGGTTCTATGCATTCTTTCAAATGGCAATCCACTCCAGCACTCTTGCCTGGAAAATCTCATGGTCGGAGGAGCCTGATAGGCTACAGTCCATGAGGTCGCAAAGAGTCAAGACACAACTGAGCAACTTCACTTTCACTTCAGTTTATATATTCTTTTCCACTGGTCAGGTACTCCTGTCTGCTCTCAGCTGGTGTTCTGAATGCACTTCTGTTTCTGAGGCTGTATTCCCGAGGTGTCTGTGGAGAGGGATGTATTCAGTATCCACCTACTCCTCCACCATCTTGTTCTCTCCAAAATTAAACTTTTATAGTCTGGAGAATAGCACATTTTTCTTCTTTGTATGAAAAATAACTAAAAAAAATGGAACCTGTGTCATCAATATATCTTTTATTCTAATTGAAACACTTCACTGAAAGTATGATTGCTGTTTTAATCTATCTTAATGGGATGAGAAATATATGGATTAACCAAAATTTTTAAAATTCAGGCATCAGTTGTCTGAAGTGGAGTGAAGTGGAGTGAAGTGGAGTGAAGTCGTCCAGTCATGCCTGACTCTTTGCGACCCCGTGGACTGTAGCCTACTAGGCTCCTCCATCTGAGGGATTTTTGAGGCAAGAATGCTGGAGTGGGTTGCCATTTACTATGTTTTATATTGTTTGCAAGATTTCATATGGAGTCATACAAATAATGTCCTATAATAAATGTCATAGGAAATGAGTGGATAGAGGGAGACAAAAGTAGGAGCATAGAAATATGAGGCAATGGAAATAGAAGCATATATAAATTTCACTATAATGTGCATTAGAATTGAATCAGTTCAGTTCTGTTGCTCAGTCATATCTGACTCTGCGACCATATAAAATGCAAAGTATTATGTGAGAAAATCTTCAAGAATTACATCACTTGCCAGTGTTAGAAAACCAACTAAAATGAATAAGAAAAATACAAATTTTAATGATATTCATATCTGAAAATTTAGAGATATCATGGATTTTAGGGATGACTGAAACCTGACTGATACCTTTAATACTTGTTCTTATGTGTTCTCCATCCCTAAGGTCTGTTTTCTTCTGTCCTGACTTCCTTTAGAATCATCTTAGGCTCTCTCCTTCTTCAAGTGAAAATATGGCCACTAGTAGCACCAAGCTAATATTCTCTTTTCTCAGAAATGAGAGCAGAAAAACAGAATCTCTCTTTCTAATACTTTATTCCCAAACTTAATCTTATTAAGACAGATTCATTTCTGTACCTATGTGTGTGTGTGTGTGTGTGTGTGTGTGTGTATGAGTCACTCAGTCGTGTCTGACTCTGAAACTCCATGCACTGTAGCCTGCCAGGCTCTTCTGTCCATGGAATTCTCCAGGCAGCATGCTGGAGTGGGTTGTCATTCCCTTCTCCAGGAGATCTTCCTGACCCAGGGATTGAACCCAGGTCTCCTGCATTGCAGGCAGATTCTTTACTGTCTAAGCCACCAGGAAAGCCCATTCCTATCTAAGGGATATTATAATCAGGGTTGTATGGTGCCTTTATTGACCAGGTCTGGGCATCTATAGTGTAAAGTTGTGTGAAGTCAGAGGTGGAGAAACTACTTCTCATGATAAATTAGGGTTCTCTAAGCAGAAGAAAGCATGGATAGGGAAACAGTAGACATCCACTAGAAGGGGTTTGAAGAAGAGAATATGTTCAATTTGGAAAGAAAAGAAATTAGAAAAGAATTTAAAGGGTTCATAACATTTGAGATATGGTTTAAATGACACATCTAAAAGACATACTTAACGTAACAAGTGAAGTGCATCAGAGAGAATGGTATTCAAATCAGAATATATAGCAAGAGTGAAAACATGGATACAGTGGGGGAAAGAAAAAAACATGGAAATACTTTTCAGCAAACAACAGATAGTCAACAGCTAAGAATTCGGAACTTAAAAATCTTTGATGAGACATTGAGAATTCTGTGTTCAGTTTTATAGAAAGACTACTGAATGAGTAAGAGAAGGGGTCAATATATGCCATCTGTGAAGATTAGTCTGTAAAACTTTGCAAGGCAAACAAAATGAGGAGATACTTGTGACAGGGAATAATGTTAAAGGTCTATTATGAAGGTGATGATTTTAAAAATAATTTGAAAGGAATGAAATTATCTGAATAGAAAGATTTCAATGGTTTTGGGTGAGGATGGAGTGAAAGGCTGGGAAATAAGATCAACATTCCCATCCATTCCCTCCATCCCCATCTCAAATAGTAAGACAGTATTTCTTCTTTTATTTGTATTAATTATTGGAATTTTATATTATATTTCATCCAGAAAAATATTTTCTATTGCTTCTATTTTTTTAAATCAGTGATCTGGGTGATTTAAAATATAAATAATATAAACATGTTATGTACTCCTCTTGGCTGGTCTCAGTTTTTCTTTGCCTATTATGAGAATATGAACTAAGGAATAAGACAGCTGGGTGGGTTTCTATAATGGCAGTACTTTATTAGCGCTCAAATATTGTAGGGAATGTAAAGATATGGAAAATTTTTTGATGTATCTGAACACCAGATATGCAGAATATTCTGATAGGATATTTAGGGTAGAGTTTGAAAAATAATAAGCACTCTTCTATCTACAAGTCCAATGAGTAATTTTTAGTTGACAAACTGCTTCCTGGGGACACTGATTCCAGTTCATTTTATAGGGCTTTTGTTTGGATGAATCAACCATAAAAATTTGGGGATAGAAAAGAATTATTGAGGATAATAAAGGAGAAGCTGAATTATGCCTTGAGAGTCCTCCTTTCATTTCTTCCACAGTACTTAGACTTGCCTTTATATACATGTTGAAAATATATTTATATTTAATACATATGAAAATATATGTGGAAGGTACATCAACATGGCAACATCTATCTTAGCTATAACCTCGTTAAATTATTTAAAAAGTATAACAGCCATATATTAGGAAGACTACAATATCCAAGAGAGGTTCAGCAAAGCATTACAAAATAGGACATTACTGTGGGAACCAGGTTTGCTAGTAATGGGATTGATATGAATCTTTTTTGTCATTGTTAATTTTAAAAAGCAATAGCAGAGGAAGTATCTATCATTGTGGATTTTTATCCTGGGAGATACAATTCCCACAAGTAAAGCACTAGAGAAAAAAGGAAAGACAGACAGATTTCTGATTACAGTGAATCCAGATAATTTTATTTTTATACATTCCATCTCTCAGAGATTCAGTGAACCAACTATCTGCCTGAGGAAACAAGCCCACCACTATCCCACAGAATTGCTTTAGTTATATATAATCAATACTGGAAACATATTTCTCAGTTTTAGGTCTGGGAGTAAGATTCTACAATCAAAATATGACAGTATATATTAACACTATATAAATCCCTATTTGAACAAGGATGAGTAATACAAGGGAAAATGTCTAACAAGGGGCACTGAAAAGAGAGATATTTTTTTTTGCACAGAGATTTAAAGTAAGAACAAATCTTTAAAACTGATTTTCTATAATGAACGGAGTAAATTTTTAAAAAGCATCTGATTTGCATCTCTCTTTAGAAAACATGCTCTATAAATAAGAACTGGAAGCATAGATAGAAATAGTAAAATTAAAAGACTGCTGAAGCAGAAATGTTATTATATCTATGTTTAAGATAATTTGTAATCAGAAAAATGAAAAGTTAAACAGCAAAGCTATATTGGTTTTATCCAGTAGATGGGTATAATTTAAAGAGATTAAATATTTCTTTTTCTGCTCCGATTGCTGTGGCCAAAACTTCCAAAATTATGTTGAATAGTAATGGTGAAAGTGGGCACCCTTGTCTTGTTCCTGACTTTAGAGGAAATGCTTTCAATTTTTCACCATTGAGGATAATGTTTGCTGTGGGTTTGTCATATACAGCTTTTATTATGTTGAGGTATGTTCCTTCTATTCCTGCTTTCTGGAGAGTTTTTATCATAAATGGATGTTGAATTTTGTCAAAGGCTTTCTCTGCATCTATTGAGATAATCATATGGTTTTTATTTTTCAATTTGTTAATGTGGTGTATTACATTGATTGATTTGCAGATATTGAAGAATCCTTGCATCCCTGGGATAAAGCCCACTTGGTCATGGTGTATGATCTTTTTAATGTGTTGTTGGATTCTGATTGCTAGAATTTTGTTAAGGATTTTTGCATCTATGTTCATCAGTGATATTGGCCTGTAGTTTTCTTTTTTTGTGGGATCTTTGTCAGGTTTTGGTATTAGGGTGATGGTGGCCTCATAGAATGAGTTTGGAAGTTTACTTTCCTCTGCAATTTTCTGGAAGAGTTTGAGCAGGATAGGTGTTAGCTCTTCTCTAAATTTTTGGTAGAATTCAGCTGTGAAGCCATCTGGACCTGGGCTTTTGTTTGCTGGAAGATTTTTGATTACAGTTTCAATTTCCGTGCTTGTGATGGGTCTGTTAAGATTTTCTATTTCTTCCTGGTTCAGTTTTGTAAAGTTGTACTTTTCTAAGAATTTGTCCATTTCTTCCACATTGTCCATTTTATTGGCATATAATTGCTGATAGTAGTCTCTTATGATCCTTTGTATTTCTGTGTTGTCTGTTGTGATCTCTCCTTTTTCATTTCTAGTTCTATTGATTTGATTTTTCTCCCTTTGTTTCTTGATGATTCTGGCTAATGGTTTGTCAATTTTATTTATTCTTTCAAAGAACCAGCTTTTGGCTTTGTTGATTTTTGCTATGGTCTCTTTTGTTTCTTTTGCATTTATTTCTGCCCTAATTTTTAAGATTTCTTTCCTTCTACTAACCCTGGGGTTCTTCATTTCTTCCTTTTCTAGTTGCTTTAGGTGTAGAGTTAGGTTATTTATTTGACTTTTTTCTTGTTTCTTGAGGTATGCCTGTATTGCCATGAACTTTCCCCCTGAGGACTGCTTTTACAGTGTCCCACAGGTTTTGGGTTGTTGTGTTTTCATTTTCATTTGTTTCTATGCAAATTTTGATTTCTTTTTTGATTTCTTCTGTGATTTGTTGGTTATTCAGCAGCGTGTTGTTCAGCCTCCATATGTTGGAATTTTTTATAGTTTTTCTCCTGTAATTGAGATCTAATCTTACTGCATTGTGGTCAGAAAAGATGCTTGGAATGATTTCAATTTTTTTGAATTTACCAAGGCTAGATTTATGGCCCAGGATGTGATCTATCCAGGAGAAGGTTCCATGTGCACTTGAGAAAAAGGTGAAATTCATTGTTTCGGGATGAAATGTCCTATAGATATCAATTAGGTCTAACTGGTCTATTGTATCATTTAAAGTTTGTGTTTCCTTGTTAATTTTCTGTTTAGTTGATCTATCCATAGGTGTGAGTGGGGTATTAAAGTCTCCCACTATTATTGTGTTATTGTTTATTTCTCCTTTCAACTTGTTAGCATTTGTCTTACATATTGCGGTGCTCCCATGTTGGGTGCATATATATTTATAATTGTTATATCTTCTTCTTGGATTGATCCTTTGATCATTATGTAGTGACCTTCTTTGTCTCTTTTCACAGCCTTTGTTTTAAAGTCTATTTTATCTGATATGAGTATTGCTACCCCTGCTTTCTTTTGGTCCCTATTTGCATGGAAAATCTTTTTCCAGCCCTTCACTTTCAGTCTGTATGTGTCCCCTGTTTTGAGGCGGGTCTCTTGTAGACAGCATATGTAGGGGTCTTGTTTTTGTATCCATTCAGCCAGTCTTTGTCTTTTGGTTGGGGCATTCAACCCATTTATGTTTAAGGTAATTATTGATAAGTATGATCCTGTTGCCATTTATTTTATTGTTTTGGGCTCGAATTTATACACCGTTTTTGTGTTTCCTGTCTAGAGAATATCCTTTAGTATTTGTTGGAGAGCTGGTTTGGTGGTGCTGAATTCTCTCAGCTTTTGCTTGTTTGAGAAGCTTTTGATTTCTTCTTCATATTTGAATGAGATCCTTGCTGGGTACAATAATCTGGGCTGTAGGTTATTTTCTTTCATCACTTTAAGTATGTCTTGCCATTCCCTCCTGGCTTGAAGAGTTTCTATTGAAAGATCAGCTGTTATCCTTATGGGAATTCCCTTGTGTGTTATTTGTTGTTTTTCCCTTGCTGCTTTTAATATTTGTTCTTTATGTTTGATCTTTGTTAATTTGATTAATATGTGTCATGGGGTTTTTTGCCTTGGGTTTATCCTGTTTGGGACTCTCTGGGTTTCTTGAACTTGGGTGATTATTTCCTTCCCCATTTTAGGGGAGTTTTCAACTATCATCTCCTCAAGTATTTTCTCATGGTCTTTCTTTTTGTCTTCTTCTTCTGGGACCCCTATGATTCGAATGTGTAGCGTTTAATATTGTCCTGGAGGTCTCTGAGATTGTCCTCATTTCTTTTAATTCGGTTTTCTTTTTTCCTCTCTGATTCATTTATTTCTACCATTCTATCTTCTAATTCACTAATCCTATCTTCTGCCTCTGTTATTCTACTATTTGTTGCCTCCAGAGTGTTTTTTATTTCATTTATTGCATTTTTCATTATATATTGACTCTTTTTTATTCTTCTAGGTCCTTGTTAAACCTTTCTTGCATCTTCTCAATCCTTGTCTCCAGGCTATTAATCTGTGATTCCATTTTGATTTCAAAATTTTGGATCAATTTCACTATCATTATTTGGAATTCTTTATCAGGTAGATTCCCTATCTCTTCCTCTTTTGTTTGGTTTGGTGGGCATTTATCCTCTTCCTTTATCTGCTGGGTATTCCTCTGTCTCTTCATCTTGTTTAAATTGCTGGGTTTGGGGTGTCCTTTCTGTATTCTGGCAGTTTGTGGAGTTCTCTTTATTGTGGCATTTCCTCGCTGTGTGTGGGTTTATACAGGTGGCGTGTCAAGGTTTCTTGGTTAGGGAAGCTTGTGTCGGTGTTCTGGTGGGTGGAGCTGTATTTCTTCTCTCTGGAGTGCAATGAAGTGTCCAGTAATGAGTTATGAGATGTCTATGGTTTTGGGGTGACTTTGGGCAGCCTGTATCTTGGATCTCAGGGCTGTGTTCCTGTGTTGCTGGAGAATTTGCTTGGTATGTCTTGACCTGGAACTTGTTGGCCCTTATGTGGTGCTTGGAATTCAAATTGGAAAAGAAGAAGTAAAACTCTCACTGTTTTCAGATGACATGATCCTCTACATAGAAAACCCTAAAGACTCCACCAGAAAATTACTAGAACTAATCAATGATTATAGTAAAGTTGCAGGATATAAAATCAACACACAGAAATCCCTTGCATTCCTATACACTAATAATGAGAAAACAGAAAGAGAAATTAAGGAAACAATTCCATTCACCATTGCAACGAAAAGAATAAAATACTTAGGAATATATCTACCTAAAGAAACTAAAGACCTATATATAGAAAACTATAAAACACTGGTGAAAGAAATCAAAGAGGACACTAATAGATGGAGAAATATACCATGTTCATGGATTGGAAGAATCAATATAGTGAAAATGAGTATACTACCCAAACCAATTTATAGATTAGGTGCAATCCCTATTAAGCTACCAATGGTATTCTTCACAGAGCTAGAACAAATAATTTCACAGTTTGTATGGAAATACAAAAAACCTCGAATAGCCAAAACGATCTTGAGAAAGAAGAATGGAACTGGAGGAATCAACCTACCTGACTTCAGGCTCTACTACAAAGCCACAGTCATCAAGACAGTATGGTACTGGCACAAAGACAGAAATATAGATCAGTGGAACAAAATAGAAAGCCCAGAGATTAATCCACGCACATATGGACACCTTATCTTTGACAAAGGAGGCAAGAATATACAATGGATTAAAGACAATCTCTTTAACAAGTGGTGCTGGGAAAACTGGTCAAGCACTTGTAAAGGAATGAAACTAGACCACTTTCTAACACCATACACAAAAATAAACTCAAAATGGATTAAAGATCTAAACATAAGACCAGAAACTATAAACTCCTAGAGGAGAACATAGGCAAAACACTCTCCGACATACATCACAGCAGGATCCTCTATGACCCACCTCCCAGCATATTGGAAATAAAAGCAAAAATAAACAAATGGGACCTAATTAAACTTAAAAGCTTCTGCACAACAAAGGAAAATATAAGCAAAGTGAAAAGATAGCCTTCAGAATGGGAGAAAATAATAGCAAATGAAGCAACTGACAAACAACTAATCTCAAAAATATACAAGCAACTCCTACAGTTCAATTCCAGAAAAATAAATGACCCAATCAAAAAATGGGCCAAAGAACTAAATAGACATTTCTCCAAAGAAGACATACAGATGGCTAACAAACACATGAAAAGGTGCTCAACATCACTCATTATCAGAGAAATGCAAATCAAAACCACTATGAGGTACCATTTCACACCAGTCAGAATGGCTGCGATCCAAAAGTCTACAAGCAATAAATGCTGGAGAGGGTGTGGAGAAAAGGGAACCCTCTTACACTGTTGGTGGGAATGCAAACTAGTACAGCCACTGTGGAGAACAGTGTGGAGATTCCTTAAGAAACTGGAAATAGAACTGCCTTATGACCCAGGAATCCCACTGCTGGGCATACACACTGAGAAAACCAGAATTGAAAGAGACACATGTACCCCAATGTTCATCGCAACACTGTTTATAATAGCCAGGACATGGAAGCAACCTAGATGTCCATCAACAGATGAATGGATAAGAAAGGTATGGTACATATACACAATGGAGTATTACTCAGCCATTGAAAAGAATACATTTGAATCAGTTCTAATGAGGTGGATGAAACTGGAGCCTATTATACAGAGTGAAGTAAGCCAGAAAGAAAAACACCAATACACTATACTAACACATATATATGGAATTTAGAAAGATGGTAACGATAACCCTGTATACGAGACAGCAAAAGAGACACTGATGTATAGAACAGTCTTATGGACTCTGTGGGAGAGGAAGAGGGTGGGATGATTTGGGAGAATAGCATTGAAATATGTATAATATCATATATGAAACGAGTTGCCAGTCCAGGTTCGATGCACAATACTGGATGCTTGGGGCTGGTGCACTGGGACGACCCTGAGGGATGGTATGGGGAGGGAGGAGGGAGGGGGGTTCAGGATGGGGAACACATGTATGCCTGTGGTGGATTCATTTCCATATATGGCAGAACCAATACGCTATTGTAAAGTTTAAAAATAAAATAAAATTAAAAAAAAAAAAGAACTGAAAAAAAAATAAAGAGATTAAATATGTGCAGTGCTTACAAATATATGGAGAACCATATGCTCCTTTACATTAATGATAGAAATATAAATAGATACAGCATTTGGAGAAGGTAAATTAACAGAGTATATCAAAATTTGAAATGTGAAAATCACTTATCAACATTTTGCCATCAATAAATCACTTTAACCATTTTACAAAAATATTCCACTGATCAACTGTTTTGGACCTGTGTCTATCAACAATCTATTCTTGATGAAAACCCTACTTCCCTAGTCTGTGTGGTTCTAGTAAAGATGTTGTTGATTGTGACCCAAATCTCCTAACACAAGATTTCATATATCCAACCTAAAGACCTGGCAGTGAAAGCACTCAGTCTTAACCATTGTACCGCCAGGAAATCCCCAAGAAATTCTACATATTTTTGTTGAGAGAAAATGATGAGAGGGTGTGGACTTGGGACTTTGAAGATCTGACAAAGGTGCACTTTTAAGATAAATAAGTACTAGCGATGTTATGTACAACGTGGTAAATATCATTAACACTACTGTATGTTCATGTTAATTGTGAAAGTTGTTAAGAGGATAAATTCTGAAAGTTCTCATCACAGAGAAAAATACTTTTCCCTTTTTCTCTTACATGAGATGCTCAATTGTGGTAACCTTCTCATGTGTGTGTGAGGGGCAAATCATTATGCTGTATACCTCAAATTGACACAGTTGTGTATGTAAATTTTATCTCAATAAAAGTGAAAGAAAAAACACAAGTTTCAAGAAAAGATAATGTAAGCTGTAAAAAAAAAAGACAGAAATTCCAGTGTAAAATGGGCATAAGCAGTAAGTAGTTAACTCACAAATGGAAAATCCCGAAAGGCTTAAAAGTAAATAAATACAAGTGCAATCAAATCTCAGTGGCAATTAGAAAAGAAAAGTAAGTTAAAATAGAAAGAGAGACCACTTATAGCTATCAGCATTGCAAAAATCTGAAAGTCAGCTAATGCTAACTCTTGATGTAATGTGTTGAAATAGGAACCCGTGCGTTCTGAAGGAAGGAGTACAAAATGTTAGAGATGATGTGGGCAGATTTTTTAAAGTACTCAGTTAAGTATGCACATACTCTATGTCTAGGATGATTTTGTAATTTTCATACAAACTGTGACACTTCAAAACTATTTTAGGATATTTTGCATAAACTGGAATTATTCTGACTAACTGGAATACATGGTCATCCAATATATTACCTCAACCCCTTCATACACACACACACACACACACACACACACATATATATATATATATATATATATCTCCAAGAGATTAAAGCATCAATCAATATAGGGGCATATATATATATATTTGTTCATTACTTTATTCATGGTAGCAATAGAATATTATGAAAACTAAACATCCATCTATAGGCAAAATAAAGAGAATGTATAATATTCACTGGTTAGGTGCAGTTAAATGTATATTCCACAACATTAAAAATTATTGTGAAATGAAGTGATAAACTGTATATTTCATTTAAGATACATGACCATCCAAATTTATGTACATATGGTGTCTATGGGCAGTTTGTAGACTAGAAAAGTGAAACAACATTATAGATTAAAGGAGAGGAGGGAAAATAGTAAATTAAAAAATTAATAAAGGGAAAAGTCTGAATTTGAACTGTTGAGTATTAATTCAATAACCTTTAAATAATTTTTTTTTATTTTTCCTCATAGTAGTAACATAATTAAAACTTAACATGTCCATCTACTCCTTACACCGATCTATGTATGACAATATATAATGTTGAAATAGAGTATCTACATTTACAATGCTTTGTTAGGAATCATAACAGATGTCTCAGTGTTTGAGAATTCCTAGCTGAAACATTACTGTGGTCATCTTTTGGCTTCAATGCCACTTCTGTGTTTTTATTGATAAATTGATTGAAGAGCACTTTTATTTTCTCAGCTGCATCAAGGAGAAAAGACAGTGATGGCAAATAAAATAATCTTAAAAGCATAGAAGGTTTGACTTAAGGATTTTTAAAGCTTCTCTCATCGATAGAGGCAAAAAAAAGTGAACAAGCTCTTCTCATATTGATGCTTCTGACACAAACCTAGTCAGAGAAGACTGCAAGTTTAAAGCAACAGTTAACGAAGGTTAGGCAAATTAATGTAACATTATATTCACAGATGTTACAAATTGTCAGTGAGATTTTTGTGTGTGTGGTATTCCATGGCATCAAATGCAAATTTAAAGTATGCTGGGTTTTGAAGGTCAGGTTCAAACTTCTGGTGGAAATTACATTCAAATGAATACACATTTATACATTCAAGGAGAAGACCACATAATCTTCATGGTCTTCATTTGATTGTTAAAAGGGAACCTGATGGAACATTTTCTTCCCCATGCCTTATTGACACTAAAAGCATTAAAATTGCTGATTGATTTTAACAACTCCTCTGTGTTCCTAAATATTTTTAATTTTTTTTAATTTTGAGATAATTGTGAAGTCACAAGAAGTTTCAAAAATAGTACAGAGAAGTCCCATTTCTTTCTCCAGTTTCCTCTAGTGATTATATCTTACACAATATAATACAAAATCAAAACCAGGAAGTTGACATTGGCACATGAGTGTAGAGTTCTGTGTCATTTTTGCACATATGTAAATATGTACATCTACTAACACAGTCAAGTTACCTAACAAGGCCATCGCCCCCAAGGATCTCCCTCAGGCTATCCCTTTATAGTCACACCTATCATGCTCCCTTCCACCATTCCTAACCCCAGACAACCACTAATCTCTTTTCTATCTCTATAATTTTGTCACTTCTAGAATGCTATGTATGAATCATACAGTATGTGACCTCTTGAGGTTGTCTTCTTTTTTTTTTTTACTCAGCATAACACCCTTGAGATACATCCAACTTGTGTATCAATAGTTCATTTATTTATCAAGCTGAGTAATATCCCATGATATGGATATATCATAGCTTGTAAACCATTCACCTATTGCAGAACATTTTTGTCATTTCTATTAATAACTTTTGTCCATTTATAAATAAATTGACATAAATAATCATGTACACTTTTATAGATATAAATTATCATTTCTGAGAGATAAATGCTCAGGAGTGAAATTGTTGAGTCATGTGGTAAATTTATATCCCAAATTTTAATGTTTATTTTCCTTAGGTTAATCTCATTATTTCTTTATATGTAAGTCTATGTAAGTAAGTCCCTTCTTACTCAAGGATAAGCTATGCATGGGAAATAATTTAACCTGGGCCCATAAATAATTATAAAATGTAAAACAAAAAGAGATTGGCCAAAAATATTTGCAAACAAAAATCCACACTTTTCATCTTGGGTTTTAACAGCCTCCATAATAATCTCTGAGCAACTAAGCACATAATAATTTCTTGTAATTTAGGAAAGCTGGACTCCTCAGCTCTCCTAGTTTTTTTTGTTGTTGTTGTTGACTGTCTTGATAGCTTATCTTTGAGCTAAAAGATATACCACAGTAGTACATATTTATCTATATAAGAGTATCCATGAATTTATAGTATTACCCTCTTCTCTGGATTGTGCCTTGCTTTTACTCCAATTTCTGAATCTTTCTTTAGTTGGTTTAGTCTTTCATGAATTATTTCTCCCTTATTTTCAGATTTGGCATTGCATTTATTGCTTTGGCTTCTAAAGTTACGTTCACACTCAAAACTTTGGCTTGACTTGCTCCTTAACTTTTAGTCCCAATTTGAGCTAACTTGGAAAGGCAACATATTAAATTAGTCTTTCAAAGATAATTCTGGAGCTTTGAAACAGGATGCAGAAAGGTAAGGCAAGGTCAGATTCTGCATCACTTCAAGTAATTTAGTTAATATCTCTAGACTTCAATTTTCTCATTTGTATATGGTCCCCTCAGTTAATGTTATCCTATTGTTTTGCATTATAAATTACCAAGACACTCAAGCTTTTATGGTTCTTTTTCTTTTTTATTAGTTTTTTAAAAATTGCTTTTTATTGGAGTATACCTCTTTTACAATGTTGTTAGTTTCTCCTGTACAGCAAAGTGAATCTGTTATACATATACATATGTCTATTCTTTTTTTTTAGATTCTTTTCCCATATGGGTCATAATGGAGTAATGAGTAGAGTTCCCTGTGCTATACAGTAGGTCCTTATTATTTAACTATTTTATGCATAATAGTATGTAAATATAAATATAAATCTCCCAATTTACCCTCGGCCACTTTTCTGCCCTAGTGACCGTAAGTTTGCTTTTTATATCAGTGACTATTTCTCTTTTGTAAATAAGAAATACCATTTGTAAATACCATTTTTTTTAAGATTCCACGTGTAAGCAATATCATGTGATATTTTTCTTTCTCTGACTTCACTTAGTATGATAATCTCTAGGTCCATCTCAGTTCAGTCAGTTCAGTTCAGTTCAGTTGCTCAGTCGTGTCCGACTCTTTGCGACCCCATGAATCGCAGCACGCCAGGCCTCCCTGTCCATCACCATCTCCCAGAGTTCACTCAAACTCACATCCATCGAGTCGGTGATGCCATCCAGCCATCTCATCCTTTGTCGTCCCCTCTTCCTCCTGCCCCCAATCCCTCCCAGCATCAGAGTCTTTTCCAATGAGTCAACTCTTTGCATGAGGTGGCCAAAGTACTGGAATTTCAGCTTTAGCATCATTCCTTTCAAAGAACACTCAGGGCTTATCTCCTTTAGAATGGACTGGTTGGATCTCCTTGCAGTCCAAGGGACTCTCAAGAGTCTTCACCAACACCACAGTTCAAAAGAATCAATTCTTCAGTGCTCAGCTTTCTTCACAGTCCAACTCTTGCATCCATACATGACCACTGGGAAAACCATCTATGTGGCTGCAAATGGCATTATTTCATTTTTTTATGGCTGAATAACAGTCCAGATTTTTTTTTTTTTTTGCTATCCAAAGCAATTTACAGATTCAATGCAATCTGTATCAAATTCCTATGCATTTTCCTTATCCAGTCTCTTTCTTCTGTAAGTATCTTGGTCAGTTCTCAGAGTCTACATTTTTTCTAAAAGTGTCTCACTGAACTTCCTCATGCAGTGCCTTAACAACCATTAATCATTATGCTTGTTTAAGGTCCATACAGCTCCAGAGCCTATCTAAGTTCTAATTTTCAACCAGTTCTGTTTTTTTTTTTTTTCCCCACTAGCATTACACGTCCACCATGTAAAATGGTCCTAATTATGCATTCCAAGCTTTCATTGTCTTCTTTAGGAAGCCAGTAAGGGGAAAAAGCTCTCTGATTGATAAAAAGCCACCTACTAATAGAGGGATCAGTGGAGTATTTTTAAAGGAGGTTATTTGATTTATGTAATGTTCTATAAAAAGTTACCCTTAAACTTAGTAGTTTAAAGCAGTAATTTTTAGGAATTTAAGAGGAGCTAAACTGAATAGTTCTAATTCAGCATATCTCAGAAAGTTGGAGTCAGTGGCTGTAACTAGAGTCATTTTGGAGGCTTCTTCACTCTTGGCAGGGCCAGAACAGCTGGGACTGGAAAAGTTGGCTTTCTTCAGCTATCTCTATGCCTATGGGATTTCTCAACACAAGCTTGGAGATGGAAATGGCAACCCACTCCAGTATTCTTGCCTGGGGTCCTATGGACAGGGAAGCCTGGTGGGCTGCTGTCCATGGGGTCGCACAGAGTCGGACACAAATGAAGCGACTTAGCATGAATGTGTGCATTGGAGAAGGAAATGGCAACCCACCATAGGATCCATATACTGGTGTAGATCCTTTTAAAATAATTGTCTGTAATGAGACAAAAAAAAAAAAATACCTTTGTTTCATCCTCACCTGGTGATTTTTGAGAAGTAGAAATTCAGTACGGTTAATGTGATATATATATATATTTCCATTTTTATTCCCCAACTTTAAAATATTCTATCTCAGTTATTTTTCTTTGGAAAATGAGTTCATTGAATAGCGAGTTAGATAGGAATAATCTCCAGGTCACGTTTTGTCCAGAGGTGGATTAATATGTTTGAAGCTATAAACACTAAAATACTAACATTTGCCAACTGCTCTCATTCTCTCTGCCAACATGCCACTATTAAGTATTAAACAATTAAACCATAAAATAAATTTACAAGTATCCAAATGTGTCTAACTTTTAAATTGATGACTAAAGTAGAACTTTAAAGTATGGCAAATGCCATATAATATCCAAATATTATATTAGGTGCCTCTGCTTTGCAGGTGCCCTCAACACATGCTTAGTGAGCCCATTGGTTAACTGACAAAATTTTATTCATAAGTCATTTATACTATTAATGTTTCAAACATAGAGCTTGTTAAAGTTTCACTACAAAGTTTTCCAGTTTTATAAAAACCAAAGTAAGTAGAATCTGCTCTCTTATGCTAGAGATTTAAGGCAAAAAATACATAAATTTATATTCATATTTATATGTTATATATAATACATAATATATATACATGTAATAAATATATATTCATGTGTAAGTATATTTATTACCTATTACTTCTATTAATTATTTCTTTGATTTTTTAATAATAGTAGCAGTGTATGCAGAGAATAATAAAGAAATATGTGAGAGGTTTTTTGTTTTTACTTTCTTTTAATTTCACAAAACAGTAGAGAAAAAGAATGGTAGGAAGGCAGGAATGCTAAACTCTGAGGTCAAGCAGGTTCCATGGAGAGCAACCTGTAATAAATAGTGAACAGACTCCATTTCCTCCTTTTATATTCTAGGGATTAAGAAAAGTGAATGCCCTAAAAATACAAGTTGATTGTCTACATTATGGCTAAAGTTTAACTGGAGTGCCCAAAACATTAATCTAGCACTCAGAATCAAAGAAATTGAGCTACACAAGTCCTCTGGAGTTAGAATAGTAAAAAAAGAAGTCAAAATTTGCTGATATACTAAACTGTCTTAGTAATAATAAAGGAAGAAGATTGGGAGAGGTCAAGATGTAATGACTATACCAAGAAAGCTGAGCACCAAAGAATTGATGCTTTTGAACTGTGGTGTTGGAGAAGACTCTTGAGAGTCCCTTGGACTGCAAGAAGATCCAACCAGTCCATCCTAAAGGAAATCAGTCCTGAATATTCATTGGAAGGACTGATGCTGAAGCTGAAACTCCAATACTTTGGCCACCTGATGTGAAGAGCTGACTCTTTGGAAAGACCCTGATGCTGGGAAAGATTGAAGGAGGGAGAAGGGGAAGACAGAGGATGAGATGGTTGGATGGCATCAGCAACTCAATAGACATGAGTTTGAGTGAACTCCGGGAGTTGGTGATGGACAGGGAGGGCTGGCGTACTGTAGTCAATGGGGTCAAAAAGAGTCGGAAACGACTGAGTGACTGAACTGAACTGAAGATGTAATGATTAACAGAGATCTTCCAAAATCAGCCTTCAGGTCATTCTGAAGAATCTTCTCTCTGAAAGACTTTATTTTTTATAATAGGGAACCAGTAATTTCTAAAGTGTATTTCATTAGGATAGGAAACCAGGGGTAAGAATGAATCACATATTTTGTTATTTTTGCAATGACATGCAAATGGAATTACCATAGGCAGATTTTTTTTTTTTACTCTGATATTTGTGGTGTATGGTGTGTTCCTTGTGTGTTATCCTTTTGTCCCAACCATACTTCCAATAAGCTGCCAAATTAATTTTGGAAAAATAATAAAAAATGATTTTGATGAATTTCTTTAAAAGGTTGAAAAAAGTACGTGGACACTTCTGGAAAAAAATGGACACAAAGAGATTGCTTGTTTTATTATAAATACATATTGTACATGGAATTGGAAGATCTATGTTGTATTGCTATCTAAAGATAATAGTAAGAAAATAATAATGTATTAATGTATATGCTTCTTTATCAGAGAATTTTGTGTGCATGATTTCTGTAGTACTATGACAAGTATTTAGTTACCTTCACCCATGTCAGGTTAGATATATAGGTAAAGAAAAAAATTAAAGAGGAAGAAGGGAAAAATGAATGGAGATCTCTGATGCCAACCATCATTCTCAAGCTGGCTCCCCACAAGTAGTAATTATATGTTTGGGAATTACCCCAAGTTCTAATTAGGCAGAGATGAATTACTTAAACCTGTTTTTTATATAGTGTAAAATCTAGAATACAACCTTGGTCACTATATAGCCAAGAATTGTTATTTAGGAATTATGTTGATAGCAAGTTGCACAGTTAATCCAGAGGTTTACTCATACACTCAGAGGGTGCACTCTTTTCCCCTCAGCTTTATTGACATGTAATACATTGATTACAATGTATAATTGATGTATAGCATTGTATAAGGTTAAAGGTACAATGTAATGGTTTGATAGTATATATGTTTTGCATTATGATTACCACAATAAGTTAACCCATTCATCACCTCACATAGTTACTTTTTTGTGTGTGCCTTGAGAACTTTTAAGATCTAATCTCTTAGCAACTTAAAATATACAATAGCAGTATTATTAGCATTATGCTACATAAAATAAGTCAGACAAGAAAGGCATGCTGTTTGATCTCACTTATATGTGGAATCTAAAAAAAAAAAAAATATCTGAGCTAATAGAAATAGAAAGCAGCAGTGGTTGCCAGAGGTTGGGGTGTAGTCTGGGGAAATGGATGAAGGTGATCAAAAGATGACTTATTCTTTTGTGGGTGAGGTTAATTTCATCACTACTTATACAGTGTGTACATTTTGGAATAATCTGGAAACTATCATAAAGAAACAAGTTGATACAAGTTTAAAAATCCTTGTTTTTATATTATTAGCTTATTGTGCCTCAGATCCCTGAAAAACTAAACTCCTATGAGTTTAGCATTATTTGTTCACCTTAACAGAGTTTCTCAAACGTGAGCATGCATCAGAATCACCTGGAGGGCTTCTTAGACTAGGAGGCCTCACCTCAGACATTCTTCTCCTGCAGATGTGTGGCCAAAGAGAATTTGCTATTCTGACAAGTTCCTAGTTAATACTGCTGCTGCTGATCCAGGAACAAGTTTTTGGAATCACTGCCTCAGAATAAGAGCATCTCACCAATAATTTTCTGAGGTCCTCAAATTGAAAAGAGAAATCATCCAAATTTGATTATTTTGTCCTCCTACTTTGTCCATTTTAAACTTTTGTATTTCTTTTATTATATATAAAAAAGTATGTTTCTGTATTCTCAAGTCAAATCCTCCAATTGTGTAATACCTCACTGCCTATTCTCCTTAAAACACCTCATGAACAGCAAGCAAATGATAAGTGAGATAAGAACATACACTTATCACCAGGTTTATTGTCTGATTTTTGTTCAATGCCTATAGGTAACTGTAAGATTTGGTTGCATATGCTGATTACAGAGCCAGTTTTCTAGTACTCATATTCCTCTTTTTCTTCTCTTCACGGGCCCATGATTCATTCCTGCATTTTTGTATTAATTACAGACATATGCTATTTATTTGTTGATTTTATGTGTTTGCTTTTGGTTGTGCTGGGTCTTCGTTGCTTCGTGGGCTTTCTCTAGTTGCTCTGAGTAGGGGTGACTCTCTAGTTGTGACGTGCGGGCTTCTCATTGCTGTGGCTTCTCTTGTTGTTGAGCATGGGCTCTAGGGCACGGGCTTCAATAGTTGTGGTGCCAGGGCTCAGTAGTTGTGGCTCATGGGCTTAAGAGTAGGACCAAAGAGTAGCTCTTTAGTAGTTGTGGTGTATGGGCTTAGTTGTCCATGGCATGTGGGATCTTTCCCAGACAAGGCACTGAACCTGTGTTTCCTGCACCGGACCACCAGGGAAATCCCTATATTCCTTTTCCATAGACAATCTCTGTCTTAAGTTTTGGAGATTATGATACTCTTTTATTTTTGCCAATTACAAACATGTGCTATTTAAATCAAAATTTTAAAAATGTATTCAACTTATTATAGAGAAAAGGTAAACCACACACAAAAATCAAGCTATAGATAAAATTAAGTATATATTATAAAAGGCAATAAGTATATCACTCATTGTTCTTTCTTAATTATCAGTTCATGTTTGGACTCCAATAGCTGCTCACTATCATTGATTTTTGCCTTCAGTTTGTCACTATTTTTATCTGCTCAAATATAGTGGCCAAAATTTTCTAGCTCAAATAATGTTTTAACGTGTGGCTGCCATATTTAGGGGCCTCAAGTAAATCTCTTTTGTTTATCTTTTCAAATCTGAACACCTCTAATGTATATTTTTTCCTTTATAGGGAAAATTAACTAGCAAAACACTCCTGAGTAAAGAAATGACCTACTCTAAGGATCAGCGCTCATCTTAATCAAAACTCTCTTAAAAGCCATGCGAATCATGGAGAAAAAAGGACAGGAAGACATGGGTGGTGGTTCATATTACCAGGAGAGAAACCTGCAAGAAACAGGAATGGATATCTTTTTCAAATAAATCCTTTTGATTTTTTTGATAGATGAGATAAGCTGTGGAAAGCAGTAGAGAGAAGTTCCTTCCCAAAATAGGGACAATAATAGTGACTCTGGTGTGCCTATTTACCACTATAATGCAGACTAGTACCTATTTTAATGCTCAGTATATATATTTTAATCCAAAAAAGTAAGTCCTGTTTATAATCTGCCTTACTATATAATTATATAATCATATAATTGCAATGATAGCCTTTACTATCCAATCAATGGATCCCTAGTAGATGAACCTTCAGGTTGTGCTTGAATACAAGTGACAAGGTGATTACTGTTTTGTTATCCCCCCCAAAACCTGTTTCATTATTAAACAGCTTTAACTGTTTGTCTGTCAGTATAGAAATTTTATATATTTTCTGATATATATTATATAAAATAATATATATCTGATATAAAATATATGAAAAATTTATATATTTTCAGTTTAATTATTTATAATATTTTAAATAATTTGCAGAGATTGTTCTGCAGATTTAAATTGATATATTGGTTAAATAACATTTCCCAATGATCAAATACATTTAAGTAAAAGTATGTGAAATTTATGTAGGGATGTCTGATAACAGTGCCAGGTTCAGAGACATTAGTGATTGGAAAAGTTTTGGGAGAATTCTTTTGATTTCTCAAAGGAAAATCCTTTGGGTGCCTTTAAAATGCAATTCTGAGAAGCCAAGGAAACGTTTCTGCATTCTGATGGGTAAAATAATTAGCTTTGCATCTTATCCCATGCACCAGCATTTACCTACTCCTGAGAGTGCTACAGAGAACAAATTTGCTCAAAGAGGTGCCTTGCACAAATTGAATTCCAACTGTTCTGTGTGGCCTAAATTGCTCTAGCAAAGTCACAAAGTAAATATGAGATGAGTTTGATGAAATAATTGCTAGTTTTATCAGTAGTTATGGTTTTAATACAATTGAGCATATTAAGGTATTTATTTGGTCAGTGTGTTATATGAGTAAAACCATATTTAGTTATATATATGCATATATATTAAAATATTATATATACATTTGTATACATTTTATGTATATATTCTATATAAATAAATACATTTAGAATGGACTATTATTGGCTATAGATTCCATGCTTATTTTTGAAAAATATTTTGTGCTGATCAAGTGATATATAAATTTACATGTAAGTTTATGCAAATGAACACTCATTTCTTACTTGTACAACTAAAAATTTAGAGAACAATTATGAAGAAACATTGATAAAATACATTCATAATTTCAGTTATTTTTTAAAATTAATTTTTCATCCTTTATGGATATGTCACAGTCCCTTCTCACAGTCACTTCTTGATCACTCCAAATCAATAAATTTAAATTAATAAAAGGAAAAATGACAAGAAGAAAACATTATAAAGCAAATATTTTGTATAGAGTACATTGTCAGTCACCACAAACATCTACTTTTTCCTTTCATGTCATTTTATATGAAAAATAAATTGTTTTAGATTATTTGAGCATTTTCCAGCTGTACTCATTCAAGAGTCATTTATTTCTAAAAATCTTCTTAAAATATAAACAGTAGTAATAAAATATTGGTTTATTGACACTTCATAGAAAGCGATTTATTTCCACTTTTCTATGTGATTGTTTACATAAATATAAATTTGCTTTTGATGTTAGAGAGAGTTTAAAATGTTTAGACCTAGCTTGCAGGGGCTAAGTTTATCTGTCACATTGTTAATGCTTCATACATTTAATATATTTTGTAGGTACCTCAAAATTCATTTATGTGAAATATTTAAAAATAATTGCCCCTCATCAACAAAGAATAAAATTCTATCACACTATTGTCATTGGTCAGCTTGATGAATTGCTTAGTACAAAACTTGCTTGTTTCCCAACAGAAAAGCGCAATGAGTTTATCTCAACTTACCAAGAGAAATGAATCTCTAGAGAATTGGTATTAAAATTAAGTCCTGTGGTTTGGCTTGTCTCTATTTTGATGGATGTCCTGTTGCCTATCTTCCCGTAAGTAGAAGAATTAAAATAAAATGGCTACACTGGATGTTTTAAGGTTATCATGACATTAAATACCCACTGCTGGCATTAAAAGATAATTAAATTACATTTTAAAATAGAATGATATGAATTGACAATGAATTAAATAATTAGACTAAGAAAATCTATTACAACACATCACTTCTAATATTCCTCAAGATATTTTAAGGTTTGTTTTAAAGTCAAAGAGGGAAGATTCTGAAAAACTTGTCTTTTGAACAATTTGTGTCTTATTGTCTATCTTTGATGACAGAGTATTCACTGTGATTAAAAAAAAAAAAAAAGTTCATTAATACTTAGGAAATAAAAAGACCTCTGGGGAAATTATCATTCTATGTGTTCAAGATTCTGCCCTCCGACATGTAAAAAAATCTGTAAAGGAAAGACAGGCCCACCCATTTTAGAGGAGATTTGATAAAGCAATTCATCAAAAATTTGTATTATCACTTGAAAGACTATACTAAAGTAAAAGAAAATACATGTTTTTGTTAAAATTTTGTTTTGTTTAGAATCCATACCTGGTGTATGTGCGTGTGTATAATTTAGGAACTTGAAGGTTTTGAAGGAGTAAGGGATAAGTTTATTTTATTGTTTTAATGAGTTGTACTAGAATAAAGCATGACTTAGGGCTTCCTAGGTGGCTCCGTGGCAAAGAAACCACCTACTAATGCAGGAGATGCAAGAGATGTGGGTTCAGTCCCTGGGATGAGAAGATCCCCTGGAGAAGGAAATGCCCACCCACTCCAGGATTCTTGTCTGCGAAATCCCATGCACAGAGGAGTTTGGCAGGCTATAGTCCATGAGATCACAAAGAGTTGAACACAAATGAGTGACTGAGCACATATACACAAAGCATGATTTATCATTTTTCAATAATTATTACTACTCTGCTTTTTTCAATATTCCTATTTTAAGATATATTTTTTCCTATTTAAAATTACTTAAATTTATTTTAAAATAAAATAATAGATGGTATTCAATTAAGAGCAAACTATTAAATATAATGTTTTTCATATTTATACAATAATTTGAATTAATATAAAATATTTACCATACAGAAAATAAAATATTTCATGGAAATAAAATGTTCCTTCTATAGAAAATAAGCTATCCTGTATGCTATAATACTTTGCATTTAGTAGTTACTCAATAAATATTTGCCAGAAAACAATATTTGCCAGAAAAATATTTGCCAGAAAACATTATCATTCTAATTCTGGTAGACTTGGCAGGACCAAAGAGTTAATTATTTTTTTTTAAGTTGTAGTGTAGGTGTAAGAAATTGTATTTTAATCATTCACACCCAAGCAGTAGAAATAATTCATTAGCTAAAACTGCAAGATCTATTTGTCACTAGAGAAACTGAGCAGAATTATGTGAGAAAAATTACCCAGGAAATGGGCTGGTCCTAATTGAAGTGAGGGGGAAATATCATAAGAAACACACTTCATCATTATGTATTTTTTCTGGAGGGAGTGAGATCTACTTAAAAGTGTTTGATTTCAAGCTGGTCTGCATGGAACATTAAGAATGTATAGATTTAATTCAAGAGTTGTGATAGTTGTCAAGCCTTGACAGCTAGTTCTCATTCTCTTTACTTTTAATAAGAAAAGTGTCCAGTTTATTTGATGAGCCCAAAGGAAAAATGGCTAAAATAAACTTAAAGGACAAACAGCAAAATACAAATGGAGCAAATGGCAAATGGATATACAAATATACATGAATGTAATTTTGCTCTGCAATTTTCCAGAACCTACACACACACACACACATATACATTTATCTGAATCAGGTAAATCTAGAATGCACTAGTGTTACACACGAGTCCCGCCAGGCTTGAAGGATATGTAAAATAATACAAGTTCAAAATTTAGAAAGAGAACTGTCTCTCGTGTTCAAACTATTGCAGGCTTCCTAGAATATTTGTCCAAGCTTTTATTAGCTATCTGTCTAACGGCATGAAGCTCCACTGTATCCTTGTCACTTTTGACCATGGGAATCTTTTTCCTTTGAAGCTACCAGGCATTAACACATTAGATAATGTGGATTGTTGTTTTTTTTTTTTTTTTAATTTTATTTTATTTTTAAACTTTACAATATTGTAATGTGGATTGTTGTCAGTAAATTGGGAACAAATCCCCTTCAACCACAATCCTCTTCCCATGTGTATCATGGAAGCCACACCCAAGCTTGAGCCCTTAAATCTCTTTAACTCAAAAATGTAGTCTTCTCTACCTCAGGACTAAAACAGTTTGTATTCACTTAACGATTCTAAACATAAATTCTATTCACTAGTTGTCAGAAAGAGTGGGAGTAGGGAGCTGTAAGGAAAGTTCAGATTTCTAAAGTCGTCTATTCTTTTTCTCAATCTGTAGGTAGAAAATGGATCTGCTTTGTTTCCTGCTGTTGAATTCATAGCAACTGATATGAACCAAGACACAAGTGCTTGTCCTGTTCTTGCTGCATATATGTACAGTCACTTCTCATTATTCATGTTCAGTTCAGTTCAGTTCAGTCACTCAGTCATGTCCGACTCTTTGTGACCCCATGAATCGCAGCACGCCAGGCCTCCCTGTCCATCACCAACTCCCGGAGTTCACTCAGACTCACGTACATTGAGTCAGTGATGCCATCCAGCCATCTCATTCTCTGTCGTCCCCTTCTCCTCCTGCCCTCAATCTTTCCCAGCATCAGGTTCTTTTCAAATGAGTCAGCTCTTCGCGTGAGGTGGCCAAAGTATTGGAGTTTCAGCTTCAGCATCAGTCTTTCCAATGAACACCCAGGACTGATCTCCTTTAGGATAGACTGGTTGGATCTCCTTGCAGTCCAAGGGACTCTCAAGAGTCTTCTCCAACACCACAGTTCAAAAGCATCAATTCTTCGGCGTTCAGCTTTCTTCACAGTCCAACTTTCACATCCATACATGACTACTGGAAAAACCATAGCCTTGACTAGCGGACCTTTGTTGGCAAAGTAATGTCTCTGCTTTTCAATATGCTGTCTAGGTTGGTCATAACTTTTCTTCATGTTCGTTATATTCTATAAGGTGTATGCAAACATTCAATTAGCAAATACTAAATCATTATTCCTAGGTGAAATGTAGACTTAGGTTCTTGCAAACCTCTGGTCACAGCATTTTTTGTTAACCAATTTATAAGTAAACCTTTTCTTATGTGTTTGTGTGTGTTTATATTAAATAACTTATCTAATATCTATTGTTGATTCATTAACATTGAACTCACAACAAACAGCTTGGTGACTCATGCTTAAACAAACATTATCTCACATACATATTTTATCCATAAGGAACTTTACAGCCTCTTGCACTTAATAACATTAGATAGCACTTCACCACTATGCTTGGGGGCCATTTTAAACAATAAGACAACCAACCAAAAAATAAAAAGCACAAAATAAGAAAGAGGTGATTCTAAATACATCACAAAGAGGACACTTGTTTACAGTATCAGAGTTGAAATAAAAAGGCAGAGTGTGGGTCTTGTTAGATCTTGGCTGGGAATGTGCACTTTGGTTGATTCAATTTTTTTCTTTTTTGTTACTGCTCTAAACATGTCCACAATTGACCATGGAATCCCTGTAGGAACTGATTTTGGGTTTACACATAAATTTTAGTGAGTGCATAAATTTGCAAATATGAATCTATGAATAATGAGAATTGATTGTATATATGTACACCTTAATAATTATATATTATATATAATAAGTTATGTGTGCAACATATAATTGCTATATATAGATATATAAATAGATAGTTAATCAGAACTATATAAATGGCTTTGAGCTTATCACCAGACTAGGCAGGAATAATTAAATTAAAGAGAAGAACTGAATTATATATATTAAAAAAAATTTGACAACTATAGTTATGTGCTTTTGACTTCCAAAGTATATAACTAAGCCTCAAAAAGGACATACAGAACTGAGTGAGAGAGAAATTAAAGACTTGAGTAGAGATGTTGAATGTAATTTCATAGACCATTGTGAAAAACTAATTAAAGAAACTCCAAATGGAATGAAATATCACTTAAAGGAGTAATCATTGTGGAAAAGCCAAGGTGCGTAAATACTGACAAAATTATAGAAAACTATGAGACTATCTGTTATTGATAACAAACGTGCTAGTTGAACTTTGGGTCACATGGAAGTTAGAAATATTAATCTGAAGATTCAGCAAATGTAAATTATAAATTATTAAGTAGTTCATGTTATATTATGACATAAGCCTAAACTATCCATTCATTTATGTATTTATTTACTTCAGTGATACAAAATGTCCATTTCTAGGAGCTGTTGGCTATAATTGAGACAGAATTCTGTGGAAAGCAATTTTTAAATTTTAATGAGGAAGTATAAATAAAGGGGAGTCTTTTCTAGAATGTTTGCATTTTATAGTTTTTAGGATGGTTATGAGTTAGATAATAGTTTCATAATTTAATATCACCCTGCTTTCACTCTGCCAAAATTAGGCATTCTGTCCCATAGCAGAATGAGACAGGCCCATCCTATTAGAGACAGTTAGACCTATTCTATAAAATAGGATAAGTACTGGATCAGGTGCTGAGTGCTAAGTCGTTTCAGTCGTGTCCGACTCTGTGACCCTATATGAACCATAGCCCACCAGGCTCCTCTGTCCATGGGATTCTCCAGGCAAGAATACTGAAGTGGGTTGCCATTTCCTCTTTCAGGAGATCTTCCCAACCCAGGAATTGAACCTGTGTCTCTTATGTCTCCTCCATTGGCAGGCAGATTCTTTACCACTAGAGCCACCTGGGGTCAGGTAGTTCCGTGCAAATCTTGGCAAGGATGCATAGAGTGGTGGTGAATTCTGTTGTGTTAACATTTAGACTCAGACAAGCCATTGGCTTTGCATGGTCTTCTAGGACCCTGAAAAGAGTGTGGTATGTTTTTAACATACTAAAGCAAACAAGATAATAGGTAATTTCACAACCCACACTTGTAGCATATACTAAAGCAGACTGACTGACAAGTGAAAGGCATCAGAAACAGATAATGAGGATCAATCCGAAGGAAAACTGTGTATGTGTGTTTGTTGCTCAGTCTTGTCTAACGCTGCGACTATATGGCCTGTAACCGGCCTGGCTCCTCTGTTCATGGAATTCTCCAGGCAAGAACACTGGAGTGGGTTGCTATTTCCTTCTGCAGGGATCGAACCCAGATGTCCTGCATTGCAGGTGGATTCTTTACCATCTGAGCCAGAAAAATTAGCTGATATTAAAGCTAATCAAAATTGCCTCCTGATTCAGACTCCATTTTATCAGGAAGCTTGAGGATGATATTTTAACATACAAATGACATGTGTACAATTTCTCTGATGAGAATGAAAGGAGGGGATTTTCAAAAAAGTTCCAGTAGATAATTTCTGTGCCAATCATCAGCCCTATATGTGGTGCAGGAGAGGGAGAAGTGATAAGCTAGCCTTGGGTATGTGCAGTCATTTGGATAGCAGGTCTTCCTACTTCAGAGAAATGCTGAAATGTGTTCGCCTCATTCTATACAATGAAAATGGACCATTATAATATTAAATGCTGGGCAATCTAAAATCTTGGTAAGTTAATATTTCTGAAATTAACTTTCTTGGCTTCTAATCCTATATCTTGGTAAAACACACACACACACACACACAGAAAGACAATGCATGTGTGTAATCCCAGCAGGCTAAGTTCCTATAGAGTTCATAGATCTCAACATATTTCTACCATTTAAAGTACTTATTGTTGAGGATTTTTAAAAACAGTACTCTGTTCATGACCTGGGTGAGAAATATATAACATTTGCTTTTATAAATTTTTGCCATAATAATAGTTCAAGCATTTCTATACAAAACTAAATCCTTCAACACAATATGAGAGTGATCATAATTTCTGATAAACATCCAACTCCATTGTAAAGGCATCCTATTTAAAGAATAAAACATATATTATTCAAAATTTAGTATTTTACTATAATTTCAAAGCACCCTCATATAAAACTTTCTTGCCACTCTGCTGAACCTTTTACATTTTTGACATAGCTTTCCTTCAGCAGACATTAAGCTATTTCATTTGTAATTTGTAAATCCCCTTTGGACTGAGAAGATGAAAGCACTTTCTAATGCTATAAATGTGAGCTTGGGATTCCAAAGAGAGAGGAATATATATGAAGCTATTTAATCAATCTATTCTACTAATTTATTTTTTCCTCTAAAGATTAGTCATAACAGTGAAAATTAAGAAAGCATAAGTGAATTTCATTATTATTTCCAAAAAGTTATTTCTTTATATTAAATATATGTTAATCAAGTGTAGTTAACCTATAATCCCCAAATAAGGTGTCAACTTAAAAAAATATGGAACATCTATTAACTTATTTAAGATTCAAAAAAATTTTACAATTTTTTTTAGCTTTGTTGCATTTGGTCTCATTGCTTCAAATAATAAAAAAAAAGAAAAGTGTCCTTAATTATTTAAATTTACAGAAAATGTAAATTTGTTGTTGTTCAGTGACTAAGTATTGTCCGACTCTTTGCAACTCCATGGCCTGTAGCACGCTAGGCTTCCCTATCCTTCACTGTCTCCTGGAGTTTGCTCAAAATCATGTCTATTATGTCAATGATGTCATCAAACCATCTTATCCTCTATTACCTGCTTCTCTTGCTCTCAATCTTTCCCAGCATCAGGGTCTTTTCCAGTGAGCTGACTCTTCACGTCAGGTGGCCAAAGTATTGGAGCCTCAGTTTTAACAACAGTCCTTCCAATGAATATTCAGGACTGATTTCCTTTAAGGTTTCCTTGTTTGATATGCTTGTTGTCCAAGAGACTCTCAAGAGTCTTCTCCAGGACCACAATTTGAAAGCATCAATTCTTTGGCACTCAGCCTTCTTTATGGTCCAACTCTCACATCCATACATGACTACTGGAAAACCATAGCTTTGACTATATGGACCTTTGTCAGCAAAGTGATGTCTCTGCTTGTTAATACTCTGTCTAGGTTTTTCATAGCTTTCCTTCTAAGGAGCAAGCATCTTTTGATTTCATGGCTGCAGTGATTTTGGAATCCAAGAAAACAAAGTCTGTCACTGTTTCCCATTTTTCCCGCATTTGCCATGAAGTGATGGGACCAGATACCATGGTCTTAGTTTTTTGAGTGTTGAGTTTTAAGCCAGCTTTTTTCACTCTTCTCTTTCACCCACATTAAGAGGCTCTTTAGTTCCTCTTCACTTTCTGCCGTTAGAGTGGTTTCATTTGCATATCTGAGGTTACTGATATTTCTCCAGGCAATCTTGATTCCAGCTTGTGCTTCATCCAACCTGGCATTTCACATGAGGTACTCTGCATATACCCTGGATGTACCCTGTCCTTCCCTGGTGGCTCAGAGGGTAAAGCATCTGCCTACAGTGCAGGAGACCTGGGTTCGATCCCTGGGTCCGAGCCCTGGGTCAGGAAGATCCTCTGGAGAAGGAAATAGCAACCCACTCCAGTACTCTTGCCTGGAAAATCCCATGGACGGAGGAGCTTAGTAGGCTACAGTCCATGGGGTCACAAAGAATCGGACACGACCAAGTGACTCCACCTCACTTCACTTCACTCTGCATATAAGTTAAATAGCAGGGTGACAATATAAAAACTTGATGAACTCCTTTCTCAGATTTGAACCAGTCAATTGTTCCATGTCCGGTTCTGACTGTAAATTCTTGTCTTGATCACAAGTTTTTCAGGAGACAGGTAAAGTGATTTGGTATTCCCATCTCTTTAAGAATTTTCCATAGTTCGTTGTGAACCACACAGTCAAAGGCTTTCAGGTAGTCAATGAAGCAGAAGTAGATGCTTTTCTTGAATTCCCTTGCTTTTTCTATGATCCAATGAATGTTGGCAGTTTGATCTCTGGTTCCTCTGCCTTTTCTAAATCCAGATTGTACATCTAGAAGTTCTGGGTTTATGCATTGCTGAAGCCTAGCCTGAAGGATTTTGAGCATAACCTTCCTAGCATGTGAAATGAGTGCAGTTGTACAATAGTTTGAACATTCTTTGGCATTTCCCTTCTTAAGGATTGGAATGAAAACTTACCTTTTCCAGTCCTGTGGCCGCTGCTGAGTTTTCTAAATTTGTTGACATATTAAGTACAGTACCTTAACAGCGTCATCTTTTAGTATTTGAAATAGATCACCTAGAATTCCATCACTTCCGCTAGCTTTGTTTGCATAATGCTTCCTAAGACCCATTTGATTTCATAGTCCAGGATTTCTGTCTCTAGATGAGTGACCACATCATCATGGTTATCTGGAACTTTCTCATTCTATTGTTTTCCTCTATTTCTTTGCATTGTCCACTTAAGAAGGCTTTCTTATCTCTCCTTGGTATTCTCTGGAACTCTGCATTCAGATGGTTATGTCTTTCCCTTTTTCCCTTGCCTTTTGCTTCTCTTCTTTCCTCAGCTATTTGTAAAGTTTCCTCAGAGAACCATTTGCCTTCTTCCATTGCTTTTTCTTGGGGATGATTTTAATCACTGCCTCCTGTACAGTGTTATGAACCTCTATCCATAGTTCTTCAGATACTCTGTCTACCAGATCTCATCCCTTGGATCTATCTGTCACCTCCACATATAATCATAAGGCATTTGATTTAGGTCATACCTGAATGGCCTAGTGGTTTTGCCTACTTCAATTTAAGTCTGAATTTTGCAATAAAGAGTGAAGTGCTATTCCCTAAATCATGCTGTACTGGAAGGCATAGAAGTTCTGTTATGCTTGATTTTAGAGACCTCAGTGATACCGGTAGCATTCAATGATCTTCCTAGAAAGCACTTTAAGAGGTGGATTGCTAAAACCTTAGAGAAGCAGAGTCACTAGACATCCTCTAATAAAGATTAAAATGAATCCTTAAAAAAACTTTTCCTACTGATCCACAAGTATATTAACTGATTGCCAGAATAAATCCCAGTAGTCTCTTAAGGAAGAAACCCAAATTCAGACTCTCAACACACAAAATCTAAAATATGCAGAATACTATAAAAATTAATGGGTGTGTGAAGAAGTGACCCATTTGCAAAATAATAGTCAAAATAAAATTTGATATGATGCAGGAATTTAAATGATCACATTTAAAATAGCTACTATAAATATGTACACAGATTTTTAAAATAAGGTCATTTTGAATGAACAGATGAAGAAATATAGAAATGGAAACTAAAAAATGATCTAAATGGGAAGTATAAAACTGAAAATTCTAGTATCTATAATTAAACTTACCCTGGGTGAGTTGGATGGAGTAAAAGAAGAGGGTATCAGTCTACTCTTCGCGACCCCATGGACTGCAGCCTACCAGGCTCCTCCGCCTATGGGATTTTGCAGGCAAGAGTACTGGAGTGGGCTGCCATTGCCTTCTCCACTTTTATACATACAAAAGGAAATTATCCAATTTATTTTTTTAAATCCTGAAGAAAAAATGAACTGAACTTTAAATAAAACATGGGGATATTTTAAGTGGTGTAACATACATATATCTATATATATGAGTCTTTATGAGAAAAGAGAGAGAAAATGGGCAGAGTAGGTGTTTGATGATGTAATGGATACACATTCCCCAAATGTAATGGAAAAATATGAACTTACAGATCCATGAAGCTCAGCAAAATACAAGCAGGATAAGAAATGTGATTAAATAAATAGACACTTCATCACCAAACTACAGAAGACCAAATGTAAAGAAAAAGTCATGAAAGCAGCCAGAGTAAGTTGGAGTATTATACACAAGAAAATAATGATATGAATGGCTTTTGTTCTCATGAGAAACAATGGAATACAGAAAATAATCAACAGATATATTTATTTTTCATTTTATTAATTGGAACATAGTTGTTTGCTGTGTCAATTTCTATTGTATAGCAAAGTTAATCAACCATATATACATATATCCCCTCTTTTTGTATTTCCTTCCCATTTAGGTCACCACAGAGCACCGACTAGAGTTCCCTGTGCTACACAGTAGGTCCTAATCAGTTATCTGTATTATACATAGTAGTGTATATATGTCAATCCCAATCTCCCACTTCATCCCACCCTCTTTTCCTCCATGTTATTCATACATTTGTTCTCTACATCAGTGTCTCTATTTCTGCTTTGCAAATAAGATCATCTATACCATTCTTCTAGATTCTGCATATATGCATTAATATATATTTGTTTTTCTCTTTCTGACTTACTTCACTCTGTATGACAGTCTTTAGGTCCAGCCACATCTCTGCAAATGACACAATTTTATTCCTTTTGATGGCTAGGTAATATTCCATTGTACATAAGTACCATATCTTCTTTATCTATTCCTCTGTTGCTAGACATTTAGGTTTCTTCCATATCCTAGCTATTGTAAATAGTGCTTCAGTGAACATTTGGGTACATGTATCTTCTTGAATTATGGCTTTCTCTGAGTATATGTCCAGGAGTGGGATTTCTGGATCATATGGTAGTTATATTTTTAGTTTTTTAGGGAACCTCCATACTATTCTCCACAGTGGCTGTATCAATTTACATTCCCATCAACAGTGTAAGAGGGTTCCCTTTTATCCACACCCTCTTCAACATTTATTGTTTGTAAAATTTTTCATGATGGCCATTCTGACCAGTATGAGGTAATATATCATTGTAGTTTTGATTTACATTTCTCTAATAATGAGCGATGTTGCATCTTTTCATGTGCTTTTTAACCATTTGTATCTTCTTTGGAGAAAAGTCTATTTAGATCTTCTGCTGATCACTCTATGAGGGCAACAAAATTAACTGTAAGCCAAGAAATCTATCAGTAAAACTCAGCGGGGGGGGAAAAAAAAAAACCTTAAGGAAAGTCTTCCTGGAGTCAATAAAATTGTTAAAAATTGACCACAAAAACTACCTTTGCAAAGGGACTCAATCTCAATTGGATTGAATTATTTAACATTTTATGTCCCAGGGCATTGTTGAAAATAATAGTGGATGTGTTGGTCAGGGATCTTCAGAGAAACAAAACCATAGAGTGTATATATGTAAAAGAGATTTATTATGAAAAATTAGCTCACACAATTATGAAGGCTGACAAATCCGAAGAACTGCAAGGTTAAATTGTCAAGTTGGAGAGCTGATGGTGTAGTTCCAGTTCAAGTGAAGCAAGTTTGAGATCCAGGAAGTGCTGATATTTTAGTTCAAGTTCAAAAGTTTGGAAAAAGCTGATATCCTAGTTTGGCTACAGTCAGCCAGAAAGAATTCTCTTTAATTTGAGGGAGAATAAGCCTTTTAGTTCTATTCAGATCTTCAACTGATTGGGTGAGGTCCACTCACATTAAGGAAGGCTACCTACTTTACTCAGTGTATCAATTTAAATGTTAATCTTATTAAAAAAAATCCTTATAGAAACACCTATAATATTGTTTGACGAAAATGTCTGGCTATCCCATGACCTAGTCAAGCTGATACCTAAAATTAACTCTTGTAGAACAATCAACTGACAGTTAGTAGAGTCTAACAGTTGAGTGTGATAGGACAAATTAATATAGTGAGCAAGAAAGAGATAGTCTAAGAAAGCCCTACAAAAAAATGGTGTCATGTTCAGATGGCTTGGACATGTCACACACACATACATACAAAAGGTGAAATATGAGCTGATTAATGGCACTCCCAGAGTAGGCACTGAGGCACTGGACACCGAGCAGGTTCTCACTCCAGTGGCTTTGTAAAGGATGATCAAGCCAGTTACCAGCACCCCTACAATGAGGCAGCCCCTGAGGCTAGCACCAGAAACAATGATCTTTGTGGGCATGAACACCACGTAGCAGGTGGCATATCAGAGTCACACATCTTGGTGGGAAGTTCCTGGGGAAAAACATGCAGCAGCTCATTTCCCAGAAGGAGCACTCCAGTTCTGTTTACCTCGCACTGCAGCATAGAACTGGATATGGGGTCTTCTACTCCAACAACTGGGGAACAGACCCTGCCTCTGAAAGAGCTGTGACAACCACAAAGCAAAGAGTAGTCCTCATTCAACATCCAGGGAAGGCTCTAGTCACAACAGCAAACATATTCCTATCAAGGGGACAGAGACAAGGACACCCTAAGGAAAGAGCCTGGCAAGCATCCATCCCCAAAACGGCCTTTGAACCAAAAGTATGGGACTCATACAATCTATACAGGGTTACCCTCATATAAAAGCAGCCCTTCAAGACTAAAGTAAATAACAGTTTTTCCTAAATCCATAGAGCCCACCTACAATGCAGGAGAACCCAATTTGATTCCTGGGTTGGGAAGATCTCCTGGAGAAGGGATGGGCTACCCATTCCAGTATTATTGGGCTTCCCTGATGGCTCAGCTGGTAAAGAATCTACCTGCAATATGGGAGACCTGCGTTTGACCACTGGGTTGGGAAGATCCCCTGGAGAAGGGAAGGGCTATCCACTCCAATATTCTGGCCTGGAGAAATCCATGGACTGTATAGTCCATGGGGTTGCAAAGAGTCGGATACAACTGAATGACTTTCACTTTCACAGAGTCAGAGGAATATGAGCAAAGTGGAAAAGTAGAGGAACTACTCACAATTAAAAGAACAGAAGAAATCCTCTGAAAGAACAAGCAATGAAAGAGACCTCTCCATTCTACCAGACCTTGAGTTCAAAAAGGAGGTATTAAGAATGCTGAAGAAAATACAAGTATCAGGAGAAAGGCAGATCATTGTAACAAGAAACTAGAATCTATAAGGAGCAGCCAATCAAAATTAGATGACTCATTTGCCAGGATGAAAACTGAGCAAAGGCAATAAATAGCAAACTAAATAATGCAGAAGAATGAATAAGTAATCTGGAAGATAGAATCATAGAAACCACCCAATCAGAATAGCAGACAGATAAATGAAAAAAGAAAAAAATATGAAGGCAATATATGAGACCCATGGAATAATATGTAAGTGTGGAATATGGGATCATGTGTAAGTGTGTGTTAGTCATTCAGTTGTGTCTGACTCTTTGCAACTCCATGGAATATAGCCCACCAGGCTCTTCTGTCCATGGAATTTTCCAGGCAAGCATACTGGAGTGGGTTGCCATTCTCTTTTCAGGGATCTTCCCTGACCCAAGGATCTAATGAACACAGGTCTCCTGCATTGCAGGCAGATTCTTTACCATTATAAAGCACACCAATCTACACTTAATAGAGATTCCAGAAGGAGAAGATAGAGAAAAGGGGACCAAAAATAAATTTGAAGAAATTATGACTGAAAACTTCCCAAACCTAGAGAAGGAAATAAATATCCAGGTACAGGGAGTACAAAGGGTCCCAAACAGGATGAACTCAAACGGGCCTACACAGAGACATAACATAATTAAAATGTCAAAAGTTAAAGACAAAGAGAGAATTCTAAAGGCAGCAAGAGAAAAACAGAATAAGTCACAAGGGAATCTCCATCAGCTCAGAAGGGAGGTCAGAAGGGGGTAGCAAGATATATTCAAAGTCATTAAAGGAAAAACACCTGCAACCTAGGACACTCTATCTAGCAAGATTATAATTTGGAATAGGAGAAATAAAGAATTTCTCAGACAAGCAAAAACTAAAAGAATACAGCAATACTAAACCTATCGTAAAGAAATAGTGAAAGGTCTTTTCTAAATAGAAAAGAAGCAAGAATCTACAAAGGGAAAAATCACAATATGAAAGGATCGAAGATTACTTAATAAACCAATATATGCACAATCCAAAAAAATTCTGTGAAAGCAATTACAACTGCAATGAACAGTGAAAGGGTAAACATGAAGGTGTAAAGTAAGACATCAAATTACATAATGTGGGGAGGGCAGTAAGAAAATGTACATTTTTTAGAATGCATTTGACTTCATATGACTGTCAGTTGATAGCACGGAGATATAGTTATGGGTTAACATACTTGAAAACCAAAGTAACCACAAATCAAAAACCTACAATAGATTCATAACATCCAAAATGAAAGGAACTCAAAGACAAAGGAAAACCATCAGACCACAAAAGGAAAAATAAAAAGGAGAAGAAAGTTATAAAGAAGTAGAAAATCAATGGAAATCCAGGTTTAAAATGGCAACAAACATATACTTACTAATAATTATTTTAAATGTCACTGGACTATATGCTCCAATCAGAAAACATGGAGTGGCAGATTGGATAATGAAAGAAAAACCAAATTATGCTGGCTGAATAATACCCACTTTAAGATGAAGGACTGACAAACTAAAAGTAAGGGAATGGATAAAGGTATATCTTGCAAATGGAAATGACAAGAAAGCAGGAAAAGCTTACAAAATATCAGACAAAAATGGACTTTAAAATAAAGGCCACAAAGAAAGACAAAAAAAAAAAAAAAGAACACTATAAAATGATAAAAGGATCAATACAAGAGGTGGATATCACACTCATTAACATATATGCTCCCAATAAAGTAGCACCTTACACATAAAGCAGATATTAACGGACATGGGGGAGAAATTGATAGGAATACAATAATAGTAGAAGACTTAAACCCTTCATTGAAATCAATGGACAGATCTTCCAGACAGAAAATCAATAAGGTAACAGTGATCTCAAATGACAAAATAGCAAAGTTAGATTTAATTGATATATCTACATCCAAAAACAAAGAAACAAAAAGATAGATATTTTTCAAGTGCACATGGAACATTAACAGAACACAAAACAACCCTCAACAAATTTAAAAGGATAGACATTATTTCAAGAATCTTTTTCTGACCGTAAAAGCATGAAACTTGCAATCAACCACAGTAAGAAGCAAGGTGGAAAAAAAGCAATTATATGGAGATTAAACATGTTACTTAAAGACCAGAGAGTCAGTGATGAAATCAAAGAGGAAAAAAAACCTGGAGACAAATGACAATGAAAACATAACCATAGGAAATCTATGGAATGTAGCAAAAACAGTCATAAGAGTGAAATCCATGGGAATGTAAACCTTCATCAAAAACAAGATAAATCCTAAACAAACAACCTTACCTATCACCTAAAAGAATTAGAAAAAGAATAACAAATTAAACTTAAAGTCAGCATAAGAAAGGAAATAATAACGATCAGAGAAGAGATAAATAAAATAGAGATTTTTTAAAAATTGAAAAAAATCAATAAAACCAAAAGTTGGGGTTTTGAAAGGATAAACAGAATAGACAAATCCCTGATCAAGCTCACCAAGAATAAAAGAGAAAGGACCCAAGTGAACAAGATAAAAAATGAAAGAAGAGAAATAGCAACTGATATCACAGAAATACAAAAAAATATCATAACATATTATGAACAGTTCTATGGCAACAAAATGGAAAATGTAAAAGAAGTACACAAGTTTCTAGAAACCTACAACCTGCAAAGCTGAATCAGGAATAAACAGATAATTTGAACAGAGTAAACACCAGAACTGAAACAGAATCTGTAATAATAATAATAAATCTCTCTGAAAACAAAAGTCCAGTACTCAATAGCTTCACTGGGGAATTTAACTAAACATACAAAGAACTTATACCTGTCTTTTTCAAACTTCTCCAAAAGTCTGAAGAGAAATGAACACTCCCAAAGTTATTCTATGAAATCACTATCACCCTAATAACAAAACCAGACAAAGACCCTACCAAAAAAGAAACTTACAGAATCCAACAACAAATAAAAAGGATCATACACTATGATCAAGTTGGATTCATCCCAAGGTCAAAAAGATTGCTCAAGATATGCAAATAAATCAATGTGATACATCACATCAACAAAAGAAAATACAAAAATGACATGATGGGCTACTCTCTAGTTGTAGTGCAATGGCTAATCATTGTGGTGGCTTCTCTTATTGTGGAGCACAGACTCTAGGGTGTGCAGTTTTCAGTAGTTGCAGCACATGGGCTTAGTAGATGTGGCTCCCAAGCTTTAGAGCACAGGCTCAGTAGTTATGGCACATGGGCTTTGTTGCTCCATGACATGAGGGATCTTCCTGGACCAGTGATCAAATCCATGTCTCCAGCATTGTCAGGTGGATTCTTTACCACTGAGTCACCAGGAAAGCCTCCCATGCTCTTAAATTGGAAGAATGAATATAGTTAAAATGACCATGCTACCTAAAGCAATCTACAGATTTATTGCAATCTCTATTAAATTACTCATGACAAATTTTCCACAAAAATAGAACAAATAATCCTAAAATTTATATGGAACCACAAAATACTCAGAATTACCAAAGCAATCCTGAGGAAAAAGAACAAAGTTGGAGGTGTAATCCTTCCAGGCTTCTGGCAATACTATAAAGCTACAGTAATCAAAATAGAATGATATTGGCACAAAAACCGATATGTGGATCAATGGAATGTAATAGAGAGACCATAAATAAACCCACACACCTACAGTAAATTAATCTTTAACAAAGGAGGCAAGAATACACTCTGGAGAAAAAAGAGTCTCTTCACCAAGTGGTTTTGGGAAAACTGCACAACTGTATATAAATCAATGAAGTTAGAATACTCTCTAACACCATACATAAAAATAAATTCAAAATAGCTTAAGGACCTAAATATAAATGACACCATAATACTCTTAGAAGAGAACATAGGCAAAACATTCTCTGACATCAATCATAGTAGTGTTTTCTTTGGTCAGTCTCTAAAGGTGAAAGAAATAGAAGGAAAAATAAACAAATAGGACCTAATCAAACTTATAAACTTTTGCAAAGCAAAGGAAACCATAAGCAAAACAAAAAGATAGTTTACAGACTGGGAAAAATATATTTGCAAAGGATGCAACCAAAAATGGTTTAATTTCCAGAATACACAAACAGCTCATACAACTCAATATCAAAAAACCCCAAACAACACCATCAAAAAATGGGCATAAGACCTACATAAATATTTCTCCAAAGATGTGCAGATGGCCAGCAGGGACATGAAAAGATGCTCAACACTGCTACTTACTAGAGAAATGCAAAACTACAATGAGGTATCACATCACACTGGTGAGAATGGTTATCATCAAAAACTCTACAAACAACAAATGCTGGAGAGAGTGTGGAGAAAAGGGAACCCTCCTACACTGTTGGTGGGGATGTCAATTGGTGAAACCATTGTGCACAGCAGTATGGTGGTTCCTTAAAAGCTAAAAATAGAGTTAACACATGATCCAACAGTCCCACTCTTAAGCGTAAATCCAGAAAAGACAAACGATACATGCATCTCATTGTTTATAGCAGCACTGTTTACAATACCCAAAACATGGAAGCAACCTAAGTGTCTATCAACAGATGAATGGATAAAGAAGATTTGATACACACACAGACACACACACACGTGGCTTCTCTGGTGGCTCAGGTGGTAAACAACCATCTGCAAAGCTAGAGACTGGGGTTCAATCCCTGGTACTTTTTCATACAAATATATATATATATATATATATATATATATATATAGCTCCCCAGGTGATGCTAGTGGTAAAGAACCACCTGCCTGCCAAAGCAGGAAACATAAGAGACAAGAGACATGGGTTCGATCCCTGGGTCAGAATGACCCCCTGGAAGAGGGCATGTCAACCCACTCCATTATTCTTACCTGGATAATCCTATGAACAGGGAAGCCTGGCAGGCTATAATCCACAGGGTCACAAACAGTTGGACATGACTGAAGTGACTAGCACACACTTATATACATATATTTACATATATATATATGATGGAATATTAATCAGCCATATAAATGAAAGATATAAATGTCATTTGCAGTAACACTGATGGACCTAGAGATTATCATAGTAAGTGAAGTCAGAAAAATAAATATATGATATCATTTATATATGTGAAATCTTAAAAAATAGTACAAATGAACTTATTTACAAAACTAAAAACAGACTCATATGACATAGAAAACAAACTTATGGTAACCAAAGGGAAAGGGGTGGGAGAGGTAAATTAGGAGAATGGGGTTAACAGATGTATAATACTATATATAAAATAAACAAGTATTTACTGTAGAGCACATGGAACTATGTTCAATATCTTGTAATAACCTATAACGGAAAATAATCAAAAAATTCCCAAAACACTTTGCTGTCCACTTGAAACTAACACAATATTATAAATCCACTATACTTCAACAAAATATTAAAAGATGAACCGTGAAAACATTATGCTAAATGAAATAAACCAGTAAAAAAAATCACATATATTGTGATTTAATATATATAAAATATCTAAAATATGAAAATCTACAGAGACAGAAAGTAGATTAGTGGTCATCTAGGTCTGGGAGGGTCAGTGAGAGGGAAATGGAGAGTAACAGCTAATGGGGAACTGGCTTCTCTTAGAAGATGATAATGTTCTAAATTGACTGAGGTGCTTTTTAATCACTGTGAACAAATTGAAAACTGGCAAATTGTGCACTTTAAGTGAGTGAATCAGATGTATATGGCAAAGACAAAAGTGAGAGAAATAAACTTCAAAATTCAATTCTTCCTGGTACAAAAAGGAAAAAAAAAACTCTAGCCCCTCCCTTTTTTTAGAACATTTTAATAAAAATTTGTGAATTCTTCCTCTGCTACTTAGATATGTAAATCTTTTTAAAAGCTAAATAAACTCGCTAGCTTTAACCCTGAAATGTTTTTTTCTCAAAACTTGGCAGCCATGGTTTTGAAACTTAATCATTACAGAAGATAGTACACATATCTCCTATTTTCTGTAGGATGATAAGAGCTTAACTTTGTCTGGTGCCTGGCTCCAAGACACTAATCTAGCTCCTATTATAAAAATATTAGTAGTTTATTTTCATTTAAGAGTAATGAATAAACACAAGTGGCCACCCTAATAACAAGGTGAACTTAGAATACATCGTGTAACAAATGGAGATGTAGTGTTCTTTTACTTGAGGAATAGTTATCATTTATCTACAGAAAATATATGCAAAGGGATATATCTTCTGGGATACATAAAAGAATCTTAGTTTAATGCTTATCCAATAATAAAACAGTTTTCTCTCTCTTATACTTTTGTGGAGAAGTTTTTTGCGTTGGCAGATTTTATTTTTAATTATATTTCTACAACATATGGTATGTGAATCATATCTTAATAAAAATGTTATTTTAGAAATGAAGGCTACAACACCTCATTTATTCTCTTCAATTTATAATTGTCAAATATTTCCTCTACATACAGTGAGTGCCGCATTAGACACTTATTATTTTTCCTTTACCCAAAACTGTAATTTAGAAAACTCAGTAGAAAAGAGAAAGTCTATTTAATTTTATCTAACCATGTATTTTCTCTTTTTGTTCTTCCTTCCAATGTTCCAAGTTTCCTTTCATCACATTGTTAGTCAGGCCTTATATTAGTTGTTTCAAGCTGCCATAAAAAATACTGTAGCCTGGATGATGTTAACAACAGAAATTTATTTTCTCACAGTTTTGAAGGCTAGGAGTCAGTCTGAGGTTAGGGTGCCAGCATGGCCAGGCTTTTGTGAGAGATCTCTTTCTGGCTTACAAATGGCTGCCACCTTGCTATGTCTTCACATGGCAGAGAGAGAGAAGGAGAGAGAGAGAGAGATTGACAGTGAGATATTGAGAGAGAGAGAGAGAGAGAGAGAGAGAGAGAACAATCTTCTTTTTATAAAGCCACAGTCCTATCAGATTAGAACCCCAACTTTATGACTTCGTTTAGCTTTAATAACCCCTGTAAACTTTTTTCACCAAAGTCTTATTGGGGGTTAGATGTTAAAAGGGGCTTCCCAGGTGGCGCTAGTAGTAAAGAATCTACCTGCCAATGCAAGAGGACACAATAGATGAAAGTTCATCCCTGGGTCAGGAAGATCCCCTGGAGCAGGGAATGGCAAACCACTATATTAAACATACATATTTGGGACAGACAAAATTTAGTCTATAGCAGATTCCAAGGTCCCTGGCCAATCAGCCTGCTTCTCTCCAATTATCAGTGTCTTCTTCTTATCTTTTTAATATGTAATGTCCAGGAGTTTTGCTTGTCCTTAATGAGAAGAAAAGGGAACAGTGTATTTACCACATCTTTCCAGAAGTCTACCCAGGAGTAATTTTGAGTTCTACCTTACACTTGAACTAGGAAAATGTCAACACCAGGAGACTGAGAAAGAATGTATTAATAACGTAATAACTACAGCAATTACACACACAAAACTCTATATATGCACTAAAATTTTAAAAATGGATAAATAAAAATAGAATTCTAAAACAATATTCAGTAAATCTGCAGGAAGGCAGGAGAGGGAAAACAAACAGAAAATGAAAAATAAAATGGCAAATTTAAACCCTACATGTCAATAATTAGAGCAAATGTAAAAAAATTGAATACACATTTAAAAGACAGAGATTGTCAAAGTGGATTTAAAAAATGACCCAACTGTTTCTTGACTACAAGTATCTTATTTTAAGCAATTCTGAATGCATATATAACAAACAGAAGAAGCACCAAATATATGAATCAAAAACTAACAGAAAAGAAAAGACAATATACAAAGCAAAAATTATAATTAGGGACTTCAGTACCCCTGAATCAACAATGAGTCGGTTGACAAAACAAAATCAACAATGATATAGAACAAAACAGTACTATCAGCTAAAAATATCTAATTAACATTTAATAGAGTATTTCACCCTGCAACATTAAAATATACATTCTTTTTAAGCATTCATGAAATATAGACTAAAGTAGAAGTTTTTAGCACAAACATAAATAAAATTAATCTAACTGAAATAATATAGAAAGTGTTCTCTGGCCACAATGGAATCAAACTGGATATCAAATACATACATACCAGGAAAAATTCCAACTACTTGGAAAATACACAGCATGCCTCTATGAGGAAGAATGCTGTAAAGAATGCTGTTAAAAAAAAAAAAGCATTCTTTTTTTTTACTGAATAATAATTAACTTGCAATTTATATTATTTTGGACTTCCCTGATAGCTCAGTTGGTAAAGAATCTGCCTGCAATGCAGGAGTCCCCAGTTCAATTCCTGGGTCGGGAAGATTCTCTGGAAAAGGGATAGGCTACCCACTCCAGTATTCTTGGGCTTCCCTAGTGGCTCAGCTGGTAAAGAATCCACCTACAATTCGATCCCTGGGTTGGGAAGATCCCCTGGAGAAGGGAAAGGCTCCCATTCCCACTCCAGTAGTCTGGCCTGGAGAAAGAGTCGCAGAGTCAGATATGACTGAGCGATTTTCACTTTCTCTTTATATTAAGTTGTAAAACACAGTGATTCAATATTTTCATAGACTATACTTCATTTAAAGTTATTTTAAAAATTTGTATATATTCCCTGTGCTGTATAATAAGTGTTGCTGCTGCGACGCTTCAGTCGTGTCTGACTCTGTGTGACCCCATAGACAGCAGCCAACCAGGCTTTCCGTCCCTGGGATTCTCCAGGCAAGAACAATGGAGTGGGTTGCCATTTCCTTCTCCAATGCATGAAAGTGAAAAGTGAAAGTGAAGTTGCTCAGTCGTGTCCGACTCTAGCGATCCCATGAACTGCAGCCTACCAGGCTCCACCGTCCATGGGATTTTCTAGGCAAGAGGACTGGAGTGGGGTGTCATTGCCTTCTCCGTATAATAAGTATATCCTTATAAATTATTTATTTTATGCAAGGTAGTTTGTACCTCCTAACCCTTTACTGATATATCGCTCCCACACATCCTTTCATTTCCCCATAGTAACCAGTACTTTGTTCTCTATATCTAAGACTCTGTTCTTGTTTTGTTATATTCATTCATTTACTTTACTTTTTAGATTCTACATATAAGTGAAAACATACAGTATTTGTCTTTCTCTGACTTATTTCAAGAAGTATGATATCCTGCAGTTCAGTTCAGTCACTCAATCGTGTCTGACTCTTTGTGACCCCATGAACCACAGCAGCCAGGGCTCCCTGTCCATCACCAACTCCCAGAGTTTCCCAAACTCATGTCCATTGTGTCAGTGATGCCATCTAACCATCTCATCCTCTGTCATCCCCTTCTCCTCCTGCCTTCAATCTTTCCCGGCATCAGGGTCTTTTCAAATGAGTCAGCTCTTCATATCAGGTGGCCAAAGTATTGGAGTTTCAGCTTCAACAACAGTCCTGCCAATGAACACCCAGGACTGATTTTCTTTAGGATGGACTGGTTGGATCTCCTTGCAGTCCAAGGGAGTCTCAAGAGACTTCTCCAACACCACAGTTCAAAAGCATCAATTCTTCGGCACTCAGCTTTCTTCACAGTCCAACTCTCACATCCATACATGACCACTGGAAAAACCATAGCCTTGACTAGATGGACCTTTGTCAACAAAGTGATGTCTCTGCTTTTCAATATGCTGTCTAGGTTGGTTATAACTTTCCTTCCAAGGAGTAAGCATCTTTTAATTTCATGGCTGCAGTCACCATCTGCAGTGATTTTGGAGGCCCCCAAAATAGTCAGCCACTGTTTCCCCATTTATTTGCAATGAAATGATGGGACTGGATGCCATGATCTTAGTTTTCTGAATGTTGAGCTTTAAGCCAACTTTTTCACTCTCCTCTTTCATTTTCATCAAGAGACTCTTTAGTTCTTCTTCACTTTCTGCCAGAAGGGTGGTGTCATCTACATGTCTAAGGTTATTGATATTTCTCCCGGCAATCTTGATTCCAGCTTGTGCTTCTTCCAGCCCAGCATTTCTCATGATGTACTCTGCATATAAGTTAAATAAGCATGGTGGCAATATACAGCCTTGAAGTACTCCGTTTCCTATTCGGAACCAATGTGTTGTTCCATGTCCAGTTCTAACTGTTGCTTCCGACCTGCATACAGATATCTCAAGAGGCAGGTCAGGTGGTCTGGTATTCCCATCTGTTTCAGAATTTTCCACAGTTTATTGTGATCCACACAGTCAAGGGCTTTGGCATAGTCAATAAAGCAGAAATAGATGTTTTTCTGAAACTCTCTTGCTTTTTTGATGATTCAGCGGATGTTGGGAATTGGATCTCTGGTTCCTCTGCCTTTTCTAAAACCAGCTTGAACATCTGGAATTTCACGTTTCATGTATTGTTGAAGCCTGGCTTGGAGAATTTTGAGCATTACTTTACTAGCGTGTGAGATGAGTGCAGTTGAGTGGTAGTTTGAGAATTCTTTGTCGTTGCCTTTTTTGGGACTGGTATGAAAACTGACCTTTTCCAGTCCTGTAGCCACTGCTGAGTTTTCCTAATTTGCTGGCATATTGAGTGCAGCACTTTCACAGCATCATCTTTCAGGATTTGAAATAGCTCAACTGGAATTCCATCACCTCCACTAGCTTTGTTCGTAGTGATGTAAGGCCCACTTGACTTCACATTCCAGGATGTCTGGCTTAGGTGAGTGATCACATCATTGTGATCATCTGTGTTGTGAAGATCTTTTTGTACAGTTCTTCTGTGTATTCTTGCCACCTCTTCTTAATATCTTCTGCTTCTGTTTTGTCCATACCATTTGTGTCCTTTATTGAGCCCATCTTTGCATGAAATGTTCCCTTGGTATCTCTAATATTCTTGAATAGATCTCTAGTCTTTCCCATTCTATTGTTTCCTCTATTTCTTTGCATTGATCACTGAGGAATGCTTTCTTATCTCTCCTTTCTCTTCTTTCGAACTCTACATTCAAATGAGTATATCTTTTCTTTTCTCCTTTGCCTTTTGCTTCTCTCCTTTTCATAGTTGTTTGTAAGTCCTCCTGAGACACCATTTTGCCTTTTTGCATTTCTTTTTCCTGGGGATGGTATTGATCACTGCCTCCTGTACAATGTCACGAACCTCCGTCCATAGTTCTTCAGGCACTCTTTCTATCAGATCTAATCCCTTGAATCTATTTGTCACATCCACATCTAGTCTGCTGTTAATTCTTTCTAGTGTGTGTACCCTTTCAGTTATCTTTTTCCTCAGCTCTGACTGGTTCTTCTTTATATTTTCTAGTTCCTTGTTAAAATTCTCACTTTGTTCATCTATTATTTTCTCTAGTTTAGTTAGCATTCTTAGTATTACTGCTTGAACTCTATCTAGTAAATTATTTACCTCTGTTTTATTAGTTGTTTTTCTCAGTTTTTTTCTTCTTGTTTTTAATTTTAAACAAATTCCTCTGTCTTCTCATTTTGCTTAACTTTCTCTGTCTCTATGAAATCAGATGAAACAATTACCCCTTCAGGTCTTGAATGAGTGTGGTGAGCTTGTATGGGAATATCCATATGCAGTCTGTGTGTGTCCAGTGGTTTTAGTGGGACAGCTGGATTTGAAGTAGCATAGGTTATATCTTCTCTTAGGATATGTTGGCAGTTATCACTTGGGTGGGAGGTGGGGCTGGAGATGGAAAGGCTAGATCCAGAGCCAGGTGTGAGCAGGGCTTCTTCTGTGCTCCGTGGCTACCACCACCCAATTAGGAGTGGGGTCATGTCCCAAGGTGCTGAGCCAGAAGCCATGAGGGTTGGGTCCAAGCTGGTTTCTTTCCCCCTAAGTCTGAGCTCTCTTCCCTCCCAACAATGGCACTTTTGCTTCAGAGGGGAACAGCACCAGAGGAAGAGGGGCTAGAGTGAATGTCCAGTGTAACTGGGACACTTACTGGTGTGATCTCTCCACTTCAGTCAGAGTTCAAGACAGTTCCCAATCTGTGGCTTCCATGAACACCAATGGCCTTCCTTGCCCATTCAGGTGCAGTAACAGGTCTGAGCTGACTCTACCCCACCCCCAACTGTAATAGGTCTGAGCTGACTCTACCCCACCCACAGCTGTTCACTCTAGTTAGCAAAGGCAGCCCTTATCCCAGTGGGCAGCTGCACCTAGGCTCGAGGTACCTGAGGAGGCTCTCAGAGTAGGTTGGGGAGAATTGTGGGGAATCAGGCAGATTTCCAGGAAGTTTCAGTCAGCTTCCTCCATATTCTTCCCAGGACTAAACCAGTATTTGCACGCTCTTGTGTGAGTCTAGGTTTCTTACAGTCCTCCTGTGTTAGTCCCACTGGTTTTCAAACCAGCTGAAGACACTCACCTTCTTGATTTTGGACTCCAGGGCTGTCGTTCAAACCACTTACTCCCCAAGGAAGATCTCCAAGCTTGTATACTCCTCTGTCCCTTCTATGTCTTCTCCTAGAGGCATAGATTCTGCCCTGATCACTTCTCTTTTCCCTTCCTACTGAACACTGTGTTGATCTTTCTTTATAGTCTTGGTTGCATGAGAGTCTTTCTGCCAATTTTTAATTTGTTTTCAGTGAGAATTGCTCGACATGTAGATGTATTTTTGATGTGATTTTAAGGGCAGATGACCTCAGTGTCCTCCTCCTCTGGCACCTTCTAAGCACCCCCCCCTTAGAAGAATTCTTAAGGGAAATTAAAAAGAAATACTTTGAACTGAATGAACATTAAAAATACAACATACCAAAATCTGTTGGACATACTTAATGCTGTGCAGAGAGGGAAATTTATTTATAACACTAAATGCTTATTTTGGAAAATATAAAAAGTCACAAATTACCACAATTCAATCAATATGAACTAGATAATTGGAATGAATGCATAGTTTTTTTTGAATGCATAGTTATTAATAAATCAAATTATTTTAAAAATCATAAATAAAAGCCAAACATATTCAAGCCAAGATGATTTTATTTAAGAATTCTACAAACATCAGAAAATTATCACCACTGAGATAAGTCAGACTGACAGATGCAAATACTGTATGATATTACTTATATGTGGAATCTAAAGAAACCAATCTCATAAAAACAGAAAGTAGAATGGCAGTTACCAGGGGCAAGGCAAGGGGATTAGGGAGTTTTTATTAAAGGGTACAAACTTGTAATTAGTAGATAAATAAGTTCTGGAGACCTAATGCACAGTGTACTGATTATAGTCAATATTATTGTATTATAACTAAGAAATTGGATATTACTTGTTCTCACTAAAGAAAGAAATAATTTTGTGACATTATATAGATGTTAGTCAACACTACAATAGTAATTATATTGCAATATATAAGTGTGTCAAACCAACACATTGTACCCCTTAAATTTATACAATGTTATATATCAGTTATATCTTTATTTAGGAAAAATTTTGAAAGAATTATAAAAGTGCTATGCAATTATGTCCACAAAATACAAAAGAGTTCTCAACACATTTTATGTTTCTAGTATCACCCTGATGCCAAAACCTGGCACATATATATTCTGTGCTGTGCTAAGTCACTATAGTTGTGTTCAACTCTGCAATCCTATGGACTGGAGCCCAATAGGCTTCTCTGTCCATGGGATTTTCCAGGCAAGAATACTGGAGTGGGTTGCCATTTCCTTCTCCATATATATACCATGAATATCAATGCAAAAAAAAAAAACTAACAAAAATTATCAAATATAAACCAGAAATGTTTAAAAAAGGATACAACATGAGTAAGAATATTTTATTCCAGAGACGCTGACTGGTTCACTATTTGAAAATCAACCAAAGTAATTCATCATATCAATAGGCAAAAGATGAAAAATTATATGATAATATCAATTGATGCAGAAAAAGTCTTTGACAAATTCAACAGTATACATAAGTTAAAAAAAATAGGAATACAGTGTATGTTCCTCAACTTCATGAAGAACATCTGTGAGAACACTATAACTAATACCACAGGTAAGGGTGAAAGACTGACTGCATTTCCCCTGAGACTGGGAATAAGACAAGTATACTGTACTTGTCACTACTTTACAAACAGGGTTGAAAATGTTAGATAGGAAATAAAAAGCATACAAATTTAATAGAAAGAAATAAAATTGTTCTATTTGCAGGTGCCATGATATGCTACATAGAAAATCCCAACTAATCAACTCACAAAATAAAACTCCAGAACTCATTCTTAAGTGAATTTAGCACTGTTGCAGGATACAAAATCGACATAAAAATCAATTTTATTTCAATTTACTAACAAAGAACAAGTGAACACTAAAATTAAAATAGTATAATTTATAATCTCTAAAATATCTTATTGTTGTTGTTCAGTTGCTAAGTCATGTCCAATTCTTTGTGACCACATGACTGTAGCCCACCAGACCCCTCTGTCCTCCACTATCTTCAGGAGCTTGGCAAATTTATGTCCATGGTGATGCTATCTTAACAGCTCATCCTCTACCATCACCTCTTTTCCCTTCAATCTTCTCCATTATAAGGGTCTTTTCTAATGAGTCAGCTCTTTGCACGATGTGGCCAAAGTATTGGAGCTTCAGCTTCAGCATCAATCCTTCCAATGAATATTCAGGATTGATTTCCTTTAGGATTGACTGGTTGCTCTCCTTTCACTCCAAGAGTCTCTCAAGAGTCTTCTCCAACACCACAGTTCAAAAGCATCAATTCTTTGGCACTCAGCCTTTCTTATGGTTCAGCTTTCACATCTGTACATGACTACTGAAAAAACATAGCTTTGAGTATACAGACTTTCTCAGCAAAATTATCTCTCTCCTTTTTAATATGCTGTCTCAGTTTGTCATAGCTTTCCTTCCAAGTAGCAAACATCTTTTAATTTCATGGCTGCAGTCACTGTCTGCAGTGATTTTGGAGCCCAAGAAAATGAAGTCTGTCACTGTTTCCAATTTTTACCCTTCTGTTTGCCATGAAGTGATGGGTCCAGATGCCATGATCTTAGGTTTTTGAGTGTTGAGTTTTAAGCCAGCTTTTCTACTCTCCTCTTTCACCCTCATCAAGAGGCTTTATAGTTCCTCTTTACTTTCTACCATTAGAATGGTATCATTTACATATCTGAGGTTGTTGATATTTTTCCCAGCAATTCTGATTCCAGCTTGTGATTTATCTAGCCTGGCATTTCATATGATGTACTCTGCATGTAAGTTAAATATGCAGGGTGACAATATACAGCCTTGATGTACTCCTTTCCAATATTGAATCAGTCCTTTGTTCCATATCCAGTCCTAACTGTTGCTTCTTGATCCGCATACAGATTTCTCAAGAAGCAAGTAAGATCGTAAGTTATGCCCATCTCTTTAAGAATTTTCCACAGTTTGTTGTGATCCACATAGGCTTTAGCATAGACAATGAAGCAGAAGTAGATGTTTTCTGGAACTCCCTTGCTTTCTCCATAATCCAATGAATGTTGGCAGTTTGATCTCTGACTTCTCTGCCTTTTCTAAACCCAGCTTGTACATCTGAAAGTTCTCGGATCACATACTGTTGAAGTCCAGCTTGAAGGGTTTTGAGCATTACCTTGCTATCATGTAAAATGGGCACAATTGTACTGTAGTTTGAACATTCTTTGGGCTTCCTGTGCTTTGGAATTGTAATGAAACTCGACCTTTTCCTGTCCTATGGCCACTGCAGAGTTTTCCAAATATGCTCACATATTGAGTGCAACACTTTAACAGCAGCATCTGTAAGGTTTTTAAAATAAGGCTCAACTGGAATTCTGTAACCTCCATTAGCTTTGCTTGTAATAATGTTTCCTAAGACCGACTTGACCTCCAGGTTGTCCAGCTCTACGTGAGTGACTACACCATCATGGTTATCTGGGTCATTAAGACCTTTCTTATAATAGTTCTTTTGTGTATTCTTGCCAACTCTGTTTTAATTTCTTCTGTTTCTGTTATGTCCTTACCATTTCTGTCCTTTACCGTGCCCATCCTTGCATAAAATGTTCCCTTGATATATCCAATATTATTGAAGAGATCTCTAATCTTTCCCATTCTATTACTTTCCTCTATTTCTTAGCATTTTTCATTTAAGAAAGCCTTCTTATCTCTCCTTGCTATTCTCTGGAACTCTGAATTCAGTTGAATATATCTTTCCCTTTCTGCCTTGTCTTTCACTTCTCTTCTTTCCTCAGCTATTTGTAAAACCTCTTTAGACAATAACTTTGCATTCTGACATTTCTTTTTCTTTGGGATGGTTTTGGTCATGGCCTCCTAGGTGTAAATTTCATGTAACATATTCAGAACTTGTATATTGAAAATTATAAAACACCAACAAATCTAAGAATTACTTAGAGAGATATACTGTGTAGATGGATTAGAAGACTCAACACAGTAAAAATGTTAATTCTACTAAAAAATGTATCCATGTCAAACGGATTTCTATCAAGCTCCTAGCAAGACATTTTTGATATGACATAATTATGCTACTATTTCTATGTAAAGGGATAGGAACTGGAATGGACAAATAATTTTGTAAAATAATTAAATGGGAACAATAAGCTCACATCATTTCAAAATTTATTTTATAGCTGTAGTAACCATGACTGTGGGGCTTCCCTGGTGGCTCAGATGGTAAAGCGTCTGCCTGCAATGTGGAAGACCCAGGTTTGATCCCTGGGTCGGGAAGATCCCCTGGAGAAGGAAATGGCAACCCACTCCAGTACTCTTTCCTGGAAAATCCCATGGACAGAGGAGCCTTGTAGGCTACAGTCCATGGGATCTCAAAGAGTTGGGCATGACTGAGCGACTTCATTCACTTAATCGTGACTGTGATATTGTCAGAGGGGCAGACATAGAAATCAATTGAAAAGATCAGAAAAACCAAAAATAGTGCCCCCAAAGTATGGCTCATTTGTTTTTTACAATGACACAAAATTGACTCAATTGAGGATGAATAATCTTTTCAACAAGTGGTGCTGGGGAATTTTGGATAGCTACAGTGGGAAAAATAAATCTCATCCTAAACCTCACATCTTATATAAAAGTAAGCTCAAAATAAATAATAAATGTCTATGTATAATAGGCTCCAGTTTCATCCACCTCATTAGAACTGATTCAAATGTATTCTTTTTAATGGCTGAGTAATACTCCATTGTGTATATGTACCACAGCTTTCTTATCCATTCATCTGGAAGATTTGGGAGAATGGCATTGAAACATGTAAAATATCATGTAAGAAACGAGTTGCCAGTCCAGGTTCGATGCACGATACAGGATGCTTGGGGCTAGTGCACTGGGACAACCCAGAGGGATGGTATGGGGAGGGAGGAGGGAGGAGGGTTCAGGATGGGGAACACATGTATACCTGTGGCGGATTCATTTGGATATTTGGCAAAACTAATACAATTATGTAAAGTTTAAAAATAAAATAAAATTAGAAAAAAAAAAGTCTATGTAAAGTAAAAAGTATTGATTGTTTCAAACACAACCTAAAAACAGTTTGCAAACTCTAGACTTGGTGAAGAGTTCTTAAACGTGACAACAGAAATACAATCCATTAAATAGTAGCTAAATTGGAATTCCTTAAAATTTAAAAGTTTCCCTGTGTGAAAGTCATATTTAAGAGAATTAAAAAACAAAACAAAACAAATGACACACTAGTAAAAAATGCTTGCAAACCATGTATCTGATAAAGAACTCACATTTGGAACATAAAAAATCCTGAAAACTCAATAGTAAAAAATTATACAAAATATGATCAAAGAGTATGATTGTGTGGTAGTTTGAGCATTTTTTGGCATTGACTTTCTTTGAGATCGGAATGAAAACTGACATTTTCCAGTCCTGTACCCACTGCTGAGTTTTTCTAATTTGCTGGCATACTGAGTGCAGCACTTTCACAGCATCATCTTTTGGGATTTGAAGTAATTCAATTGGAATTTCATCATCTCCACTAGCTTTATTCGTAGTGATGCTTCCTAAGGCCCACGTGACTTCACATTCCAGGATGTCTGGCTCTAGGTGAATGATCACACCATCGTGATTATCTGGGTTGTGAAGGTCTTTTTTGTATAATTCTGTGTATTCTTGCCACCTTTTCTTAATATCTTCTGCTTCTGTTATGTCCATACCATTTCTGTCCTTTATTGAGCCCATCTTTGCATGGAATGTTCCTTTGGTATCTCTAATTTTCTTGAAGAGAGCTCTAGTCTTTCCAATTCTATTGTTTACTCTATTTCTCTGCACTTATCACTGAGGAAGGCTTTCTTATCTCTCCTTCTATTCTTTGAAACTCATCTCACATGCTAGTAAAATAATGCTCAAAATTCTCCAAGCCAGGCTTCAACAATACATGAACTGTGAACTTACAGATGTTCTAGCTGGATTTAGAAAAGGCATAGGAACGAGAGATCCAATTGCCAACACCTGTTGGATCATCAAAAAAGCAAGAGAGTTCCAGAAAAACATTGATTTCTTCTTTATTGTCTATGCCAAAGCCTTTGACTATGTGGATCACCACAAACTGTGGAAAATTCTTCAAGATATGGGAATACCAGACCACCTGACCTGCATCTTGAGAAATCTGTATGCAGGTCAGGAAGCAACAGTTAGAACTGGACATTGAAACGACAGACTGGTTCCAAATAGGAAAAGGAGTACATCAAGGCTGTATATTGTCACCATGCTTATTTAACTTATATGCAGTGTACATCATGAGAAATGCTAAGCTGGATGAAGCACAAGCTGGAATCAAGATTGCCAGGAGAAATATCAATAACCTCTGATATGTAGATAATACCACCTTTATGGCAGAAAATGAAGAAGAACTAAAGCGCCTCTTGATGAAAGTGAAAAAGGAGAGTGAAAAAGTTGGCTTAAAACTCAACATTCAGAAAACTAAGATCACAGCATCTGGTCCCACCTCTTCATGGGAAATAGATGGGGAAACAGTGAAAACAGTGGCTGACTATTTTTGGGGGCTCCAAAATCACTGTAAATGGTGACTGCAGCCATGAAATTAAAAGATGCTTACTCCTTGGAAGAAAAGTTATGACCAACCTAGACAGCATATTAAAAAGAAGAGACATTCCTTTCCCAACAAAGGTCCGTCTAGTCAAGGCTATGGTTTTTCCAGTAGTCATGTGTGGATGTGAAACTTGGACTATAAAGAAAGCTGAACACCAAAGAATTGATGCTTTTGAACTGTCATGTTGGAGAAGACTCTTGAGAGTCCCTTGGACTGCAAGGAGATCTAATCAATCCATCATAAAGGAAATCAGTCCTGAATATTCATTGGAAGGACTGATGTTGAAGCTGAAACTCCAATACTTTGGCCACCTGATGCGAAGAGTTGACTCATTTGAAAAGACCCTGATGCTGGAAAAGATTGAATGTAGGAGGAGAAGGGGACAACAGAGGATGAGATGGTTGAATCGCACCAACGACTCAGTGGACATGAGTTTGAGTAAATTCTGGGAGTTGGTGATGGACAGGGAGGCCTGGCGTGCTACAGTCCATGGGGTTCCAAAGAGTCAGACACAACTGAGCGACTGAACTGAACTGAACTGATGATCAAAGAAAGTGAAGAAAGAAATCATACTAACTGATTAAGATATACAAATAGCAAATAAACTCATGAAAAATAACAAACATTGCTCACCATTGAGGCAATGCAAATTAAGACCATAACAAGATAACAGTATTCCCTATTAGAATCATTACGAAAAGAAATTTAGTGATAAATAAAAGCCTTCAAGGATGTGTGGAAGCTAAGACTCTTCTTCATTGCTGGAGTGAATTTAAAATGGTAAAGCCACTCTCAAAAGTGGTTGAGTAGTTTCATTAAAAAAAACAATCAAAAACTAATGATATAATTATCATATAGCTCAGCAAGTGTACATGTAGACTTTTATCCCAGAAAAGTAGAAGTAAAAGCTATGTACACAAATACCAGCACACAATTCAATTGTTTATGGAAGATTTATTATCATAGCCAAAAAATGAAAAAAAAAGTAAAATATCCTTCAGTTGATTAATGGTTAAACAAAGAGTGGTATAGACATACCATGGAATTCTACTAAGCAATAAAAGTAACAACTATTAGTGTATGCAACACCTTGGATGTACTGTATAAAAATTATGCTCAATGAAAAAGGCAAATACCAAGACTTGCATACTGTATGATTCCATTTGAACATTTTTCAGAAGAAAAATATAATAGAAAAATTACTATTGTCTATTGTCATATTACCCTTGTCTCATTGTCAAGGGTCAATGAGAGAGTGCCAGCGGATCTTCCCGACCCAGGGATCAAACCTGAGTCTCCTGCGTCTCCTGCATCTCCTGCATTGCAAGTGGATTCTTTACCCATGGAGCCACCTGGGAAGCCCCAGTGAGAGAGAGGCTGTTATAAATACATATAGAGAGACTTATTTTTATTTATTTTTTTTATTCTTCCAATTTTATTTTATTTTTAAACTTTACATAATTGTATTAGTTTTGCCAAATATCAAAATGAATCCGCCACAGGTATACATGTGTTCCCCATCCCGAACCCTCCTCCCTCCTCCCTCCCCATACCATCCCTCTGGGCCGTCCCAGTGGACCAGCCCCAAGCATCCAGCATCATGCATCGAACCTGGACTGGCAACTCGTTTCCTACATGATATTTTACATGTTTCATTGCCATTCTCCCACATCTTCCCACCCTCTCCCTCTCCCACAGAGTCCATAACACTGTTCTATACATCAGTGTCTCTTTTGCTGTCTCGTACACCGGGTTATTGTTACCATCTTTCTAAATTCCATATATATGCGTTAGTATACTGTATTTATGTTTTTCCTTCTGGCTTACTTCACTCTGTATAATAGGCTCCAGTTTCATCCACCTCATTAGAACTGATTCAAATGTATTCTTTTTAATGGCTGAGTAATACTCCATTGTGTATATGTACCACAGCTTTCTTATCCATTCATCTGCTGATGGACATCTAGGTTGCTTCCACGTCTTGGCTATTATAAACAGTGCTGCGATGAACATTGGGGTACACGTGTCTCTTTCCCTTCTGGTTTCCTCAGTGTGTATGCCCAGCAGTGGGGTTGCTGGATCATAAGGCAGTTCTATTTCCAGTTTTTTAAGGAATCTCCACACTGTTCTCCATAGTGGCTGGACTAGTTTGCATTCCCACCAACAGTGTAAGAGGGTTCCCTTTTCTCCACACCCTCTCCAGCATTTATTATTTGTAGACTTTTGGATCGCAGCCATTTTAAATTTATATGAAAATTTAAAGAATTTTTAATAGACAAAATCATATTTTAAAAGGGTAAAAGTGATACATGTACTCTGTAATGTGTGACATCAAAGCTGTAATAATTAAGACAGTGCAATATTAGCATTAAGGCATATAAAGGGCTTAATTGAAACAGAGGGTACAGAAATAAACCCACTGTCAAAATGACAATTCATTTTCAAGACAGGAATCAGAACAACAGAATGGGGAATGCAGAGGCTTGACAATGAATGGTTCTGGCACAACTAGATAGTCATAGGGGGCAAAAATGAAACCCCAAGTGCTACTCCACAGAAAAATTATTTTGAGATGAATCACAACACCCAGATATTAAAGGTAAAATGTTAAAATAATTAATAAGAGAATGTCTTTGCTATCTTGAGAGATAAATGTTTCTCAGACAGGACAGAGAATATAATAATCATAAAAGGAAAAAGAAATCATAATCATAAAAAATTAGCTTCATTAATTTTTTTTCTACTCAAAAGACTTAAAAATGATTAGACAGCCACATATTGAGAAAATACTAGCAAAACATATATTTGAAAAAGTACTTATATCAATAATATATAAAAATGGTTTAAACCACACAATAAAAAACAAAGCAATAAAAATGTTCACAAGACCTATACACACATCACAAAGAAAGCTATTCAAATGGTAATTATTAAGCTTATGAGAAAACCTGCTCAAGATGCTTACATCTTTCACAAAAATTAATTTGAAATAGATTATAGGCCTAAACATAAATGCTTTACACTAAAAAATTTCTAGAAGATAACAAAAGAGAAAATATAGGTGACCTTTTGCTTGGTGATGCTTTTTTAGGTACAACACAAAGGCACAATCCATAAAAGATTGATTAGTTGAACTTCATTAAAATTAACATCTTCTGCTTTATGAAAAACACTGTCAAGGAGGAGATAGGCACAGACATGGAAAAGATGTTTGTGAATCACATATCTGACAAAGTACCTGTATCTAGAATATAAGATTAATACAAAGAGCTCAACAATAAAGCCATAGTTCCCAATTTGTACATAGGCAAAAGATCTGAACAGACACTTTACTAATGGAGTTAAACAGATGAAAATTAAGCTGTACATGACATGTGTACATGACAGTGCTGTACATGATATGCCATGAAGGAAATACACCTCAAGACAGCAATGGAATACCACAGCACATCTAAAATGGCTGATATTCAGAAAGCTGACAATGCAAAGTTCTGATGAGGATATAAAACAAGAACTCTCATTTATTGCTGGTAAGAATGAAAATGTTGCAACCACTTTGGAATGTTTTATCAGTTTCTTACAAAACTAAACATATTCTTCTGTTATGATCCAGGAATCATACTTCAATGTATCTACTCATATCAACTGAAAACTTACATTCATACAAAAACCTGCACATGAATGTTTATAGCATCTTTATTCCTGATTTCCAAAACTTGGAAGCAACTATTTCCTTCAATAGATGAAATGAATAAATGAACTATTATGCATTCATACAAAGTAATATTATTCAATGATAAAAATAAATAAGCTCTCAATTCATGAAAAGACAAGTAGAAACCTTACATACATGTTGCCAAGTGGAAGAAGCGAATAGCAAAAGGTTACATACTGTGTAGGTCCAGCATTACATTCTGGAAAAGGCCTAACTATGAAGACAGTGTAAACATCAGTGGTTTCCAGGGATGGAAGCATGGGAGAAAAAGAGGGATAAATAGTTAAATCACAAGGGAATTATAGATCAGAGAAATTACTCTGTACAATACGTTAAAGGTGAATGCATGTCATCACATTAAACATTTGTTAAAACCCATAGAAAATAACTCCCTTTGAAAAAAACCTCAGGCTTTGCCAGAAAATTCTGCCAAACACTTAAAGATTTAACACCAATCCTCCTGAGACACTTTGAGACAATTGAATGGGAGAGAACAACTCAAGCACATTCTATGAGGTCAGCATTACCCTGATATCAAAGCCAAAAACACTGCTAGAAAAGGGAACTACAGAACTACAATATTCCTGATAAATAACGTTGCAAAAATCCTCAACAAAACAATAGTAAACTGATTTCCATAGCATATTAAAATAATTATATACCCTTACTAAGTGGATTTATTTCTGGAATGAAAGTATGGTTCAGCATACAAAAATCAATAAATGGAATACACTGTATTAACAGAATAAAGGCCCAAAACACTGTAATCTCAATGCAGAAAAAATATATATATAAAATTCAACAAACTTTCATGATAGAAAACACTCAGAAATCTAGGAAAAGAGGGAAACTTCCTCAAAATAATAGTGACAATTCATGAAAAGCTCATAACTAACATTCTATCTTCAAAAATTAATCATACACTTAATATTACAACTCCACAATTCTACACCCTCATAGTCATCCAAGAGAACCCAAAAATATATGTCCATAAAAAGAATTATACATAAATGCTCATAGCAACTATATTGAAAAAGGCCAGAAACTGAAAGTAACCTATATGGCCATTAACAGGAAAATTTATAAACTCTACTCAACATTTAAAATTGAATGATGTATATATATATATATATATATATATATATATATATATATATATGATATTAGCAGACATCATGCTGAGAAAATAAAAAAGTTGCGCATAGAAAGTTATATTGCATTTTTAAATTATGTGAAATTTTAGAATAATCTAATCTATTATGGCAAAAATCAGAAGAGTCTCTCTTCTGGAGGTGATCACTAGAAGATGTATGGAGGAAGATTTTGGGGATGATAAATATCTGCATAAATTTGTCAAAAACCATCTGTTTGTATATTGAATATATGTGCATTAGACTTTGTAAATTTTACCTCAAAACTTAAAAATTATCGTTGTCTAATTAGTAGTTTGTAGGTATACTTTTTGCAGTTGTGTAAGTACCTATTTTTAAAATAATTTATATAAATTTTATCCTTGAATTCATGAATATATAGAACATAATGAAAGAGAGTTTTCTCATTATTGGGGAAATGATATATATACATGGAAAGAGGGAAAACTAGATTGTACTCAGAACTGTGAGATTAGAGTTGGAGAGATCAGTATGTACTCATTTATTATATATAATTTTGTGTGTGTATACAATATGCATATATACATTGAGAAATGTGAATAATGCATAGAAAAATATATAAATTTGTATTTCTTATCTATTACTGAGAGAACACAGAAGCAATGACATACCATCAACAATGAATATACTCAGTTCCCATATCTTAATTTCTAAAAACCATGTTCCCAAAGTTACCAGGGCTACAAAGAGATGTGCCTGATACTATAGTTGAGAGAGGTAAAGTACAAAATGAGTCTGGAATTTGTTTCTGTTTCGAAAAGTAAGGAATTGCTCAAATCTTACTGGGAGCCACCTTAAGGGGATTTCAGTACCCAAATCTGAAACAAAACATACCTCAAAATTAATTATGATTTTAAAAGTGATAACATGAATAAAATAAAAATTATACTCATATGTACACACATTACTGGATTAATGAATAAGTGAATAAATAAATGAATTAATGAGTGAATAAATGACTGATAATAGGGAAAGTTTTTTTAATTAAATACAGCTCATCAATTTTAAACATAAGGGGGGAAATGAAGTTAGAAAATCCTTAAGGAATGCTAAAAGTCATAGGTAAAAGGATGATGAGCAGGGAGATTTATGTAGACTTACAGTAGCTCCAAATAAATTTATTAATTATAAAAAAGAAATCATAAATTTTCAGGTGAAAATCCCAGCAGACATCACCTTAACCATATGTTCTAAGCTACCGTTATCAATTGTGGGGACAAACCATTCTCATGTGTATCTTATAACTGATGTTCTCAAAAGGCTAAAACATCCCATTTGTGGTATTCTTGCAAAAAGTGCACAACCTGACTAATCATGAGACATTTGACAAACCCTGAGTATATTCTACAAAATAACTACCCTTTCCAAAATGTCAAGGTCAAGAAACACAAAGAAAGATTGAGGAAATGTTCCAGATTAAAACAGACTAAAGAGGTATGGCAATAAATGCAATGTGTGATTCTAAATCAAACTTAAGACTGAGAAAAATAAATAGCTCTTAAAGTACAATATTGACAAAATTTGAATATGGTCTCTAGGCTAGATAGTATTAACAGTATGCTATTAAATAGAGACTCCAAAATAAAGGCCCTAAATTTTAATCTCCATCAATTTCCATGGACTATATACTCCCACCATGGTTTATTTCATACAGTTTAACAAAGGGATTGAAAAATTCCTAAAAATGTAACAATTATCCAGCTCCATCACATCATTAGAATACTGTCTTATCAATTTAAAATATATTGATTTTCATAATCATGCTATCATTATATAAGAGAACGCCTTTTTTACCCCTTAGGAAAACCTATTTCTTATGAATAAAGGGAAAATCAGGGATCAAGACCATTCCCATGGGTTTTCCTAAGGGGGGAAAAAAAGAATGCTCAAAAACCGCACAGTTGCACTCATCTCACATGCTAGTAAAGTAATGCTCAAAATTCTCCAAGCCAGGCTTCAGCAATATGTGAACCGTGAACTTCCTGATGTTCAAGCTGGTTTTAGAAAAGGCAGAGGAACCAGAGATCAAATTGCCAACATCCGCTGGATCATAGAAAAAGTAAGAGAGTTCCAGAAAAACATCTATTTCTGCTTTGTTAACTATTCCAAAGCCTTTGTGTGGATCACAATAAACTGTGGAAAATTCTGAAAGACATGGGAATACCAGACCACCTGATCTGCCTCTTGTGAAATTTGTATGCAGGTCAGGAAGCAACAGTTAGAACTGGACATGGAACAACAGACTGGTTTCAAATAGGAAAAGGAGTTGGTCAAGGCTGTATATTGTCACCCTGTTTATTTAACTTATATGCAGAGTACATCATGAGAAACACTGGACTGGAAGAAACACAAGCTGGAATCAAGATTGCTGGGAGAAATATCAATAACCTCAGATATGCAGATGACACCACCCTTATGGCAGAAAGTGAAGAGGAACTCAAAAGCCTCTTGATGAAAGTGAAAGTGGAGAGTGAAAAAGTTGGCTTAAAGCTCAACATTCAGAAAACAAAGATCATGGCATCTGGTCCCACCACTTCATGGGAAATAGATGGGGAAACAGTGGAAACAGTGTCAGACTTTATTTTTCTGGGTTCCAAAATCACTCCAGATGGTGACTGCAGCCATGAAATTAAAAGACGCTTACTCCTTGGAAGGAAAGTTATGACCAACCTAGATAGCATATTCAAAAGCAGAGACATTACTTTGCCAACAAAGGTTCGTCTAGTCAAGGCTATGGTTTTTCCTGTGGTCATGTATGGATGTGAGAGTTGGACTGTGAAGAAAGCTGAGCACCGAAGAATGGATACTTTTGAACTGTGGTGTTGGAGAAGACTCTTGAGAGTCCCTTGGACTGTAAGGAGATCCAACCAGTCCATTCTGAAGGAGATCAGCCCTGGGATTTCTTTGGAAGGAATGATGCTAAAGCTGAAACTCCAGTACTTTGGCCACCTCATGCGAAGAGTTGACTCATTGGAAAAGACTCTGATGCTGGGAGGGATTGGGGGCAGGAGGAGAAGGGGTCGACAGAGAATGAGATGGCTGGATGGCATCACTGACTCGATGGACATGAGTCTCAGTGAACTCCGGGGGTTGGTGATGGACAGGGAGGCCTGGTGTGCTATGATTCATGGGGTCGCAAATAGTCAGACACGACTGAGTGACTGATCTGATCTGATGTTTGTGTCTACAGAGATAGCAATAAAACATGGAGAAAATATAAATGATCTGTGACTCTGAGTATTGAATATCTGGGGGTTTCTTGTTTTATTCTTGTAGTTTTTGTAAAGTTTGAATGTACATATTTAATATATGCTTATTAAATACATAAACACATTACTGTGTGTTATATAAATTGTATATGGCATATAATTGATAAATATGTGTTTTAAAGTAGGTGATGTAAAAGAAACTAGATTGGGGTGCTTTAGAAAACATGGTCAACGAAGAACTTTCTGAAACAGTGATGTTTTAGTCATAGCATGAATGATGAGAATGGAAAAGGAGTTTCCATTACAATCCTAAAGAAGGGCAATGCCAAAGGATGTTCAAACTAACATAAAATTGCGCTCATTTCACAGGCTAGCAAGGTTATGCTAAAAAACCTTCAAGTTAGGCTTCAACAGTACATGAACCAAGAACTTCCAGATGTACAAGCTGGGTTTTGAAGAGACAAAGGAACTCGAGATCAAAATACCAACATTCGTTGGATCACGGAGAAAGCAAAGAAATTACAGAAAAAACATCTAGTACTTCATTGAGTATGCTTAAAGCCTTCGTCTGTGTGGATCACAACAAACTGGAAAATTCTTAAATGCCAGAATACCAGACCACTTTACCTGTCTCCTGAAAAACCTGTATGTGGGTCAAGAAGCAACTGTTAGGACTGGACGTGAGAAAATGGACGGGTTAAAACTGGAAAAGGGGTACAACAATGCTGTATATTGTCACCCTATTTATTTTACTTATATGCAGAGTACATCATGCTAAATGCCAGACTGAATGAATCACAAGATGGAATCAAGATTGCTGAGAGAAATATCAACAACCTCAGATATGCAGATGATACCACTCGAATGGAAGGAAGTGAAGAGGAACTAAAGACCCTCTTCATGAGGGTGAAAGATGAGAGTGAAAAGCTGTCATAAAACTCAACATTCAAAAAACTAAGATCATGATATCCAGTTCCATCACTTGATGGCAAATACTTGGGGAAAAAGTGGAAGCAATGACAGATTTTATTTTCTTGGGCTACAAAATCACTGTGGCCAGTGACTGCAGCCAAGAAATTAAAAGACACTCCCTCCTTGGAATGAAAGTTATGACAAACCTAGACAGAGTAGTAAAAAGCAGAGATGTCACTTTGCCAAAAAATGTCCTTATAGTCAAAGCTATGGTTTTTCCAGTAGTAATGTACAGATGTGAGATTTGAACCATAAGGAAGGCTGAGCACCAAAGAACTGATTGTTTCAAATTGCAGTGCTCAAGAAGACTCTTGAGTTCTTTGGATAGTAAGGAGATCAAATCAGTCAATCCTAAAGGAAATCAACCTTGAATATCCTTGGAAGGTCTGATGCTGAAGCTGAGGCTCCAGTACTTTGGCCACCTAATGTGAAGAATGAACTCGTTGGAAAGACCCTGATGCTGGGAAAGATTGAAGGCAAAAGAAGATGGCAGCAGAGAATGAGATAGTTGGATAGCATCACTGACTCAATGGTCATAAATTTGAGCAAACTCCAGGAGATAGTGATGCAGGAGACAAGGATTAAATCCCTGGGTGGGGAAGATTCCCTGAAGGAGGGCATGGCAATGCATTCCAGTATTCTTGCCTGGAGAATCCCATGGATAGAGGACCCTGTCAGGCTATAGTCCATAGGGTCGCCAAGAGTCAGACACAAGTGAAACAACTGAACACACAAGCACCAGGAGATAGTGGAGGACTGGGAAGCCCAGTGGGCTACAGTCCATGGGGTTGCAGAGTTGGACATGACCTAGAAACTGAAGAGCCACAATTAACGATGAGAAAGTCAGTCATACCAAAATCTATTTTGTATACAAATCATAGCTCATTAAACCTGGGGGAAACAAATTTTAAAAATAGAAAAAGAAAATCTAGTGCAAGCTTTTAGACCAAGAAAGCAAACAATAAAAGTCATTGGAACTAGGCGGTCCTAAGATGGTGGAGGAATAGGACCGGGAGACCACTTTCTCCCCCCAAAATTCATCAACAGATCATTTGAATGCTGAGCAACTTCCAGAAAACAACTTCTGAATGCTGGTGAAGAACACCAAGCACCCAGAAAGGCAGCCCATTCTCTTCAAAAGGAGGTAAGACAAAAGACAAAAGACAAAAAGAGAGACCAAAGAGTTAGGGATGAAAACCCGTCCCAGGGAGGGAGTCATGAAGTGCAAGTTTCCAAACACCAGGAAACCTTCTCACCAGTGGGTCTGTGGGAGTTTTGGAATCTCGGAGGGCAACACAAACTGGAGGGAAAAAAATAAAACCTTACAGAATACGCACCTAATCGCAACTCCTGAAGAAGTAGCCCAGACGCTCACGTCCACCATCAGGGAGTGGGGGCTAAACAGGGAGGCACAGTTGCTTGCTTAGGTAAGGACTGGGCCTAAACACCCTAAGGACAATCTGAGGAAGCTAACGTGAGATAGCAACCCAAACTGTGGGATAGCCAGGTAGAGAAAAAAACAGAGAGAGAGAGAACTTTTCCGTGAAAAGCTCTAACCTAAGGCACAGCCTGACCTGCTCATAGAATAAAGGATTTGGCAAAACCAATACAATATTGTAACGTTTAAAAAAAAAAAAAAAAGAATAAAAGATTGACCAGAGGAGAGCTAGCTGGCTGCGGACTAATCCCTCCCCCAACTGGAGGCAGAGAGGCAGGCAGGCGATGGCGAGAGCCAGAAGGCAAGGGGCTATCTTGGCCCCAGAGATGGCATCCTCCATCAAACTGTGAGCAGGCTCCCAGTTGCTAAGTCTTCCTGGGATCCTGGACGGTTGACATCTGCCAGGAGGGTTGCAGCTGGAGATCAGCTCCCCAGAGGAGACACACGGCACACCTGAGACAGCGCTCTTGTGGTGCACCCAGGAAACTGAGAAGGTGGGACCAGGGAGGTAATTAAGATGCACAGACCACCTGGGACAGTGCACTCACCAAGCACCTGGTCGCCTGAGCTGCGCAGACCTGGGAAGGGTCTAAACGCACACCCAACCAAATCTATGCTTTTGTGGAGTATCCAAGAACCTGAACCTGAGCAGCTCAGACCTGGGAAGTGCACGAAACCCAGGGCCTGCTTTGGACTGTTCCCCTGCAGAGCAACCTGGAGCCTGAGCAGTGTAGACTGGGAAAGTACACGTACAGTGAGTGGGGGCAAACCCAGTGTGGTCCATATACTGTAAGCACACCCCACACACGCCAGTGATATTTGTTTGCAATGTTCCTCCCTCCCCACAGCACAACTGAAAAAGTGAGCCTAAATAAGTGACCACCTTTGTTCCCTTGTGTTAGGGGGGGGATTAGACACTGAAGAGACTTGCAAACAGAGGGAGCCAAAATAAACAAAGTAGAGGGAACCGCTTTGGAAGTGACAGGTGCAACAGATTAAAACCTTGTAGTTAGCATTAACTAAGCATTGGAAGGGGCCTATAGATCTTAAGAAGAAGTATAAGCTGGAACAAGGAACTATCTGAAACTGAACTGACCCCACACTGCCTTCAACAGCTCCAGAGAAATTCCTAGATATATTTTACTATTATCCTTTTTTATTTTTTAAATTTTTAAGTTCTTTATTACTCCTTTAATTTTCATTTTTATAACGTAGTATTATCTTGCAAAAAACACCCTATTTTAAAGCAAATTTCGTATATATATATTTCTTATAATTTTTGTGATTTTGTTTTGTACTTTTAATATTGTATTTTTGAGAGTCTTACCTCTACTCTAGATTTTTAATCTTTGCTTTTGATATTTGTTATCAATTTTGTCGGAGAAGGCAATGGCACCCAACTCCAGGACTCTTGCCTGGAAAATCCCATGGACGGAGGAGCCTGGTAGGCTGCAGTCCATGGGGTCGCTAAGAGTCGGACACAACTGAGCGACTTCACTTTCACTTTTCACTTTTCACTTTCATGCATTGGAGAAGGAAATGGCAACCCACTCCAGTGTTCTTGCCTGGAGAATCCCAGGGACGGGGTAGCCTGGTGGGCTGCCGTCTATGGGGTCGAACAGAGTTGGACACGACTGAAGTGACTTAGCAGCAGCATCATCATCAATTTTGTACCTTTAAGAATCTAATTTTCAGTACCCATTTTTACTTAGGGATGTGATTACGGGCTTCATTGTTCTTTGACTCTGCTTTTTCTCCCCAACGTCACCTCTTATCTTCTCCCTCCCCCTTCTATTCTCTACTTAGTTCTGTGAATCTCTCTGGGTATTCTGGGCTGTGGAGAACACTTAGGGAACTGATTACTGGCTAGACTGGTCTCTCTCATTTTGACTCCCCCTCTTCTCCTCCTGGTCACCTCTGTCTCCCTCCTCCTTCTTCTCTTCTCTATGCAACTCTGTGAACCTCTCTGGGTGTTCCAGAGTGTGAGCACATAGGGAATTGACTACTGGCTATATTGCTCTCTCCCCTTTTGATTTCCCCTCTTCTCTTCCTGGTCACCTCTGTCTCCCTCCTCCCTCTTCTCTTCTCCATGTAACTCTGTGAACCTCTCTGGGTGTCCCTGACTGTGGAGAGTCCTTTCACCATTAACCTAGAGGTTTTATCATCAGTGCTGTGTGGATGGAGAAGTACTGAGGCTACCATAAGAATAAAACTGAAAACCAGAGGCAGGAGGCTTAAATTCAAAACTTTAGAACACTGGAAAACTCCTGCCTCCAAGAAACATTAATCAATAAGAGCTCATCCAAAAGGCTCCATACCTACACTGAAACCAAGCTCCACCCAAGAGCCAACAAGTTTCAGAGCAAGATATACCAGACTAATTCTCCAGCAATGCAGGAACATAGCCCTGAGCATTAATACAAAGGTGGCCAAAAGTCACACCAAACCCATAGACACGTCAAAACTCACTACTGGACACTTCATTGCACCCCAGAGGGAAGAGATCCATCTCCACCCACCAGAACACCGACACACGCTTCCCTAACCAGGAAACCTTGACTAGCCACTCGTCCAACCCCACCCACAGAGAGGAACCTCCCCAATAAAGAGGAACCACAGACTTCCAGCATACAGAAAGGTCACCCTAAAAACAGCAATCCAAACAAAATGAAAAGGCAGAGAAATGTTCAGGAGGTAAAGAAACATGATAAATGCCCACCAAACCAAACCAAAGAGGAGGAGATAGGGAGTCTACCTGAAAAATAATTCAGAATAATGATAGTAAAGACGATCCAAAATCTTGAAAACAAAATGGAGCTACAGATAAATAGACTGGAGACAAGGATTGAGAAGATGCAAGAAATGTTTAACAAGGACCTAGAAGAAATAAAAAAGAGTCAATGAATAATGCAATAACTGAGATCAAAAGCACTCTGGAGGGAACCAGCAGTAGAATAACTGAGGCAGAAGATAGGATAAGTGAGGTGGAAGATAGAATGGTGGAAATAAATGAAGCAAATAGGAAAAAAAGAAAAAAGAATTAAAATAAATGAGGACAACCTCAGAGACCTCTGGGACAATGTTAAATGCCCCAACATTCAAATCATAGGAATCCCAGAAGAAGTAGACAAAAAGAAAGACCATGAGAAAATACTTGAGGAGATAATAGTATAAAACTTCCCTAAAATGGGGAAGGAAATAGCCACCCAAATTCAAGAAACCCACGGAGTCTCAAACAGGATAAACCCAGGGAAAACACCCCAAGACACATATTAATCAAATTAACGAGATCAAACACAAAGAGCAAATAATAAAAGCAGCAAGGGAAAAGCAACAAATAACACAGATGGGGATTCCCATAAGGATAACAGCTGATCTTTCAATAGAAACTCTTCAGGCCAGAAGGGAATGGCAGGACATACTTAGAGTGATGAAAGAGAAAAACCTGCAAACCCAGATTACTATATCCAGCAAGGATCTCATTCAAATATGAAGGAGAAATAAAAAGCTTTACATACAAGCAAAAGCTGAGAGAATTCAGCACCACCATACTAGCTCTTCAAGAAATGCTAAATGATCTTCTCTAGACAGGAAACACAGAAGAGGTGTATAAACTTGAACCCAAAACAACAAAGTAAATGGCAACAGGATCATCAGATCAGATCAGATCAGATCAGTTACTCAGTCGTGTCTGACTCTTTGCGACCCCATGAATCGCAGCATGCCAGGCCTCCCTGTCCATCACCAACTCCCGGAGTTCACCCAGACTCACATCCATCGAGTCAGTGATGCCATCCAGCCATCTCATCCTCTGTCGTCCCCTTCTCCTCCTGCCCCCAATCCCTCCCAGCATCAGAGTCTTTTCCAATGAGTCAACTCTTCGCATGAGGTGGCCAAAGTACTGGAGTTTCAGCTTTAGCATCATTCCTTGCAAAGAAAGCCCAGAGCTGATCTCCTTCAGAATGGACTGGTTGGATCTCCTTGTAGTCTAAGGAACTCTCAAGAGTCTTCTCCAACACCACAGTTCAAAAGTATCCATTCTTCAGCGCTCAGTCTTCTTCACAGTCCAACTCTCACATCCATACATGACCACAGGAAGAACCATAGCCTTGACTAGACGAACCTTTGTTGGCAAAGTAATGTCTCTGCTTTTGAATATGCTATCTAGGTTGGTCATAACTTTCCTTCCAAGGAGTAAGCGTCTTTTAATTTCATGGCTGCAGTCACCATCTGTAGTGATTTTGGAGCCCAGAAAAATAAAGTCTGACACTGTTTCCACTGTTTCCCCATCTATTTCCCATGAAGTGATGGGACCGGATGCCATACTTATCAATAATTACCATAAATGTAAATGGGTTGAATGCTTCAACTATAGGACAAAGACTGGCTGAATGGATACAAAAACAAGACCCCTATATATGCTGTCTACAAGAGACCCACCTCAAAACAAGGGACACATACAGACCTAAAGTGAAGGGCTGGAAAAAGATATTTCACGCACATGGAGACCAAAAGAAAGCAGGAGTAGCAATACTCATATCAGATAAAATAGACTTTGAAATAAAGGCCATGAAAAGAGACAAAGAAGGACACTGCATAATGATCAAAGGATCAATCCAGGAAGAAGATTTAACAATTATACATATATATGCACCCAACATAGGAGCACAACAATATGTAAGGCAAATATTAACAAGTATGAAAGGGGAAATTAACAGTAACACAATAGTAGTGGGTGACTTTAATACCCCCACTCACATCTATGGATAGATCAACTAAACAGAAAATGAGCAAGAAAACACAAACTTTAAATGATGCAATGGACCAGTTAGACCTAATTGATATCTATAGGACATTTCACCCCAAAACAATGAATTTCACCTTTTTGTCAAGTGGACATGGAACTTTCTCCAGGATAGATCACATCCTGGGCCATAAATTTAGATTTGGTAAATTCAAAAAACTTGAAATCACTTCAAGCATCTTTTCTTATCACAATGCAGTAAGATTAGATGTCAACTACAGGAAGAAGACTATTAAAAATACAAACATATGGAGGTGAAACAACACCTTTCTGAATAACCAACAAATCACAGAAGAAATCAAAAGAGAAATCAAAATATGCATAGAAATGAAACATTGTCTATGCATCGACAATGAAAAACATGACAACCCAAAACCTATGGGATTCAGTAAAAGCAATGCTAAGGGGAAGGTTCATGGCAATACAAACTTACCTCAGGAAACAAGAGAAAAATCAAATAAATAACCTAACTTGACACCTAAAGCAACTAAAAAAAGAAGAAATGAAGAACCCCAGGGTTAGTAGATGGAAAGAAATCATAAAAATTAGGGCAGAAATAAATGAAAAAGAAACAAAGGAGACTATAACAAAAATCATATAAACAAAATAGACAAACCATTACCCAGACTCATCAAGAAAAAAAAGGGAGAAGAAACAAATCAACAAAATTAGAAATGAAAATGGAGAAATCACAACAGATAACACAGAAATACAAAGAATCATAAGAGACTACTATTGGCAACTATATGCCAATAAAATGGACAAATTGGAAGAAATGGACAAATTCTTAGAAAAATATAACCTTCCAAAACTGAACCATGAAGAAATAGAACATCTTAACAGACCCACCACAAGCATGGAAATCAAAACTGTAATCAAAAATCTTCCAACAAACAAAACCCCAGGACCAAATGGCTTCACAGGTGAATTTTACCAAAAATTTAGAGAAGAGCTAACATCTATCCTATTCAAACTCCTCTTATTTCAGAGGAAGGTAAACTGCCAAACTCATTCTATGAGGCCACCATCACCTTAATACCAAAACCTGACAAAGATGCCACCAAAAGAAAGAAAGAAAGAAAGAAAACTGCAGGCCAATATCACTGATGAACATAGATGCAAAAATCCTCAACAAAATTCTAGAAAACAGAATCCAGCAACATATTAAAAAGGTCATGCATCATGACCAAGTGGGCTTTATCCCAGGGATGCAAGGATTCTTCAATATCTCCAAATCAATCCATGTAATATACCACATTAACAAATTGAAAGATAAAAACCATATGATTATCTCAATAGATGCAGAGAAAGCCTTTGACAAAATTTAACATCCATTTATGATAAAAACCCTCCAGAAAGCAGGCATAGAAGGAACATACCTATATGACAAACCCACAACAAACATTATCCTCAATGGTGAAAATTTGAAATCATTTCCCCTAAAGTCAGGAACAAGACAAGGATGCCCATTCTCATCACTACTATTCAACAGTAGTTTTGGAAGTTTTAGCCACAGCAATCAGAGAAGAAAAATGAATAAAAGGAATCCAGATTGGAAAAGAAGTAAAACTCTCACTGTTTTCAGATGACATGATCCTCTACATAGAAAATCCTAAAGACACCACCAGAAAATTACTAGAGCTAATCAATGAGTACAGTAAAGTTGCAGGATATAAAATCAACACACAGAAATCCCTTGCATGCCTATACACTAACAATGAGAAAACAGAAAGAGAAATTAAGGAAACAATTCCATCCACCATTGCAACAAAAAGAATAAAATACTTAGGAATATATCTACCTAGAGAAACAAAAGACCTATATATAGAAAACTATAAAACACTAATGAAAGAAATAAAAAATGACACAAATAGATGGAGAAATATACCGTGTTCATGGATTGGAAGATCAATATAGTGAAAATGAGTATACTACCCAAAGCAATCTATAGATTCAGTGCAATCCCTATCAAGCTACCAATGGTACTTTTCAGAGAACTAGAACAAATAATTTCACAATTTGTATGGAAATACAAAAAACCTCAAATAGCCAAAGCAATCTTGAGAAAGAAGAATGGAACTGGAGGAATCAACCTGCCTGACTTCAGACTATACTACACAGCTACAAGTCATCAAGACAGTACAGTATTGGCACAAAGACAAAAATATAGATCAATGGGGAAAAAAAGAAAGCCCAGAGATAAATCAGCACACCTATGGACACCTTCTTTTTACAAAAGAGGCAAGAATATACAATGGAGAAAAGACAATCTCTTTAACAAGTAGTGCTGGGAAAACTGGTTAACCACTTGTAAAAGAATGAAACTAGAACACTTTCTAACACCATGCACAAAAATAAACTCAAAATAGATTAAAGATATAAATGTAAGACAAGAAACTATAAAACTTCTAGAGGAAAACATAGGCAAAACCCTCTCTGAGGTAAATCACAGCAAGATCCTCTATGACCCAAGTCCCAGAGTAATGGAAATAAAAGCAAAAAAAAAAAAAAAAAAGGACCTAATTAAATTTAAAAGCTTTTGAACAATGAAGGAAACCATAAGCAAGGTGAAAAGACAGCCTTCGGAATTGGAGAAAATAATAGTAAATGAAGAAACTGACAAAGAATTAATCTCAAAAATATACAAGCAGCTCATGCAGCTCATTCCAGAAAAATAAACGACCCAATCAAAAAACGGGCCAAAGAACTAAACAGACATTTCTCCAAAGAAGACATACAGGTGGCCAACAAACACATGAAAAGATGTTCAAAATCACTCATTATTAGAGAAATGCAAATCAAAACCACAATGAGGTACCATCTCACACTGTTCAGAATGGCTGCTATCCAAAAGTCTACAAATAATAAATGCTGGACAGGCTGTGGAGAAAAGGGAACCCTCTTACACTGTTGGTGGAAATGCAGACTAGTACATCCACTATGGAGAACAGTGTGGAGATTCCTTAAAAAACTGGAAATAGATCTGCCATACGACCCAGCAATCCCACTGCTGGGCATACACAGTGAGGAAATCAGAAGCGAAAGAGACATGTGAACCCCAATGTTCATCGCAGCACTGTTTACAATAGCTAGGACATGGAAGCAACCTAGATCTCCACTGGCAGACAAATGGATAAGAAAGTTGTAGTACATATACACAATGGAATATTACTCAGCAATTAAAAAGAACACATTTGAATCAGTTCTAATGAGGTGTTTGAAGCTGGAGCCTATTATACAGAGTGAAGTAAGTCAGAAAGAAAAACACCAATATAACACATATATATGGAATTTAGCAAGGTGGTAATGATGACCCTATTTGCGAGACAGCAAAAGAGACACAGATGTAAAGAACAGACTTTTGGCCTCTGTGGGAGAAGGCGAGAGTGAGATGATTTGAGAGAATAGCATTGAAACATGTATATTACCATATGTGAAATAGATCACCAGTCCAGGTTTGATGCATGAGATAGGGTGCTCAGAGCCGGTGCACTAGGATGACCCTGAGGGATGTGATGTGGAGGGAGGTGAGAAGGGGTTCAGAATGGGGAACACATGTACACCCATGGCTGATTCATGTAAATGTATGGCAAAAACCACCACAATATTGTAATTAGCCTCCAAATAAAATAAATAAATCATTATTTTTTTTTAAAGTCATTGGAACTAAACAAAATGGAAATGACTGGAGGAAATACAGGTTTGTGTATTGGGGAGGGACTTCCTTTATATGGTAGCTCTGGTAAAAGTTAATGAGGAGATAGATATTTTATATGTTTTCATGCATTTTAGATTTTTTTTAATTTTATGTATCGATTTTAAGCACATTAACAACATGGATTGAGACTAAATATGTTTATCACCTATCTCAGTTCCATGCTGAGAAAAGCAGATTTAATACACAGCTCCTGGCTCATTGCTTGATGTTTTTAATTTCAATTTAAATTGGTTCACCCATCCATGAAAATGCTACATTTCTCAGAATATGGTTAAATAGTTCAAGTTTCAGTTAGACTAATACTGTTTTTCAGCATTTCTTAATTCTGATTAGTATAGACGGTATATCTTCTGAGGTAAATATGACATGAGTAAACTTAATTGCATTACTCCATCATTGGATGCTAGTTTATCGCTGAGTAGTCATTAGGTCAGAATAATGATGTTATCATGCACCACACAGGATATTTGCTCTTTATTTATAGTGAAAAGGAAATAGAGTAGACTTTAAAGCATCATTGTTGGATTGCAGAAACATTTTCTTTGAACTTTACTTATGTATGTTTTAGTTACTTTGCAAAATAAATTTTTTCTTTCCTATGTAATTATTGGTATATGTTTCTTGCTTTAAAGTTTTCAGTATATTTGCTTCAAAAAGAAAGAGCGGATGAATGAACTAACAAGAAACATAATCTAATACTTATAATGAGCTGGCCTTAAGAGATAAGCATGAGCTCTCATTTTGAGGGGACAATCTTGGTAAAAAGTTGCAGTGTAGAACAGGTTCCTGCTAGTCATGAAAGAAGAAATGAAGAAAAATCTATAACATGATTGGACACTGGCCACTGACTAGAGCAGCAGAGGTGGGCATCTTATTTTTCCTATGATATTTTGAAACATGACTGCTCTCCGGAATGTCTTTCTATATTAAATTCTTAAATCAGGATTCACATAGTTGAGCCATGCCCTAGGAGCATTTAAAAATGCTGCAACCAACTATAACTATTCTAAGGAAGCTAGACTTTACAAAGAATGCCTTGAAAGCAATTTGAAGTACTTTGAGGAATGGGCAATTTCTGACACTATATTTTTTGTCACTCATTGTGCCCTAAAAAATACGTATTTCTTTTGAGCGTTAAGATTGTTTAAGTTGGTATCTCTTCTGGAGTGGGGTGTGAAGTAATCCTCAACCTTCGTCTATGAGCATATCCATTGGCCATTTGAAACAAGTGTTATAATATTTTTTCACATGTAAACTAACAGACATAGGTCATATAATTGATTTTTTTTCATATAATTGATTTTATTTGTAGAATGTTTCCTTCATTCTGTCAATATATCATTACCTAAAAAAGTGGTTGATTTTCAATTCACAAATTTAATTATTCCAATCATGTTTTATTAAAATCCTAGATGAATGAAGTAAAAATATTTTCCCATTACTAAAGTGAGACTATGAGTTGAATAATTTCATAAGATTTAATAGTTGCTAACTGCAGTTTGAACTGTCTCAAATATTTTGATATTTTGTGTTGTGTGCTTTTCAATAATTGAAAAATTGAGTTTTTCTTCTTTAAGTCTTTAATACTTCTTTTTTTTTTTTTTTTTCATATTTATTTATTTATTTATTTATTTTTTAATTCTTCCAATTTTATTTTATTTTTAAACTTTACATAATTGTATTAGTTTTGCCAAATATCAAAATGAATCCGCCACAGGTATACATGTGTTCCCCATCCCGAACCCTCCTCCCTCCTCCCTCCCCATACCATCCCTCTGGGCCGTCCCAGTGCACCAGCCCCAAGCATCCAGCATCATGCATCGAACCTGGACTGGCAACTCGTTTCCTACATGATATTTTACATGTTTCATTGCCATTCTCCCACATCTTCCCACGCTCTCCCTCTCCCACAGAGTCCATAAGACTGTTCTATACATCAGTGTCTCTTTTGCTGTCTCGTACACCGGGTTATTGTTACCATCTTTCTAAATTCCATATATATGCGTTAGTATACTGTATTTATGTTTTTCCTTCTGGCTTACTTCACTCTGTATAATAGGCTCCAGTTTCATCCACCTCATTAGAACTGATTCAAATGTATTCTTTTTAATGGCTGAGTAATACTCCATTGTGTATATGTACCACAGCTTTCTTATCCATTCATCTGCTGATGGACATCTAGGTTGCTTCCACGTCTTGGCTATTATAAACAGTGCTGCGATGAACATTGGGGTACACGTGTCTCTTTCCCTTCTGGTTTCCTCAGTGTGTATGCCCAGCAGTGGGGTTGCTGGATCATAAGGCAGTTCTATTTCCAGTTTTTTAAGGAATCTCCACACTGTTCTCCATAGTGGCTGTATTAAGTCTTTAATACTTCTGAAATTTTTTCTTATGTGTCATGTCAGTGTTAGCCTCTCAGTCATATCCGACTCTTTGTAACCCCATGGACTGTAGTCCATCAGGCTCCTCTGTCCATGGAATTCTCCAGGCAAGAATACTGGAGAGGGTTACCATTTCCTTTTCCAGGGGATCTTCCCGACCCAGGAGTAAAACCTGGATCTCTTGCAATGCAGGCAGATTCTTTACTGTCTGAACCACCGGGAAGCCCTGTGTAGTGTAAACACATACAGTCATGCTTTACCACCATCATTGTTTGAAATAGCCTTAATTTTTTAGTGGATTTTCATACAACTTTTATCATATTTTGAGTTCCCATGTTGCTGTTGGATCTGGTTATAGGTTATTTTTACTCTATCCTTTTGACAAAGTGTTACAATGTGCTAATGACACATCATTTTAATTACTGTAGCTTTATTATAATATTAATATTAGGATAGTCTTTGTCCTTATTCATCAACAAATTGTGGTAAAATAAATATTCAGTCAGTCAGTCACTCATTTATGTCAGACTCTTTGCGACCCCATGAATTGCAGCACTCCAGGCCTCCCTGTCCATCACCAACTCCCGGAGTTCACTCAAACTCATGTCCATCGAGTCGGTGATGCCATCCAGCCATCTCATCCTCTGTTGCCCCCTTTTCCTCCTGCCCCCAATCCCTCCCAGCATCAGAGTCTTTTCCCATGAGCTAACTCTTCGCATGAGGTGGCCAAAGTACTGGAATTTCCGCTTTAGCATCATTCCTTCCAAAGAACATCCAGGGCTGACCTCCTTCAGAATGGACTGGTTGGATCTTCTTGCAGTCCAAGGGACTCTCAAGAGTTTTCATCTCAAGAGATTCTTCGGTGCTCATCTTTCTTCACAATCCAACTCTCACATCCATACATGACCACTGGAAAAACCATAGCCTTGACTAGACAGACCTTTGTTGGCAAAGTAATGTCTCTGCTTTTCAATATGGTATCTAGGTTGGTCATAACTTTCCTTCCAAAGAGTAAGCATCTTTTAATTTCATGGCTGCAGTCACCATCTGCAGTGATTTTGGAGCCCAGAAAAATAAAGTCAGCTACTGTTTTCATTGTTTCCACTGTTTCCCCATCTATTTGCCATGAAATGATGGGACTGGATGCCATGATCTTAGTTTTCTGAATGTTGAGCTTTAAGCCAACTTTTTCACTCTCTTCTTTCACTTTCATCAAGAGGCTCTTTAGTTCCTTTTCACTTTCTGCCATAAGAGTGGTGTCATCTGCATATCTGAGGTTATTGATATTTCTCCTGGCAATCTTGATTCCAGCTTGTGCTTCTTCCAGCCCAGCGTTTCTCATGATGTACTCTGCATATAAGTTGAATAAGCAGGGTGACAATATACAGCCTTGATATACTCTTTTTCCTATTTGGAACCAGTCTGTTGTTCCATGTCCAGTTCTAACTGTTGCTTCCTGACCTGCATATAGGTTTCTCAAGATGCAGGTAGGTGATCTGGTATTCCCATCTCTTGAAGAATTTTCCACAGTTTACTGTGATCCACAGAGTCAAAGGCTTTGGCATAGTCAATAAAGCAGAAATAGATGTTTTTCTGGAACTCTCTTGCTTTTTCCATGATCCAGCGGATGTTGGCAATTTGGTCTCTGGTTCCTCTGCCTTTTCTAAATCCAGCTTGAACATCTGGAAGTTCACTGTTCACATATTGCTGAAGCCTGGCTAGGAGAATTTTGAGCATTACTTTACTAGCGTGTGAGATGAGTGCAATTGTGCAGTAGTTTGAGCATTCTTTGGCATTGCCTTTCTTTGGGATTGGAATGAAAACTGACCTTTTCCAGTCCTGTGGCCACTGCTGAGTTTTCCCAATTTGCTTGCATATTGAGTGCAGCACTTTCACAGCATCATCTTTCAGGATTTGAAAGAGTTCAACTGGAATTCCATCACCTCCACTAGCTTTGTTTGTAGTGATGCTTTTTTTTTTTCCTTAGGCTCACTTGGCTTCAAATATTATGCTTATGCAATTCAGAATCCATTAAACAAGTTTTGTAAACCAGGGCTTCCCTGATGGCTCATGCAGTAAAGAATCTATCTGCAATGCAGGAGACCTGGGTTTGATCCCTAGGTCAAGAAGATCCCCTAGAGAAGGAAATGGCAACTCACTCCAGTATTCTTGCCTGGAGAATTCCATGGACAGAGGAGCCTGGCAGGCTACAGTCCATGGGGTCATAAGGAGTTTGACACGACTGAGATACTTACACTTTCTTTCACTTTCAGACAAGTTCCATAAACTTCTAGTTGAATTTTTTTTTTAATGAAATTACATTCAATTTAAAGATTAACTTGGAAATAGTTGGCTTTCTTACACTGGTGGCATAATGAACCTGACATAGCATTTTCATTTAATAAGCACCGTCACTTTCCAAGTAAGTGTTCCATGATCTGTGAGACTGATTTTTCATTTCTGTGTCAGTAATGGTAATGGTAGTAACAAATGCATAGAGATTTTCTAGAAATAGCACAACAGCAAAAATTTGACTTTTTTAGAGAATATACAGCTTCCTTTCTCAAATTATTGAGAATCAATTGTACTCTTGATTATTTGAACTTAGTTCTCCAATTCTTCTAAAAGTTATTGATTCTAGTGCTTATTGAAATAAGACATATTTTCCCCAAATATCTGGAATTTTCCAAATTAAAATGTATTTTATGATATTGATATTAATATTTTAACTTTAAAGTAGCCCACAGTTTTTGTACACAAATGTATTTGTGTACATACCTATACACTTGCAATTAAACATTTAAGAACACTTATTACTAGGAAAATACAAGTTTTGAAAAAAAGGAAAGTAGGACTCTACTCTCAGAGAGAGTCCTTTGACATTAAAGTGATTGTCTTTTATGCTCTATACCATCTTTTCTATAGATTTGTCACATAGATTGCATCATTATAGTATTACCAACCTGAGACTCCTGGAGATAATTCTACTTCCAAGCATTGCAAAATAAATCAAACCATCCTTCAATTATACTACACTCTTTTCTGTAAAGAATGCTTATAACTGTTTTTGAATTGCTTTTTGGATGCTTTTGATGTTTAGATTGCTATTATATTTATTATCTTTTTTCATCAATAAAAATGATATGAGGCATTATTTCCATTACACAAATAAAAAATTAAGAGCTTAAAGATCGAGTAATTAGCCCAAGGCAATAAAGCTAATAAATGGAAGAGACTAGAAAACTCTGTTATATCTGACACCAAAATCAATATTATTAAGTACTTTTGTATACCATTCCAAGAATAATGAGAAAAAGTAGTATTAATAAATTTATGGTGATATGCTGATTATGAACTTACTGATTTGAGAGACTATTTGAAGTTTAAATAGACATTTTTGTTTCTTGCATGAGCACATGTTCATTGACACTGAAAGACCTTGACAAAACATGAGGCTCTCAGGGCCATCCATCACTATCCATGCATTTCCTAAACTAATGTTCACATGTGTGGGAGAGACCAACTGTCCCAGCAGACAAGTAAAAACTTATTAAACCAGAAATATTTAAAACTAATGACCTCAATGTGAGTAATATTCTTGAGTGTCTTTAAATTAAGTGTTCTTTGGAGCATTTTGATTATTATGTTTTTCTATAGAGAAGGAAGACTTGAAAAATTATATTACATTATTTATTGAATATAGTGAGAGTAGGTAGACTTAGGTCATAAGTTCTCACACAAGAAGAATCCATCAATTTAATTCTAGAGTGAAGTAAGGATAGAATTATTCCTCAAGAACTAGAAGTAATTAACCAAAAGTAATTATATTGGTCTGGCCTGAGGTTAACAGCTGGCAAAGAGTGACACTTGGCTGTTTACAAAAGGCAAGCAATTATAAATGTTTGCTTGACCTCATTGTGAAAGGGTTTTATGAAAATCAAATTTAACATGTACAAAGTTCTGAGTGAACACTTCAATGGATAGTATGTGAAATTTTAGGATCAGGGTATTGGATGTGTTATGGATTGGTGGCAAACAAAATCATACACTCACGGAGTAAAAGGTTAATTTTCCAATATAATTTTTTCAAGGTACAAGTCCTTATCAGATGTGAAGTAGCAGCTTAGGGTAGAAGCATATGCAGCAATTTTCAGCATAACTTATCTTGGTCCCCAGAGTCCTTAACAAAAGGAATACCGATGCTGGTGACATGGATTGTGCAAGGTAAGATCAATTCTCGCTATCAAACTGCCCCTTTTGATTCAAGTCTTGAATCACCAACAGAAATAACTTCCACCAAGTGAAACTTTTCTGTTTAAGGAAATCTTTATTAACCCTGTGCTCTCTCTGTTCTTGAATCAAATACAGCATCAGAAAAGGAATATACTTTCCTAAAGGAAGAAAGTAGACTTTCCTTGAGCAATATTTCTAATCACAGCCTTCTGGTGTTCAAAAGAAGTCCATTCCTCACTCCCCTGGCTGATTTAATGGTGTTTTATCTGGAGATTGCCTGAAAGACAAATGGATGACCCATGGCACTGTTAGCTAAATGAATCAGAAAAATTAAACATTTTTTTAATTTCAAAAAGGCCTCATATTTTAAATTGATATCTATGCTTAGAAGTTTTGTTGTATTCTAACATGAATGCTTTTAGTCTAATTATTTGAGTGCCAGTTTTCTCTTTATCTACTAACTTTGATGGGCCACATAGTTTCTGTGAGAGATCTTGATGAAAAGTTCAAAGAATACAGGTACAGTGTTGTGAACTGGCTGCTTCTAACTGTAATGAAGACCTTAAAGAAAGAAAATTATGTAAGTTCAGCATTTTATTTTATTTTAGTTCAGCATTTTAAATTCCCAGCTCATGGTACCATTATCATTAGTCAAAATATTTTAACTCAAAGACTTCAGATTAGCACAGGAAAAAATCGTGTATAATGTCTATTTCTGTGTGTTATTGGATTACAATACAGATTGATTGCATAGCCTCTCCAAGTTTCTCAAGTGAAAGATATAAGGATAAAAATACAACTCTGAAAAATAAGATGGTGCTATTTGGAAGGATTTGGAGGTACTTTTAGTACCTTGCTTAGCCTCTCTTGCTGGTAGAATCATCCTCTTTGCCCCATATAAGATGAAAATGTTTCAGTCAAAATATATAATTTGATGTGAATATTCAACAACGATGTGTGTAAAAATCACCACAGTCAGTTTTAGAACATTTCCGTCTCTTGTAAAATAAACCATTTATGAGATATCTAAAGTAGTCAAACTTTTAGAAAATAGACTGGTTTTTCTCTAAAGTAGAGGAAGGGGGAAAAGACAGTTGTTTCTTAATGTATATCAATGGATATAGAGTAGAAAAGGTTTAGAGATCTGTTGCACAACCTTATGCATATGGTTAGAACCACTATACTGTACATTTAAATTGATTAAAATGGTAATTTTTTTGTGTTTTTTAGCACAGTAAAAAAAAAAAAATGTACCCTTAACTATTGGCCCTCTAATCACACATCTCCCCAAGCCTTGAGCAACCACACCAGTGCACTTTCTGTGTATATTTAGGTTTGACTATTTCAGGCATTTAATACAGGAGGAATCATATAATGGGTAATATTTTGTAACTTCTTTCAGTTAGCATAACATTTTGAAGGTTCATCTATGTGGTAGCATGTATCCTTCATTCCTTTTAATGATCAAGTAATATTTCATTGTCTAAATGAACCACATTCATGAGTTTATGGACATTTGAGTTGTTTCCATTTTTTCAGCAAGATAGATGACACTGCCATGAGTGTTAATTTCTCTTGACTCCATGGTTAGGAGTGGCATTTCTGGATCATATCTAACTCCATATTTGACTGAGAAAGCATCAGATTTGTTACATTCTCACTTGCAGTAGATGATGGTTACTGTTTTTCCACATCCTAACCAACACATATTACTGTCCCCTTTTTGGATTATACCGTCATAGTGGGTAGGAGGTGGTCTCACATTGTGTTTTCAATTTGCATTTCTCTGGCAACTAATCATGTTAAGCACCTTTCTGTATATTTATTGGCCTTTCTTATAGCCCCTTTGGATAAATATTCATTCAGACTGTTTGCAATTATTTATTTACTTATATATATTTATTTTAAAATACTTTTATTGAATGCAAGATTCTTTAAAATGCTATAGTGCTTTAAAATTTTTGTTTCACACATGTACTCCCATAATAATCCTTTTTTCCCCTCTACCCTCATATTGCCCCTCCCCACCTTCCCTCTCCCCACTGGTAATGACTAATTTGTTCTCTGTATTTGTGAGTCTGCTTCTTTTTGTTTTATTCACAAGTTTGTTGCACTTTTTAGATTCTATGTATATGTGATATCATACCATTTTGTCTTTGTCCGCCTTATTTCACCTAGCATAATGTCCCCTAAGTCCATCCATGTTGCTTCAAGTAGCGAAATTTTATTCTTTTTATGGCTGAGTAGTCCATTGTCTATTTTGCTGGTAGATTAATCCTTTTATCATTATGAAACAATCTACTTTAATATTTTTAATGTCTATTTTATTTATTATTTGTATTACTACTACAATTCGCTTTTGGATGTTTTAATTACATGCACGCTCAGTCCTGTCCAACTGTAACCCCATGGACTGTAACCTGCCAGGTTCCTCTGTCCATGAAATTTTCCAGGCAAGAATACTGGAGTGGGTTGCTATTTTCTCCTCCAGGTGGTCTTCCTGACCCAGGGATCAAACCCATATCTCTGGCATATTCTGCATTGGCAGGCAGATTCTTTTTCACTGTACCTGGGAAGCACATACATACAGGTGGTGTTTATCACTTGCATACCCCCTGGTTGTTTTATATATGCACTTATATGGGCATATACCTGTGTCTATATCTATCTAATTTACTGTCTCAGCTGGCTGGATGTGGGAAGCTGGTGGAGGAAGTTTCAGAGACCCTCCTCAGTCTAATATGTCTTAGTCTTGAGGGAGACAAAAAAATTAATATGGGATTTATGCCAATGCCCAAATATGTCTATTTAAATTATATATTTGGGAAGTAAGAAAATGCCCGATTAGGCGGGTCCTTTAACTTAGTCAACATCCTAAGCCTGATTAGAGCAGAGCCCCATTTATTATCTGGTCCCTGTATACTCCTGCTCCCACAGAGGTTGTGTGATGATATATCTGGTCTCCAAGTATCAGTGAAGACTCAGTCTTCATGTCCAAGAGTACTGGAATTATTTGAATGTTTCTCTTTTCCCAATGCACAATTACTGAAGAAAATGGACATAGGTCTTTTGGGGGATGGACTAGGAAAATTACTGCATTCTCTTGTTATGGAAGCCTTTATTCTGGCAACCAGATTCTACTTCAGCCAAGAGTTTTCTGTTCTAAAAACTGGTTCTGATTCTGCTTCAGGAAGTAGGCAAAATATCATGACCTTTAGTGGGTTATTTTATGTTCTTCTTAGTTGCCTCTAAGGATGTCACATTCCAGTAACCATCTCTATAAATCTCTGTATGTCAGGACACTCTTGCTGTCACTCTGACTTCATTGTTTATTCAAATAATTGCACCAACCTTACCTCTGATGCTTAAGTACCATCACATGGTCTCTCATTTTGGAAACTATCATCCTTATTGTTTCAGGTAGATCATTCCAGTAATAGAAACTCCAGAGTGATATGGTTGCCTGTCTTACTAAAGAATTCCTTGCTGCTTGGATCAACAGAGTGTTATATGGGTTCCTCAAATAACAAGATTATCTGGTGATATTCCCATCCTTATTATGGTACACCACTCTGGCATGTTCTCTTCTCATAGACTTTTCATACCTTCTTCCTCTCTCTATCATGGCAGTTCTGGCATTTCTAGTTCACTTCAAGTGATCCAAGGGAACTTCTCCTAACTTCTAAGGGCCACGTTAACAGCAAATTAGTACCTTTTCTAAGGTCCTCCACAGGGTGTTAAACCCTGTATTCTTGGAAATAAACTTTCTTATTCAAGTTGATGTCCAGCACTCCTACACCCTTCATCCTGCATATTCAGGATACAGTTCAAGAAGTCCTCTTCTGGCTCTTTCTGCTATGTATTTCCTAGACCGTGCAGCCAGGCAGTTCCTTTGGGATATGGTCTTTCTTCTGCAAGAGGCCTAACGTTTCTCTGGCAGCTCATAATATTAAAACTTAATTCCAGTTTTTGGCCTGATGGCCAGCCTGAGCAGCAGAGATAAATTCTGAAGGGGGAATCTGTTGTTTGCAAGGCAGAGGCTTCTGTATAATTGTCAAGGAAAAGTGGGAGTGATAGGCTTTAACAGGAAAAAGTGAGTCTCTTCTGCACACCCAAAGGATTCAGGGGAATATAAAGACTCAAGATTTAGATTCAGGGGAATATAAAGACTCGAGATTTTAAGGTGCATTAGTTTAGATGTCTCCCATATTATACTCAGGGTCCAACACTTGTCAGTCAGGGGTTTGACTCTGGCTCAACAGACTTGCTTGGGTTTGAAGTCAATATCTCAAGTTGTGCTATTCTTGGCCGAAGGCTCAGGGCTCGGCTTGTTTTCTCCTCTTGCAGCAGGGAACAAATACCTTTTTTGCTGCTAATAAGGCCCTGTTAGCTTCACACTTATCCTCAATTCTGTTCATTATTCACAGCCTTTTATGTATCTCTTTCAAGAATTCCTTGCCCCACAGAAACAGCCTTTTAATTCCACTATCCTTGTAACTATTATTTTGTCTATAATTATCATATGCCTGATACATTACCCTAGTTAGGGCATGCACTCCTTTGGTATACCATTCTAGTTCATCATGGGTGAAAGCTGTAAACATTGGCATGCTTCCTGATGCCAGGTCCTATCATTGTTCCATCTTCCACCAGTGATGTTATCCTTGTTAGATGAGCTGCAAGAGACTCATCCCCAAATACCATCTTAGTATCTACTTTCTGGTAACAATCCAGGCACCAAGTGTTGCAATTCACGTGCCCTAGAAGGAAGCTGTGAGATGGAGATTACCACTCAGGAATTGCTATCACTGTCTGTAGAGGTTGGAAGCAGGGTGTATTTAGCAGAGGGAGAAAGTGGGCTGTGATGCGGTCATATGGAATTTAGAAAGATGGTAACAATAACCCTGTGTACGAGACAGCAAAAGAGACACTGATGTATAGAACAGTCTTATGGACTCTGTGGGAGAGGGAGAGGGTGGGAAGATTTGGGAGAATGGCATTGAAACATGTATAATATCATGTATGAAACAAGTTGCCAGTCCAGGTTCGATGCGTGATACTGGATGCTTGGGGCTGGTGCACTGGGATGACCCAGAGGGATATTATGGGGAGGGAAGAGGGAGGAGGGTATAGGATGGGGAATACATGTATACTTGTGGCAGATTCATTTTGATATTTGGCAAAACTAATACAATATTGTAAAGTTTAAAAATAAAATAAAATTTAAAAAAAAAAGAAAGGATGAAGTCAATCCCAAAAGGAGCTCTTTTGGGAGGGATGAGCCTGCAGGGTAGTCCCAAACTGGGAAGGAAAAACAGGCCTTTGTATTTCTTGCCTTGACTAGTCTTTGGATGTGGGCATGTCTTCAGACAGGGTAGCACTCCTCAGTTGAGGGTGATAATAAGGTGATGAACTCACCTGAAAGCTGTCAGCTACTAATAGTTCGAAGAGCTGGGGAATGAGTGCTTCGGTATGGAAGATGAAGCATCTGGTGGCGTCATCTCATATGCACTGCAATACACATTCAGAATTGTTATACTCTTTGACAATTTTTATTATCAAAGGCAATTGTGTATGTATACCTATGGCAGCTTTTGAGGTTGTAATACCTAATTACAGCTTTCAGTTCAGTCTCAGTTGTGTCCAGCTCTTTGCGACCCTATGGAGTGCAGCACACCAGGATTCCCTGTCCATCACCAACTCCCGGAGCTTGCTTAAGCCCATGTCCATAGAGGCAGTGATGCCATCCAACCGTCTCATCCTCTGTCACCTCCTTCTCCTCCTGCCTTCAATATTTCCCAGCATCAGGGTCTTTTCCAATGAGTTAGTTCTTTGCATCAGATGGCCAAAGTATTGGAGCTTCAGCATCAGTCCTTCCAATGAATAGTCAGGGTTGATTTCCTTTTTGGAAATTGAATTGACTGGTTTGTTTTCCTTGCAGTCCAGGGGACTCTCAAGAGTCTTCTCGAACACCACAGTTCAAAGGCATCAATTCTTTGGCGCTCAGCCTTCTTTATGGTCCAACTCTCATGCCCCTACATGACTACTGGAAAAAAAACATAGCTTTGACTATACAAACCTCTGTTGACAAAGTAATGCCTTGGCTTTTTAGTACTGTCTAGGTTTGCCATATCTTTCCTTCCAAGGAGCAAGTGTCTTTTAATTTCACGACTGAAGTCACCATCTGCAGTGATTTTGAAGCCCAAGAAAATAAAATCTGTCACTGTTGCCATTTTTTCCCCATCTTTTTGCCATAAAGTTGATGGGACTGGATGTCATGAAATGTTCCCTTTGAATCTCCAATTTTCTCGAAGAGATCTCTAGTCTTTCCCATTCTATTGTTTTCCTCTATTTCTTTGCATCTCATATTGGCACTATGTTAATATTTTATAAATTTTCAGGCTGTTTTATTATGAATATGCTATATTTCCTCTTAGGTATGTATGTGTATTTTTATTTATTTATTCTTAAATAACCAAGTTAATAAAGATGTTTGTTCAAAATTACTGCCATATGTCTGCTGTAATACCTGGAGATTTTTTTCTCTTCTTATTTAAATGATTTGCTGAAAATTTGTTTTGTTTTCTGTGGGTTTTATGTGTCAAATTTTCTTTGGTTTTGTGATACTTTAAACTATTTTAATTATGATATCACTTTTCAATGATAATTTCATTGAGAATGACAAATTTCATATTCAAATTTTCTAGCCTTTGAATCATTAAAAATCATCCTTTATTTCGTCTTGAAAAGAGGTTTCTAATGCTATGTATGAGACCTATTCCTTCTCACCGAAAGATTTTTACAGATTTTTTTTTGTCTTGGGTATTGATCAGTTTTACTAAATTTTAGTAGAAAATTTTGTGTTTGTTTATTAATCTCTGCATGTTACTCAATGGAATTTTCAATCTAGCATTATTTATTACTCCATTTAAATCTATAGATTTATTTCAGAATAATTTTAAAAAATATATCCAATATTTCTCAAAATTGTTTCTAATTTTTATTTTTCTTTATCTGGAATTCCCATTATTTGGACTTTGGAATTTTCTACATCTTTCTTTCATATGTTTTTATCTTTCCTTTTATAATTTTAATTATTTTCTATTTCCTGTTGGGAGAGTTTCTCAATGTTGTTTTCAAGTTCACAAATGTTCTTTAGTTGTGTATATCCTACTATTTATCTCTGTTTCTACTGTAACATTTTCATATTAATATTTCCTCTTTTCTTCTTTTATTACTAGTTTTAATTCTTGTCTTGTATTGCTAATATATTCTCTTATGCCTTTTACTACATTTATCGTGCTTATTTAGAAAGTTAAGTCCATCTATATCCATTTGCAGTTTTTTTCAACATAATTGTACTCCCTCGAGTGTTTCATTGTTTGGATTGTGGGGTATATCAGCTACTCTTTCTGATGAGTAGTATAGGTGAAATGCTTAAGAATCTACAGCAGCAGAGACTTCAAGAGGAACAGAAAGATGGAGAAGCCTGAGGCACCAGAAAATTCCACTTAATCACTCCTTACACTGCCAAGAAATTCATCATATCTGAACTTCACCTCGATCCTTTAAGAAGTAACATTGGGAAGATGCTGTTTTCCTCTAGGATGATCTGCTGAACACTTAGAGTAGAAAACTGTAGACTGGCATGAAAATGACAGATATTCTAAAACGTTACCATGAATTTCTGATTTATTTTACCAAGGTTTTCAAATTTCACTGGAAATATGATGGCCACAGATGCAGGATACTTAGCAAAGCCACTTTTGGCTTCCAGTAGACTTTTGAAGGAACACATGGTTTCCAGTGATACAAGTGTGCAAAATATCATCTCAGCACATCTGGTAAGTTGAATTATTATTTTCATATTGCCATTTTATATTCAGCATGTGGATCTCTATTCAGACGACATTCACATGAATAATACAGAATGTATGCAGATAATATTAAGTACTAGGATATTTCTAGTTTGGGGTGAAAATTGGCATCAACAAAGTAAAATCCTTATATGGGAAAACAGAGTCTGTACTGACATGTCTCTGAACAATACTTTGCATTCAGAGTGTCATCACCATTGAATGGTCTGCATCCCTCAGTAGCAGTTAAAAATGTAAGATGTTTCAGATATTCTTAAAGTAATAAGATATTTTAAAATTGATCTTTAAGAGTTTATATTTAAAAATGGTAAATTGAATGCCATTATTGTTAGTAAAATGCTTAAATTGCCTGATTCTCTTACTTATTTACTGAAAAAAAAAATTAAAGTCTTTAAAAGCTGCCTTAATTGTCAGAAATCATGTTTCTCATGGGGAATAATAATCACTGATAGAAATGAAAATATTTGCTATTCAACATTAAAATATAAAGTGTGATTCACTGCAAAAATAATCAGCTTCAAATGCATTTTTAGTATAGTAAGTATTATTTTGTATTTTGTTAGTTTCTCTTTTTTTTTTAAATGAATCTGTGAAAACTTTACATTGAAAGGCTTTAAAATGATCATGTAGCCGAATTTTTCAGTTTGTTCAACAAAGATTCTGATCTTAAAGTAATTTGAGAGATTTCTCTTTTGTACATGTGGTGGGGTTGTGGGGGGGGGGAGGTGTGCAGTGCAAAGGAAGCCAGTAATATATTCTTTGTAAGGTACTCAGTAGTCTCCAACTCTCATTTCTTGAAATGAATCTGATTCATAGAAATAACCTAAGTTCATGCAGAACTTTGCCTCCTGATAATGTGAGTGACAAAACTGGCACACATCACTGATTTAGAGCTTATTTCCAAGGAGCTAAAAAATATTTTTTAACAGAGAAATTTTCTTTAGATGGGGTACAGAGCCTTCAAAGATGAACTCTTTGAAGTACAGAACTTACTATATATATATGAACATTGGTATATATTTAAATATATGTCTCATGTCATTATGATTATACTTTGTATACAGTCAGAATAAAAAAAAAAGAGTTAAGGAAAAGTGTGAGCATATCATACATTTCATTGAAGATAAATCAGTTATTTTCAAAAATTTGAAATTGAAGCATTTAAATTACTTGACATTCAGAAGGAGGATATTTATTTAAATAAAATAGAATTTCCTAAGTGCCCCTTTAAAAAAATATTCTTAACAACACTGATTATTTAGAAAACAATGCATTCCTTTTACAGTATTTTAAAATAAAATACTGATTGCTTATACAAAAAAAGATATGTTATTTATCTTTAATTACAGAAAATATCTGATACTTCCAAGGCAATAAGGAATGCAACTCTTCAATGAACAAATTAAATCATTTTATATGCTAGAGATTGATACCAGATGCCTTTTATGACCTTAAATTACACAATTATGATCCCATGTTGCTATATTTTGTGAGCAACAGACCTAAAGGATTTCCTGAATTGAATGAATTTATTACCATATTAACATGGTAAAATCTCATTCTCAATTACATGTTGTTGACTATATTATCCAGACTGCCTATACTGCTGTTTGATAAGGTATTAAAGCATGTTTCAAAACAAGGAAAAGTTAAAGGCAATCCCCCCAAATTGAAAATACCTTGATTTTCCTTTGTTTAAGATTCAGAAATCATATACACTCTATTTTATCACAGTCTTTCACAAACCAAAATCCCACACAACAGTGTTATGTTATACCCTACCCTAGAATTTATGATGTAAATGTTGTTTTCAGTGTTTTTAATTTTGCTTTCATTTTCTTCATATTTCTTTCTAATTCACTGTATTGATTTTTCAAGTTCATTAGTTGTTTTAGCCCTCCTACTGTGTAGTACTATAGGCCTTGAAGAATTGAAAGTGTTTTGCATAGCAATTGTTCTAGGGAATCACACCATAATGCCAGTAAAAAAAAATCAACTGCCAAATAAATGCAGAAAGTATTACTTTAATTCCAAATGACTTGCTGAAACTATATGCAGGTTAAAATTTTCTTACAATAAAAATTTCAGGAAGACATTTTATTAGAATAGAGTATGCAATAGAAGCAACATTTCTTAAAAAGTAAAATTTTTTAACCAAATTAATCAGCTCTGAAACTTTTTAAAAGAAATATGCTAAAGAAACTTTATAACTTTGTTATTGTTAGTTAAGACCAATAGAAGTGACAGACATTAGATCAATAAACAAGGTTTGTTTTTTTTTTCAAGATTGATGTTATCATCAAAGCAAACTTCAATTTTGTATAAATCAACCACATTTAGTTCTGTCATTTAGATACACTTGTAGAAAGAGAATAAACTGCTTTCTTGTGGATTTCAAGTATGCCAAGACCCCACAAATATAGTGCCCTTTATACAACACTGAATTTACTACACAAACCCATATTTCAGTTGATGAAATATGATAGAAAATTTTAAGAACCAATGTCCCCTTGAACATTCATTAGAATAATCACATTTCAGCATATAAAAATAAATAAGCAAGTAAAAACATTAAGCCTATTCTGTTTAGCCACAAACTAAATATATGTGATAATAAATAGTAGTCTATTACAGAATCATTCTTGCTTTTGAACTCTGACAAAAGATGAAGTGAAAGTGAAAGACAAAAGATAAATCTCAGCAATTTGAATAAATATTTACATTTATAGTCAGATGGATTAATCATTTTTTAAACATGTTAACTTATTATCAAAGAAACACAATAGGCCATTTGACATAGAACTCCTCTTAATAATCAAATTGTTGACTTTCTTTACTTTTTCAATGTTTTACTTTTTTGTAGAATGCCAATAACCTTGGTAAAAGATAGAGAAAAATAAGATAAATAGGTAGCTTAAAAAGACCCCTTGTCTATCACTACTTGGATAAGTGACAAGAGGCAAGGTGTCTTCCAAGTGTCCTGCTTGGAGGTATTAACTTATTTTGTCACATTCAGAAAATGATAGGAAGAGTCTTCTGAGGAAATTCGCCCAAGCAAGCCACAGTGTCCAGGAAGTTTTATATAATCAGAAAATTCAACCTCCAGGATGAATTATAAAGACGAGCTTTATATAGTTTTTTTTTTTTTTCCACAACAAATTGTGGAAAATTCTTCAAGAGATGGGAATACCAGACCACCTTACCTGCCTTCTGAGAAATCTGTATGCAGATCAAGAAGCAACAGTTAGAACTATACATGGAACAAGAGACTGGTTCCAAATTGGGAAAGGAGTACGTCAAGGCTCTATTGTCACCCTGCTTATATAACTTCTATGCAGAGTACATCATGAGAAACACTGGGCTGGAACAAGCACAAGCTGGAATCAAGATTGCTGGGAGAAATATCAATAACCTCAGATATGCAGATGACACCACCCTTATGGCAGAAAGTGAAGGACTAAAGAGCCACTTGATGAAAGTGAAAGAGGAGAGTGAGAAAGCTGGCTTAAAACTCAACATTCAAGGCAGGGTCCAGCGACCCGAGCCCTGGTGGGGAAGACAAGCCTCTGCCAGACAGCTATGGGGTGGCCTCTCCTCCGACCCGCAGGCCCTTTAGCATCAGCCCTCAGATGTGAACCCCAGGAACTCGCATCCTCTCTGCTGTGCCTCTGCTGTCATCTCTCCTCTGAGGACCGTTCCAGGCATGCGGGCCCCTGAGCCTGGCTCCCTCCCACCCCCCAAGGACAGAGGTCGAGGCCCCAGACCAGGTGAGCTCTAGGGCATCAAGTCCTCTGGGCTCTCTCACCTGCCTTCGGGCCCACGGCAAACCCGGGAACCCCATGGGCACCAGCACCAACCTCACCACGTGAAGAAAAATGGAGTCCACTGCACAGGCCTGGAAGGGGAGGCCTGGCCCGGCAGACCTGGCCACGTGAAACCGCAGGGGCCCGGGTCCATGTGAACCAATGGGGTTTCAAGGGAAGCTCGGTTATGATGAGTTGCCTGGAAGGGGAAAGGCTTCCAGGGGACCTGATGATCAACTTTAAATCAGTAGTTCTTGGGGCTTCCCTGGTGGTCCAGTGGTGAATCCATCTGCCGAGGTGGGAGACACGGGTTCGATCCCTGGTCTGAGAAGATCCCACACGTCGGGGAGCGACCAGGTCTGTGCGCCACGGCTGTTGAGCCTGTGCTCCGGAGTCCTGGGACCGTAGCTGCTGGGCCCACGTGCTGCAGGCACGGAAGCCTGTGTGCCTCGGGGCCTGTGCTCCACGGCCGGAGAGGCCACCATGGTGAGAAGCCTGCGACCACAACCGGATAACAGCCCTGCTTGCCACAACTAGCGACATGCCCTCGCAGCGGCGGGGAGCCAGCACAGCCAAGAATAAATACATAGTTTAAAAAAAAAAAAAAAAAACTCAACATTCAGAAAACTAAGATCATGGCATCTGGTCCCATCACTTCATGGCAAATAGATGGGGGAACAGTGGAAACAGTGACAGACTTTATTTTGGGGGGCTCCAAAATCACTGCAGATGGTGACTGCAGCCATGAAATTAAAAGACACTTGCTTCTTGGAAGAAAAGCTATGACCAACCTAGATAGCATATTAAAAAGCAGAGACATTACTTTGCCAACAAAGGTCCATCTAGTCAAAGCTATGGTTTTTCCAGTAGTCATGTATGGATGTGAGATTTGCACTATAAAGAAAGCTGAGTGCAGAAGAATTGATGCTTTTGAACTGTGGTGTTGGAGAAGACTCTTAAGAGTCCCTTAGACTGGAAGGAGATCCAACCAGTCCATCCAAAGGAAATCAGTCCTGAATATTCATTGGAAGGACTGATGCTGAAGCTGAAACTCCAATACTTTGGCCACCTGATCCGAAGAGTTGACTCATTTGAAAGGACCCTGATGCTGGGGAAGATTGAGGGCACGAGGAGAAGGGGACGACAGAGGATGAGATGGTTGGATGGCACCACCAACTCAATGGACATGGGTTTGGGTGAATTCTGGGAGTTAGTGATGGACAGGGAGGCCTGGCGTGCTGCAGTCCACGGGGTCGCAAAGAGTTGGACACAACTGAACAAATGAACTGAACTGAACCACTAGTTTGAAGACCAAAAGTTTTAGAGTTTCAAAATTAGTTTTGTTTACAGACTCTTGGAGGGCACAAAAAAATCCTTGTTTGCACCAGGAGCCAGGAGAAAGAGCAGTATCCCCACAAGAGACTGAACCAGACTTGCTTGTGAGTATCCAGGAGTCTCTGGTGGAGGTGTGGTGGGTCAACAGTTTGGCCTTATGCCAAACAGGGAGGGAACACAGCCCAGCTTATCAACATAAAATTGGATGAAAGATTTACTAAGCATGGCCCCACCCATCAGAACAAGACCCAGTTTGCCCCACAGTCAGTCTCTCAGGTCAGGAAGCTTCCATAAGCCTCTTATCCTTATCTATCTGCATGCAGACAGAATGAAAACCACAATCACAGAAAACTAACCAAACTGATCACATGGACCACAGCCTTGTCTAACTCAATGAAACTATGAGCCATGCCTTGTAGGGCCACCCAAGATGGACGGGTCATGGTGGAGACAAAATGTGGTCTGCTGGAGAAGGGAATGGCAAACCTCTTCAGTTTTCTTGCCTTGAGAAACCCATGAACAGTATGAGAAGACAAAAAGAAAGGACACTGAAAGCTGAACTCTCCAGGTCAGTAGGTGCCCAATATGCTACTGGAGAAGAGTGGAGAAATAACTCCAGAAAGAATGAAGGGACGGAGCCAAAGCGAAAACAATGCCCAGTTGTGGATGTGACTGGTGATGCAAGTAAAGTCCGATGCTATAAAGAACAATATTGCATAGGAACTTGGAAGGTCCATGAATCAAGGGAAATTGAAAGTGGATATGGCAAGATTGAACATCAACATTTTAGAAATCAGTGAACTAAAATGGGCAGGAATGGGAAATTTTAATTCAGATGACCATTATATCTACTACTGTGGGCAAGAATCCCTTAGAAGATATGGAGTAGCCCTCATAGTCAATGAGAGTCCAAAATGCAGTACTTAGGTGCAATCTCAAAAATGACAGAATGACCTCTGTTTGTTTCCAAGGCAAACCAATCAGTATCACAGTAATTTAAGCCTATGCCAGGTCTATCAGTGCCACAAAGATTATAAGGTTTGCTTTCAATAATTTACTATCCTTATAGCTTCAAGATATGAACTCCTTTCTGGCACATGCATTGAAAACTCCTAAAATTTAAGAATAAATTTACATGTTTACAAATAATTTCAACAATCATTGCAGGTAGGATATTTAACTTTATGGTAATTTGTGACAGCACATTAGGAAACTAATATAGATTTTGATACTAGAAATGCAGTGCTGCTGTAACAAGTATCCAAAGATGTTGAAGTGGCTTTGGAACTGAGAGTGAGTAGAGGTTGGAAGAATGTTGAGGAGCATGTAGAAAAATTCTAGATTGCCTTCAACAGACTATTAGTAGAAATCTGCACTTCAAGGACACCCCCAGTGGAGGTTTACAGACTATAGAAATGTGTACTTGGAGAGTGCTGCCGGAAAAAGTTGTGAAGGAAGTGAGGAATTCATTACTATAAACTGAAGGAAAGAGGATCCTTGCTATATGTGGAGCAGAAATCTTAGCAGAATTTTTCCTGAAGTTGTGTGGAAAGCAGAAAGAGTTAAAACGGAATTGGAATATATAATGAGATTTCCAAGCAAAGTTTTAAAGGTGCAGCTGGTTTCTTTTTGCTGCTTCTAGTAAAATGCTTAAATAGATAAAGTGAGAAAACTATGAAGCAAAAAGGAAACATGTGTTGAAGTTTGGGGAATTCTCAGCCTGTCCTGACTGCAAGAAACACTAAAATTAGGAGACTATCAATGAAAGCTGGTTCTGGAAAGGACAAAGGTGTGGTTGGACAACCTTTTGCTGTAATAATATCTTAGAAAGATCATATAAAGTATTTTCACTGAAAAAGCACTTTTATGAGATTCAGTATGTGACTCACAGAGCCGCCAATCAAGAAGAGAGTAGTAAGAGAATATGAGGGTATTGAACCCTCAGACATTCCAGCAAAAGCTAACGTAGAGATTGGCTTTTCCAGGAAAGATCAGTAACCAAGCCAGAGGATGGAGCTTTAGTTGCCAAGAACAGAGCTGAGAAATGCAGAGGATTATTCCCGGGCTTGAAAACTGGTGGAGTTTGCCTGATTAAATTTCAAAATTGCTAGAACCAGATAAAATGACTTAATTATTTGGTTTTACAAGTACACAGATGAAGGAAAATTGTGTCTCAGGTGGGAGTCCTGTATCTGATTGAGATGGTTTAGATGACAAGATGTGGAACTTTTGAGTTGATAAGATTTCAATAAAATGTTTGTCTTGAAATTGATGTTTTAATGGAGTAAGACCTTTGGGGACCTTGGTATGGGATAAATATATTTAGCATGTATCAGACATGAATCCTTGAGGGCCAGAGGGTGGAATGTGATACACTAACTATCCACCAGAATACTTTAAAAAAAATGACAATTTTTTTAAATCAATTATGTTATTGAGATATAGTCATCATATAACATTTTGTAAGTTTAAAGAGTCTAACTTGTTAGTTTGATGTATTTATATATTGCAATATGCTTATCACCATCAGTTCAGTTCAGTTCAGTCGCTCAGTTGTGTCCGACTCTTTGTGACCCCATGAATCACAGCACCCCAGGCCTCCCTGTCCATCACCAACTCCCAGAGTTCACTCAGACTCACGTCCATCGAGTCAGCGATGCCATCCAGCCATCTCATCCTCTGTCGTCCCCTTCTCCTCCTGCCCCCAATCCCTCCCAGCATCAGAGTCTTTTCCAATGAGTCAACTCTTCGCATGAGGTGGCCAAAGTACTGGAGTTTCAGCTTCAGCATCATTCCCTCCAAAGAAATCCCAGGGCTGATCTCCTTTAGAATGGACTGGTTGGATCTCCTTGCAGTCCAAGGGACTCTCAAGAGTCTTCTCCAACACCACAGTCAAAAGCATCAATTCTTGGTTTAACAAATACTTTAATCAGGTCATGTATCATTTCATTTTTTTTTTTGTGGTGAAAATAATTATGATAGTCTTTTAGAAACTTTGAAGTTTATAATACAGTATTGTTAAAGGCAATCATTTTGCTGTACATTAAATCTCTAGAACTTGCTAATCAACTAGCTACAATCTCACGCCATTAAGCATCTTCCCAATTTCCCCACCATCCAGTTACTTAAAACAACCATTCTTCTCTCTGTTTTTACAAGTTCAGCTTTTTTAGATTTCATATATGTGATATCATCAACATCATATAGTATTTTTCTTTCTCTGTTGGACTTAACTCACTTAGCATAATATCCTCAAGGTCAGTGTTTTTAATATTCATTTCTCTGATGACCATTGACATTGAACACTTTTTCATACATTTATTGACCATTTGAATATCCTTATTCAGGAAGTACCTGTCCAAATCTCTTAACCATTTTAATATTAGATTATGTGCCTTTTAAAGGGCTTCCCAGGTGGCATAGTGGTAAATAATTTGCCTACCAATGCAGGAGATGTAGGAGATGTGAGTTCCATCCCTGGGTTGGGAAGATCCACTGGAGGAGGAAATGACAACCCACTCTAGTATTCTTGCCTGAAAAAATCACATGGACAGAGGAGACTGTTGGGCCGTAATGCATGAGGTCACAATGAGTCAAACATGACTGAATGACTGAGCATGCACACATGCGTCTTTTTAACTGATTTTTAGGTATCTTCATATATTTTAAGTAGAAGTTCTTTGTTGTTTGAGTGCATTAAAATATCTTTTTTTCCCATTCTATCACTTTATCACAATGTTTTTCAGAAGAACAGCTATTCTTATTTTTAATGTAATCTGATTTCTTAATCCATTTGTGTCCTATATAAGAAACATTTCTATGACTAAATAATGAGTACATCCTTACTCAGTTTTCTCCTAGAAAACCATCCTTCATATTTACCCTTTATATTTAGACTTGCAATTCATCTGACATCAAATTTTGTGAATGATGTGATGTAAGGGTCAAGTTTATTATATTTTCTACTTGGCTGTTCAGTTAACACAGTGCCATTTATTTACAAGGAAACAGAAAATACAAACAGCATTTTACCCATGATCTGCTTAAATATCTGTCTTGGCATTTTCCTGATGTGGGGTACCTTTCATGTATCAGTTGGCCATATGTATATCTTCTTTGGAAAGATGACTCTACAGGTCCATTGTTTGTTTTTATGAGGCTATTTGTTTATGCTTCCTATTGGGTTGTATAAGTTCTTTACGTGTTTTGGATATTAACCCTTTATCAGATATATAATTTGGAAATATTTTCTCGTTCTTTGTAACTTTCCTTTTCATTTTGCTGACCTTTTCTTTTGCTGTGAAGAAACTGTCGTTTGATGCAGTCTCATTTATTTTGCTGTGATTCTTGTGCTTTTGATGTTACATCCAGAAAATTGTTGCCAAGACCAACCTCAAGGAGCTTTCCCCTTATGTTTGCTTCTAAGAGTTTTATTGTTCCAGGTTTTATGTTTAAGTCTTTAATCTATTTTGAGTTAATTGTTCAGTGGTATAAAACAAGGGTCCAGTTTCATTCATCTGCATGTGCTGCCGATTTTCATAGTACCATTTGATGAAAGCATTATATTTTACTCAGTGGAATTCTTGGCTCCATTGTCACATACTAGCTGACTGTATATGTCAGGGTTTATTTCTGAGCTCTTGTTTCTCTTCCATTGGTCTATGTGTCTATTTTTTATTTTGTTTTATTGAGGTATAGTTGATTTACAATATTATGTTCATTTCTGAATACAGCAAAGAGATACATACATATATATATATATCAGATTTTTTCCATTATATTATAGTTTATTACAAGATACTGAATGTAGTTACCAGTGCTATACAGTATAACCTTGTTGTTTATCTCTTTTATATACAGCAATTTTACCTAGTAATTCCAAGCTCCTAATTTATTCCTCCCCTCCCTTTGGAAACCATAAGTACTTTTCTATGCCTGTGAGTTTGTTTCTATTTGTAAATAAATTTACTTGTGTCACTTTTTAGATTTTACATATTGTGATAACATGATATTTATCTTTCTCTGACTTTCTTCAGTTAGTATGGTAGTCTATAGGCCCATACATGTTGCTGCAAATGGTATTATTTCATTTTTTTAAATGACTGAGTAATATCCTATTGTGTACATATACCACATCTTCTTTATCCATTCATCTGTCAGTGAACCCTTAGGTCCATGTCTTTGGTATTGTAAATACTGCTGTTATGAATATTGGGGTGCATGTACCTTTTCAAATTATGGTTTTCCCTGGTTATATTCCCAGTTATCCATAGTAATGGCACCAATTTTCATTGTTAGCAACATTGTATGAGTGTCCCCCTTTCTCCACACCTTATCCAGCATTTATTATTTGTAGACTTTTTGATGATGGCCATTCAGACCAGTGTAAGGTGATACTACCACACTATTGCACTCATTTCACATACTAGTAAAGCAGTGCTCAAAATCCTTCAAACCAGGCTTCAGCAATATGAAAAACCGAGAACTTCCAGATGTACAAGCTGGGTTTAGAAAAAGCAGAGGAATCAGATTGCATACATTTGTTGGATCATAGAGAAAGCAAGGGAATTCCAGGAAGACATTTGATTCTGCTTCATTGACAACACTAAAGCCTTTGACAGTGTGGATCACAACAAACTGTGAAAAATTCTTCAAGAGATAGAAATACCAGTCCACCATACTTGCCTCCTGAGAAACCTGTATGCAGGTCAAGAAGCAACAGTTAGAGTTGGACACAGAGCAATGAACTGGTTCAAAATTGGGAAAGGAGTACATCAAGGCCGTATATTGTCACCCTGCTTATTTACCTTCTATTCAGAGTACATCATGCATAGAAGTTAAATAAGCAGAATGACAATATACAGCCTTGGGCTGGATAAATCTCAATCTGTAATCAAGGTTGCCAGGAGAAATATCAACAACCTCAGATATACACATGATATGACTCTCATGGCAGAAAGTGAAGAAGAACTTAAGAGCCCCTTGGTGAGGGTGAAAAGGAGAGTGAAAAATCTGGCTTAACACTCAACATTTAAAAAACTAAGATCATGGCATCCAGTCCCATCATGTCATGGCAAAGGGAAAAAGTGGAAACAGTGACAGATTTTATTTTCTTGGGCTCTAAAATCACTATGGATGGTGACAGCAGCCATGAAATTAAAAGATGTTTTCTCCTTGGAAGGAAAGCTATGAGAAAACTGGACAGCATATTAAAAAGCAGAGACATTGCCAACAAAAGTTTTTATAGTCAAAACTATAGTTTTTCCAGTAGTCATGTACGAATCTGAAAGTTGGACCATAAAGAAGGCAGAGCCCTGTAGAACCGATGCTTTTGAACTGTGGTGCTAGAGAAGTCGCATGAGAATCCCTTGGTCAGTAAGGACCAAGCACATTAAACCAGTCAATCCTAAAGGAAGTTTAGTTCAGTTCAGTTGCTCAGTCATGTCTGTTTCTTTGCAACCCCATGGGCTGCAGCATTCCAGGCTTTCCTGTCCATCACCAACTCTAAGAGCTTGCTCAAACTCATGTCCATCGAGTCGGTGATGCCATCTAACCATCTCATCCTAGGCCGTCCCCTTCTCCTCCTCCATTCAATCTTTCCCAGCATCAGGATCTTTTCCAATGAGTCAGTTCTTTGCATCAGGTGGCCAAAGTATTGGAGTTTCAGCTTCAGCATCAGTCCTTCCAATGAATATTCACGACTGATTTCCTTTAGGATGGACTGGTTGGATCTCCTTGCAGTCCAAGGGACTCTCAAGAGTCTTCTCCAACACCACAGTTCAAAAGCATCAATTCTTCAGCACTCAGCTTTCTTTATAGTCCAATTCCCACATCATACATGACTACTGGAAAAACCATAGCTTTGAGTGGACAGACCTTTGTTGGCAAAGTGATGTCTCTGCTTTTGAATATGCTATCTAGGTTGGTCATAGCTTTTTTTCCAAGAAGCAAGTGTCTTTTAATTTCATGGCTGTGGTCACCATCTGCAGTGATTTTGGAGCCCAAATAAATAAAGTCTGTCACTGTTTCCATTGTTTCTCCATCTATTTGCCATGAAGTGATGGGAACAAATGCCATGATTTTAGTTTTTTGAATGCTGAGTTTTAAGCCAACTTTTTCACTCTCCTCTTTCATTTTCATCAAGAGGTCTTTAGTCCTTCACTTTCTGCCATAAGGGTGGTGTCATCTGAGTATCTAAGGTTATTGATATCTCTCCCGGCAATCTTGCTTCCAGCTTGTGCTTCATCCAGCCTGGCATTTCACTTGATGTATTCTGCATATAAGTTAAATAAGGAGGGTGACAATATACAGCCTTGATGTACTCCTTTCCCAATTTGGAACCAGACTGTCTTTCCATGTCCATTTCTAGCTGTTGCTTTGGAAATCAACCCTGAATATTGATTGGAAGGACTGATGCTGAAGCTCTAATACTTTGGCCAGCTGATGCAAAGAGCCAACTCATTGAAAAAGACTCCGATGCTGGGAAAGATTGAAGGCAAAAGGAGGAAGGGGTAGCAGAGAATTAGACATTTAGGTAGCATCACCAACTCAATGAACATAAATCTGAGCAAACTCCAGGAGATACTGAAGGACAGGTAAGCCTGGTGTGCTATAGTCCATTAGATGGTAAAGAGTCGGACAGGAGTTAGAGACTGAACCACAACCCTTGCTATGTTTCAAACATGTCACCTGTTTTTATTTATTCCAACAGCTTTATACCTATCAAGGCTTTCTAAAGTGTCTGTCCCATTGCTTGACTTCTTCCCTTTCTTTATTTCCTACCTGGAGTTAATTCCTACTAATTGTAATTGTATTTGCCTATTATTTTTATAGTAAAGGTTTTTCTTCCCTTGTATCCTTTTTACCCTAATATCATAATTTTAGGTTTCTCTGCTATTTTCCTTCATAGCACACTTTACCCTTAAATAAGTATTTTGTGAAATGAATTTTTCTTGCTGAAGTGCCATGAAAATAATGATTATTTCTGCCCTCTTCATTGGTGTTAGTTTTCTTGATTTATACTGTGTTTGATACATCATAGAAATCAATAAATAAGTATCAATTGAATAAAATAATAATGGATACCAAATGAATATATAAATGAATGCAAAGCAGTATCAAGACAAAACTATCATGGAAATTCAGACAGCAAGTCCACTTGAGGCATCAACATGAAGAATCAAACCCAATGTGTAGAAAGCAGGCTAAACAATAAGTTGGAAATGGGAATGGCATTAAACTATGTAAGTCTGAGTTTGGAAATATTTTCTCAGATCTCTCTAAGAGAGATATGCAAATATGTTTTATAAGATACTTGGACCCCTAAGGGGAAGAGGGAAAGTAACTGAAAGCTAAATATAGGACAAAAAGAACATTCAAAGAAACTAACCATTAAAGAGTAAATAGTTTTAAAAATATTCTAAAGAGAGTTTCTCAAATTCATGAACTTCCACACACTTGACTAATTATTGTGTCTTTCATGCATTGGAGAAGGAAATGGCCACTCCAGTGTTCTTGCCTGGAGAATCCCAGGAACTGGGGAGCCTGATGGGCTGCCGTCTATGGGGTCGCACAGAGTCGGACACGACTGAAGCAACTTAGCAGCAGCAGCAGCAGCAGTCAAATATAATTGTGATATATCAAAGAGGAAAAACATAATATACAGGTATATATACTGCTAAAATTCTTCTAGTTCTAAATTTGCTAAGTCTTTGTTGTAATTTTCTACAATCACTAGTAGTGGTTCCACACCTCATTCATTATCATTAGCAAATGTAATTAGTGTGCTTTTTACTAGGGATTCCAGCTCATTAATAGAAATGTGCTGAACTCTTAATGACATGACAGACCATAAAGTCTATTTTGGAACAATTAGTGTCCATCAAATTTATGATTTGACAAATAAAGAGTATTAACCAATTTAAACAATGAGCCATAATGATAACAATTGAGTTTCTCTTTCTGGAATTTCAAATAAAAATTGCCTGTTTGTGATCTCCTTAGTTATATTTTTAGTAAAAATTTGAAATAACTCAGGAAGTGATAGGATATATTAGTGTATATTTATTCCTTAAAAAACTTGTAATGTATTCATCACCATAGACTTTGATGAGAAAAACCTTTACACAATATAGTATATTATATAGTATATATTATATTTCTAGTATATATATATAATATATATTGCATTATATATATACATATATATATATACATATATAAAATCTCCTTTGGATCAAAGGATCTGAAAATTGCCATTGCCAATAAAGAGGAGTATCAGAATTTGCATATATAACATTTAATACTTTCATGTAATAAATTATATTATATTAATGTTATATATTATAATATATATGTAAGTATAATATATATATATATACACATATATATATATGTGTATATATATATATACAGGCTTCCCTGGTGGCTCATGCAGTAAAGAATCTGCCTGCAATGTAGGAGACAAATGCATCTCCAAATATATAACTGTATTAGAAGCTGTTATATCTGCTATATATAGTGAATATAGCAATAATTTAAGAATTGGCAGCCCACAAAGGTTTCCAAGATTATTATTTTCTTACAAGTCATAGTTCAGACTGAAAACATAAATTTAAATGTAATTATATCTTGTGTTTTTGCCTATCTGTTCATCAGTAAGAACCCTTGAGAGGTCTTCCTAATGAAGAGCTGCAAAAACAGAGAAACAACAGGTAAAACTTCACAAACATTAAAGAATAAGGAAACAGTAGCAGTTTGACCTTTTTATGCTTGTTTTTCAATTATAATTTTACTGAAATTTACACACTTATTATATAATCAAGCTTATTCTGTTGAAATTATAGTAAATGTGTTTCAGGTGATTCTTATTCTATGTAGACAAAATACTGGTGTTTATACTACCTTTGTTTACCTACCTTTGTTAAGATATAAAATACTAAATGGCAAGAATTTTGGTTGAATCTCACATTCAGTGTATTTGTAGGCATTTTGCTTAATATGGAAATTTGCTTGATTTCTATTTGCAGGTTAATATAAAAATAGTGTAAAAGTGTGTTTTCAGCAAACTTAAGATAGATGTTACCTAGTCCAAATTTAGGCAAACAGTTAACTACTTTGAGGAGAAACCATCAATGCTTCTTAATATCTTCACCTAATTTAAAAAAAAAGAGTGGATAGAACTATATGCTTTTGAAAGTTGAAAGTATTATAACTATGTTAATTTTACATTTTCCATCTGGATATTTTAGCTATGAAACATCTTTTATTGCTCACCATATGTAATCATTTTATTTCCAAATTGTTCATTTGTCATTAGGGATATTTAAGTAGGAGGCGCTCTGTTTTTATAATCATTTCTGATCTACTGGATTAAAACAGAGATAGGTATTATTACGTATTATAGTTTTGAATTCTCCTTGTCCAATATCTAATTTTATTTGCAACAAATAATCCTATCTCTCTCTCTACCTCTGTTTGTTTATTTCTCTCTATCCTTCTCCTTCCTCCTTCCTTTCTATATACATGGGCATACCTCAGAGACATTGGAGGTTCAGTTCCAGATCACAGCAGTTAGCAAATATTGCAATAAAGCAAATTGCACACATTTTTTTGTTTGCCAGTGCATATGAAAGTTGTGTTTACACTCTATTGTAGCCTATTAAGTGTGCAATAGCATTTTATTTTAAAAATGTACATACTTTAATTAAAAAGTACTTTATTGCAAAAAGATGCTAACCATCATCTGACAATGCAGGGTTGCCACAGGCCTCCAATTTGTAAACAACAACAAAAATACAGTATCAGCAAACTACAATAAATAAAAGTACAATAAAGTGAGGTATGACTGTATACACACACACACACACACACACACACATGCTAGTTACTGTTGCATAACAACTTATCTCAAAATTTAGCACCTTGAAACAATTGATATTGATTATCTCACACACTTTTACTGGTTTAGCTAGGTGTTTCTGGCTCTCGGTCTCTTACAAGGTTGTAGTCAAGTTGTTGGCCAGGTTGTAGCTATCTCAGGTTTTGATTTCACTTCCAAGCTCACTTGTGTGGCTGCTGGAAGGTCTGAGTTCCTCATTGGCAGTTGACATGAGGCCTCCTTTCCTTGGCACATGGCTTTTCCATAGGGCTGCTCATAAATTGCAGCTTGTTTCTTTTCAGCCAAGTGACGAGAAATAGACTGATACTACATGTATGTGTAGGTGTGTGTGTGTGTGTGTGTGTATGTGTATGTGTGTATATTGACAGAGGAAACCTAAAATGGAGGTAGAACTGCGCCTTAGGGATATTGGGATCCTGAAAATGTATTGTTTGGGGATTTCTGGACAGTATCTCCTGACATTTCACTGGACAAGATGATGAGCCATTTGACCATTTTGATGTCTTCCTGCTTCCTGGGGAATGTACTCTTACTGAAGCCAAGTTCAGCTAGAGAGCAGAAAAAGATCCTATGTCCCCAAAGTCTGTTAATATTTCATATTAGGAGTATTTTCTTCATTTACTTCTGAAGGAGACAGCAAGATATAGTGACCCTAAGTAGTGCATAGCCCTCAATGGACAATATCCCACATAATCAAATGCCTTTTTAGGGATTCTGAGAGCTAAGGGAAGCTTCAGTGAGGTACTGCAATGAGGCACCTGCTCTGTGTCTCCTTCTCAGTTCTAGAAAATGTGGTGTTCTTAGCTAATATGCTATCTGTCTGTGTACATGTGAGTGTGTATCTATGTGTGCATCCATGCATGTGTCAATGAGTGTATGTATGTGTGTGTTTATGGTAGGCTTTGCAATTAGTGAATAACTTATCAGAAGCATAGAAATTTTTTCTGAAGTGATTAACAAATCTATTAATAAAATCTAATTATCTAAATGGTGATAATTCCAAGGACTAGACACCTTGAAAATCCTCTCATAAATGGTGATGTTGGGGAAGGAAAAAAACAAATAGACTCTTAAACTCTTTCAATGTTTCTCACTTCTCATTAGTGAAGAAATAAGCAATCAACCTTTCCAAATATACAGAAAAAATAGTTATGATCAACTCATCTACATTCAAGTGTTTAAAACTCAATGATATCTGGATTATTAAAAAATAGCTGAGTAAATTATGTTGACAACTAGATATATTGAGTGAAATTCATGACCCCCCCAAAATGAGTTCACTTTTAACTCCATTTAAAGCAATGAAAAATTTAAAGCTCACTGTTTATATTTGCTAGATTTTTAAAAACAGTTCCTAAGACATGGGTGGAATTTAAGTTCTTGCGAAATTCTGTTATTAACATATCATAGATAGAATGAATGTTCTTTTTTTTTCCTATAAAGTTACCATAAATCAGTGTTATCATTTAGCTACTACATTTTCACACACTATTTTCCAAAATTCTATAGTATTGTTTTAAACTTATTTTTCTAAGAACACAGTAGATTGGAAACCAAGATAAATTAACTGATATTGTAAGCCACAAAAGAACCATGCTGAACTGACGTATAAGAAAACATACTTGTGGACATAGTGGGGGAGGGAGGTATGTTGGATGCTTTGTTGATGATTAATTTTTAAAAATAAGGATGGACTTCAAAAGAAAATTGTAAGCAAAAGGCAGAGAATAAAACAGAAATTAAATTCACAGTGAGGAGTATCATTCTCAATAAAGTCAGAAGTGACACTTGTGAAATTTGGGATTAAAATCAAAGTAGATTGGAAATGGTCAAACCGGAAATGGCAAGAGTGAACACTGGCATTTTAGGAATCAGTGAACTAATATGGGGTTAATGGTGTCATCCTCCAAGAGGGCTTATGTGATACCCAGGTCTGTTGCACCCAGAGCCCCTGCCCTTGCATCAGACCACTGCTGACCCATGCCTCCTCAAGAGACACTCAAACATAGTTCTGTCTCAGTCTCCATGGGGTCTCTGGATCCTGTTTCGCACAAAGAATGTTTGAGCCCTCTGAGAGTCTCTGGTGGGTATGGGGTTTGATTCTAAAAGTGTTTCGCACCTCCAACCACCTTGCTGGGGCTTCTCCTTTGCCCTTGGATGTGGGATATTTCCTAAAAGTCACTTCAGGGCCACACACCTACTGCTCCAGAGCCTACTGTCTCAGTGGGGCTTCTCTGCCCTTGGAGGGAGAGATAAGAAAACTTTCCTCAGTGACCAATGCAAAGAAATAGAGGAAAACAATAGAATGGGAAAGACTAGAGATCTCTTCAAGAGAATTAGAGATACAAGGGAACATTTCATGCAAAGATGGGCACAATAAAGGACACAAATGGTATGGACCTAACAGAAGCAGAATATATTAAGAAGAGGTGGCAAGAAAGCACAGAAGAACTAAACAAAAAAGATCTTCATGACCCAGATGATCACAATGGTGTGATCACTCACCTAGAGCCAGACATCCTGGAATGCAAAGTCAAGTGGGCGTTAGGAAGCATCACTATGAACAAAGCTCGTGGAGGTGATGGAATCCCAGTTGAGCTATTTCAAATCCTAAATGATGATGCTGTGAAAGTCTTGCACTCAATATGCCAGCAAATTTGAAAAACTCAGCAGTGGCCACAGGACTGGAAAAGGTCAGTTTTCATTCCAATCCCAAAGAAATATCAAATGCCAAAGAACGTTCAAACCTCTGCACAATTGCACTCATCTCACACACTAGTAAAGTAATGCTCAAAATTATGCAAGCCAAGCTTCAACAGTATGTGACCCATGAATTTCTAGATGTTCAAGCTGGTTTTAGAAAAGACAGAGGAACTAGAAATCAAATTGCCAACGTCCACTGTATCATCAAAAAAAAAAAAACAAGAGAATTCCAGAAAAATGTCTACGTCTGTTTTATTGACTATGCCAAAGCCATTGACTGTGTGGATTGCAACAAACTGTGGAAAATTCTTCACTGATTTTCAAGGTGGAATACCAGACCACCTGAACTGCCTCCTGAGAAATCTGTATGCAGGTCAAGAAGCAACAGTTAGAAATGGACATGGAACAACAGACTAGTTCCCAAATAGGGAAAGGAATAAGTCTAGGCTGTATACTGTCACCCAGCTTATTTAACTTATATGCATAGTATATCATGAGAAATTCTGGGCTGGATGAAGCACAAGCTGGAATCAAGATTGCTGGGAGAAATATCAATAACCTCAGATATGCAGATAATACCACCTTTATGGCAGAAAGCAAAGAAGAACTAAAGAGCCTCTTGATGAAAGTGAAAGAGGAGAGTGAAAAAGTTGGCTTACAACTCAAAATTCAGAAAACTAAGATCACAGCATCTGGTCACATCACTTCATGGCAAAGAGATGGGGAAACCGTGGAAACAGTGACAGACTTTATTTTTCTTGGGCTCCAAAATCACTGCAGATGGTGACTGCAGCCATGAAATTAAAAGATGCTTGCTCCTTGGAAGAAAAGTTATGACCAAACTGCTGCTGCTGCTGCTAAGTTGCTTCAGTCGTGTCTGACTCTGAGCGACCCCATAGACAGCAGCCCACCAGGCTCCCCCGTCCCTGGGATTCTCCAGACAAGAACACTGGAGTGGGTTGCCATTTCCTTCTCCAAAACATGAAAGTGAAATGTGAGAGTGAAGTCTCTCAGTCGTGTCTGACTCTTAGTGACTCCATGGACTGCAGCCTACCAGGCTCCTCCATCCATGGGATTTTCCAGGCAAGAGTACTGGAGTGGGTTACCACTGCCTTCTCCATGACCAAACTACACACCATATTAAAAAGCAAAGACATTACTTTGCCAACAAATGTCCGTCTAGTCAAGGCTAGGGCTTTTCCAGTGGTCATGGATGTGGATGTGAGTATGGATGTGAAAGTTGGAAAGCAGAGAAAAGAGGGATTGATGCTTTTGAACTGTGGTGTTGGAGAAGACCCTTGAAAGTCCCTTGGACTGCAAGGAGATCAAGCCAGTCCATCCTATAGGAAATCAGCCTTGAATATTCATTGGAAAGACTGATGCTGAAGCTGAAACTCCAATACTTTGGCTACCTGATGTGAAGAACTGACTCATTTGAAAAGATCCTGATCTGGGAAAGATTGAAGGCAGGAGGAGAAGGAGAAGACAAAAGATGAGATGGTTGGATGGAATCACTGACTCAATGGACATGAGCCTGAGTAAACTCCAGATAATGGACAGGGAAGCTTGGCGTGCTGCAGTCAATGGGGTTGCAAAGAGTCAGACATGACTGAGCAACTGAATTGAACTGAAGTGAACTAAAATGGACAGGAATGGGTAAATTTAATTCAGATGACCATTATATCTACTACTGTGGGCAAGAATGCCTTAGAAGGAATGGAATCATCCTCATAGTCAACAAAAGAGTCTGAAGTGTAGACCTTGGGTGCAATCTCAAAAATGACAGAAAGATCTATGTTTGTTTCCAAAGCAAAAAAGTTAATATCAGAGTAATCCAAGTCTATGCCCCAACCACTAATGCCAAAGAAGCTGAAGTTGAATGGTTCTATGATGACTTAAAAGACCTCTTAGAACTAACACCCCAAAAAGATGTCCTTTTCATCTTATAGACTGAATGAATAAGTAGGAAGTCAAGAGATACCTGGAGTAACAGGCAAGTTTGGCCTTGAAGTACAAAAGGAAGCAGGGAAAAGGCTAATTCAGTTTTGCCGGGAGAACACGTTGGTCATAGGAAACACCCTCTTCCAACAACACAACAGACGACTCTACACCTTGACATCACCAAATGGTCAATACCAAAATCAGATTGATTATATTCTTTGCATCTGAAGATGGAGAAGCTCTATACAGTCAGCAGAAACAAGACTGGGAGCTGACTGTGGCTCAGATTATGAACTTCTTATTGCAAAATTCAGACTTAAATTGAAGAAAATAAAGAAAACCATTAGACCATTCAGGTATGACCTAAATCAAACCCCTTACAATTATACAGTTGAAGTGACAAATAGATTCAAGGAAGGGATACGATCTGATAGATAGAGTGCCTGAAGATGTATGGACAGAGCTTCGTAACATTGTACAGCAGGTGGTGATCAAAAACATCCCCAAGAAGAAGAAATGCAAAAGGAAAAATGGTTGCCTGAGGAGGCCTTACAAACAGCTATGAAAAGAAGAGAAGCAAAAGGCAAAGGAGAAAAGAAAAGATTTACCCATTTGAATGCAGAGTTCCAAAGAATAGCAAGGAGAGATAAGAAAGCCTTCCTCAGTGATCAATGCAAAGAAATAGAGGAAAACAATAGAATGGGAAAGACTAGAGATCTCTTCAAGACATTAGAGATATCAAGGGACTATTTCATGCAAATATGGGCTCAATAGGGGACAGAAATGGTATGGACTTAATAGAAGCAGAAGATATTAAGAAGAGTTTGCAAGAACACACAGAAGGACTATACAAAAAAGATCTTCATCACCCTGATAACCATGATGGTGTGATGACTCACCTAGAGCCAGACATCCTGAAGTGTGAATTCAAGGTGCCTTAGGGAGCATAACAAGAACAAAGTGGTGGTGATGGAATTCCAGCTGAGTTATTTCAAATCCTCAAAGATGATGCTGTGAAAGTGTTGCACTCAATATGCCAGCAAATTTGGATAACAGCAGTGGCCACAGGACTGGAAAAGGTCAGTTATCATTGCAATCCCAAATAAAGGCAATGCCAAAGAATGTTCAAATTATCACACATTTGAACTCACCTCACACACTAGCAAAGGAACACTAAAAATTCTCCAAGCTAGGCTTCAATAGTACATGAACTGAGAACTTCCAGATGTTCAAGTTGGATTTAGAAAAGGCTGTGGAACGAGAGATCAAATTTCCTACATCCCTTGGATCATAGAAAGAGAATTCCAGATATACAATTACTTTTGCTTTACTGAACATGCTAAAGCCTTTGACTGTGTGGATCACAACAAACTGTGGAAAATTCTTCAAGAGATGGGAATTCCAGACCACCTGACCTGCCTCCTGAGAAATCTGTATGCAGGTCAAGAAGCAACACTTAGAACTGGACATGGAGCAAAGGACTGGTTTCAAATCAGGAAAGGAGTACGTCAAGGCTGTATATTGTCACCCTGCTTATTTAACTTACATGCAGAGTACATAATGAGAAATGCCAGGCCTGGATGAAGCACAAGGTGGAATAGAGATTGCCAGGAGAAATATCAATAACCTTAGATTTGCAGATGACACCACCCTTATGGCAGAAAGTGAAGAGGAACTAAAGAGCCTTTTGATGAAAGTGAAAGAAGAGAGTGAAAAAGTTGGCTTAAAGCTCAACATTCAGAAAACTAAGATCATGGCATCCAGTCCCATCACTTCATGGCAAATAGATGGGGAAACAGTGGAAACAGTGGCTGACTTTATTTCCTTTGGCTTCAAAATAACTACAATGGTGACTACAGCCATGAAATTTAAAGACACTTGCTCACTGGAAGAAAAGCTATGACAAACCTGGTGGTGGTTTGGTTGCTAAGTCGTGTCTGACTCTTGCGACCCGATGGACTATAATCTACCAGGCTCCCTTGTCCATGGGATTTTCCAGGCAAGTATACTGGAGTGGGTTGCCATTTCCTTCTCCAGGGGATCTTCCCAACCCAGGGATTGAACCCGGGTCTCCCACATTGCAGGCAGATTCTTTACTGACTGAGCTATGAGGGAAGCCCATGACAACTAGACAGTGTACTAAAAAGCAGACTTTGCCAACAAAGGTCCATGTAATCAAAGCTATGGTTTTTCCAGTAGTCATGTATGAATGTGAGAGTTGGACATGAAGAAAGCTGAGCACAGAAGAATTGATGCTTTTGAACTGTGGTATTGGAGAAGACTCTTGAGAGTCCCTTGGACTGCTAGGAGATCCAACCAGTCCATCCTAAAAGAAATCATTGCTGAATATTCATTGGAAGGACTGATGCTGAAGCTGAAACTCCAATACTTTGGCCACCTGATGCAAAGAACTGACTCCTTAGAAATGACCCTGATGCTGGGATAGATTGAAGGCAGGAGGAGAAGGGGATGTCAGAGGATGAGTTGGTTGGATGGCATCACTGACTCCATGGACATGAGTTTGAGCAAGCTCCAGGATTTGGTGATGGATAGAGAATCCTGTGTGCCACAGTCCATGGGGTCACAAAGATTTGGACGCAGCTGAGTGACTGAACTGAACTGAACTGAACTGATAAATAAAAGCACCAATTTTTCCACTTAGATTATTTTTTGAACAGCAGAAATGTATTGCATCACAGTCTGGAGGGTGTAAGTGTGAAATCATGGTGTCAGCCTAGACATGTTCTCACTGAGAGCTCTAAGGGAAAATCCTTTCTTGACTCTTCAAGCTTCTGGTGTTTCCTGTCAAGCTTTTGCGTTCCTAGACTCTTAGATGTATGATTCCAATCACAAGGCCTTTCCCCTCTGTTTCCATATCACCTTCTACTTGTGTATGATTGTGTTCGTAACAGGTTCTCCTCTCTTATAAGGACCCTGCTCATACTAGATTAGGGGCCCTTCCTACTAGAGTATGACCTCATCTTAACTACAAGGACCCTATTTCCATGTAAGGTCACATCCTAGGTATTGGGAGTTACAACTCCAACATACCTTTTGGAGGGGGGAGACACCATTCAACTCATAACAATGGCTTTCTCTGTTTTTGCTTCTATAAGCATTAAAATGATAAAAATACTTGTGTGTACATATTTGTGTGTTCACATGGGTAAGTCTTTAAATAAGGTTTCAAAGAGGGATACTTGGGTCAAATAATATTTACCTTAATATATATCATACTGTTAAATTGTCTTCCCAAAAGGATTAATTCATTTGCTGTCCCTCAACAGTACATCTGAGAGCCTGTTTCCCTACATCCCTATGAACACTATTATATGATCTTATGTAGGGCAAAACATCTTAATAAAGAAGCAGGTAGAATAGTTTCCTCTTTTGGCTCTAAGGTAGCTTTGATTGTATCCTAAATCTTTCAAAATAAATTCTGCCAATTTCTTCCTATAATCCCTTCTTCCAAAGGGGCAAAAAAGCCTATCCCTTTGGTCTCAGTGTGAGACAGACTCATCCCTTATTTGCTCTCCTTTCAATTTGTCATCTTGTGCCGGGGTCCAGCCCCGGCTGATCCAGGGAGTTCGAAGCGGGGACGACGTCGGCGAGGATCAGGATACAATAGCTTCAGTTAGATATTAATTAGAGATATAAAGACTAATAGAATGAGGATAGCTCAGCAGGAAAATTCAGTGGAGAAAAGAGGCTGAGTAGCTTGGTTTACACGGGAGACCAATAAAATTTCAAGACAAGAAGTTTGCACCACTTACGTAGGCCGCAGGCGTCCTTCCGTTCTCCCGAAGGAGAGGAGACACTGAGGCCTCCCGGTCGGATCTTAGAAGCCCAGGCATAATTAGTAAGCATGGTGGGTTCCGCGCTCCAGATGGAGACTCAGCCAGAGTTTGAGAGAGAGAGAGACATGGGGAGACCAGTCTTTCAAGGAACTGATCCCAATTCTTTATTCTCCATGGTCTACTTTTATACACTTAGATGTTATGCAAAAGTCACACAGGATCAGCAGTCCTGAAGTCAGGTGCTTCATACAAATGTATACAGAGGTCTTAGGGGTGTTACATCATCTTCTGGCCAGGGGGCCTGCTGACAATTTATGACCGTCTCCTTGTGACAGCGGTCAGTCAACCAGGACACGTATTTCTCCAGGGGTGATTATTCTTAAAACAGACGCCACCCAAATAAAGTTACATTCCTATAGGGTGAGGGTGTAGTGGGTTTTAGTTAAGGAAAGAATTTACTTAGCCTAAGGTCTAACATGATTAATATCAAAGGCTAATACTTATTTCTTCTATATATTCATTAATGTGTGTAAGGGCAGGGGATGTGAAGACTTAGCAGTAAACATTGGCTCAACAAATGAAAAACCCTTCACCAATACAATTTCTAATCAGCCCACTATACTTATACTAATAATTTTCTAGCTTTTCTAAGGAACCTGTTTTTAGAAGGTTTAAAGCATCTCATGCCTCTCACGGTTGGGAGGCTGTGAGCAATCACATGTGGCCAGACAAGCCTGTCAGGCAGGCTAGAGAACCTTCAGAGGAGTTTGTAAGTTTGGAACACTCCTGTCACGCCCAGGAATTATTATTAACTGGAGCTCTAAGTTAACTCCTTCTCCGAAAGAGGTGGTGGGGGACAGCCCCCCGTAAAGTCAGAGGTGTAGGTGAGAGCACAAAATAGTAAAGTAGGCAGGCTCTGGTTATGGGGGTAGATGCTCGAGGATTTCCAGGGGGACTCCTGAGGCTCAATCCTGCCTTTGCGTATGTCGAGCCTCCTTCCTCATGACCTTTGCCATGGGCGGAGTGCCTCACGCTGGCCCCCAACAATCTTGGCTACTGTCCCAGCCCCAAACTATTTCCTTCCTCAACTATAAAACAAATAAAGAAAAATTAAAAGACAATAGCAACAACAAACCTCCTGGATACATTAGTGAATGTTTTTCTCAGGTCTTTAGGTTCCGTGATCTAAAATATGATCTATAAAGAGTTACATTTCTTTAACAAAAACTCTTTAAAATGTTAATTACTATCTTAAATACTTCTAATAGTTTTGAATAATAGAGTTTAAAACTTGGAAACTTATAAGAGTATATGAAGTAATTGTAAAAAATTTGCATAACTTACAGTACTTGATTTCAAGACATACTTCTTTTAAAAACTGGAAATAGAACTGCCATATGACCCAGCAATCCCACTACTGGGCATACACACTGAGAAAACCAGAATTGAAAGAAACGTGTACCCCAATGTTCATCACAGCACTGTTTATAATAGCCAGGACATGGAAGCAACCTACATGTCCATCAGCAGACAAATGGATAAGAGAGCCGTGGTACATATACACAATGGAATATTACTCAGCCATTAAAAAGAATGCATTTAAATCAGTTCTAATGAGGTGGATGAAACTGGAGCCTATTATACAGAGTGAAGTAAGTCAGAAAGAAAAACACCAATACAGTATACTAATGCATTTATGTGGAATTTAGAAAGATGGTAATGATAACCCTGTATGTGAGACACCAAAAGAGACACAGTAGTATATAACAGTCTTTTGGACTCTGTGGGAGAGGGAGAGGGAGAGGGTGGGATTATTTGAGAAAATAGCATTGAAACATGTATATTATCATATGTGAAACAGATATCCAATCCAGGTTTGATGCATGAGAAAGGGTGCTCAGGGATGGTGCACTGGGATGACCCAGAGGGATGGGATGGGGAGGGAGGTGGGAGGGAGGGTCAGGATAGGGAACACATGTACACCCATGGCTGATTCATGTCAATGTATGGCAAAAACCCAACAATATTGTAAAGTAATTAGCCTCCAATTAAAATATATTTTTAAAAAAAGACATACTATAAACTTCTGCAATCAAAACAGTATAATATTGACATAAGATTAGAACCATATCAGTGTAACAGAATAGAGAGCCCAGAAAAGACCCACATGGGTGTGGTTCCTTGATTTCTTGACAAAAGCACCAAAGCAATCCAGTAGTGAAGTAAATAGTCAAAGAAAGCTTGCTGGACAGCTGGATATCAATATGTTTAAAACATTCAACCTCGGCCCCTCCTAACATCATAAAATTAATTTCCTGTGGATCACAGACCTAAATGTAAATGATAATATTATAAATTTTTATGAGAAAACACATGTTAATTGACCACTTATTATTTAATAAGTACCATGATAGGTACTTTTAATTTACAACTGCCTGAGTGATAGTAGGTGAGAAATAAATCAACAGGAACAAAATCTCAGCTACTCTAGCCAAGGATAAACAGTTACTGGCTTTGTAGAAAATATATGGGGGTATTTGCTTTTCAACCTGAAGGGGTTGTATCTTTCATTTTGGACCACGATAGCTTTCCCTATCAAAGGATTATAAAAATTCCTTCAGATGGCACAGCACATGAAAACTGCTTTTTTTTTTTTCTAGTGAACTAGAGAATGTAGCATGTGTACATGAGGCACCAAGTTCTTAAAATAGAAAAGAAAAAAAAATATAGGTCCACATAGACAGAAACATATCAGGGACATATCATATATTAGTAGAGGGCTGGATAACAGAATTAGAATATCTGAGTGGAAGAGTCATCAACACAACACAGTTGAAAAAGACAAGAAACAAGTAATCAAGAGTGTATGATAAAAGAGACACAGCTTTTAGTCAAGGATCCTCAGTTGCTCCTTAATGAGGGGTAACGGTAAAGGTAAATGAACCCTTGGCTGGAAGATATTTACTCTTGCTGTTCCTAAGAAAGGCAAGATTAAGTTACTTCTCTTTAATGGAGGTTTTATTGGTCAAAAAATATCCTTTGTTGTCTATAAATCTCTTAGTCAAACATGCCATTCAAATGCCATCCAACATGAATAAGTGAACTGGATGATCCTCTTCTGACTTTTAATCAAGATTCTTATTCCTGGATAGAAGCACAGTAAATCATATACCTTCCAAATTTGTTTCTTTAAAAAGTGGATTATTTCATAATCTACTTAACTTACATGACCATTCTACAAGATGAATTTTTTACCCACAATTTACAGGAAAAAAATTAATTTCAGAAAGTATTATGCACCTTCATCAAGAAAAGATTACCCATCAGATCAGATCAGATCAGATCAGTCACTCAGTCGTGTCCGACTCTTTGTGACCCCATGAATCACAGCACGCCAGGCCTCCCTGTCCATCACCAACTCCCGCAGTTCACACAGACTCACGTCCATCGAGTCAGTGATGCCATCCAGCCATCTCATTCTCTGTCGTACCCTTCTCCTCCTGCCCCCAACCCCTCCCAGCATCAGAGTCTTTTCCAATGAGTCAACTCTTTGCATGAAGTGGCCAAAGTACTGGAGTTTCAGCTTTAGCATTATTCCTTCCAAAGAAATCCCAGGGTTGATCTCCTTCAGAATGGACTGGTTGGATCTCCTTGCAGTCCATAAGTAGTAGAAATAGGAAGTAAATATATAAATGGCATAGGTCTCTTTCCATACTAATTTTATCTAGATAGGCATCATATCTGTGAATGTTCTCTTAAACGCCTCATATTCACTTGCATGGGAACATATAAAACAAGTAACTATAATTAGAGTGGTGATGTAAACAATAGTTTTCAATAGTCCTTCTGTACCCAATCTCCTATCCATCCTTCCTCTACCAAGCCTGATTCCATCCTTGCCATCTTCTGTAGTCTTACTTAGTCCTGCTGTGTCAACTATTCCCCACCTCCCCAGCTCAGAAGCCTTGCTCCAATCTCTTTCTAAAAATTTCTAAGCATTTGTTGATTCTTCCTCCAGTCTTTTGAAATGACATAAACTCAACTGTTTTGTTTTTTTTTTTAATACCAGGCTTTTGATTGTCAAGTGCCTTTTATCTAAGCAGGTCCCTGTATTAAAAATGAAAGTTCTGGCTTCCAAAATTATTTGTCCATGATCTAGGTTTGTAGTAAAGGATAAAAAAATGGAAATGTTTATGGAAATCTTATTTTTAAACTTTTTATGACAATATGATTTTTTTCAGATTAACTAGGAGAGAAGCTCACATATCTGGAAAAGCTGGAAAAATTGGTACAAATATTATTATTTCGAGTTTTCTAGGTAGCTTTTTTGTTTGACTTAGGTATATAGGGAAGAAACCAACCAAATAACAACTTTCTCTTTATAAAAGCAAAACTACTGTTTTTATCAGAAGATATAATAAAAATGTATTTATCACTGATAAATGAAAATATCCAATTTCATTCAGTTTTCCATAACTAGTGATTCAGTTAAACTTCTTTTCAGTGACACAGTGCATTGATTGAAGACTGTTATATATAACTCTCACTTGAGGCATCTTTAAACCCCCTCCTGCTTTTCATGTCTAGACAAGTGTTACATGTAGGTGGGATCCATTTACATTTCTCCACTGGGGTTAGAGTTCAACTCTAGGGGTTAAGACAAACAATTATTACCAGTGAAAATTACTAAGTCCAACCACATAATTTATTTTAGATGGGCCTTTGTGGAATTAAATGATGGAAAAAAAAGTTTGGTCATGTTTATGCTTGAATACAAATAATTAAACAATAATTGGACAACAAAATGCCATATCTTAAACTCATTAATATTATTATAAACTCATCTCTATTAAAATTGATATTTTAAACTGATGACTTAAACAAAAACACTAAATTCTTTTGGATATTTTCTTTACAGAATCTTAAAACTTGGATACTTTTCAAAATTTGTAGTTTGTGTCAAGTTTTATACACCAGTATTACACCAAATTTTCTTTAATGCATAATGATAACATATCTTTATTATTTAATACTAATTTTTGCTTATAATTATCTTTGCCAGATGTGTGTTTTGATAGAGTGCTATCAGATTTCAGAAAATGACTGATGAAGGTATCAAAGTAATAAATTTGTATTGTTCAGCTAATTTTACATTTAATTTCCAGTGTTGAACAGGTGTTTCCAAATACAAAACTCTCATGTTTTAGGGTTTTTTTGGTTTCGTTTTTGTTTCTGATCTGGCATTCAATATCAGCTTCGTCGCTTGATTAAGATTCTGAAACTAGTAAGCCAGAAGTTACATTTTTTCCCCATATTAGCAAAGGGAAATTAGCAAATTCATGAAAATTTAGAGAACATGTTTAGTGCATTGTTTTTGTTTTATACTAACATTTAAAAGATAAGTATGGCAAATAGAAATATTTATTACAGTATAGTTTTCATTCCAAAAATCATATTTGTGTCAGAGTACTAAAATACAGTTGAGTTATCCAGTATAATAAATATATCTATTTTCCTTCAGACCATTAACTCAATGAAATTGATATTAATCATTATGTAGGAGTTTTAATTAATATTTTTTGGATTGTTATAAGACAACCTTCAATACAGTGTTCATAGCTCTGTGATGCCTGTTTCTTCATTCTGTTCATGATGTTGTCCTGCATCTTATAAAAAAATCTATTTTTGTCACTGAAAGGCAAATCACATTTCTTTAGAAAGACTGAGAAGTCACAATGGCAAGTAAGTTGAAAGAACTAAAAAAAGCCCAATACAAAGAGCTACTCTGTTTCTGAGACATACTGTTCTCTTTTGATTCAAAATGTAGGTACAGGCTTCACACCAGCACATGGTATGTTACCACTGTGAACAAAATTTTAGTTTATTCTGTGGATAAATTTTCAAGCTAGCAATAAAGGTTAGCTAGGTTAAATATTAAATGGGTTAACATTTTGAAATCCATCAGACTCTTTCAGTTTTATAAAATTTTAGTTCAGCAGTGGTGCTTCTATCATTTAGCTTTCTTAATATACTGTAAAGCAAACTAACCCCAAACTCAGTGGATTATAACAATAAGCTTTTATGTCTTGCTCATGCAACTGAGGCTTTTCTGGGGGGGTCATCTGATCTAGACTGGTCTTGATTGAGCTTGACTCCAATCAAGGTAAGGTTAAGGCCTGCTCCACATATCTCCTCTTGATCCAGAGACATAGGAACTAAAAGACAACATCCATAATGTGCAACAGTGAAACAAGGATGTGCTCACATTCCAAACTGGGTCAGTGGGAGACACATAACATTAGCTAGTTTAATAATTCTGAAATCCTGTTGAGCAAATGTTGCTCAGTTATTCTACCTGAATATTGAGAATGCTCTTGATTACACCCTCATAATATTTCCTGGGAGTGGTTCCATTGTTCTCTATAGGCCTTAGCTCCAAGATTCCTCATCTACCATCATCTTTCCTGATCTGTGTTAAAGACAACATTGAAAAATGTACCCTTCATGGCATAAAGACATTTTTTCAATCTGTTTCCAGCCAGTAGAAATTTAGATATTCAGCAGTCTTTTAAAAATCTCTGAGAGTGTGCGTCATTTGGATTTTCTATATATTAGCTTTTTTAACATGGCAACCTAATGCGTGAGCTATCAGATCAGATCAGATCAGATCAGTTGCTCAGTCGTGTCCGACTCTTTGTGACCCCATGAATCGCAGCACGCCAGGCCTCCCTGTCCATCACCAACTCCCACAGTTCACTCAGACTCACGTCCATCGAGTCAGTGATGCCATCTAGCCATCTCATCCTCTGTCATCCCCTGCTCCTCCTGCCCCCAATCCCTCCCAGCATCAGAGTCTTTTCCAATGAGTCAACTCTTCGCATGAAGTGGCCAAAGTACTGGAGTTTCAGCTTTAGCATCATTCCTTCCAAAGAAATCCCAGGGTTTATCTCCTTCAGAATGGACTGGTTGGATCTCCTTGCAGTCCAAGGGACTCTCAAGAGTCTTCTCCAACACCACAGTTCAAAAGCATCAATTCTTCGGCGCTCAGTCTTCTTCACAGTCCAACTCTCACATCCATACATGACCACAGGAAAAACCATAGCCCTGACTAGACGAACCTTTGTTGGCAAAGTAATGTCTCTGCTTTTGAATATGCTATCTAGGTTGGTCATAACTTTCCTTCCAAGGAGTAAGCATCTTTTAATTTCATGGCTGCAATCAACATCTGTCGTGATTTTGGAGCCCAGAAAAATTAAGTCTGACACTGTTTTCACTGTTTCCCCATCTATTTCCCATGAAGTGGTGGGACCAGATGCCATGATCTTCGTTTTCTGAATGTTGAGCTTTAAGCCAACTTTTTCACTCTCCACTTTCACTTTCCTCAAGAGGCTTTTGAGTTCCTCTTCACTTTCTGCCATAAGGGTGGTGTCATCTGCATATCTGAGGTTATTGATATTTCTCCCGGCAATCTTGATTCCAGCTTGTGTTTCTTCCAGTCCAGCATTTCCATGATGTGCTCTGCATATAAGTTAAATAAACAGGGTGACAATATACAGCCTTGACAAACTCCTTTTCCTATTTGGAACTAGTCTGTTGTTCCATGTCCAGTTCCAACTGTTGCTTCCTGACCTGCATACAAATTTCTCAAGAAGCAGATCAGGTGTTCTGGTATTCCCATCTCTTTCAGAATTGACTAAGAATCCTTCTCATTCCATGGCTTCTAATAATGAGCATCATTGCTCATTTATGCAACTGTGACTTGTTTGGGATTTGGGTGGTGTCCTCTGAGCCTGGCTCCAGGACTCACTGGGGTGAGGTCTGCTACACATGCCCTTAAATTCTTCACAGACCAGCAAGCTATCTAGTCTGACTCTTTTCATGTCAATGGCAGAAGATCAAGAAGACAAGACCAAATGTCAAAGAACATTTCAACCTCTCCTTTCATCATATCCGCTCACATTCCATTTGCCAAAGCATGACATATATACAAGTCCACAAGGAGTTTGAGAGAAACTAGATAAAGTTGGGGATCATAAAGGAAGCATTTACAAAAAAGTCACAATGCCCCAGTTGTGACTAAGATTCAATATTTGAAAAAGTTCCATGCAGAGTAAGACTTTGTCATGTGTTCATAGCAATTTATAATTTATAAAAGATCTACATATGTAACATGTCATTTGATCCTTATTACAATTTACTAAGGTAGATTGGACTGGTACCATTGTATATAATTTTACAAATGATTAACTTAAGTACAAAATGGCCAGAATGTGGCAGTTAGGATTCAAATCTTCTTGGCCATTGCTTGTCTGCTATAGCACACTGAATTTTCAGTAGCAATTTCCAAAAAAACAATTTCCTAAGCAAACAGCAATAATGGTAAAGAATGGGGAAGTTTCCACAGAAAAGCTTGTTCCTTCCTTCGTTAGTTTGTATCACCATGTCTGGTTGAATTTCCAACAGCTTTTTTTTTTTTTTTCCTGCTAGTTTTATCCCATAGCAATAGATACAGTCCTGGAATTTTCACACTCTCTCTTAAGGTTATCATCACATCCTGGTTTCTGGCTACTGATTTGTGTAGGTAACTACCATTCCATTTTGGCTATATATGAATTAACATGGTTTTCCTACTGGAATTCTTCCAGTAGATCTTTACAGTGTTTTCTACTTTTTAATAGCTAGAATGCATAGGTGGACACATCCAACTTTCTGGCTGCTTAATCTGAATAAATTTAGGACAGGATAATATTGGTGAATAATGTTGGCAAAGATAAAAGACTTTGTTTCAGATGCTTCCTCTCAATTTTTTTTTTAAATAGGCGAGATGACAAGAAACAGCTAAAAAGTAAATTTTTTAATAGTTCAAACCAATATCGAATATCTACTAAAATAATTTGCTTCCCAGAAAAGTATTTTAGCTTGTTCATATTGTTTGGAAGGACACATTTTTACTGTTTCCTTGTCTTACACAATTTACAGTTAGATTAGGAAACTCTTTAGAGTCATATTATTTGACCTTTTTGCCACTTGAATGACTAGTATCTTTTTCTACTAAGCACAAAGAAAAATAGAAGTTCATATTTTACTGTACTGAAATTTTTTGCTGCATATGCCTTTCTTACATGCTTCATGTGGTGCTGACATTTTCATAAAATTATGCATTCAAGAATAAAATTATTCAAGCAATTTCTTCAACTCACTTATTAACCAGCTAAATTCTGATGGAGACATTCCTAAGAAATAGAGGAATTAGAGCTAATGTGTGTGAGTTGATAAAAATTCATGAGAGTTATGTATAGGCACATTTAAAGAGAAAATAATGCTAAAGGTGAATGGAAGCCACATTCAGGTGATGAGTAATTTTACAAATGTGAATGTCATGAACAGTTTAGCAAGGTAAGCCCCAGGATATCAACACATGAACGCTGAGGAAATGTGTCCCATTTGCTTGCCACTCTTACTTGTAATGGATTTTTCTAAGTGCATCCTGAAGGCTTCCACTGAAGAACACACTCAAGGAAACTTAAAATTTGTGGTTGCTTGAGCAGAATAAAAAAAAAAAAATCCCATTGTAACTTCTGAAATGGAAGGTTAAGTAAATTTAAAGTGAGATCACTGCTTTATGCCATTGGTCTGAACATGATTTGGGGGGATTGGAGATAAGTGAAGCCTAAGGCTGATTTAGATGAATGACTCTTTGGAAGCTGAGCCTGAAGAAGTCGAATGAAATACCTAAGCAATAAAACTATAAAATGGCGCTGTGAAGTTATTTTGTTTTCCCTCCAAACTATCAAAGACTGAGAGGAAAAAAAATCTACTCAAGATACAAGGGATACCAATATGCCCATACTGGAAGTACACATAAATATATCGTCTCAGCCTGCTGATCAGCTTACTTCCAAGTGTATGGGGCAGTAAGTTTTCAGAGCATTTTGAAGCTGCTGTATGCTTTTTGGCTACAAATCTCAGCATTTTCCTTTTAATATATACTCTTCTATCATGCCATTTCAAGTATTTCTAGAAAAATTCTGTTTCTTAGAATAAAAATCATCTGCATTTAAAAATATTCCCCTTTCAGAATGCATTCTTTTCTTAGACATAGTTAATCATACAAAAGTCTTTCTCACATTGATGGCATCAAAATTCAGTGCTCACCGAAATGAATATTGAATACCTACCATATACAAAACGTTGTACTGTTTATTGCAAGGAATATGAAAAATGAAGGATACCTAATAGCTATTAATTTACTACGTATCAGGATAAATATAATACAAAATGCATTGTCTAGAATATTTCAATTAAATCTAACAACTTCCTTAATGTCAGGTACTGTTATGCTTCTTTATTTTATAGTCAGAAACCTAAAGTAACATCTTTTTTAATAGACTGTGTAAAAAGTAGAATCTAAGCCATCAAGGTCCAGAGTCAGCACTTTTAAATGATTTTAAGTTTTAGTTTACAACTAGTGAGGATGGTGGGTGAATAAGACAAAGACTCATAGCACAGGATGACTAGTACCAACTAAGGGTGTGAAAGTGAAAGAAAAGTGAAAGCGAAGTGGTTCAGTCATGTCCGACTCTTTGCGACCCCGTGGACTGTAGCCCACCAGGCTCCTCCATCCATGGGATTCTCCAGGCAAGAATACTGGAGTGGGTTGTCATTTCCTTCTCCAGGGGATCTTCCCAACCCAGGGATCGAACCAAGGTCTCCCACATTTAACCTTTAAGCCAACAGGGAAGTCCCTAAGGGTGTATTACTCAACAAATCAGACTCCTGAATAAGGTCATGTTGGTATCAAATAGCCAGAATAAAGTGGCCAAGTGCTGACGTGCCAATTTAGCAGGAAATTCAGCTTTCTACAAAGGTTTCCATTTACAAATATTTCAAAGAATCAGCAGGTTTGCTTATACTTCCCACGCTCTTTCAGGCACCAGCTTCTACCTGCCAGAAGTGTGCCAATGGATAAGGCTGCATTCTGCATCAACTAAACATCCCTCTATGTTCCAGTCATCTGTGCTCTGGCATGAATATCAGTCTTGGACAGTTATACTCTCTGATCACAGTGTAGAAGTCCTGGCCACAACACCAAGATGAGATTCTGAACAAGCTGATGAGCCACACACCCTCTTATTGCATTCATGTCCACCATTTGTCACTAGGGTGTATCTCCCCTGCTTTTTCAAAATGGAAGTGATTTGATAAGTTACAATAGAACATATTTAGTTATGCCTAGTCAGCAGGACTCCACAGAAAACCTGACAGGGCTTCATTGATATAGTCCTTTAGTTTTAATATCATTTTGAATCTTCAGAAGGCATTTAGGCATTGTGTGTGTGTGTGTGTGTATGTGCAATTCACATGATGCACAGAGGTATCAAGGTAGGAAACTGATGCAGCAGGATTTCCCTAGTTGGCCTCCACACCAAAGGTAGCTCTCATACTGAGCCCCCTATTTCATAGTTTATCTCTTCTTAACAGTGACCGCTGCCTCTTTTCCCAATTGGGTTTTGAAGAGTATTACCTCAGCTTTTCAGACATTTAAATATTTTCAATTATGGTCTGTGGAAGAAGAGTTATGACCTTAATTAAGCGGTTTTAGTAAGACGTGCCCAGTGGCTGGGTGGTAAAGTATTCACCTGCCAATGCAGGAGATGAGGGTTCATTCCTTGATCCGGAAAGATTCCCTGGAGAAGGAAATGGCAACCCTCTCCAGTATCCTTGCCTGGAGAATTCCCTGGACAAAGGAGCCCGGTGGGCTACAGTCCATGGGGTCGCAAAGAGTCAGATATGACTTTAGTTCAGTTCAGTTGCTCAGTCGAGTCTGACATTTTGCAACCCCATGAATTGCAGCACACCAGGCCTCCCTGTCCATCACCAACTCCTGGAGTTCACTCAAACTCATGTCCATCAAGTCGATGATGCCATCTAGCCATCTCATCCTCTGTCATCCCCTTCTCCTCCTGCCCCCAATCCCTCCCAGCATCAGAGTCTTTTCCAATGAGTCAACTCTTCGCAGAGTTTCAGCTTTAGCATCATTCCTTCCAAAGAAATCCCAGGGTTGACCTCCTTCAGAATGGACTGGTTGGATCTCCTTGCAGTCCAAGGGACTCTCAAGAGTCTTCTCCAACACCACAGTTCAAAAGTATCAATTCTTCAGTGCTCAGCTTTCTTCACAGTATAACTCTCACATCCATACATGACCACTGGAAAAACCATAGCTTTGACTAGACGGACCTTTGTTGGCAAAGTAATGTCTTTGCTTTTGAATATGCTATCTAGGTTGGTCATAACTTTCCTTCCAAGGAGTAAGCGTCTTTTAATTTCATGGCTCCAATCCCCATCTGTTGTGATTTTGGAGCCCAGAAAAATAAAGTCTGACACTGTTTTCACTGTTTCCCCATCTATTTCCCATGAAGTGATGGGACCAGATGCCATGATCTTCGTTTTCTGAATGTTGAGCTTTAAGCCAACTTTTCACTCTCTTTCACTAGACATGACTTAGTGACTAAAGAACAACAGCACAGATCACAGTCTAGATAAGTTAACTAAGAATGTTTAAGGGTTGGAGCCAGGCATCAGTATTATTTTTTAATTGAAATTTAGTTTATTTGCAATGTTAATTGCAATAAAACTGTGTCTTATCCACTGGCACAGTTTGTGGTGTACGGCAAAGTGATTTATATATATATCGGAGAAGGCAATGGCACCCCACTCCAGTGCTCTTTCTTGCTTGGAAAATCCTTGGACAGAGGAGCCTGGTAGGCTGCAGTACATGGTGTCGCTAAGAGTCGGACATGACTGAGCGACTTCACTCTCACTTTTTACTTTCATGCATTGGAGAAGGAAATGGCAACCCAGTCCAGTGTTTTTGTCTGGAGAATCCCAGGGACCGGGGAGCCTGGTGGGCTGCTGTCTCTGGGGTCCAACAGAGTTGGACACGTCTGAAGTGACTTAGCAGTATGTGTGTATATACACACACACACACTCATAGACTCTCATTCTTTTTCATATTTTCCCATTTTTCCATTATGGTTTATTATAGCATATTGAATATAGTTCCTTGTGCTATGCAGGAGGACCTTGTTGTTTTTCTATTTTATATATAATAGTCTATATCTGCTCATCTCAAACTCCTACTAATTTATCCCTCCCCCAGCCACTTTCCTTTTTGGTGACCATAAATTTGTGTTCTATGTCTGTGAGTCTCTTTCTATTTTGCAAATAAGTTCATTTGTATCTTTTTTTTTTTTTAGATTCCACATATAAGCAATATCATATGATATGATATTTGTCTTTTTCTGGCTTACTTCACTATGATATCTCTAGGACCAACTATGTTGCTGTGAATGGCATTATTTCATTCTGTTTTATGGCTGAGTAATATTCCTGACCTATATGCAGGTCAGGAAGCAACAGTTAGAACTGGACTTAAAACAACAGACTGGTTCCAAATAGGAAAAGGAGTACGTCAAGGCTGTATATTGTCACCCGGCTTATTTACCTTATATGCAGAGTACATCATGAGAAATGCTGGGCTGGAAGAAGCATAAGCTGGAATCAAGATTGCCGGGAGAAATATCAATAACCTCAGATATGCAGATGACACCACCCTTATGGCAGAAAGTGAAGAGGAACTAAAAAGCCTCTTGATGAAAGTGAAAGTGGAGAGTGAAAAAGTTGGCTTAAAGCTCAACATTCAGAAAACAAAGATCATGGCATCTGGTCCCATCACTTCATGGGAAATAGATGGGGAAACAGTGTCAGAGTTTATTTTTCTGGGCTCCAAAATCACGACAGATGGGGATTGGAGCCATGAAATTAAAAGACGCTTACTCCTTGGAAGGAAAGTTATGACCAACCTAGATAGCATATTCAAAAGCAGAGACATTACTTTGCCAACAAAGGTTCGTCTAGTCAAGGCTATGGTTTTTCCTGTGGTCATGTATGGATGTGAGAGTTGGACTGTGAAGAAGGCTGAACACCAAAGAATTGATGCTTTTGAACTGTGGTGTTGGAGAAGACTCTTGAGAGTCCCTTGGACTGCAAGGAGATCCAACCAGTCCATTTTGAAGGAGATCAACCCTGGGATTTCTTTGGAAGGAATGATGCTAAAGCTGAAACTCTAGTACTTTGGCCACCTCACGCGAAGAGTTGACTCATTGGAAAAGACTCTGATGCTGGGCGGGATTGGGGGCAGGAGGAGAAGGGGACGACAGAGGATGAGATGGCTAGATGGCATCACTGACTCGATGGACATGAGTCTGATTGAACTCCGGGAGTTGGTGATGGACAGGGAGGCCTGGCATGCTGCAATTCATGGGGTCGCAAACAGTCGGACATGACTGAGTGACTGAACTGAACTGAACTGAATATTCCATTGTATATATGTATCACATTTTCTTTATACATTCATCTGTTGATGATCCCTAGGTTGCTTCCATATCCTGGCTGTTATAAATAGTGCTGCTATGAACATTGGGATGCATGTATCTTTTGAATTAGAGTTTTCTCCAGATATATGCTGAGGAGTGGGATTGCAGGAGCATATGGTAGGTCTATTTTTAGTTTTTTGATGAACCTCCATACTGTTCTCCACAGTGGCTGCAGCAATTTACATTCCCACAAACAGTGTAGGTGGCTTCCCTTTCCTCCACACCCTCTCCAGCATTTATTGTTTGCAGACTTTTTGATGATGCCCATTCTGACTGGTGTGAGCTGAAAACTCAGTATAGTTTTCATTTGCAGTTCTGTGATAATTAGCCATGTTGCACATCTTTTCATGCTAGGCATCAGTATTTTTAAAGATATACAAGGGATACTATTGTGTAGATAAGTTTGAAAACCATAATACTTAGCCATATTTCCCCAGAAAAAATTAGTCTATGCCAATGTAAATGTGTAGGTGCAAATGTTGATCATATTTACTTATGGCATAAGGACTAAAATTCATCTCTCTCTCTATCATCTATGTTATATGTAGGATGGCTTTTGATTTTAACTGTCAACAGCATAGGGCTTCCCTTGTGACTCAGCTGGTAAAGAATCCACCTGCAATGCGGGAGACCTAGGTTTGATCCCTGGGTTGGGAAGATCTCCTGGAGAAGGGAAAGGCTACCTACTCCAGTATTCTGGTCTGGAGAACTCCACGGACTGTATAGTCCATGGGATCACAAAGAGTTGGATACGACTGAGTGACTTTCACTTTCACTTTCATCAACAGCATAAAAACTTCAGGGTTTGTGAAAATAACCTGTTTAATTAATAAAGAACTAGAAGGATTCCAAGAAGGATATTTTACCCTATTTATTGACTCCTCAAAGACTTCCTGCAGAAGGAAATAATTGAATATATATTTGAACATGGCTAGGATTTCCATCTTCAGTCACCCTAGTACAGTTTATTGGGTATTGTTTGTTTTTTATTTATAGCCTAGTATTTATTTTAACACTTTATTTCAGATTTCAAAGGCTGAGAATTAGTGGAGGAGACCCTAACAAAACCTAATTACCATCCCATTTTTTTAGAGTGTTAAGGGCTCACTACTGGGCTAATGGATACACACACGCATTTTCAGCAAGCCAGCATAAAGGACTGTCTGTGTTAGGTGTTCCTCGGGGAGCAAGTGGCTGCAACAAATCAGAGGCAGAAGTATTTCCTTCAAGAGAAGCAGTCATAACAAGAGCAAAATCAAAATAGCTCAGCTTCCTCTAGAAACAGCAAACAGAAAACCCACTAGATGTATGAAAAGATTCTACAGGTCAGATGTAAGAAACCTCATGGAATTTTCAGAGTAAATACTTCTTTCTAAAAGTGAAAGACCAGTGTTAGACTCTCAGCATAGAGGTCATTGCCTCCTAGTACTTAAGATGCACTCAATAAATATTTGTTGAAGTGAGTAGGGTTTTGATATAGATTTGCAGCAAGAGAGGAAAAGAGAGAGGAACAAAGGAAGGAATAGGGAGGGAAGCAGGGAGAGAGAGAATTTTAGATAATATTTCTTTTTCATTCATTTTCCTAGGCAGTTGGGTCAAGGTAGCAATTTTCATCTCTTGATCCCCACGCTGTAGCCTATTATTGGAAACATAAAAAAAAAAACTAAAAAACTAAAAAATTCTTCTTGAATAAATTCCTAAATAAAAATCTATGAATTTCATGAAACTAGTACTCACTAACCCAAAGAAAAGACACTTGTCGATCAAGAATGATAGCATGAATGTGAAAAGTTTAAGATATTTAAAAATATTGTGGAGGCAGTGGAGACCATTGTACACTATGGGGTCCTCAATTGTATTCTACTGGGGGTTCACCATCCAACCAAACACCCACAGAGGATTTCATTTGAGTAAGCAAATATGGTATGTATTAAAGTAATTTTTGAAAGTCTTTAAGGTATTCCTTATGGCCATATATGCACACATATATGGTCAACATTGGTAAATATTTTATGAACATGTGAAAGTGTGCTTAAAAACCTACTGTGAATTCCACTGAAGCATGAATAAAATCAAACTTGGTATAGTACCTAAGTAATTGATGCTTTTGAACTGTGGTGCTGGAGAAGACTCTTGCAAGTCCCTTGGACTGCAAGGAGATCCAACCAGTCCATTCTTAAGGAGATCAGCCCTGGGATTTCTTTGGAAGGAATGATGCTGAAGCTGAAACTCCAGTACTTTGGCCACCTCATGCGAAGAGTTGCCTCGTTGGAAAAGACTCTGATGCTGGGAGGGACTGGGGGCAGGAGGAGAAGGGGAGGACAGAGGATGAGATGGCTGGATGGCATCACCAACTCGATGGACATGAGTTTGAGTGAACTCCGGGAGTTGGTGATGGACAGGGAGGCCTGGTGTGCTGCAGTTCATGGGGTCACAAAGAGTCAGACTCGACTGAGCAACTGAACGGAACTGAAGAACTATATGTACTATTTCTTGCCTGTGTCTCAGGTTGTGTTTACTCTTTCTCTTTAATTAATCTTTTTATTTAAGTGTAATTGACTTATGCTTCAGTTAAAAATATTCGACCTATAAGAGCTTCCCAGGTGGCTCAGTGGTAAAGAATTCAGCTACCAATGCAGTAGACGCAGGTGACAAGAGTTTGATCCCTGGGTCAGGAAGATCACCTGGGGGAGAAAATGGGAACCCACTCCAATATTCTTGCAGAGAAAATCCCACAGACAGAGGAGTCTGGTAGGCTACAGTCCATGGGGTCACAAAGAGTCAGATACACCTGAGCAATTCAGCATGAATTCAACCAACCTACAACACAGTGTTATTTCTGGGTGCACAACACAACATAGTGACTCAATATTTACAGGTTTTATTCTCTTGAATAAAGACTCTGAGACAGTTTAGTGTTCAATATGTTAATTAAGGAACACAATTGAGATTATCACCTGTAGAAAGGAACAGAAAAAAAGCAAGATTAAACAGAGGGAGAAACAGAGCTCTGATACAAGCCTGACACTCAGTCAATCCCATGGGATCCTCCAGACACTATATCCAGTCTTCAGAGTTGTCTTGCATTGAGCTGAAATGATTTGGCCTTTGTACACATGTCTTGATATGACATAAAAGATGGGACCACCTTGAGAAAGGGATGTGTTGAGTGGGGCAGCTCTCTGCCTCTGAAGTGACCCCTGAAAGGGTTGAGAACAAAAGGCTTTCCTCCCCTGATTCCTTGCTTTCCCCAAACACTGGCTTTCCATCCAATTCTGCTAAGGGTCCGATTATGCTTTATTGCATTTATTGGGTTTCTTTGTGGCTCGGATGGTAAAGAATCTGCCTGCAATGCTAGAAACCTGGGTTCGATCCCTAGATCAGGAAGATCCCTGGAGAAGGGAATGGCAACCCACTGCAGTATTCTTGCCTGGAGAATTCCATGGACAGAGGAACCTGGCAGGCTACCATCCATGGGATTGCAAAGAGTAGGACACGATTGAGTGACTAACACTTTCACTTTCACCTATGTCTTAGATCATGCTTTATGTAGGTTTGTTTTGTTTTGTTTTGTTTTGCTTTGTCTTCCCAGTTTGAAAGTAAGCTACCTGAGGGCACTGAGCTTGCCAATTTTGTCACCGAATTTTCCCTATTCCTCAGTGTAGGCATTTTGTATATCTTTATTGAATGAATTAATCTTCAGTTGACTTTGCTTATTACATTCATATCTTTTAATGTCTTTTCTTACACTTTCTATACTTGATAGGTCAGAGTTTATAAGGAGTATGATAAAGGCCACAGCCATAATGGAGGTTCATCAAATTTTCCTTTTATTTCTAGGAGGATTGTTTCTTCTGTATTTCACAGTTATTTCCTTTGTCACATAAAACTCTATTACTGCTATAAGTAATTCACACATCATTTTTTATGGTACCAAAATATTTTTTTGTCATATTTAATGCATTTGGCTTTTAATTTCACTCTTCCTGATACTGAATTTGTTACATCGATGTTCCTGATGTATCTTTGTAAATGACCTACAACTATCTGAAAGTTTGTAGGATTTTCTCTCAACTTAGAACTCTGGAATATGTTCAATTAGAAAGGTTAAATTTTCTTCAGTTCAGAGGCATTTCTCTATGTATATATTCAACATATATGCACTAAAAGATACATACATGATGGTAATACAGTCACACAGACTTGAAGACAAATATTGCCATCCAAACAGTGAAAGTGAAAGTTGCTCAGTCATGTCTGACTCTTTGCAATCCCATGGACTATACAGTTCATGGAATTCTGGAGTGGATAGCTTTTCCCTTCTCCAGGGGCTCTTCCCAACCCAGGGATCAACCCAGGTCTCCCACATTGCAGGCAGATTCTTTTCCGGCTGAGCCACAAGGGAAGCCCAAAAATACTGGAGTGGGTAGTCTATCCCTTTTCCAGCAGATCTTCCTGACCCAGGAATCAAACTGGGGTCTCCTGCCTTGCAGGTGGATTCAATCCAAACAGTCTGTAGTTATTAGGTTGTCCTGTGAACAAGAAAGAAATGTTAATGGGCCAAAGAACTCAACAGTCATTTCTCCAAAGAAGACATACAGATGACTAACAAACACATGTAAAGATGCTCAACATCACTCATTATTAGAGAAATGCAAATCAAAACCACAATGAGGTACCATCTCGTGCTGGTCAGAATGGCTGCTATCCAAAAGTCTACAAACAATAAATGCTGGAGAGGGTGTGGAGGAAAGGGAACCCTCTTACACAGTTGGTGGGAATGCAAACTAATACAGCCACTAAGGAGAACAGTGTGGAGGTTCCTTAATAAACTGGAAATAGAACTGCCATACGACCCAGAAATCCCACTTCTGGGCATACACACTGAGGAAACCAGAATTGAAAGAGACACGTGTACCCAAATGTTCACCTCAGCACTGTTTATAATAGGCAGGACATGGAAGCAACTTAGATGTCTGTCGGTAGATGAATGGATAAGAAAGTTGTGGTAATATACACAATGAAATGTTATTCAGCACTATAAACAGCACATTTGAATCAGTTCTAATGAGGTGGATGAAACTGGAGCCTATTATACAGAGTGAAGTAAGTCAGAAAGAAAAACACCAATGCAGTATATTAATGCATATAAATGGAATTTAGAATGACAGCAACAACAACCCTATACATGAGATAGCAAAAGAGACACAGATATAAAGAACAGACTTTTAGACTCTGTGGGAGAAGGTGAAGGTGGGATGATTTGAGAGAACAGTATTGAAACATGTATATTACCATGTGTGAAATAGATGATCAGCCCAAGTTTGATGCATGAAACAGGGCACTCAAAGCCGGTGCACTGGGCCAACCCAGAGAGATGGGATGGGGAGGGAGATGGGAGGCAGGTTTGGGATAGTGGACACATGTACACCTGTGGCTGATTCGTGTCAATGTATAGCAAAAACCACCACAATATTGTAAAATAATTAGCCTCCAATTAAAGTAAATTAATTAATTTTTTTAAAAGAAAGAAATTTTCAGATGTGGTGAAAAAAAAAAAAAAAACCTCTTTATTTCTTTCCTGGCATTGTTACTCAGTTATATTCCAGCTAGCCAAAATAAGATTCACATGAAGATTTTAAGAATGAGAAGGAAAGGCATGGAATTAAAGGAATGATTGTATTGTATACTTTGAACCACTAAAAAAAATTAGGTGTTTATTACATTTTATGTAAGCATAAAAACAATATAAAAAGTCACAAGGGAAAAGACTGATATATTTGAATAACAGCAGTGAACGTGTAAGCTTTTGTGTTATAAAATCATAAATCCATATGTAAAACTAGGATCTGTTTGGAGCAAAGAGTTCAGTATAAGTGTTGGAAGATAAAATTGAAGAAACCTTCTGAAAGGACAGAATAAATACTTTATGAAATTGAATAATAAAAGAAGTAGTAAAGATAATAATAGCTAACACAAATATAGCACTTCATATGTACAGGCCCATTCTAAGTACTTTTCATTAACCTATCAATTCTCTTTATTCATTTAATTGAAGCTCCAGATTAGGGAAGCAAAGACAATTTTGAAGGAAATAACACAAGAAGTTTTCTATTACTGAAAGATACATTTTCCATCAAGTACTTAAAAGTAATAAGATCCAAAGCAAAGCACACCCATATTTTACTGTACTTGCTCCAGATTTTTTTAAAGAAATAAAGCATGACTTGAAATTCCTGATTATCCATCTTCAAACTCATTTCTCTCCATCATTCTTCCTTTCTCAGAATAAACCACCACCTGGATTTAGTGGTACAAAATCAGTCATGATTTTATGCTACGATTAAGGAAATATTTATCCCCAAGCAATTGATTTCCTTTTTTCTATTTGGATGTAAATTCCTTATTTCTATAATTTTCTACAACTTCTGTATTTTGTTCAATATTGTATTCTTGAGTTTTATCAATGCCAAGAATTTTAATACTTGCTTGTAAATTTTAAATACTTAGGCTGAAAGCAAATTGCCCTGAAAAGATTTGTGTTTGTTTCTTCCTGGTGCTTCAGCAGTGGCATCAGGCTAAAATTATTTATTCTTTCTTTTGCTCTGTCTCTCTCTCTCTCATTGAGAATTCTTGAATCACTTAAATAGTGAAAAAATTGAGCTCCAACCTCTTTAGAAGGCAGGCTTGTGATTTTAATTTAAATGGGAAAATGTCTAACCTCTTACCTATCTGTACTCTGAGCCCAAGCCAAGACAGAGAAACTTCTTTGCCATGTGCCTGAGACAGAATTTTTTGACCTACATTTTGTTGAGTGAGTAGTCTTTGAAAATTTTGGCTTTATTTATTGCTTCCATTTGCCATTTCTATGAACCATAGGATGATTTCCTTTCCTTTGGGTTTAAAAAATCTGCAAAACCACATCATGAAGTCATTGGACTCAATCTTCTCTCTAGTTTTTTTTTGTTTGTTTGTTTAATCTTATTGAAGTATAGGTGATTTACAATGTTGTCTTTAATGTCTGCTGTATAGCAAAATGCAAAATGACTCAGACGTGTGTGTGTGTGTGTGTGCACGTGTGTGTGTATACATTCTTTTTAGTATTAATTTTCATTATGATTTATCACAGGGCATTAAATAGTGTTCCCTATAGGACCTTATAGGACATCCCTGTAGCTCTAATGGTAAAGAATCTGCGTGCAAGGTAGCAGACCAGGGTTTGATCCCTGGGTCGGAAAGATCTCTGGAGAAGGGAATGGCAATCCACTCCAGTATTCTTCCTGGAGAATCCCATGGATAGAGAAGCCTGGTGGGCTACTGTCCACAGGATCTCAAAGAGTTGGACATGACTGAGTGACTAAACCACCACTGAGTGAGTAAACCACTTATTCATTCCATATATAATCGTTTGCATCTGCTGGTCCCAAACTCCCAATCGTTCCCTCCCCCATTCTCCCTCTCCCTTGGCACCCACAAGTCTCTTTTTCATATCTTTGAGTCTGCTTTTGTTTCATAGATAGATTCATTTGAGTTATATTATTGAGTCTACAGGAGAAGGCAATGGCACTCCACTCCAGTACTCTTGCCTGGAAAATCCCATGGATGGAGGAGCCTGGTAGGCTGCAGTCCATGGGGTCACTAAGAGTTGGGCACGACTGAGCGACTTTACTTTCACTTTTCACTTTCATGCATTGGAGAAGGAAATGGCAACCCACTCCAGTGTTCTTGCCTGGAGAATCCCAGGGATGGGGGAGCCAGGTGGGCTTCCGTCTATGGGGTCGCACAGAGTTGGACACGACTGAAGCGACTTAGCAGCAGCAGCAGCAGTCGCAGCATAGAGTTTACATATAAGTGATATCATATAGTATTTGTCTTTCTCTCTGACTTACTTCACTTAGTATGATAATCTCTAGGTCCATCCATGTTGCTGCAAATGGCATTATTTCATTTTTTTAAAAGGCTGAGTAACATTGCATTGTATATACATACTACGTCTTCTTTATCCATTCATCTGTCAATGGAAATTAAAATTGTTTCCATGTCTTGGTTATTTGTAAATAGTGCTGCTATGAACATAGTGGTAGATGTATCTTTTGAACTGGTAGGTTTTTGTCTGTTTATATGCCTAGTAGTGGGATTGCTGGATCATATGGCAACTCTATTTTTAGTTTTTTGAGTGAACTCCATACTGTTTTTCATAATAGCTGCACCAATTTACATTCTTACCAACAGTGTAGAAGTGTTCCCTTTTCTCCACACCCTCTCCAGAATTTATTATCTGTAGAATTAATGATAACCATTTTGACTGGTGTGAAGTGGTACCTCATTGTTGTTTTGATTTGCATATCTCTAATAATTAGTTATGATGAACATCTTTTCATGTGCCTATTGGACACCTGTATGTTTTCTTTGGAGAAATGTCTATTGAGGCCTGCTGCCCATTTTTTGATTGGGTTGTTTGATTTTTTGTTCTTGAGTTATATCACCTGTTTGTATTGAACACATTTTGGAAATTAAGCCCTTGTCATCACCTCATTTGCAAATATTTTCTCTCATTCTGTAGGTTGTCTTTTGTTTTGTTACTGGCTTCTTTTGCTATGCAAAAGCTTATGAATTTGTTTAGGTCCCATTTGTTAACTTTTGTTTTTATTTCTATTGCCTTGGAAGACTGACCTAAGAAAACATTAGTATGATTTGTGTCAGTGAGTATTTTGCCTATATTCTCTTTCAGAGTTTTATGGTGTCTTATCTTATATTTAAGTCTTTAAGTCATCTCGAGTTTATTTTTGCATATCGTATGAGGGTCTGTTTCAACTTCATTGATTTATATGCAGCTAACTTTCCCAACACCACATACTAAAGAGACAGTCTTTTCTCCATTGTATATTCTTGCCTTCTTTGTCAAAGATTAATCATCCATATGTGTGTGGGTTTGAGAGGGATCAGTATAAGTTCTTTATAAATTTGGTAGAATTTGCCTGTGAAGCCATCTGATACTGGACTTGTTTGTAGGGAGGTTTTGTTTTGTTTTATTACAGATTCTATGTCTATTCAACTATTCTCTTTTATTTTTGTATTTCTTCAGTGTCAGTTGTTATTTCTACTTTTTATTTTTTATTTTGTTTATTTAGATTTTCTCTCTTCTTGATAAACCTGGCCAGAGGATTGTCAATTTTGTTTACCCTTTCAAAGAAGTAGCTCTTTGTTTTATTGATTTTTTTTCTATTTTTGAATCTCTTTTATTTCCTCTCTGACCTTTATTATCTCTTTCTATCAGCTGACTTCACTTTTTGTTTTTCTTCTTTATTCTGATTCTTTTAGGTGGTGGATTAGATTGTTTATTTGAGATGTTTCTTGTTTCTTAAGGAAGGCCTGACTCACTGTGAATTTCCTGCTATGAACTGCTTTTGCTGCATCCCAAACATTTTGTATTGTGTTTTCATTATCATTTGCCTCAAAGTATTTTTTTAATTTTATTTTATTTTTAAACTTTACAATATTGTATTAGTTTTGCCAAATATTGAAATGAATCCGCCACAGGTACACCCTGTGTTCCCCATCCTGAACCCTCCTCGCTCCCCATACCCTCCCTCTGGGTCGTCCCAGTGCACCAGCCCCAAGTATCCAGTATCGTGCATCGAACCTGGACTGGCGACTCGTTTCATACATGATATTATACATGTTTCAATGCCATTCTCCCAAATCTCCCCACGCTCTCCCTCTCCCACAGAGTCCATAAGACTGATCTATACATCGGTGTCTCTTTTGCTGTCTCGTACACAGGGTTATTGTTACCATCTTTCCAAATTCCATATATATGTGTTAGTATACTGTATTGGTGTTTTTCTTTCTGGCTTACTTCATTCTGTATAATAGGTTCCAGTTTAATCCATCTCATTAGAACTGATTCAAATGTATTCTTTTTAATGGCTGAGTAATACTCTACTGTGTATATGTACCACAGCTTTCTTATCCATTCATCTGCTGATGGGCATCTAGGTTGCTTCCATGTCCTGGCTATTATAAACAATGCTGTGATGAACATTGGGGTACACGTGTCTCTTTCCCTTCTGGTTCAAAGTATTTTTTTAATTTCTTCTTTGAGCTCATTATTGACTGTTTGTTTGTTTGTTTTTGTATCATGTTATTTAACCTCCATGTAATTTTTTTCTTGCTTCTTTTTCTGTGATTGATTTCTAGTTTTATGCCACCATGGTTAGAAAATATGCTTGAAGTAATATCTTTACTCTTAAATCTGTTGAGACTTGTTGTGTGCCTTAGTATGTGGTTAATCCTAGAGAATGTTCCATGTGCACTTGAAAAGAATGTATTCTGCTTTTTGGGGGATGTACATCCTGTAAAATATCAATTAGGTCTCACTGTTCTATTTTATCAGTTAGCATCACTATTGTCCAATTGATTTTTTGTCTCAAAGATCTGTTCATTCATGTGAGTGGGATGTTAAAGTCTCCTATTATTGTATTCCCATCAATTTCTACCTTTCTGTCTATTTTCTGTATAATGGGTGCTCTTATGTTGGGTGCATATATATGGATGAGCTCTCACCAGTTTTCATTTCCTTCAAAAATGCCCATTTCTGGATGATTTGTGGTAGAGGAGATTTCTATATCACTAAAAAATGGAGTTAGAAGATACCCCCAGACTTGCATTTATCTATTCATCTGGTTCCATGTGACTTCTTCCATTGTAATAAATTTTGCTAGTAATCCCTTACTAAAATCGGGATGAAATATTTCAGTTGAGATTCCAAAGAATGGAGTCAACAACATTCTTTGCTAATTAATAATTTTGTTGTTTATTAAGCATTTTAAATTTAGTATCTATATGAAGGAAGATGTGAGAATATGATGTTGTTTTGTTGTTTTTTCAAGTCAAATTTTTCAGTCGTTTAGTGTTAGCTATAGATGGATACCACACAGAACTCACTCACCCTAGGAAAAAAAAAATTTGCCCAGCTGCTGCAATCACAGTCAGCAGACAGACCCCTACTGTCAGGTGCTTCACAGTTTGCATTCGTTGCTGAGAAGTCCCTTAACCAACGCCCCATTCTTCCCTGAGCAGCACATATCTGGTATAAAGGCCTGGCCATTTCTGCCAAACTCAGCAAACTGGGCAGTCTTTACTGCAGAGCTTCCTGCTGAGATGACTGAGAATGGTCAGGCCATCACAGTTTTTCTCCCCACGTCCATCTTGTTTCCTCTCTCTTCCCTTCATAGACATTTATTTGTAATAAACGTTTCATCTGAAACACTGTTCCAGCATCTATTTCTGAAGAAACCAAGCTATGACAGTTGTTTAGGCAATTTCTTCTTCACTACTTCTTTTCTTTTTTAAATTTAATTGGAGGCTAATTACTTTACAATATTGTAGTGGTTTGCGCCATACATTGACATGAATCAGCCATGGGTGTGCATATGTTCCCCATCCTGAACCCCGCTCCCACCTTCCCCCCCATCCCATCCCTCAGGGTCATCCCAGTGCAGCCAGCTCATGTATACAGTCATGCCTGACTCTCTTGCTACCACATGGACTGTAGCCTGCCAACTCCTCTGTCCACGAAATTTTCTAATAAAGAATACTGGAGTGGGTTGCCATTTCCTTCTCTAGGGGAGCTTCCTGAACCAGGGGTCAAACCCACATCTTCTGTGTCTCCTTGCATTGGCAGGTGGATTCTTCCCTGATAATTTTTAAAGAACACTTGGCAGATGTCTTCAAATCTTTTACCTTGTCTTTAAAACAATAATATAAATAACAGAGATATATTTTTTCTAAGGCTTCAGAAAAGGTTTCTTTCCCATATGATCCCTGTTTCTTTTACTTTTCCATCTACTATTGTCAGTTGAGGAGCTATAAGTATCTCTAGTTTAGATATAAATTTAAAGACATTAATATTTTGATTAAAAATACCCAGGAGCCACCCACTGAAAATAGGAAATAAAAATTTGAAGTTCCATTCTTTCCAAATTCATGGAGAATACTCCTGCTACCAGAACTCTTCCAAATTATCCCCATCCATTAGGGATTCATTTATAAAGAACTATAGTTACCAGGGGGCTTCCCTGGTGGCTCAGATGGTAAGAATCTGCCTGCAATGCAGGAGACCTGGGTTTGATCCCTGTGTCAGAAAGATTTCTGGAGAAGAGAATGGCTACCCACTCCAGTATTCTTGCCTGGAGAATCCCATGGACAAAGGAGTCTGGTGGGCTATAGTCCATGGGATTGCAAAGAATCAGACATGACTGAGACTAAGTAACTTATTGATACTTACCAGAATGTCATTAATCATAACCAGTTCATACCCATGATATGGCTTCCTGAACAACTATGTGTGTGATGAATACAGGTAGAACATAGTGGGCCAATCCATAATTCCTCAAATATTAGCCTTTGAGAGATAAATAATTTCATAGTGTTCTAATTTTTATTGAAGCCAAATAAAACAGTGAGGAAAGCAAGGCCAATGTAGCTCCCTAGTACCTTCCAAAGAATAACAAGGAGAGATAAGAAAGCCTACCTAAGTAATCAATGCAAAGAAATAGAGGAAAACAATAGAATGGAAAAGACGAGAGATCTCTTCAAGAAAATTAAAGATACCAAGGGAATATTTCACGCAAAGATGGGCACACTAAAGGACAGAAATGGTATGTACCTAAGAGAAGCAGAAGATATATAAAAAAGATGACAAGTATACACAGAAGAACTATACAAAAAAGATCTTCATGACCCACATAACCATGATGTTATGATCACTCAGCTAGAGCCAGACATACTGGAGTCCAAAGTCAAGTGGGTCTTAGGAAGCATCACTACAAACAAAGCTAGTGGAGGTGATGGAATTCCAGCTGAGCTATTTCAAATCCTAAAGGATGAGGATTAGATGGTTAGATGGCATCACTGACTTGATGGACATGAGTTGAGCAGGCTACAGGAGTTTGTTATGGACAAGGAAGCCTAGGATGCTGCTGTCCATGGAGTCACAAAGAGTCAGACATGACTGAACAACTGAACTAAACTGAGTACCTATTTTTAGTACCAATTTATTTGCTTCACAGTCCTTGATGTTAGTATTTCTTCTGAATCCTTGTTATTAACCACCTCATTCCTTCTCTTTTCCTTTTTTTTCCTATATTCTTGTAAGTATTTTAGTCAGAAGTTATGAATATGGAAGTCAGAAACTGCTGGACAAATTCTAGTTGAATAGGTTTCAGGATTTTAGGGTCCTTGAAACCATCTACATCCCTCAATGATATTATGCAGAGAAACCAAAGCAGATTTCACTTTAATCTGATATAAAAACTTATTTTCCTGAAGTAGAATTTTTCAAAAGTAGAAACAGGTCATTTCAGTATTGTACTATGTTTTGTTTATTTATATTCTGAAAATTATTTTAAAATTTTCTTTCCCAAAGTTGACTGTAAAGTCATAGGAACAAGTGGGAGAGAGGGTGACTCATTTTCTTACTCTTAAATAAGTTGAGGAAAACCTAATCAACTTGCTTTGAGTAGAGTCCTCACTTCTCACTCTTATTCCTACTTTTTCAAGTATTAGCATTATTATTTATAATATGCTTCACTAGCTCTAACTAATATTTTGAAAAATAAGCAAAACACAAAGCCATTGATTGAAACTCATAATTAAGAAAGAAATTAAAAAAAAAAACCCTCCTGCTCATATGGGTTCCAAAACTTATACGGCCTATGTACATTTAATAATACTGTGAAAGCCTATGTTCTACTATTTTCCTCTCTTTGGAAGTTGCTCTTAATACTATAATTTTATCTAAGTCTACCTTAAGTCCTTTTTGATGAAAAAGAGACTCCAGAATAGATTCTGTACCAATCATCACGCTGAGAAAAATCAATGATGCTTTCTAACTACTTAGAGTGCCCGTTTTCATTTCTTCAGTGAAACTAAATTGTAAACCTACACTCTCCCTGATCTTCCCTGTTCTATCATAAACATCTTAGTTCAGAAGGAAAAAGAAGTAAAACCTTGCAAGACAAACCAGTTATCAGAACCATTCAGTTATGCTCATACTTGCATTAGATAAATGGAAATTATAACTGGTGAGACCATCACATACTAAAGTGTTTACCCAAATGAAATGGAAAATATGCATGTAGCATGGGAAATAAAACTAATTCCCAGCAGCAGTGGAACAAAATTACTTATGCATTAGTAGCAGACATTATAAATTGCATATTTCATCATGATTCTTAACCATAATGCCAAAGTGTTACCACCCATGCTTAGTTTTTACTACATGCAATTTTGCATTTTTCTTCTAATATTAATTCTGGAAGCCAGTTCAATGCAAGAGGCACAGCTTACATTTTGACCTGGGATTTGTGTTTAAAATAGTTTTCTTCCATATAATTAATTTGAATGTAAAATCATACCAAAACTTAAAAGATGTGCAAAGGAAGTTATTGTAATTTATCAGTAATTATATATCTTGTGCATGCAAATACTAGAGCAACAAAGCTATAAAGTCACAGATGTGTTAATATTATAGATGGATTCATAGGTAGAAAACTAGATAAATGGATATAGAAAAGTTAGAACTTTGAGGGACCATTTAAAATATGTAGTTGTACTTTTTTATTCACAAATCTGATTATATTAATTTTCTCAAAGATTTAATAAAACAAAGAATTGAAATAATATTTAAATACTTATATTAGTCAGATCCCAGGAAGGAAAAGAAATCTCTCACCACGTAGTTAATAGCAAATATTTAACATTTTAGAAGAGACAAAAATACAAAGAAAAAACATTAAATAACCCAGGATTTTTAATATCAGGAAGTGGTTAGCCTCCTAGGGAAGGAGGGATAAAGGGGTAAGCACACACAAAAATTAACTCAAAATGAATTCAAAAGTTAAATGTAAGACCTGAAACCATAAAACTCCTGGAAGGAAACAAATGGATAAAGCTCCTTGACATTGGTCTTGGAAATGATATTTTGAATATGACTCCAAAAGCACCTAAGCAAAAGTGAACAAGTAGAGTTACATCAAACTGCTTCTGCACAGAAAGAGGAAAAAAAAATCAACAAAATGAAAAGGCAGCCTACAGAATGAAAGAAAATATTTGCAAGCTGCATGGCTGAAAAAGTGAAAGTGAAAGTCGCTCAGTCATGTCTGACTTTTTGCAACCCCATGGACTATACAGTCCATGGAATTCTCTAGGCCAGAATACTGGAGTAGGTAGCCTTTCCCTTCTCCAGGGGATCTTCCCAATCCAAGGATCAAACCCAGGTCTCCTGCATTGCATTCTTTACCAGCTGAGCCACCAGGGAAGCCCCAGAATACCGGAGTGGATAGCCTCTCCCCTCTCCAGCAGATCTTCCCCACCCAGGAATTGAACCAGGGTCCCCTGCATTGCAGACGGACTCTGATAAGAGGTCAATATCAAAAAAATATAAAGAATTCATACAACTGAATAGCAAAATCATCATTATCCAATTTTAAAATGGGCAAAGTACCTGAATAGATTTTTTTTTCAAAGAAGATATGTAAATAGCCAAAAGATACCTGAAAAGTGCTCAATATCACTACTAATCATCAAGAAAATGTAAGTCAAAACCACAATGAGATATCCCCTCATACCTGTTAAAATGACTCTTAGCAAGAATATAAAAGGTAATAAGTTCTAGCAAGGATGTGAAAAAAAGGGAACACTTATGCATTTTTGATGAGAGGTAAACTGTTACAGCCTCTATGGAAAACAGTATATTTTTCGAGGTTCCTCAAAAAATTAAAAATAGAACTACCATATGGTCAGAAAATCGATGTCTCATATCAAATAGACAGTAGTGCCGGTTTAGTCGTTAAGTTGTGTCCTACTCTTGTGACCCCATGGACTGTAGCCCACCAGGCTCCTCTGTCCATGGGATTTTCCAGGCAGGAATACTGGAGTGGGTAGCCATTTCCTTCTCCAGGGGATCTTCCTGACCCAGTGATTGAACTCTCCTCTCCTGCATTGGCAGGCAGGTTCTTCACTGGTGAGTCACCAGGGAAGCATGAGGGAAACGCATGAAGGTGGTCACGCTTTCAGTGATTAAGATGAATAATTTCTAGAGATCTTACATTTAGCACGATGATTATATTTAGCAATACCATATTGTGTACTTGAAAGTTTTTAAGAGAATATATCTTAGAAGTTCTTAAAACACACACACACACTCACGATAAATTTTAGGGTAATGGATATGTACCATATTTTGGTAATCATTTTGCAACATATTTGTATATCAAATCATCACATTATACACCTTACATATTCACAATGTTATGTGTAAATTATATCTAAATGAAGCCAGAATATTTTTGTAAATAAAAAATAAAAACGTAAGATTAAGAAATGCTGTTAAAGTAACACAGCTGGGCTGACAGGTATGAACTAAAACCATGAATGAAAATCTTTTCTCTAAAAGTTGGAATCACAAAGGAAACATGTTACAGAAGCAACAACTTCATGGAGACACTGCTTAATCAGATAGAGACGGTGTAAATACTCTGACTTCTTTCTCCCTCCTTTCTTCCAAATTGGTCGAGTCTAACAGAAATCATTTTGTCAAGGGAACCTGGGAAATGTAGTTTTCAGGGTCAGTATCGGCTAGTGCAAGACAGATCAGAGGAAAGACAATAATGGGTATGAGGGCAAAGAGGGTGTTTTTCAGTTTTTCAGTCCTTAAAAACATGACAGGGGCACATAATCAATAGGAAATCTCAGGAGATCATAGATAGAAACTACAATTAACCCGAGAAAAAGTTCATATAACAACTATAAATGTTCATTAAAGTATTACGGACAGTAGGTTGTAACCACCATTTGATTTCTAATGGTATTGATATAGAGGGCTTTTTGTCACTGGGAATTTATTTCATGCAAAATGGAAGAGAGAGAAAGATGAGATTTTTTTTTTTTTTTGGATAGATATGGCTGGAAAGGAGTCATTTTCCTACTCAAATGGCAAGATTTCCTAAGGAGAAAAAAACAATGGCTCATGCTGAGACTCGGAATGAAAACCACAGAGTGACTAAAGCCTGGGTGTAATTACAGATAGTCTAGGAAAAGCATGAAAAATGGATAAGAGACAGTGAATTCCATTTATAAAGTTTACTTCTATGCCAGAGCTCTCTTAAATGATTCGAGGGGGCTTCAAGCAAAACCTCTATAAAACAAAAGAATATACTCTGAATATTTTGTCCAAGGAAAAGAATAATAAAAATATTTGAAATATGAGAACTTATTTGATTTGCTATGAATGTATATAAAATTTAACTCTTGACATTTGGATAAGGAAAACCAAATATGACATAGTGACATAGTTCTTATAATCAGAATCGACAAACTTACCAATTATTCACTGGACTTAAAAGTATTACTGGATCTAAAGTCCTAAAAGTTCTCAACAGGCTATATCTACAAAGCATTTTATGATAAAGAGTACATTGACTACAATAATATTGAATAGCAACGTAAAAAGTATATACCATAGCAGTCTTTTTTTATCATTAATTATAAAGAATCTGTTCAGTTCAGTTCAGTTGCTCAGTCATGTCTGACTCTTTGCGAACTCATGAACTGCAGCATGCCAGGCCTCCCTGTGCATCACCAAATCCCGGAGTCCACCCAAACCCATGTCCACTGAGTCGGTGATGCCATCCAACCATCTCAGACTCTGTTGTCCCCTTCTCCTCCTGCCCTCAATCTTTCCCAGCATCAGGATCTTCTCCAATGAGTCAGCTCTTCGCATCAGGTGGCCAAAGTATTGGAATTTCAGCTTTAGCATCAGTCCTTCCAGTGAACACTCAGGACTGATCTCCTTTAGGATGGACTGGTTGGATCTCCTTGCAGTCCAAGGGACTCTCAAGAGTCTTCTCCAACACCACAGTTCAAAAGTATCAATTCTTCAGTGCTCAGCTTTCTTTATAGTCCAACTCTCACATCCATACATGACCACTGGAAAAACCATAGCTTTGACTAGACAGACCTTTGTTGGCAAAGTAATGTCTCTGCTTTTGAATATGCTATCTAGGTTGGTCATAACTTTCCTTCCCAGGAGTAAGCGTCTTCTAATTACATGGCTGCAATCATCAACTGCAGTGATTTTGGAGCCCAGAAAAATAAAGTCCGACACTGTTTCCACTGTTGCCCCATCTATTTGCCATGAAGTGATGGGGCCAGATGCCATGATCTTAGTTTTCGGAAAGTTGAGCTTTAAGCCAAATTTTTCACTCTATTTCACTTTCATCAAGAGGCTCTTTAGTTCTTCTTCATTTTCTGCCATAAGGGTGGTGTCATCTGCATATCTGAGGTTATTGGCATTTCTCCCGGCAATCTTGATTCCAGCTTGCGCTTCCTCCAGCCCAGCGTTTCTCATGATGTACTCTGCATATAAGTTAAATAAGTAGGGTGGTAATATACAGCCTTGACATACTCCTTTTCCTATTTGGAACCAGTCTGTTGTTCCATGTCCAGTTCTAGCTGTTGCTTCCTGACCTGCATACAGATTTTCAAGAGGCATGTAAGGTGGTCTGATATTCCCATCTCTTTCAGAATTTTCCACAGTTTATTGTGATCCACACAGCCAAAGGCTTTGGCATAGTCAATAAAGCAGAAATAGATGTTTTTCTGGAACTCTCTTGCTTTTTCCATGATCCAGCGGATGTTGGCAATTTGATCTCTGGTTCCTCTGCCTTTTCTAAAACCAGCTTTAACATCTGGAAGTTCATGGTTCACATAGTGCTGAAGCCTGGCTTGGAGAATTTTGAGCATTACTTTACTAGCGTGTGAGATGAGTGCAATTGTGCAGTAGTTTCAGCATTCTTTGGCATTGCCTTTCTTTGGGATTGGAATGAAAACTGACCTTTTCCAGTTCTGTGGCCACTGCTGAGTTTCCAAATTTGCTGGCATATTGAGTGCAGCACTTTCACAGCACCATCTTTCAGGATTTGAAATAGCTCAACTGGAATTCTATCACCTCCATGAGCTTTGTTCATAGTGATGCTTCCTAAGGACCACTTGACTTCACATTCCCGGATTTCTGGCTCTAGGTAAATGATCACAAAATCATGATTATCTGGGTCATGAAGATCTTTTTTGTACAGTTCTTCTGTGTATTCTTGCCACCACTTCTTAATATCTTCTGCTTCTATTAGGTCCCTACCATTTCAGTCCTTTATTGAGCCCATCTTTGCATGAAATGTTCCTTTAGTATCTCTAATTTTCTTGAAGAGATCTCTAGTCTTTCCCATTCTATTGTTTTCCTCTATTTCTTTGCATTGATCACCGAGGAAGGGTTTCTAATATCTTCTTGCTATTCTTTGGAACTCTGCATTCAAATGGGTATATCTTTCCTTTTCTCCTTTGTTTTTCACTTCTCTTCTTTTCACAGCTATTTGTAAGGCCTCCTCAGACAGCCATTTTGCTTTTTGCATTTCCTTTTCTTGAGGATGGTCTTGATTCCTATCTCCTGTACAATTCACAAGCCTCTATCCATAGCTCACAGACACTCTGTCTATCAGATCTAGCCCCTTAAATCTATTTCTCACTACCACTGTATAGTCATAAGGGATTTGATTTAGGTCATACCTGAATGGTCTAGTTGTTTTCTCCACTTTCTTCAATTTCAGTCTGAATTTGGCAGTAATGAGTTCATGATCTGAGCCACAGTCAGTTCCTGGTCTTATTTTTGCTGACTGTATAGAGCTTCTCCATCTTTGGCTGCAAAGAATATAATCAATCTGATTTTGGTATCGACTATCTGGTGATGTCCATGTGTAGAGTCTTCTCTTGTGTTGTTGGAAGAGTGTGTTTGCTATGACCAGTGCGTTCTCTTGGCAGAACTATATTAACCTTTGCCCTCCTTCATTCTGTACTCTAAGGCCAAATTTGCCTGTTACTCCAGGTGTTTCTTGACTTCCTACTTTTGCATTCCAGTCTCCTATAATGAAAAGGACATCTTTTTTGGGTGTTATTTCTAAAACGCCTTGTAGGTCTTCATAGAACCTTTCAACTTCAGCTTCTTCAGTGTTACTGGTTGGGACATAGACTTGGATTACCGTGATATTGAATGGTTTGCCTTTGAAACGAACAAAGATCATTCTGTCGTTTTTCAGATTGCATCCAACTACTGCATTTCAGACTCTTTTGTTGACTATGATGGCTACTCCATTTCTTTTAAGGGGTTTCTGCCCACAGTAGTAGATATAATGGTCATCTGTGTTATATTCATCCATTCCAGTCCATCTTAGTCTGCTGATTCCTAGAATGTCGATGTTCCCTCTTGTCATCGCCTTGTTAACCACTTCCAATTTGCCTTGATTTGTGGACCTAACATTCCATGTTCCTATGAAGTATTGCTCTTTACATCATTGAACCTTGCTTGCACCAATCCCATCCACCACTTGGTGTTGTTTTTGCTTTGGCTCTATCCCTTCATTCTTTCTGGAGTTATTTCTCCACTGATCTCCAGTAGCATATTGGGCACCTACCGACCTGGGGAGTTCATCTTTCAGTGTCCTATCTTTTTGCCTTTTCATACTGTTCATGGGGTTCTCAAGGCAAGAATACTGAAGTGGTTTGCCATTCTCTTCTCCAGTGGACTACAGTCTGTCAGATCTCTCCACCATGGCCCGTCCGTTTTGGGTGGCCCCACAAGGCATGGCTTAGCTTCATTGAGTTAGACAAGGCTGTTGTCCATGTGATCAGACTGGCTAATTGTGATTGTGGTTTCAGTCTGTCTGTCCTCTGATGCCCTCTCTCAATGCCTACTGTCTTACTTGTGACATGTGTAAATGTACAGAATCTGTACATGTGACATTAAAGCACATTTTAGGAAAGTCAGTTGTGCAAGAGACTAACTTGATGTGGTACAAAATTAATAGTTTAACTGGGCATGTCTAAAATGTGCTCCAAGCAATATAGACTTCATAATTTTAAAAGTGTTCAAAATGCTCAGATAAGTTGTGACCTGTTGTGTCTTATAACCTTCTAAGTACATTCCTGTTCAGTAAGAACACATTTAATGCAATGAATAGTTCCCTTATCAGTTCAGTTCCTCAGTCTTGTATGACTCTTTGTGACCCCATGGACTGCAGCATGCCAGGCTTCCCTGTCCATCACTAACTCCTGGAGCTTGCTCAAACTCATGCCCATTGAGTCAGTGATGCCATACGACCATCTCATCCTCTGTCATCCCCTTCTTCTTCTGCCTTCAATCTTTCCCAGAATTAGGGTCTTTTCCAAAGAGTCAGTTCTTCGCATTAGGTGGCCAAAGTATTGGAGTTCCACCTTCAGCATCAGTCCTTCCAATGAATATTCAGGACTGATTTCCTTTAGGATGGACTGGTTTGATCTCCTTGCAGCCCAAGGGACTCTCAAGAGTCTTCTCCAACACCACAGTTCAAAAGCATCAATTTTTCAAGCCCGTTATAGTGAAGTTTGTTAACAGTTGTTCAACCTAGTGTCTCCTAGACATGTTTCATCACAGAACCAATGAGACCAATGCTAACTCATATTGTGTGGGACCAGGTTTTCACAATTTTCACTTTGGGGAACTTTTAGGCTCATTTTGTCACATGAATAAATTTAAAATGTCTAGAAGCATACATGAATACCATATTCATTAATATCATTAGTAGTACACATAGTACTGCCCCTTTTTAGGTGTTATTTATAAGATAATCAATACTGATAATAAGGATTACCATAGTGAGCATCTCCTATAGGTCAAGTAACTGGTCTATAAATAATTTATCACATCACAATCAATCATAGGCATTATACCTGTTTAATAGATCATGGTGACACTACTTTGAATATTAGAAAATAGAATTTTTTATTAATATCTTTTATTTGGAAAATTGGAAAAACAACTTCAGTGGAACTTCTCACAGCAAGGAGAGGACTCTATCTTCTGTCCCTGGATGGGAAGCACCTTCATGAAAATCCAGGAATTTTAATAGTACTCAAATTTAGAACCGCTCTAGCATTTGATACCTTTGGATTGTGTATGTTTTAGCAGGACACACATGAAAGGTGCCCTGGGAGCACGTGGGACAAGTGTTAACCACTCAAAATTTCTTAACTCAGAAAAGCATTAGTAGTGACGACTTGATCCATCTTATTTTAACCACTATAAATTCCTAATGATCTTCATCCAGCCACTTAACCTCATCCGCAACAAGTTAATATATGTAAATCAGGGGTGTTGTAAAAATTAATAGGTTTTAGGGAGACTTTATTCCACAGTTTGTTTTTTTTTTTTTACTAATTATATATTAAATATTATAACAATGTAAGGTTATCATGCTAAACAATAAAATGAAAAAAACACACAGACAAAACTATTGGGCTTATTTAACAGGGGTTCCATGATCATTTACTCATGTTTATAGATAAGATAAATAAGTTCAGAGCATTTCAAGCCTAGGTACACATTCAAACCTTCAGCAGAGCTTTCAAACAAACAGCAAAAAACACCATTGCTGCACCTATCATAGATCATTAAATCAGACTCTCCATGGGGTGAGCAGATCCTATCCAAAACATCCATAAGACATTTGGTCCATGCTTAAAGGTCCCTGATAGCTAGTTATTTACAAAATGTCCATGAGCATGTTTGATCCATGCCAAAAAGGTTTTAGATGAGATCAAATATCAAGTATCTTTTGGCATGGACCAAATGTCCCCATGGATGCTTTGGACAGGCCAAAATATGATCAAATAGCAATGACTTTTTGGCATGGACCGAATGTCTTTCAGACAATTTGGACAAGACTAAATCTACTACAAGACTCTGGCATAGCACCTGGACATCATTTTTGTTTTAAACTTTTCCCACGTGATTCTAAACAGCAGCTAAGATGGAAAAGTCTGAATTAGTTGTACATAGCATCTCTGGTAGAGACATCAAACAATGATGCAGCAACTGAGTAAAAAAAAAAAAGAGAGAGAGAGATGAGAAAGTACAGGAGCACAAATAAAAGAGAAAGGAACAGTATTCAGAGACGACTGAGAAAATAAAGAATAAAAAAAAGTGTAATGTGTAATGTTAACATAATTTTAATAGGAGCCTAGCCAATGAGATACTATAAGGAAAATCTATAAATATCTTTTAAAATGCAACTCCAAAAGAAATTATCTATAACAGTGATTTTTTTTTTTATCAAACCCTGTTGTACAATTCAATCAGCAAAAGGAGACTGTAAAAAGCCTGAAACCCAGATAGCATCCCAGACCAAAAGAATCAATATTTTTGGACTTTACTTTTTAGTTTGGGGTATTAGCACTTTTCAAGCTCCATACATGATTCCTTTGTGCAGTACTGAATGTTTCTCAGACTTGAGTATTCATGTGACTGGGATAATCCTGTTAAAGTTAAGATTCTGATTCTGCAGCTCTGGGGCTAGACTCCAAATTCTGTGTTTTCAGTATCTTCCATCTGCTGATGTTGCTGCTACTGCTTGAAGGAACACATTTTACATAGTAAGGTTTGGAACACTGGCTTTCAAACTTGGCTGTGTATTAGAATCACCTGGGGAATTTTTAAAATGAGTGATGCTTTGCTCTCAACCCCAGATAGTCTGGTAGATTGGGTGTGAGTACAGGTACATTTTAAGCTCCTCATTAATAGGACTTTCATTGCCTTTATGTCTTCCTCACCTATCCTTTCCTAGTTGTTCTTCCCTTGATAATTATCACTTTCAAATCAATTATCTACATCCATGTCCTAGTATCAAAATTGAATTTTAGGGAATCCTATCAGGACCCCATCTTTAGTCTTGTACCACAACTCATTCTGAGTATTCTCTTCCTCTTTGTTCTTTTCTTTTTTTTTTTTAAAGTTCAGTTTTTTCATGACAATATTTGCTCTATCCCCTCCAGTCTAATGCTCTTTCATTCTGTCAGAAAACAAATTGAAACAAAATAGAAGCTGAGACTTTTCACTTTTTCTATCACCTCATAACATTGCCCCATGCACTCCCAATAAATTAAACTGTGGCTTTTATTGTTGTGAGTCTGCTCTGAAAATGATTCTGAAAACCTTTATGTTATTCTTAACAATTTTTTGCAAGCTTCAGCTCATTCTTATTTTATCTTTCATGAAATTACTCCTAGGAGTCCAGATCCTTTAGTTTGTATTCATCGCTGGTCATTTTCTTAGAGTGCACTAACCTGGCATTCTCAACATTCTGCAATGTGAGAGAACAGATAAAGGGAAAGTTTGTGAGTAAAGGTTATACAATAGATACTCAGCCATCCATCTGCCCATCCATCCACCTGTTCATTCAATCACTTCAGTTAATATTTACTGAATATCTATTATGTGTCAACAATGTGTTTAAATACAAATATTGGAAAACAGAGCAAAAACAGGACAGATAAGCATTTTGACTAATAAATATTTAGTGACAATAAGGAAGCAAAAACATGATAATTTCATATTGTGCCCACCATAAAGGAAATACACAGAGTGATAGAGGTGGGAGTGTGTGCTGGGAAGTACAACTTTATAGATAATGGTTAGTGATGGTTGGCATGAGGAGGTGACATTTGAGATAAATTCCAAAGTCTCAGTCAATTTATTCACAAGAAAATGTTTTAGGTAATCACTGCATCCAATTAGTAAAATACAGCAGAGCTCTAACAAGTGAGATTTTTTGATTTACAAAGCCAGACTAAATTAGAAAATGAAACCAGGCTTCTAGATACAGGTATGCTTATAATGCAAATAAAACTGCTAAATAATTAAAAATCTCTGTGCAGCAATGCAGGAAAAATTCCTGCATTTATTACATTATTGTTAATGAATAATTATATGAATTATATATTGTATTTGTATTTAAAACACCCATATGCACTTAGATATGTATGTGGGGTGTGGGCATGTGTGTGTGTCTGTGTAGTCGTGCTTTTTCTACTTTAACTGATATATATTTAAATATTAATGTATATAGCTGGAAGGTTACACAGCAAAATATTAGAAGTCATTACCTTCAAAGTGTGAGATTGGGGAGAAGTGGTAATAGGATTTTGCTCAACAATAATTTATACCCTCTGAGTTTGATAGTATATTCTTTTGTTGTAGTATATATAATAATTACCAAAAAGAGGGACATAGAAAAAGTAAGGAACAAGTAATGGTAGATAGACAGTACAGGTAGAAATACAAAATACGAAAAAATAATTTAAAATTTTTAAAACTTAATTTTTTTCAATTAAAATATTTTTAAAAATTCAATTCTATTGTTTTTTATTTTAAAAGTAATTTAAAAAATAAAACCCATCTGCAGAATTTCCTGAAGTATGGATCAATTTTTCTTTCTTTCTTTTTTTTTTTTTTTTGTCATTTTAAACCTATAAATAAAGGGTTTTATTATTGTAGGTCATTTAAATTTAATCAATAGTTTTCATTTTTCTTTTCCTTAAGAAAAAAATCCTTTTAGGAAGCTGGCGTTACCATTTAGGAAGTTTTCTATCACAAATATTTAAAATAAGTACAAAAAGTTTCCTGTTTATAGAGATGTGCTTTAAATATGTGTGAAATGAACTCAGAAGGAGTATCTCATTAGTACTTGACAAATGGAATGTAGTTAAGAGACCACAAAGGACTGAAAATTTTCCACTGTAAACCTATGTGTTTTGGCCCCTATTTCTCCCCATAATTTTTATTTTTTTAAATTTTGGATTGAAGGATAATTGCTTTACAATATTACGTTGGCTTTTTCCACACAGCAGTGTGAATCAGCCACAAGTACACACATGTTCCCTCCCTCTTGAACCTTCCCCCCACCCCATGCCATCACACTGAGAGGGTAACAGGCAGGAAAGCTAGGGGTCTCCAAAGGAGGAAAAAGGCTGCAAGTGTCAGAGGTTTTTTATCTCTCTTAAGCGGCAGGAGGAAACAAACTACAAGTTTCACATTTTTTTCCCTTCTCTACACAAAATTAAAAGGAGGTTTCTTTTAGAATTCTGTGTCGCCATGATGACACCTGGTTCCACCTGAACTTAACTTTTCTCAAACCTTGAGCTAACCAATGTTTTTTTTCTTATGGAAACAGTGAGAGACTTTATTTTTTGGGCTCCAAAATCACTGCAGATGATGAGTGCAGCCATGAAATTAAAAGAGGCTTGCTCCTTGGAAGGAAAGTTATGACCAACCTAGATAGCATATTCAAAAGCAGAGACATTACTTTGCCAACAAAGGTCCATCTAGTCAAGGCTATGGTTTTTCCAGTAGTCATGTATGGATGTGAGAGTTGGACTGTGAAGAAGGCTGAGCGATGAAGAATTGATGCTTTTGAACTGTAGTGTTGGAGAAGACTCTTGAGTCCCTTGGACTGCAAGGAGATCTAACCAGTCCATCCTAAAGAAGATCAGTCCTGGGTGTCCATTGGACGGACTGATGTTGAAGCTGAAACTCCAATACTTTGGCCACCTGATGCGAAGAGCTGACTCATTGGAAAAGACCCTGATGCTGGGAAAGATTCAGGGCAGGAGAAGGGGACGACAGAGGATGAGATGGTTGGATGGCATCACCAACTCAATGGACATGAGTTTGGGTGGACTCTGGGACTTGGTGATGGACAGGGAGGCCTGGCATGCTGCAGTTCATGGGGTCACAAAGAGTTGGACACGACTGAGCAACTGAACTGAATTGAACTACGTTTTGATTGGGTGGTTTGTTTTTCTGATATTGAGCCATTCTTTACGCATAGCTGTCCAGTTTTCCAACACCACTTTTTGAAAAGGCTGTCTTTTCTTCATTGTATATTCTTGCCTCCTTTGTCAAAAATAAGGTACCTACAGGTACATGGGTTTATCTACGGGCTTTCTATCTTGTTCTATTGATCTATGTTTCTGTTGTTGTACCAGTACCATACTGTCTTGATGACTGTAGGTTTGCAGTATAGTCTGAAGTCAAGAAGGTTGATTCCTCCAGCTCCATTTTGATTTCTCAAGATTGCTTTGGCTATTCAGGCTATTTGGTTATTCAGGGTTTTCATACAAATTGTGAAATAATTTTTTCTAGTTCTGTAAAAAAAAATGCCATTGGTAATTTGATAGAGATTGCCTTGAATCTATAGATTACTTTGGGTAGTATAGTCATTTTCACAATTTTGATTCTTCCAATCCAAGAACATGATATATCTCTCCATCTGTTTGTGTCATCTTTAAAGTCTTTAATCAGTGTCTTATAGTTTTCTGTATACAGGTCTTTTGTCTCTTTAGGTAGGTTTATTCCTAGACATTTTATTCTCTGTTGCAATGGTGAATGATATTGTTTCCCTAATTTCTCTTTCTGACTTTTCATTGTTAGTGTATGGGAATGCTAGGGATTTCTGTATATTAATTTTTGTATCCTGCAACTTTACTAAATTCATTGATTAGCTCTAGTAATTTTCTGGTGGCATCTTTAGGGTTTTATCTATAGAGCATCATGTCATCTGCAAACAGTGAGAGTTTTATGAGAGTTTTACTTCTTCTTTTCCAATCTAGACTCTTTTGTTTTTTCTTCTCTGATTACTCTGTCTAGGACTTCCCAAACTATATTGAGTAATAGTGGCAAGAGTGGGCACTCCTGTCTTGTTCCTGATCTGAGAAGAAAGGCTTTCAGTTTTTTTTGCCATTGAGAAGAATATTTGCTATGGATTTGTCATACATCTCCCCACCACTCTTGATAAAACACAAATCACCCAGCCTTCAGCTCCCCATTCACAGAATCAATTCTTCTCTCTTTTGGGAAACACTGTGATGTAATAATTCCCATGCCAGCTGATCTCTGACTGACCCTATTGCTAAAGCTAAATCTGTCCTTCTTCCTCTAAGCCAGAACATTCCTTCACAACCCACATATTGAAATAAATGCTTAAGTTTAGCAGCATTTCTGCTGGTTTTATTCAAAGGATATATGTTTTACATAAAATTATTTAAATGTAAGTATAAAACTATAGAGCTTGGAATAATATAGATATATGAGTAGGATGATATAATAGTATTAAAATAATTATATGAATAACATTGTGACAACACAAATTTATTATCTTACAATTCTGTGGGCCAGACATCTAGATTGGCTCAGCTATTTCTTGGCTTCAGGTTTCAGAAGTCTGAAATTAAGGGGCTGGTTGGCTGGGTTCTCATCACAGCCAGCAAAGACACATTCGTTCCTTCTCATGATAGATTCTAACTTTCCTGTCATCCTCATCTCTCTTCTACCTCAAATTAAGAGGATGGTCTCTGCTCTTAAGTCCTCATGTAATTATATTAGGATCACATGAAAAATTGGAAATAATCTCCCTACCTTAAAGTCCATAATATTAATAATGTGTAAAGTTCCTTTCACCATATAAAATAACATAGTTACAAATTCCAGGAGTAAAAGAATGTATTATATTAATTTATAAATTATATAAGCTTTAATCATCTCTGGTAAGACTATATGAATATGCATGTATATGAAAAGTAAAAGTGAAGGTCACTCAGTTGTGTCCAACTCTTTGGGATCCCATGGACTGTAGCCTGCCAGGATCCTCTGTCCATGGAATTCTCCAGGCCAGAATACTGGAGGGGGTAGTTGTTCCCTTCTCAAGGGGATCTTCCCAACCCAGGAATTAGACCCAGGTCTCCTACATTGCAGGTGGATTCTTTACCCTCTGAGACAGAGAGTGGGTAGTCTATCCCTTTTCCAGGGGATCTTCCTGATTCAGGAGTCAAACTGGGGTCTCCTGCATTGCAGGTGGATTCTTTACCAGCTCAGCTACCAGGGAAGCCCATGACATGCATATAAAAATTATAACATTTATACTTTATGTATGCTTTATTATCTGAATTTATCAAAATAAACATATCTGATTTGCAACTTCAAAAAGAATTATTATTTTTAAAGAAGGAATCACAGAAAAAGTAATATAACTTTATTTTAAATTTCCAGTTGATTGCATTTAATACATATTTGGAATAATATGTGCAACTTCTTTTTTGTTACAACCAAATTAGAAACAAAGAGGCTGACTATTCAATATGTGAGATTATAAAACCTAATCCAGTACACTCCTTATAACTTCTTGTTGCTAAAGAGTAAGGATTAGAAAGTATTACAAGATATGTACTATCATATAAAGTATAAAATAAGATATATTATACTGTCATTAACAGGTAATACACAGTAGTCTACTTGTAAGTTACTACCAATTCTTTGGAGATACTAAGAGTGACAATAAACTAGAGGCTCGTATTCTGCTTTGTAGTTTTCTTATGATTATTAACCATATAACATTTTCTCATAAACATAAGAATATTTATGTGCTTTGAGGAAAATATATTTTCAGATTTTGATAGTAGGATTATAGGAAATAGTTGAAAATCATGTTGGAAAATTATCTAAAATATCTATAATATTTTGAAAGCAAAGTACTTTAAGAAATACCTACCAACTTATAGTTTAAGGGAAATCTTTATGTAACAATTAGATGTTCAATCATAATTGCCTTGGTAAATGTAAATTTAATCTTTTTCATAGAAAAAATATTAATTTTAATTAATTATAAAACAACAAAAGCAGAGTTAATTTTTAAAATGTTAACTTTCTAGGTAGATTTCAGGCAAAGGCCTTTCCAATATTTACAGAATAATGTTTCAAAGCATAGTAAGAAACTGAGTTTTTGACCCTGAAAATACTAGGTACTCTATAATAAGAACCATCAAACCAACATATCTCTATGAAGATGTAACTAAAATACATAGTGCCTAAAATAAACAGTGTTGTGATTTTGTAACCAGACATATCCTAACAGGAAAAAAAAAAATGTGAGTCTGTAATAACTAGATTTTTCAGATTAAGCTTAAAGTAGGTAAAAATACTCATTGGAAAAACTGAAATAAATCAAGGAAAAGAGTTTTAGATAATGAGGAAAATCATACTCTAGAATTCTACAAATGTAAATTTCCTAGTCCAGTGAGTAGCCACCTCTAATCATGGCAGCGCCTGTGGTCTAGAATGGAGTGGTAGATTTCTAATCAGTGGTGAAGAACAGACTCTAAATCAGTAAGTGCTTGCTAGTGCAATTGGCTGTCCATTAGGAAAATACATTTAATTCGGCCCTATTGCCCATCATACATAGAAATAAATTACAGATGGACTGAAGAGCTACACAGTAAAAAATGATAGTATTCAAAAAAATTAAATCTCAGTGTTGAAATGGCCTTCTTAAACACTACAGAGTCATAAATAAAAATGTTAACATATCTTAATATAGATCATAATGTCAAATGAAAAGATACAATGTAGGAAAAATTGTAAGGTATTTTATAAACAAAGATTAATATCCAAAAAACATGAGGAGTCTCTACATGTTCCATAAAAATGACACTACCCAATTAAAAATGGGCAAAAAGTCCAGACAAATCAGAAAATACAAAATACAAATGACCAGTTAGCATAAGAAAATGTGCACAAGATTATTAAAATTTACATAACAAATTAGAACAGTGCAAAGCATATTTTCTTCTAGTCATATTAAAATAAGATCAAAACTATTAGATGTTAGTGGGAATGTGGGAAATGGGCACATGAATAGACTCCTTTTAGAATAAAAATTTTAACCATTTTTGGGAAGGTAGTTTATCTACCAAAATGTGAACACCAATATATTTTTTCCAATTATTCTTCTAAGAATTTATTTTCTGGAAGCACTACACATGTATTGAATAATCAATGTTCAAGACATCCATTTGAAGTACTGACAGTCTAACCAAAATAAACAAATAAATTCAAAATAGCCATCATAAGGCAGTGGTTAGATAAATTGTTTTACACTTTCTTTGTATAATACTTTGTAGTTATTTAAAAGAATCAAGAAGATATGGGTAAGAGAATAAAAATTTATATATACTTATATGTAAGGAACAAAATGTATATGGTTTCTGTGCATTCATGTGTAAGTAAATGGATGGAAATTTAAATGAGTATTTGTTTATCAACTTCTGGACAAAGAGAGGCATCTATATTTCACTCTTTACACTTCTTTATCATCTGGATCTTTCACATGTGTGTATTCCTGTATTACCTGTGGAAGGAAGGAAGAAAAGGAGGGAGGAAGGGAGGAAGGAAGGGAAGAGATGAAGGAAGAAGGGGAAGAATGGTGTACTCCTGTATTACTTGTATTATTAAAAGAGAGAGGAAGAAAGGAAGGTAGAAAAGAAAGGAATGAAAAAGGGAAGAAGAAAAGATAATTTGTTGGTTTGTCTTAAGGGCAGGGATTTTGAATTTTTGTCCCAGTGTAGGTATGTTGCATGCATACATCCTGTCAGGCTCTTCTGTCCATGAGATTCTCCAGGCAAGAATACTGGAGTGGGTTGCCATGCCCTCCTCCAGGGGATCTTCCCGACCCAGGGATTGAACCCAGGTCTGCATTGCAGGCAGATTCTTTACCACTAGTACCCCTTGGGAAGCCCATATTGGTACATTATAAGCCCTCAAAAAATTGTTGAAAAAAATAATGAAAGAGAAAGGAGGGAGGGAAGAATTGTTTGCTACGAATTCTTCTCAATACCTGGAAAATATATGAATAATGGTGTAATAATTTGAACCATGAACTTCCAGATGTTCAAGCTGGTTTTAGAAAAGGCAGAGGAACCAGAGATCAAATTGCCAACATCCGCTGGATCATGGAAAAAGCAAGAGAGTTCCAGAAAAACATCTATCTCTGCTTTATTGACTATGCCAAAGCCTTTGACTATGTGGATCACAATAAACTGTGGAAAATTCTGAAAGAGATGGGAATACCAGACCACCTTACATGCCTCTTGAGAAACCTATATGCAGGTCAGGAAGCAACAGTTAGAACTGGACATGGAACAACAGACTGGTTCCAAATAGGAAAAGGAGTACGTCAAGGCTGTGTATTGTCACCCGGTTTAACTTATATGCAGAGTACATCTTGAGAAACGCTGGGCTGAAAGAAGGACAAGCTGGAATCAAGATTGCCGGGAGAAATATCAATAACCTCAGATATGCAGATGACACCACCCTTATAGCAGAAAGTGAAGAGGAACTAAAGAACCTCTTGATGAAAGTAAAAGTGGAGAGTGAAAATGTTGGCTTAATGCTCAACATTCAGAGGACAAAGATCATGGCATCTGGTCCCATCACTTCATGGGAAATAGATGAGGAAACAGTGGAAAGAGCGTCAAACTTTATTTTGGGGGCTCCAAAATCACTGCAGATGGGGATTGCAGCCATGAAATTAAAAGACGCTTATTCTTTGGAAGGAAAGTTATGACCAACCTAGATAGAATATTCAAAAGCAGAGATTTTACTTTGCCAACAAAGGTCTGTCTAGTCAAGGCTATGGTTTTTCCTGTGGTCATGTATGGATGTGAGAGTTGGACTGTGAAGAAAGCTGAGTGCCGAAGAATGGATGCTTTTGAACTGTGATGTTGGAGAAGACTCTTGAGAGTCCCTTGGACTGCAAGGAGATCCAACCAGTCCATTCTGAAGGAGATCAGCCCTGGGATTTCTTTGGAAGGAATGATGCTAAAGCTGAAACTCCAGTACTCTGGCCACCTCATGCGAAGAGTTGACTCATTGGAAAAGACTCTGATGCTGGGAGGGATTGGGGGCAGGAGGAGAATGGGACGACAGAGGATGAGATGGCTGGATGGCATCACCGACTCAATGGACATAGGTTTGGGTGAACTCCGGGAGTTGGTGATTGATAGGGAGGCCTGGTGTGCTGCAATTCATGGGGTTGCAAAGAATCGGACACGACTGAGCGACTGAACTGAACTGAATGTCTCTCATAATCACTTGTATTTATCCTAAACCAAATAGTGGAATCTGTTTTTAATACGCACACCTGAGCATCAAGTATTTTAAAACAAAGGCATGTAAGTACTAAAAGCATTACAGTCTTAGAAATCAGACATGGAAGCAATATGTCAATTCACTTGGATCAGTGTTTTAATTTTTGCTGGCAATATGTATTTCTTCTAAGGAAATTATTTGAAAAGCAATATACTTTTTTTTGTTCAAATATTAATTTTTTGCCACAGTGTGCTAATACTATAATATATATTTTCTTAGTCATAATTTCTGTCAAGCTTACTTACAACTTAAAATATTCATAAAATAAAGTTGAAATTTATTTATAAATTAGGAAATAATAAGTGATAAAACTAGGAAAACATATTTGATTAATATAAATTTTATGTCATGCATCCACATTTCTTCCATTTCATATTTTTCTCTCTTAGATTTATATAAAAATTCTATTGAAAGCAAATATTATACTATTACATTTTAAAATAATCATAGTTAATAAATATCATTTTCTTTTTTTAAATTGTTTTAAATTTTTTTATTATTATTATTATTTTTTTTACTTTACAATATTGTATTGGTTTTGCCATACATCAACATGCAAAAGACCTTGACAGTCATTATTATATGTGTATTTTGAAGTTTCTTATTTTAGTTAAATTTTGCTATATAATAAATGGTTTTATTTTTTTTAATTTTTTTAAAATTTTATTCTATTTTTAAACTTTACATAATTGTATTAGTTTTGCCAAATATCAAAATGAATCCACCACAGGTATACATGTGTTCCCCATCCTGAACCATCCTCCCTCCTCCCTCCCCATACCATCCCTCTGGGTCGTCCCAGTGCACTAGCCCCAAACATCCAGTATCGTGCATCGAACCTTGACTGGCATCTCGTTTCATACATGATATTTTACATGTTTCAATGCCATTCTCCCAAAATCTTCCCACCCTCTCCTTCTCCCATAGAGTCCATAAGACTATTCTATACATCAGTGTCTCTTTTGCTGTCTCATACACAGGGTTATTGTTACCATCTTTCTAAATTCCGTATATATGCGTTATTAGGAGAACATAGGCAAAACACTCTCTGACATACATCACAGCAGGATCCTCTATGACCCACCTCCCAGAATATTGGAAATAAAAGCAAAAATAAACAAATGGGACCTAATTAACCTTAAAAGCTTCTGCACATCAAAGGAAACTATTAACAAGGTGAAAAGACAGCCTTCAGAATGGGAGAAAATAATAGCAAATGAAGCAACTGACAAACAACTAATCTCAAAAATATACAAGCAACTCCTACAGCTCAACTCCAGAAAAATAAATGACCCAATCAAAAAATGGGCCAAAGATCTAAATAGACATTTCTCCAAAGAAGACATACAGAGGGCTAACAAACACATGAAAAGATGCTCAACATCACTCATTATCAGAGAAATGCAAATCAAAACCACTATGAGGTACCATTTCACACCAGTCAGAATGGCTGCGATCCAAAAGTCTACAAATAATAAATGCTGGAGAGGGTGTGGAGAAAAGGGAACCCTCTTACACTGTTGGTGGGAATGCAAACTAGTACAGCCACTATGGAGAACAGTGTGGAGATTCCTTAAAAAACTGGAAATAGAACTGCCTTATGATCCAGCAATCCCACTGCTGGGCATACACACTGAGGAAACCAGAATTGAAAGAGACATGTGTACCCCAATGTTCATCGCAGCACTGTTTATAATAGCCAGGACATGGAAGCAACCTAGATGTCCATCAGCAGACGAATGGATAAGCAAGCTGTGGTACATATACACAATGGAGTATTATTCAGCCATTAAAAAGAAAACATTTGAATCAGTTCTAATGAGGTGGATGAAACTGGAGCCTATTATACAGAGTGAAGTAAGCCAGAAGGAAATATCATTTTCTTTTCAGTTCATTTCAGTTCAGTTCAGTTCAGTTGCTCATTTGTGTCCGACTCTTTGTGACCCCATGAATCACAGCTCGCCAGGCCTCCCTGTCCATCACCAACTCCTGGAGTTTACCCAAACTCATGTCCATTAGTCGGTGATGTCACCCAGCCATCTCATCCTCTGTCGTCCCCTTCTCCTTCTGCCCCCAATCCCCCCAGCATCAGGGTCTTTTCCAATGAGTCAACTCTTCACATGAGGTGGCCAAAGTATTGGAGTTTCAACTTCAGCATGAGTCCTTCCAATGAACACCCAGGACTGATCTCCTTTAGGATGGACTGGTTGGATAGATCTTTTAATTCTAACCTACTTTTCTCTTTATTTCTGATGTTGTACTGTATCTTTAGACAAATAATGGTAAAGGTGTCATTGTGAAGATTTAAATGCACATTTTATTTTTTATTATGCTTCTCCATTTGATGTTAAGATTCTGCTTTTCCTAACCTTTTCTAATTATCATACATTCTTTTTCTATGTGAAGTTTAGTGATTCTAATCATATAATTATGATATCTAATTTTATATATTAATTAACCTAACAAATATTTATTGAGTGCTTTTTTAAGTCCCTATTACTGTTTTAAGCTCTAGGGATTCAGTACAAAAAAAAAAAGGTCAATATCCATCATGGAGCTTCTATTCTAGTAGGAGATGACAGACCACAACCCTAATAAATTAACATGTGCTACATCAGGAAGTAATAATTCTTATAAGAATAATTACAGGATGAAGGGAACAGGGGTATTGTTGAAATAAGCCTGAAACATCTCAAAGTGATGTTTGAAATCTCTCATCAACATTTCTTGGTGAAAGAGGGAACCAAGCAGGTATCTAGGGGAAGGAATTTCTAGGCAGAGCAAACAGGTGCAAATAACTGAGGCAGATGCATTTTTGGTGAGATTTCTAGAAGAGTAAGGAGGCCAGAGCACAAGAATGAAGGGGACAGCTGTTGAGAGCTGAAGATAGGTCTCAGGAGGCAAGACTAGGGGTGAGGTAGGGCATGTAGGCATCTATAAGCATTTTTTCTTTTGCTCTGTGTGAGATGGGAAACCACTGTAAGCTATGAACAGAGAAATAACATCATCTGTCATGCATTTATAAATATCTCTCTGGCTGCTGTTGGAGAATAGGCTTTAATGACAATGGCAGAAGCAGGGCAACAAGGAGGCTATGTTATAATTCAGAGATGATGGTGGGCTTGATCAGTGGTTATTTAGATGCTGTAAGGCCATTTCCAATTTTATAAATATTATGAAGGGTGTAAACTAGATGTAGGGCAAAAGAGAGAAGAATCAATGATGACTGTGATGCAGACAACAGGAATTCACTTAGTTTAATTTAGCTCAGCACAAAGAATTATTGTGAGAATACCCCTGAACTAAAACAAGAACAAGGCTGGTTCCATCAGGAAACATGGCAGTGGTTGGATCTCTTTCTCCCTCCCAGGGACGGCAGAGCCTGGTGGGCTGCCGTCTACGGGGTCTCACAGAGTTGGACACGACTGAAGCAACTTAGCAGCAGCAGCAGTAGCATATACCTTTTAATCTTCACATTCTATTAAATTACAGAATTCCAAATGCTAACAGAGGGAAATAATTCTGACTGCTGCTACCGCTAAGTCACTTCAGTCGTGTCCGACTCTGTGTGACCCCATAGACGGCAGCCCACCAGGCTACTCTGTCCCTGGGATTCTCCAGGAAAGAATACTGGAGTGGGTTACCATTTCCTTCTCCAATGCATGAAAGTGAAACGTGAAAGTGAAGTCACTCAGTCGTGCCCGACTCTTAGCAACCCCATGGACTGCAGCCTACCAGGCTCCTCTGTCCATGGGATTTTCCAGGCAAGAGTACTGGAGTGGGTTGCCAGGCATTACTTAATATTTATGTTTTAATTATCCTTGGGTGGGAGAGGGGCGTGCAATAAAAAGTGTAAATAGCAAGGCCTAATATCTCTGCAATGACAAGTTTCTCTTAAATTGAGAAAGGATGAATAGCATGCTGAAGTGAGGGCTGCCTGGCTCAAGAGTTCTTGATGAGGTGGATTTTTTGTTTGGTTGGTTTTTGGTTTTTAAATTTCTTATTTGACTTCATCTTCAATTGGTTGCCTGAAATAAAGTGGATTTTAACATCAAACCAGAAAGAATATCTGAAAATAAAGGACAGTGATCTTAAGAATAGAGAAAGAATGAAAAGAATGAAAGAACCTTGAAAATAGTGATCATTAATTACAAAATAGAATTGAAGTGCAGAAAACACAGTGAGAGAAAACAAAATAATGCAATGGAATACTTTTAAAACATCACTATTACATAATATGGTATTTTCATATTTAAATGCTTTCTACTCAATAGCAAGCATTATTTTCACCAAAATTAAATATTTAAGAAAAATATAAAAGGAGGTTAGATGGACTATATATATTTGTGGTTTTAATGTCAGGTCATCCAACAGTATTCCTTACCCTGAAAATGGAGTTTTTTTACCTGATGATAGTGCCATATCATTTTATTATACAACATTGCCAAGCTCAATTTCTGATCTTCAGAATTATTAAGCTGATACCATCTCCCCCTATTGGCTATTTGCATTTTAGTCAATTAACATTATTAATAAAATTATTATGCTTTCATTCTGAAACAGGAACTATTCCTAAGGCCAAGGCAAGTATTATTATGGCAATTCCTTTACCAGGCGCAGCTTAAATATTTGCAAACACTGGGGTCACACAAGCCAATGAGTTTCAAATATGTGCATCTGATGTCAGAGTGAATATCTGGCATTTGTAGTGATGCTACTAAATTTCCCCTAAGGTATTTGGGACACACTTGCTTTTCTCTTCATCCGAAGTGTAGTACTGTTGTTGGTAAAGTCATTTCTATATTTGATTGCTGATATATTCATTGAAGGGCTTCCCTGGTGGCTCAAATGGTTCAGAATCTGCCTGCAACTCAGGAGATCAGGTTCGATCCTTGGGTCAGGAAGATGTCCTGGAGGAGGGCATGACAACCCACTCCGGTATTCTTGCCTGGAGAATTCCATGGACAGAGAAGCCTGGCAGGCTGCAGTCCATGGGATCACAGCATTGGACACGACTGAGCGACTAACACTTTTTTATATTCATTGAAGGAAATCTTACACTCTACTGTGAAATTGATGAGTTTTATTATTTATAACCTACTCTACTTGTACTCAATAGTGAGTGTTCACTGTCTTTGTAAAAATTATAATCTCTGAGGTGTAATGGTTTTATAAGCACACCTATATTTAGTATAAGAATAATATTTGTCCAGATTCTGGCCTAATACCTAATAATAAGGTTCACTGTATTGTTCTTTGTAAAGGTCTCTGCATTGCAATAAGCTCTTTTTATATTCAAAGAAAATTACTATTTTAAAAAGTAAGAGTTTAAGACATAATGGAAAACAATAAAAATTCATTGGACGTAACGGTGATGAAAAGTATTGCTTTAGAAAAAACTGTGCTGCTGGTAATATTTTCTTGGTAATTTTAATTCTGTGATACCTTTCAAGAGTTTTAAAATCATGAATACCAAGTTGATGCTTAGTAAACATCTCTAGAAGGGAGATTTAATTTCTTGAAATTTGTGGATATTTTTTCTGACCTCTTTGACTTTGAACAATATAAAACAATATGAAAAAGGTTGCTATGTTCAAAAAGTGGGACTGGGAAGATGTGCAGGGTAAGATTAGAACATTTGATTGATCTAACTTTATATCATATTACCCAGAAGAGCTAATATCTAAGTAATATTACCTATAACTTTTCTAAAGAGAATTTCAGGAACTTGGGACCATACATACTTAGAATTATGGGTATTACCTTGTAATGTACAATGTATTTATTGAATTAATTGAATTATGACATTAATGAATATAAATACTATTAAAAGTATCCTTAGAATATAGAAAATGCAGGTAAACTAAATACCCCTGGAGATCTTTTTACTTTCAAATTCTATAGTACCATTATTCTAGGAAAAGTTGTGTGATTCTCCACTTTTATGGACAAAAAGACTTAAAATAATGCTGGAGACATATCATTCATTAATAAAATTAATAAAGAAAAGCTAGATTAAATTTTAGTCTCACAAATTATGATGCCATACAATTTGATTATAAGTAATATCTAATTAGGTTTTCTCTGGTGGTTCAGATGGTAAAGATCTATGTGCAATGTGGGAAACCTGGGTTCGATCCCTGGGTCAGGAAGATTCCCTGGAGAAGGGAATGGCTACCCACTCCAGTATTCTTGCCTGGAGAATTCCATAGACAGAGGAGCCTGGTGGGCTACAGTCCAAGGGGTCACAAAGAGTCGGACACAACTGAGCGACTAACACTTTCACTTTGGCTAACATCTAAATTAGGGGGATGTGGGAGAGCCAAGCAGGAGGGGACGTGTCTGCTGACCTGCCCCTGCCTAGTCTCCCAGGTCTCTGGTTTATTCAACCTGCTTCTCTGCAACAAATTCCGCACTTGGTGGTAGGGACACAGCCACCAGACTGACACTCCAACATGGTCCTTGCACCACCGTGCTAAGCAAGAAGCAGAATAGTTAAGGTTCAGACCTTGGTTCTGCATCTTAGTTTCTCTGTGACTCAGTTACCTCATCCATGCCATGGGATGACAAATATTATCACTTCATACACCCTTCTAAGGGTTAAATAAAATGGAGTCATTAGGGGGGAAAATGAGCATGTAAGAGAAACATAGAGCCCAGTCAAACTCTAGGAACGTTAATTTTGTAAAATGATATGACCAAAATTCATTTCTTATAAAGAATATGAAGTTATTAAAATTTCTGTTTAATGCTTATTTACTTTCATAATTCTTTCTTCCTTATTTCCACTGATAGAAATGTTTGATAGTTGCCTTTTGCAGTGCAGTCGGAAAACAGAATTTGAAGAGAAGGGCATTGGCTTTCAAGTACTATAACTGAAACAAATGGAGTGTTATTTAGTGTTACTAAACCCCCATTTCTCCAATCCCTCACATGCTTTTAAGGGACACCTTCTCCCAACCTAATTCCCAGCATTCTGATCCTGGGGCCACCCCAACTCTCCTTCTTCAATAAAGTCTGAGAAAAGTATCTAAAATGAATTCACACTGAGGTGTTGATAACTGTATCAGTATGGTTCCTTCACATGCATCTCTTCTTTCTCACTGTGAGTTATTTAAAGGCAGGAATCATGTTTTATTCATGATTAGTCTTAGGAACTCTCATGGTGCTAAGGCTAGGGTGCAGTCACTACCTCAATGATTCAACAAAAACAATTTCTTATTGTAATGCTGAACAATTTACCCTTATCTTGCTGTGAACCTTCTAGCTATTTTCTAAATTGTGCTCTGGGATCTGAAGAAATAGAAAAGAAAGAAAGAAAGTGAAGTCGCTCAGTCGTGTCCAACTCTTTGCAACCCCATGGACTGTAGCCCGCCGAGCTCCTCTGTCCATGGGATTCTCCAGGCAAAAATGCTGGAGTGGGTTGCCATTTCCTTCTCCAGGGGATCTTCCCAACCCAGGGATCGAACTTGGGTCTCCCACATTAGGGAAGAGTAAAGTAGAGAAATGTGAGTGACGATGGGGAAAAGTGAGTGAGTAATGGAATAAAAACATTGTGCCAGGAGAAAGCATGCAAGGGATGCTTGAGTCAATTTGTCACCCTTTAGTAATAGGAGAATGAACATTTGAAAAACAAGGAGGAAAGGACATGTACTGAGGATCCCAAGGACATGTCCTCCAGCCAGGAATCCTCATTGAATTACATCTTTGGTATCATTAACCCTATCTCACAAATGAGAAAACTGAGGTTCAGAGAAGCAGCCGAGATCAAGTACCTAGCAAAAGGTGCAATCAGAAAGGGAATTTTTGTCTTTTTAAAATCTGTCAAAAGAAAAGCAAAGATCACTACTACATCATGAATAAATGAATTCTGAGATTCTTAATTTTTTAGATTAATATAATTTAGTTATTTTACAACAGTTCCCCAAAATTTGAGCCGTTAGTAAGGACAATTAAAAAAAAAATTCTTCCATTTTCTATTAACATCCTGAATTAGTGTGGTGCATTTGTGAAAACTAACGAACCAATACTGATGCATTATTATTAAAAAAAAAAAAAAGCTTAGCTTACATGAGGGTTCACTCCCTATGTTGTACAATCCTGTGAGTTTCAACAAATGTATAATGTCATTTGTCTACCGTCACATTACCATACAGAATAGTTTGATTACAGAATGGTTTCATTGCTGTAAAAATTCCCCATGCTTGACCTCTTCATTCCTTCCCCATTGTAATATCTTTGCAATAGTAACATCAAAGATCACTGATCACAAATTGCCATCAGTTCAATTCAGTTGCTCAGTCATGTCTGACTCTTTGCCACCACATGAACCGCAGCACCCTAGGCTTCCCTGTCCATCACCAACTGCTGGAGTCTACACAAACCCATGTCCATTGAGTTGGTGATGCCAACCAACCATTTCATCCTCTGCTGTCCCCTTCTCCTCCTGCCCTCAGTCTTTCCCAGCATCAGGGTCTTTTCAAATGCTCAAACTACCGCACAATTGCACTCATCTCACACGCTAGTAAAGTAATGCTTAAAATTCTCCAAGCCAGGCTTCAGCAATACATGAACTGTGAACTTCCAGATGTTCAAGCTGGTTTTAGAAAAGGCAGAGGAACCAGAGATCAAATTGCCAACATCCGCTGGATCATTGAAAAAGCAAGAGAATTTCAGAAAAACATCTATTTCCGCTTTATTGACTATGCCAAGTTACCATAACAAATATAATAATAATGAAAACTATTGAAATATTGTGTTTGTGTTAGTTGCTCAGCCGTGTCTGACTGTTTGCAACCCATGGACTGTATGTAAGCTGCCAGGCTCCTCTGTCCATGGAATTCTCCAGGCAAGAATACTGGAGTGGGTTGCCATTCCCTTCTCCAGGGGATCTTCCAGACTCAGAAATTGAACCGTGGTCTTTCACACTGCGGGCAGATTTTTTACCATCTAGCCACCTGGGAAGCCCAGTATTGTGAGAACTGCCTAAATCTGCCACAGAAACATGAAGTGTGCAAATGCTGTTGGAAAAGCAGTGCCAATAGGCTTACTTGACTCAGGGCTGCTGCAAACCTTAAAATTCTCCAGGCCAAGCTTCAGCAATACATGAACTGTGAACTTCCAGATGCAGTATTGGAAAGCACAGGAAAAAATGAAATATTGCAAAGCACAGTAAGCTAAGCACAATACAGTGAGGTATGCCTGTGTGTGGCCTTTTCAGATTGGCATCTTTCACTTACCAATAAACTTTAAGCTTCCTCCTTGTGTTTTATGGCTTGAAGCTTATTTCTTTTTAGTGCCAAATAATATTCCACTGTTTGCATATACCACAGTTTTATTTATAGTTTATTATGTTCATATTTGAGGGACATCTTTGTTGCTTTCAATTTTTGGTAATTATGAATAAAGCTACTAAAAGCATTAATGTGAAATTTTTATATGAACCAGTTTGTTTTTTTTAACTTTGTTTATTTATTTCTGGCTTCACTGGACATTCATTGCAGAATGGGCTTTTCTCCAGTTACAGTGAGTGGGGGCTACTTTCTAGTTGCGGTGTGTAAGCTTCTTATGCAGTGCCCTCTCTTGTTGAAGAGCATGAGCTCTAGGGTTCTTGGACTTCAGTAATTGTGGCACATTGGGTTAGTTGCCCCACGGCATGTGGAATCTTCTCAGACCCGGGATCAAACCTGTGTCCCTTGCATTGGCAGGCAGATTCTTAATCACTGGGCCACCAGGTAAGTCCCTGAACATATATTTGAGCTCATTTTTGTAAATACCCAACACTATGATTATTGGTCATAACTTTGGTCGTAAGTTCATGGACACAACTGAGTGACTGAACTGAACTGAAATGATGATTATTGGATTATTTAATAAGACTATGCCCCAGTTAGTCAGCTCAGTCTCTCAGTTGTGTCCAACTCTTTTTGACCCCATGGACTGCAGCACGCCAGGCCTCTCTTTCCATCACCAACTCCCAGAGTTTAGTCAAACTCATGTTCATTGAGTTGGTGATGCCATCCAACCATATCATCCTCTGTCATCCCCTTCTCCTCCGCCTTCAATCTTTCCCAGCAACAGGGTCTTTTCTGATGAGTCTGTTCTTTGCATCAGGTGGCCAAAGTATTGGAGCTTCAGCATCAGTCCTTCCAGTGAATATTCAGGGTTGATTTCCTTTAGGATGGACTGGTTGGATCTTGCAGTCCATGGGACTCTCAAGAGTCTTCTCCAACACCACAGTTCAAAAGCATCAATTATTCGGCACTCAGCTTTCTTTATAGTCCAACTCTCACATCCATACATGACTACTGGAAAAACCATAACCTTGACTAGGTGGACCTTTGTTGGCAAACTAATGTCTCTGCTTTTTAGTATTCCATCTAGGTTGACTATGCCTAGCTTCATAAGAAACTTCCTCTCTTCCAAAGTCGCTGTATCATTTTGTGTTTCCAACCAGCAATGAATGAAAGTTTCTGTTGCTCTAACTCCTCACCAGCATTTGGTATTAACAATTTTTTTAACCTCTCTAATAGGCATGTAGTATTATGCTATTTTTTAATTTGTAATTTCCTAATAACACATGATGTTGATTATATTTTCATGTGCATATTTCTTCTTCATTTAATTTATATCATCTATTCAGAGATTTTGGCCTTTTTAATTGGGTTATTTGTTGTTTTATAGCTGTTTTAAGAGTCCATTGTATGTTTTGTATATAAATCCTTTTTCAGATACATATTTTGCAAAGATTTTCTCCAAGTTAATAGCTTATGCTTTCATTCTCTTAACAATATCTTTAACAGAGCAGAACATTTTAATTTCAGTTAAGTCCAACTTATCAATTTTTCTCTTCTGTGGACCATGCTTAAGTGTTACATCTAAAAATTTATCACCAAACCCAAGGTCTCCTAGACTTTCTCTTGTTTTATATTCTAAAATGTCTATATGTTTCCATTTTACATCTAGGTTTATGACCCAGTTTGAATTAATTCTTATTAAGTGTGTAAGGTGTATGTCTAGATTTAATTTTTTTTGCATGTAGATGTCTTATTCTTTTCATATCACTTGTTGAAAAGACTATCCTTCCTCCATAGAATTGCTTTTTTCTATTTTGTCAGTTGGGTATATTTTGGGGTGTATTTTGGAAATATCTACTCTGTTCTGTTGATATATTTGTGTGCTTCTTCACCAATATCACACTACCTTGATTATTGCAGGTTTAGTTGGTCTTAAAGTTCACAACGTCAGTCTTCTCACACTGTTCTTTTTCAGTATTGTGTTGACTGTTGTGGGTTGTTTGTTTTTAACTTACCATTCCGGAACACATATAGTAAGGAAATTCATAGAGTGGTTCTACAAGGGAAAAAAATATATATTTTCTTTCTCTCATGGTTTTGTTAATCAAGAAGTACAAGTTTACACTCTAGATAATAAAGAATAAATCCATTAGCCTATAATTGATTGATTAAATGAAATTCTAGTATTCATTTTCTAGAAAGAGTCTTAGTAGCAACCAATGTTATGCTACTTAAATTTTCCTTCAAAAAAGAGCTTGAAAAGAGATGATAATTAGATGAAAACTTCCCAGTGAAACACCCATTGGATATCCCTCTGTATTCTTTTTTTTTTTTTTTTTGGCATTCTCACAAACTCTGTGAGTTTATACTTTTATTATTTATTTATTATTTATATATACACTCATTATCTATATATTCATTACGTATTGGGCATACTGTGTTTTGTATTTACGTAAATATATTATGTGTACAATTCTGAATCTTGTTTTTTTCACTCTGAGTTCTTGTGAAGGCTGTACTTTCCTCAGGCCATTTCCAGCCAGTGACTGAATACAATGGCCATATAAGAGCCCTTGGCCTGAGGAACTCACAGATGGAGAATGCAAAAAAAAAAAATACTAGAATTTCATTTAATCAATCTGGGCACAAGGTCAAATAGGGAGAGATTTGAGGTTGACCTTGTGCCCATTTTCCTTTATCCTTCAGAAGCATTTCTTTCTTAATTTCTTGTGTGTCTTTCTTCCCGCTTCTCAGAGGACTCAAACTGATATAGTCTTCAGTTAGATCCTGTGGGTTAAATTAGCTAGGGTTGCTCAAAAATCATGGATTCAAGGCACATGGAACTGACCTTAACAACTAAGCTTCTTGTTTCCCAAGCTAAAGTAGAGTGTATCATCCAACCTACAGATACATAAAGGAATCCAATTTCAGGGCCACCTATCTAGGTCTAACCTAAACCAGATGACCTTCAAAGAATTCTAATAATGATCATTTTAAACCATTAACTTTGAGTTGGTTATTCTGGCAACATAATTATCTGATTCAAGGCTTCTCACTAATATCCTACTATCAGTCAAAATGTTTTTGATAGAATAAAGTAATCATAATCCAGATAAGATGATTTTATCAATAGAAATTATAAATCTTGCTTCACAGTATTTTCTTCAAGTTACCAAAATCAAGAGAAGCTTTTAGCATAGAAAAATAAGTCTAGTGGAAGAAAGCTAAATAGGGATCTAACTACAACATAAAGGTGTAAGAAAAAAATACAAGAGCAATACAACAGAGCAGATTTAGAGCATTAGAGGAAAATTTCAAAGAAGCCAGAACTCAATAGTAATGTGTTTAGAAATACAACCTATTCCATGCTCAGCATCTGACAAGATAAGACATATTAGCTTGCTAGTACAGGAAGTAAATAGAATTGCTCTTTAATAGGAATTCTAAAAAGGCCTGATAGGCAAAGACTAGTATTAGAAAAACAGAGGGAGTAAATATATTGAACACACAATTCCAGCCATCAGCAGGAGGTTAATGGGGGGAAAAGGTACTAAATTTTTCTTTTCCTATTCATTAAAATCAGCTCTCTCTCTTAATATTAGGAGAATGCTGCCTTATGCAAAAGAAAAAAAAGAGAAAGACTGACTCAACTTGATATATTGACTATGATCTTGCTAATTGTACATTCTGAGCACTCTGATACCAGTATATCAGTATATAAGGCTTGGCTATGTAGAAAAATATACACGAACTCTTCAAAGTATTATTCTGGTTACTGTGAATCTGGAGGACAGATATCATATGAGCAATTTGTCAGAGCTTGAAATTCAGATGGAAAGATGTGTATAACAGGCTTTATTGAAGCAAACTAATATATGGCATTAATAATCAAAATAAAATGGAAAGTGTGAAATTATAGAGGCATGCAGAGACTGCAACAAAGAAAGAAAGGAAGACATTGGCCCTTAGAAAAGAGTAAGGATGTGTAAGTAGAGATAGTGAGGCTTTTGCTAGTGTTTAAATTATGAAACTAAAATATTGAGAGGGAAATCTGGAAAGATAGGCAAATTATGTTTACTATACTTTATGTTACTAGGGACCCCTGCAGGATAAAACTGCTTGTGGAGGTGGTTCTTGAGAAGGCAGGAGGGTAAGATATTTGAAGTTTTAAATTGAGATATGCTTACTTAGAGTATCGGAGAAGGCAATGGCACCCCACTCCAGTACTCTTGCCTGGAAAATCCGATGGACGGAGGTGCCTGGTAGGCTGCAGTCTATGGGGTCGTGAAGAGTCGGACACGACTGAGTGACTTCACTTTCACTTTCCACTTTCATGCATCTGAGAAGGAAACACCAACCCACTCCAGTGTTCCTGCCTGGAGAATCCCAGGGACGGGGGAGCCTGGTGGGCTGCCCTCTGTGGGGTATAATATGGAGAGCAGATAAAGAGGGCTTATCAGTATTTCCTGTTTAAAGAAGCTGAGGGTGCTACCAGAGTTAAGACACAGTATTGTTTTCAAAGACTGGGGCTGCAAAATCAACTTAATTTGTGTTTTGAGAAAATATCATAGGACTAATGTGCTAGAGAAAAAAAAAACCTGCATTTAGAGCAAGTTGTACTTAAAATTTGTTGTGTTTGAAGAGGCATATGAACATTCTGGAAATTTTCACTCTGGAGATTAATTAAAAAGATAGCTGAAGCTAAGTTGCCAGGGAAGATACTGTTCTCTAACTGATAAGTCTTACCACAGTGACAATTTAGAGAAACAAAAGGAAATAAAAGGTAGATTCAGTACCATATAAAACTTTTTCTAATGATGAAGAATTTCATTTAATAATTACTCATTGTTTAAATGAGTTCCAAGAATCATTCAACAAAATAGAGGGTTAATTTTCTAAACTATGATAAAGCTTTCCAGAAACCTTAATCAATGTAGATCATAAATTTAATTTTTTATAGAAATATGCTCCTTTCTTATTTTTATTTTTAATAACCTAATCATATATAACAAATTTTACTATTAATTTTGTTTATTAAAATTGAATCTATATATAAATTCTCTAATTTTGAGTTATTTTTAAGAACATCAAGCAGACCTATGAAATTTTACAATTTAACTGCTTAAGGTGATGATTAGCTTTATAGATGGTATCTTATTTAGGGTACAAGCTTTGGACTGTTAATTCAACCTCTTTTTTTTTTTTTTTTGATAACTAACAGTATTATGGACATCAATCTATTTCCTTAGCCAATAAATGCATTTTTCCATTTAATTGCTGTATTTTTCCTTGTATATTTACCTAAAGAAAAAAATGACTTGGATTGAAAATGAAAAAGTTAAAAATGGAAATTTGAGCTCTAGACAAGTTGCAAATGCCACTCTCTTTAAAACAGGAGAAACCTTAGTTTATTTGAAAATTTGTAAAAGCCTCCTGATCAATAGATTCAAAACTGAAATGTTTGTAGCCTAATATTAAAAATTGTATGTGCATCTAAGCATGCATATCTCTTAATAAATTTGACTGGAAGAGGTTATTAAATGGCACGCATTAGTTTCTTTTTGAAATTTTGTACTATTTTTATGCTAGACTATTATTCTAAATAAATGACTCTCACTGTAATTGAATCTTTTAAAATCAGCATATGCTGCAATAAACATATGATATTCCTTTCTGAACAATACTGCTTGGAGTTATTGTTCCTTGTTGCCCAAATATGAGAATTAAACTCATTGACATTAAATGGATTCATTTTGTATATTTATAAATTTTTCTTCTCTTTGAGCTGAGGAAGATAGGAAAAAAGTAGATAATGCTATAAAGCACTAAATAGTGTCTGGTACAGGGTAAGTGGTCAAAAACATTAGTCATTGCTATGGCTAAGATATTTTATTTGTTTTATATTTCTTTCTTTTTTTCTGTATCTAGTAAATGCTTACGACAAACTTTGTAGCAGACCCAGAGATATACCACTCACATCCCTCTTCAAGACAGAACTTACCGACAGACTCCAAGGATGGTAATTAGTTGACAACCCCCAGTTGTTAATTAACTTCATCAGGGTCCATGTTAACTTGTGAGCCGAGGTTATCATCTTTTAGGGCAGCTGAGCAATAATGAAGCAAGGTTATGGTCCAAGAGCCTAGGGCCTAGCCAACCTCCCAGTGTGGATCTCCTTAATGAGTAATCTTTGCTCTGGAGCTCCCAGTTGAGTTGTTCAAAATTTTGTCAGGTCTGAATCATGTTCTGACTGATCCTTATATCTAATCCTACTTCCTCCCTTTTCCTTCCCCATTATTCTACAATAAACATTTTGACTCTTACTGCATCTCACCTTCTTCTTCTCAGAGAGCTCTACCTGCAGGTAACATTAAATTTATTTTGCATATATTTGAAGGAAATGAGCAATGCAAGATTTGAAATAGTCTGTCAAAGCATAAATTTTGGAATAGAGAACAGAGAATGAACATGTCAAATATTCATTTGTGGGACCACTAAAACTGACGAGGTATAATTTGAAAAAAGTTAAAAACGTTTTTATATGTGATGGGCTAAATTATGTCCTTCAAAATTCATATGTTGAAACCCTAATCCCCAGTACCTAAAAATGTGACCATATTTGGACATAGAACTTCTGAAGAGGTGACTAAGGTAAAATGAGGCCACTAGGGTGGCTCCAAGCCAATGTGACTGGCGTCTATGAGAAGAAGAAATCTGGACACACGGAGTGACTCCATAGATGCACACACACACACAGGAAGGGCCACGTGAGGACCAAACAAGTGGATAGCTATCTGCAATTCAAAGAGAGAGGCTTCAAAAGAAATCAGACTTTCCTACACCTTGATCTAAGAATGAAGGCCCCCATAACTATGAGGAAATAAACCTCTGTTTAAGCTACCTAGTCTGTGGTATTTTGTTATGGCACCCCAGGGAAACTAATACATCAAACAAATGTAAATAAATATATGTTAAAAAATTATTAAACTCATTAAAGATTCAATCAACAGAACAATAAAGCTGGTTCAAAAAAATATTTGAGGAACTGAGTATATGGTGACTCTGAAGAAAGATTTTTAGAATAAGATTGCTATATTAGATACATAATTAATTAATGTCCTATAGGACAGTAGAGTCACTGGTTTGTTTCTACCAGAAGGAAATCATTTGCATCCTTATCAGATAAAAATCTCCATTTAACTTCATCAAGTCCGTCCACAACTTCAGAGTCTATCCACAAACAGCAGTAATTAGTGTGTCAATAAAGGTACAATTACCCAAAGAATTAAATGATATCTGAAGAGTCCTTTTAGACAGTACTCCAGTATGTTATTAGAAAGGAAACATGCTCATACTTTTGTTTTATTTCAAGTTTTTTTATTGTCTTTATTAATGAATCAATGTAATTTACTACATCCTCTATCATTTATTTGTCCTTTGATTTTAGACAAACTTTTAATTCAACTGGATTTTGTCATATTGTGTTAATTCCCACTTTAGTTAAGCCACTCTAGTATGACTTACTAGATAGTATACTACTATTCTACAGAAGTTGCTCTGTACAAAGTCACCAATATTCTCCTAGGTGCCAAAATTTAATATTCTTCTCTGTTTGCATGTTACTCCACTTCTTGGCTAACACTGCCACAATTCACCGCGTTTTTAATATAAATATCCTCTTCTCTCGGCATTTCCGCTACCACATTTAATTATATTATCACTGGTCATGCTTTATTCTATATTATTTGTGCCTCTTCTATTCAAACTTTCATATTGAAATAATTCCTCAGGGTGTTCTCTCATCTCTGTTCCTTATCTCCAGTCTCAATCTATATGAGCTCATCCAATAAACATCATCTGCATTCTTAGGTCTCTATGTTTTTTTATCTCTTACAAAGCAGTCTCCTGAGTTTCAGATTTGTAAGTCAAATGGCCTTCTAGATGTGTCAGTGCAGATGCTTGCTCTGTCTTTCAAGGAGCTTTGGATACACACTACCCTGGCCCAAAATATTTCTTTTATTTTCTACAATAATATTAAACTGCACCAAAATTTCATTCAATGCAGGATATAAGAACAAACAAAACAAAAACAAAGAAACAAAAATGCTGGGCATTACCCTTCATTGGTCCTCATTCCTTACTCCTTGCATCCCACATTCAATTTATCAGCAAGCTCTAAGACTTTTTTTTCCTAGAAACAATATTTCAAATCCATCCACTTCTCTTTATTGCCACTGAAAACTCAATTATTCTGGATGCCATTATCTACCATTTAGATCACTGAAATAATACTTCTGTGTCTACACTTCCTTAAATTCTATTCAGTCTCCATACAGCAAATGCACATCTGATATGTCATGCCCTTTATTAAATATTGAGTGTCTCCTTATATAACTCAGAATGAAGTACAAAGTATTTCACAGGTTCCCTGGTTCTAGCATATGTCCTCCAACACATCTTACACCATTTTCCTCTTATACAGTGTGCTTCAATCACATTACTCACATGTATTCTTTGAACATGGAAAACTCTTTCCCAAACACTAATTTTGTACTTATTATTCCCTCTGTTTGAAATATGCTGCTTTGCCAGCATATTTGGTCAAACATACCTTGCCAACCTTCTGTATGATCTGAGCTTAATCTGCCAGCCTGGTGTTAAGATCTAAATGGAACTCAAAATGAAAGGAAACACAACCAGTATTCTTAAGCCTTTCTAGAATCCTTGAAGGAAAGGCTGCGTGAAAGCCTTTGAGAGTTTTACTGGACATAATATTACCACCTGCATTTATCCTACATATTGATGAGGTCCTTGAGGATGCAGTAGTACTCTTTACCAGGGGGACTCATGACAAAAAGATTACTCAATTTTCCATAGAGGGTATATCTGAAAGAAAGTCATTGCCATTTATTTGCAAACTAAAGTTCACACACTAAAGTGGAATATTCCTGATTAGTTCAGAGGATGTTCTCAAGGTGAACCCTTTCAAGTTTGAGCTGTTAGTACAGCGTGTTCAGTGCCGTGCACTGCTGTCACTCAGCATCTACCTTATCTGAAGAAAAAGCAAAAGAGAACTCAATAAGCAGGCCCACAGTAGTGGCAAGAAGTCAGAAGAGAAAAAAAACTCCTCTCAGTAGGGACACTCAAGATTTCTGTCAATGTTGAGATAACTGTTTAAACTACGCATGAGTACAAATCAAGTGAGTGCTAAACCAGGTACTACTGTTGTCTTTGAAAGGCCAGGCAAATGCCTGTGGTGGTGGTGATGTTGGTGGTGGTGTTTTTATCTTACTTCAGATGTCTACTTCAGGGTTCTGAAGACTGTGCATAATTGGATTTTCATGATTAGGTTAAATACTAGATTAATGTGGTCTAAGAAAATGTCGAGTGTATTTTGTGAGTTTAAGAGGAAAACTGAGAGACAAGTATGAAAAATGATTCTTCTCTTAAGAATTCAAAAATCTTGAATTATTCTTGTTACTCCCAAATCTGCTTCCAAATAGAAAGCTTCCAGTGGTTCTTTATTGAATATGTCAGTCAGTATGTACAGATGAAAAGATGTAATGGGACCAGTATGAGGCATTTCTAGTTCATTCATACAGTGCAACAGAAAAAGGCACTAGTAGATTCTCATCCTGTATGTTGGTATTTGGCAGAGTCCAAGACTTCCAGTGTGCCTCTGATGACAAGTAAATAATAGAGTAGAAATGTCAGCAATCTCACCCAATCAGGGGTAACCTTATTAGCTTAGAGGGCAGTGTTTCTGAAGCAGCATGATTTGGGCCATTAACATGTTCAGGAAGCCTTACTGGCAGATATGCAGCTACAAAAGAAGAGGAAATTATTCCAGTAGAATGGGAAGGCCCTATATAATTAAAAAAGTTAATTCTTACAGTATTTTGTGTGAAATAGTACAAGCTGAATGAAACTGGAAGAACACAAGTTACATGCTGCCTAACACTCATGGAAGGCTCCTAGAGTGTGGGGAGCTAAGATCTGTTGGACAACAGAGCCAGGATTTTCAAATACCGTATCATGTGTTCTATTGTTTTGACTTTCCAGAACTGAGTTAAAGACCAGTTATTTAATTCAGTCCCAAATATCCACAAGCCTACTCTGACAAGCCTTATGACTGTCATATAAGTAGGACTTCATAATTTTAAAAGTTGAACTTCATAACTTACAAGTGTTATAGGGAAAGATATTATTATGTCTGACAACTATCCTTTTCTTTGTAACACTTCATTTTTATTGTCACATTTCTCTGAATATAAAACATGTTTGCTACTTTAATGAGCATTACATGCCAAAACCAAAAAAAAAAAAAAAGAAAGCAAATAAATCACCATAGAACTCTGTTATTTCCTTTATGAATATAACAGAGACTGGAAGCCAGTACTTGGTTCTCCTGGCCTTCTTGGACCCAAAGTTAGACTGTAATTCAGAATGTCTCACAACAGACAGGGTCATGTGTTTAACTCTCACCACAAGAATGAGGGCAGAAATATAATGTGTCACTTAAAGACTAAGAGAAGCTATCTCTGTTCCCCTAGATGCGTTTTGAGTCCTGGATCCCTGAGTCACCTGACCACAGTCATACTTGTTGGACTGTCATTTAAGTGAACAGTGAACTGTTATTTTGCCAATTTAGTGACTTTTCCCTTTTTCACAGCAGTTAGGCTACACTGAAAAAGCAGGGAGGATGTAATGTTTGTTCTATCTCCTCAAGAATGGGTGGGTTGAAGGTAAGAAGTAAATGCTCCATGCTTGATGGGAAGTAGCATACACTGCCCCTAAATGTGCCACTTTGGCAAGTGGATCATTTTGAGCTGAAGATAATTAAGACCCAGGAGACCCAGGAAGAGGTTTTTGCCTCTCCCTCAACTGCCTAAAATAAATCAGGTAGGGGGTTTGGCCCAGGGAAAAGAGTTATTTTCAAAGATAACTTTTTTTTTTTAAATTTCTCTAAGACTAAACATCTGTTCTCCTTCTCTTCCTGTGAATTGCCCTCCTCCTCTTTGAAGCCCAGGTCCCTACCCCATTTTTTGGCTCAAGACAGCATATAAGCCTCAGTTGTTCACCTTTGAGTCTCATGTCTTTGGGACTTACATATACACAAAATTTGGGGGTTTTTTCCTGCTGATCTCTCACGTCAATTTGATTATTAGACCAGCCAACCTGATTGGGAGGAAGAGAAAAGATTTCTGTTCCTACATTCTGATTTAAAAAAAAAATTGTTTCTGTCTTGAAAAATTTTAGATACAAGTTATTGTTTTCAGTGACCCCGTGGACTGTAGCCTGCCAGTCTCCTCTGCTCCTGGGATTCTCCAGACAAGAGTACTGGAATGGGTTGCCATGCCCTCCTGCATGAATCATCTAGACCCAGGGATCGAATCTGCACCTCCTGCGGCTCCTGCCTTGTAGGCAGTTTCTTAACTGCTAAGCTACCAGGCAAGCCCTAAGAGACTATATTATTCTCTATACATGTTGATTTAGTTCCTGATGCTAGGATGTGGAAAGATCTGCGAAAGGTTTTGGTTGTGTGATTATGTGTCTGTGTGCTTATGTGAGCATTGGTTCATACCTCACTGACTGGTATTTTCACTTTGTCCCACTCAATATTTTTAGCTTAATATATATGGAAAATTGTAATCATCAGAGCTCTGATTCACTGCCACTACCAAGCAATTAATATTAATTTCTAAAATCCTTATAACTACTAACTAAATATGATGGCTCATTCAAAGTTACCTTTCTTATGTGTAGTGTTATTTGGGAAGGAGATATATATAATTATATACATACACACCCTCATTTTTGGATTTCCTTTCCATCTAAGTCACCACAGAGCATCAAGTAGAATTCCCTGTGCTATCCAGTAGATTCTCTCATAGTATCAATAATGTATTTATGTCTGTCCCAATTTCCCAATTGATCCTACCATGCCCCTTTAGCCCTTGGGCTTCCCTGATGGCTCAGATGGTAAAGAATCTGCCTGCAATGCACAAGACCAAAGTTTGATTCCTGGGTTGAGAAGATCTCCTGGAGAAGGAAATGGCAACCCACTCCAGTATTCCTGCGTGGAGAATCCCATGGACAGATTGGGAGCCTGGTGGGCTACAGTTCATGGGGTCACAAAGAATCAGACACGACTAAGTGACCAACACTTTCACTTCACTTTCATTCACACATTTGTTCTTTATATTTGTGTCTTTTGTTTCTGCTTTGCAAATAATATCATCTATATCATTTTTCTAGATTCCACATACATGTGTTAGAATACAATATTTATGTTTCTCTTTTTTACTTACTTCACTCTCTATGACAGTCTCTAGGTCCATCCATGTCTCTATAAATTCAATTTTGTTCCTTTTAATGGATGAGTAATATTTCATTGTATATATGTACCACATCTTCTGCATCATTTCCTCTGTTGATGGACATTTAACTTGCTTTCATATCCTGGCTATTGTAAATAATGATACAATGAATATCAGGGTATATGTGTCTTTTTGAATTATGCTTTTCTCTGGATATATACACAGTAGTGGGTTGCTGGGTCATATAGTAGTTCTATTTTAGTTTTTAAGGAGCCTTCATACTGTTCTCCATAGTGACTTTATCAATTTACATTCCCCAAAACAGTGTAAGACGGTTCCCTTTTCTCCACACCCTCTCTACCATTTATTGTCTGTAGATTTTTTGATAATGGCCATTCTGACTGATGTGAGTTGATACCTCATTGTAGTTTTGATTTACACTTCTTTAATAATTAGTGATGTTGAGCGTCTTTTCATTTGTTGCCCACCTATATGTCTTCCTTGAAGAAATGCCTATTTATGCCTTATGCCTATTTTTTGATTGGGTTATTTGTTTATTTTATTTTTTTGACACTGAGCTTCATGAGCTATTTGTATATTTGGAGAATTTGCTAAGCCAGGCACACATCCATATTCTAAGGTCACATTTCAGTAGTCAATTGCCAATATAAAAAAATACTATATGCCAAATACAATGTAAAGTTTAAATAAATATATCTGAAAATGAGTTTATTCACATGTCATATTTTCATCATGTCCTTTTCTCCAGTAAATGAATTATTTGTCTCTCAAGCCTTCAGTGTCAGGTGTGGGGCAAGACTATTTCACAGCTCACACCCCCTAAATATCACTGGAAGAAGACTGAGAGGAAGGAGAATCATCCAACTTGGCATTTATGAATATTAATGTTAATACCACTGTTCCTCCCCATTCATCTTGAGTCTGAAGTAGGAAAAACAGTTTCCATAGAAACAAAGCTCTTGGACAGTCACTTTGTCACTTCTCCCCTGCTAAGTGAATCAAGTTTAAGTGGCATGAGCAGTCACCGTTTCATAAAAATTAACATCAGCAACATGGAATGCAAGAATAAAATGAATTATGTTAAAACTTTATATATTTTGAATTCTTATTAAGCAATAGTATATTGAGTTCTTAAAACTGTTTTATTAAACAGTTAAAAAACTGTTGTTTTTAAAATATTTTAAAAACACATATAATTCAAATAATTTAGTTGATAGTTGATTATTAGTGGAGAAAGCTGAAGATGGAAATTTGTTCCAATGTTCCCTTTTAACAATAAGTACTATATCAATCAGCACTCTGAAAATTAAAATTAAAATATTTTTAAAAAATATATAGTAGAGGGTCACTTAAATACTGATGTCAGCATGTGCCTGACAACAGGGAGAAAACAGAAAGTAGAGAGGAGAGAGGGCAGTGATTTTTGGTATTAGAAAGGTGGATTTTATATATAGGATTTACTGTTCTTTGTATCTTCAGGTGTGAGGATGAAAACCTTTTGTGTCCAGAAAGTAAGATACCTAGAGGCAACAGCCGTATTTGTAGGCATCTGTTTTTCCTCAAAGCTGTGTGTCCTTGAATTCCCAATAATTGTACCTTGTCATCTGATTGCATAATTATCATAACATGGCAGTTTTTTTTTTTTTTTCCCTCAGTTCCAATTCTCCTATTAATTGCCTTTGCACCAGCAATTCATACATTCTGGGTCATGTTTCCTGACTTTTCAGGTTTTAGTCTTATCTTGGATTCTTTTAAAATTCTATTCTAGATCTAACATTTTAGCATGCCATGTTGAGCTCCAGTGATCTCAGCTTGGTAGATTATAGAATACTGAGGAGGGAGCAAGAGAAAGAGCTGATTTCCATTGACTGATCCAGGCAATGTTTTACCTGATCCTGTAATTTAACTGTTTGCCACCCACAGATCACGAACATCCTAATATAAATTTCTAAGAAGGCTTTTACTGATAAGTGAGAAGTAATAATAATAACAAAAATAATAGCCATAGCAGAGGATCACATTCATGTCTATAGGCCTTTTTCAAGGGCACCATGTTTAAGCGTTTTATATGCAGTAAAGCCCTTAATCCTCGTGGAATTTCTCTGTGGCAAACATTGTTGTTATTCCCAGTTTACAGAAGATGAAATTTAGGCTTATTCCTGAAAAGTAGCAAAGATTATACCCTAATGTTTAAGTGGTTCAGAGTTTCAGAAAATACGGATTTTGGGGACCCTCAAAGCTATTATATTAATCATATTGTCATAATAAAATTCTTTCTAAATAAAATTTCTTTACAGCTTCAGCTTCACAAATAATTCTGTTTCATTGGCCACAATCCACCATCCTCTTTTTTCTGATATACTCTTTGTGCTCAGGAAATGTTATGACTTTGTTCTGTTTTGCTGAATCCAGTTATTCTTAAGTTTTTCTATGCAAACTACATTTCTTGTTAAAGTTTCTAACCAGTGTTTTGTTTTGTTTTGCTTCAATCTTATTGTATATTATTCTTTCAATCTCCCCGGTTTTATTTTTGACAGTCTCAGCAAAATACTTATATAACCTCTGCTTCGGGCCTTTTCACAAATTATTAGGGTGCTAAAGGGCCCATTTTTCAAGTCTCCCTCTTGCTATCTCAGGAAAATTGCTTTAGTCCCCATTCAATATTTTGTGTAAGCCACAAACTTGCCTGAAAATTTCTGGAATTCCAAAGAAGCTTGTATTTTCATGGTGACCTCTGTTTTCTAATTTAGGCTTCTCAGTTTCTGGTTTGTTTACTGTTACTAAGCTCAGGTCTGGCTGCTTGCCACTTGAAAAGTCAATACATGGGAGGCAAGTACTAGTTGGGAAAGGAAAAGATGCTTTAATCAGGAAGCTGGCTACCTGGAGAAAAGGCAGATTTGTGTCCCAAAAGTAACTCTGAGATTTTGCTCAGCCATGAAATTTTTTAAAAGGGAAATGAAAGTGAAAGTGAAGTCGCTCAGTCGTGTCAGACTCTCTGGGACCCCATGGACTGTTCCCTACCAGGCTCCTCCATCCATGGGGTTCTCCAGGCAAGAGTACTGGAGTGGGTTGCCATTTTCTTCTCCAGGGGATCTTCCTGACCCAGGGATCGAACCCAGGTCTCCCCCATTGCAGGTAGACACTTTACTGTCTGAGCCACCAGGGAAGCCCAAAAGGGAAATAATCTCAGTTAATTATTAAGGTAGGAGGTCAGGTTCTTTGTCATTTTTCCATCAGGTGCAGACCTGCTGAATTCTCCTGATCTTCCTTTGGAAGCCATCTTGCCCACATGGTCCGCCTACAAATTTGATAAGGGGGAAGTTGGCAGTAGAGAGTCAGTTGTTCTTTAAATACCTAATTTTTCACTGTTGCTCCTTTTAATCCAAGAAAGGAATCAACAGGTTAGGTAAAGTATTGTGTACATTCAATAGAGAAGAAGTCAGGAACTGGGTGGGTTAAATGTTCCCCAGTGGTCTCTTTTTTTTTTTTTTTTTGGTAATTTAGGTTTGAGAAAAACAGAGATGAGCAAACAGAAAAGGAGAGACAATTGCTAGTTATATTACTATCCTTAAATGCTTGACCACTCAGATTTTGCAAAGATTGGAGGCTCATTTGAGGATAGTGGTTAGACAGGGACTGACTGTAATGTTCAAAATAACTGAACATTACAAATCTGTTTTATTCACTTAATGTTGCTATAGCACTTCTGAGGAAATATCACTGGCTATCTATGATTCTTAGCCTTACAGTAGGTTCCCATATTTTTAGATTGTTACCCAACACTGGTGTCTTTTAAAGTAACTAACTTCTAATGGCAGCTGGAAATCTTCAGCTTCACTGTGGAGAGTGGATTTATCAAGTTCATCTTCAGGAATGACTAAGAGCAATAGAAGAACTTGCACTTCAAACAGTATTGGGAACCCCATGGGGATTTTTAAACATATTGGGGAATTTGAAAAGAGAGTAGAAGAGAGGATGGAACAGGAATTCTCTCAAATCTGAGACTTGGAGGCTCCAGTTTAATACTTGTAGTGATGGGGGAAGTTGTTATTCACACACAAACTCTGACAAAACACATCAAACTGAACACTTAAAATTGGTGGAATTTGTTTTACGTAAATTATATATCAATGAAAATAACTTTTTAAATGGCATGCAAATAAAAACTTACATTATCTCAAAGCCAAATATATTTGTCAGGTCCCTCCAGAGAAACAGAACCAGTAAGATATAAGAAATTGGCTCCTGTGATAATCGAGGCTGTATGCAATCTTGCTATATGCAGGCTGGAGACCCAGGAAGACTGAAGAGGTAGTTCAGCCTGAGTCTGAAGGCTGTATAAAAAGTAGTAAATCCCAGTCCAAAGGTTTGGAAAAATGAGATGTCCCAGCTCAGTGAGACAGGAAAAAATGGTAGAATTACTCTTTCCTCAGCTTTTTGTTCTATTTTAGCCCTCAAGGGTTGTATGCCGCTCAGTCACATTGAAGAGGATAGTTTAATTTACTGAGCCCACTAATTCGTATGCTAATCCAAAAACACCCTCACAGATACAGAAATAAAGTATAATCTGAGCACTATCTGGCCAGCCAAGTTAACACATAAAACTAATCACCACAAGTCCACCCTTTGACAATTTAGCACCTAGATACATCTCCTTAAGTCCTAGTTTATCTCCAAATAAAGACAATAACAAGGTTATAATTCTGCCTAGACTGATACAACTATACTGCTTACAACTGAAAATTTATTCTTCCCTAGGAGACGAGGTAAAATCTTGAGTGATGCTTAATCTTCTCCTTGGTATCCCATAATTTAAAAGCTATTATGTAAAATTAATAGTGCTTAAATACTATGATAAAAATATATCTTGTGCCACATGATAAAGGATTAAGAAAAAAGCAGAAAGAAAACAAACACAGACAGAAACATAAACGTATTCATTGCAAAATGTATAGGAAATGCTCATCGCAATTATACCCCTGCCTGTAATTGATCACGCAGCCATAGCTGGTATTTTAACTAAATTTTTCCACTACTTATTCTGTATTCCCTTAACCCATGGCCATTTAAGTTGACACATAAAATTAACCATTATACTAAGATTGGAAAGGAAGTTGTCCAAATCCAACATGAATTACCCTATTGATTGAAAATAATGAATGGTAATTTCAAAGTCGTAAGAGAAATCATGGGGGGAAAAGAAATGAATCAATAAATTATTTTTGTCTGCAAATTACAGCCACAACAGCTTGTTTAATTGACAATTAATAAGTGTTTTGCTTTGTTGAAAGTAATGTCAGTTTATTGTAGAAAGCTCTAAAAATTATAAACAAATCTTAAAAATCACTCATAAGGCACATTTCTGAGTTAATTCATATTCATATTTAAAGAATTTCTAGTTGTATTTCTTATGATTAATTATACTATGTATTTTCTCTAGTATTATATTATAGTCATGTTAAGTAATATACATGTTTTTAAATGAAATTTTTCTATCTGTATAATATAATATCCATTTTGTAAATAAAATATTTTGACCATTCCTTTATTTTGATCATTGTGCCTTCATTTAAAAAATTATTATAAGATATGCTGCAATTAATATCATAACATATATATTTTTCCTGTGTATCTGTTCAGTTCTTTAGGACTAGACTTTGAATTCTTGTACCAATAGCTATGAATTTTCCTTCAAGTACAGACTGTAGATTTCTAGAAAATTTTCCACTTTAAATTCTCTGCTACACTATATACAGCTGTTTAAACTATCACATTTTCAATTGTAATGACTATTAGACATTTTGTTTTTATGTTCTTACTCTGATATATTAGAATGATCAAAATTGTTTTTATTTCTTTTTTTTTCATTTTCAGTTTTGAACTAGTTAAGATTTTAAAACATATTTGTGTGTAATGATGAATATATCTGAATCTTAGAGCTTTAGTGGTCATTTTGTCTATCCTCCGATATAAGTATAGGCAGTCATCACTGGGTATTCTCAGGGAATTGGCTCCAGAACCACCCCCCCAGACACCAAACTATGTGGATACTTAAGACCCTTATATAAAATGACCTGCATGCATTGTAGTCGCTTCAGTTGTGTCCAACTCTTTGTGATGCTATGGACTACAGGCCGCCAAGCTCCTCTGTCCGTGGAATTCTCCAGGCAAGAATAGTGGAGTGGGTTGCCACCCTCTCCTCCGGGGGATATTCCTGACCCTTACATCTCCTGCATTGCTAGGTGCATGCTTTACCACTAGCACCACCTGGGACATTCCATAAGATGATGTAGTCCTCCATATTCATGGCTGGCTCAGTCTGTGGACGTGGGGCTCCCAAACATGGAGGACTCACTGTACATAATTCAAATCTGAAAACTCCTGATGAGAGAGAGATCATTACTTCCTATCATATAATAATGAAATGATATAATTAGATCTGTAGCTATATCCAATTAGGAAAAGTCCCTGAAGAAAAAAGCATACTTAGAAACAGTGGAAACATCCAAGTGAAGAGCATTGTCAGTGATGTGGGCCGTCCTGTCCTTCCGTGTGCAGATTCAATGTATGAAACAAATAGTCAAAGTGATTAAATTAAGCATCTATAAAAATGGCATCAGGTTGAAAATAAGACAAAAAAATGGTAACGTGAGTTTAAAAGAGACTGTTGAAAGGGAAGTAAGATTTCTGGGGGCTCCAAAATCACTGCAGATGGTGACTGCAGCCATGAAATTAAAAGACGCTTACTCCTTGGAAGGAAAGTTATGACCAACCTAGATAGCATATTGAAAAGCAGAAACATTACTTTGCCAACAAAGGTCTGTCTAGTCAAGGCTATGGTTTTTCCAGTGGTCATGTATGGATGTAAGAGTTGGACTGTGAAGAAGGCTGAGCACCAAGGAATTGATGCTTTTGAACTGTGGTGTTGGAGAAGACTCTTAAGAGTCTCTTGGACTGCAAGGAGATCCAACCAGTCCATTCTAGAGGAAATCAGTTCTGGGTGTTCATTAGAAGGAATGATGCTAAAACTGAAACTCCAATACTTTGGCCACCTCATGCGAAGAGTTGACTCATTGGAAAAGACCCTGATGCTGGGAAAGATTGAAGGCAGGAGGAGAAGGGGACAATAGAGGATGAGATGGCTGCATGGCATCACCGACTCGATGGACATGAGTTTGAGTGAACTCTGGGAGTTGGTGATGGACAGGGAGGCCTGGCGTGCTGCAATTCATGGGGTTGCAAAGAGTCGAACATGACTGAGTGACTGAGCTGAACTGAAGTTCATAAGGAAAACAAGTTAAACCATCTTTCTTGCTATTCTACAAAGTCATAGTGTTGAAGGAGGATGAGATCTCCCTATATTGTAGAAAAAGTGCAAACACGTTGGAACCAGGGAGTCCTAGGTTTAAATTCTTCTGTTTATTGCTCATATGACTTAAATTTCTTTTAATGTTGGTTTGTTTTTTTCAATAAAAGAAGAAAACATTTTGGGGGACTACTAAAATTTAAAGGGATGACATACGTAATTATCACAGTGCCTGGCATATAATAACTGTTGAACAAAATGTTAGATCTCATTTAAACCACCCTCGTCCATTCAGAAACATCAATTTTGTTTTGCAGGTGTCTTCTAAAAAATATAGTATTCTAGGATTATCTATCCTGTTGCTCCCTTTGCTCCCCACCTATAAAATTACATTTTCTGACAGTTCTCAATGAAGGATTGCGTCAGTTGTCTTTTGGATCTCCCTCCATAGCCTCTTATCTTTTTTTTTTTTCTTATTTTTCCTGCTGAGAGTGATGTCTTGTCACTCCAGATTTCTCAAGAAGCCCTCTCTAATCACCTGTACCATGGATTAATTGTGTTTGTATTTTAAATTTGTTTTCAACATCTCTCTCTATGGGTTTTATCATCATTAAATGCTGTATTTTAATCCAGTCTTCTTTCCTTGGATTATAGCTCTTTGAAAGGAAAGAATTCAAATTAATAAACATTTGTAATGAGAACATTTTATTTGTCATTCTCAAATGTAAGTTCAGTGCTTTAGGAGATAGGCAAATTAATTCAAGTACTAATAAATGACATATTGAAGAGTATTATGAAAATTCAAAAAAAGGAAAAGTATACTCATATTCACTATTTCACTTGAGATAAGCCAAGACTGTAAAAAGCACATTCCCAGAGGAATATGTTCTCAATCAAAAATAAAGCATAAAATGAAAACTGAAACACCTATTTTTTTACTCAACATTGATTGCTTTTTGGATTTATCTTTCCAAAAAGAAAGTGACTGTTTAAGCTGACTCAAAATCATACTACTATGTGCCCCGAATCACTGTTGCAGAAACAGACCAGAAGAGGGTAGTTTGTGATTTTTTTAAGAAGAAAAAGTAGGTCTTTCTTTTGATGATGAATGAATACTGTAGTTAGTTTATGATGCTCAAAATCTTGTGAGAACAAAGTTTGAGCACTGGGAATTTCAGAACCACTTGATAATCAATGTTGCAGACGCCCTGTTGCTTATAAAAAAGTAACTGCCATTACCACTGTAATTTAGTGAAGATTGTGGAAAGAACGTCTGCGTATAAAAATATATCTGAAGGATTACTGTTTGATCTTGCACATAGAGAATCTAGGGAAAAGTGGCACAGAAACAAGAGCAGTTCATTTTGTACCCTTTTTGGAATCACAGGGTAGCCCAATAAATAAGGTTGAGATATGGTACCAGGTTTCAAATCTAGGGTGACTTAAAGAAAAGTAAATAAATTTCATTTGTTTAAACAAGAGAGAAATCAAATCATTTGCTAAATAAAAATATCATTCAAGAGTGTTCTAAAATAATATAACTTATTTAAGAATCTTTAATAGAAACTCACATGTCTTTTCTCATTTTAAAATAAATTCACTCCAGTGGAATTCATTTGCAGAAATCATGTGTAGGGAGAATGCATTACTTTTCTATGGCTGCTATAATCTTAGAAACTTAAAACAACATAATTTATTAACTTATACTTCTGTAGCCTGGAAGTCCGATAGAGGTCTTATCAGGCTGAAATCTGTCTCAACAGGACTGCATTCTTTCCTAGTGGCTCTAAGCGGGAATCGATTTCCTTGTTCATTCAGGTTTTGGCAGGATTCAATTCCATGTGATTGTAGGACCTCTTTTCCTTGTTGGTTGTCAGATAAAGGCTGTTCCCACCTTCTAGAGGCTGCCTATATCCGTGGGCTCCTGATTCCCTTCCTTCATCTCGAGATGGTAACAGCAGGTTACGTCTCTCACATTTTGAATCCCTCCTGTCCCTGCTTCCATTGTCCCATCTCTCTGACTCACTCTTCTAACTTCCTGTTCCACTTTTAAGGACTCATACATTACATTGGGACCACTTGAATAATGCAAAATCACCCCCTATCTCAAGATGCTTAACATCTTTAAAATCTCTTTTAATAATTAAGATAATATATTTACAAGTTCTGGGGATTAGGGCATAGTTTTTGTTGTTGTTCTTTCTTTTTTTTTTTTTTTAGGAGAGAGGGTTACTCCCCCTGCCTACCACAGAGAGATTAAAAAGATACCAGAGGTTCTCCCTTGATGTTTTCCTAAACTGCTCAGTGGGCATTTCAGAAATTTAATTGGTCACAGAATTTGAGGAGGTAAGTCAGTGTTTGCAAATGATCTACTTGTGTGGTTCAGGGTGGTTGATATGCCTTTGAGTTTTGATATGAAATCAGTTTCTCTAGTATTTACTCTCAAAGCCATAGTTAGATTCATATGAAGAGGGGTGTGGGAGCCGGAGGAGAGAGGTGGATGGATGATATGGCTCTTCCTAAAGCTCCCAATTTGGGATTTAACTTTTCTTTCTGAAAAATTCTCCATAAATGCATGCATGCATGCTAAGTCACTTTGGTCATGTCTGCTTTTTACAACCTCATTGACTGTAGCTGCCAGACTCCTCTGTCCATGGGATTTCCCAGGCAAGAATACTGGAGTGGGTTGCCATGGCCTCCTCCAGGGGATCTTCCTGACCCAGGGATCAAACCTGCATCTCTTACTTCTCTTGTATTGTCAGGTGAGTTCTTTTACCACTAATGTCCCCTGGGAAGCCCCAGGTTGCTAGCTGAAGCAAATTGGGAATAAAATTTCTTCAGATACGAATGACTAGTCTGTAAGTATGTTTATTTATATGTGTGCACTAAATGGGTATGGAGGCTAATTGAATTTGACAACTTTAGGTTCTGATATAATATTATTTGGTTAGAAAAATTAGTTTTGTTTTAAAAAGTTGAAAATAACTCCACTTTTGAACATGTGGCACTAGCTGAGAAGCAAATTACATGTTTGACTATATTTGTCTCCAGTATACAGCTTGATTCATTACATATGGATTGAATAACACTATCTACATTTGAATTAGAAATAAGTAGTTGTGTTGATATAGAACAACACAAGGGCTTTTTTTTTTTTCTATTTTGTCTACTAGAATTAGGTACTAAATAGTAATACATTATCAGCTGTTGAATCTGTTGGGAAAATAGTTTTCATAGGTATGTGTTAATAGGTACTCACTGGAGAAATTTTATATTTACTCTATAACAAACATAATTTTATTTATATAATGCATATTAAGGGGGAAAATTATTATTGAGTTGTGCCTAGTCGTGTCAAGAAAACCTGTAGTTGAAAAGTACTTATAGCAAAAAGTTAACACTGGTTTTAGAAAAAATCAATATTTAAACTTGAACAGGGAATTTGCAAACTGATATCTGAAATGAATTTTATTTCAACATTAATTTCAGCAAAAATAAATGTTACTCTTCAAGTGCTAGTGAGTAATAGAAGGCTGTGGTTATACCATGTACCTGTGTCCTCCAAAATCTAAATTTCACACGTGCTTTTTATGAATCATCTAATTGAAAAGGAAAAAAATAAATAAAAAGAAAAAAGTCATAAGAGACCTCCGAATACATTTTTTCCCTTGTATCTGAACAGTATACCAATTAGGTTTTGAGAACCATTATGCTAATACTAGTTAGTTATATGATACATTTTGAGATGTCCTCTTAGTGATTGAAAAAAATTAATCTCATTAAATAATTGAACTTCAAAGACAAAATGATAACCTAACTTTGGCATCTTTTTTAGGGATCAGAAGGAGAAGAGATTCTCAAAAAATATGTATCATTAACTTTCTCCCAAAGAAAGGAAAAGGGAAGAGAAGAGAGTATGTCTAAGCTGCAATGCATATTAGAAATTACAATATGAAAAATTTGTTCAGAATAATTCCCTTCCACAGCTTCTCTGAAATAGAACATTGAATAGCTTCTCTGAAAATCAAGTTCAGGAAGTTTCTTGTAGTTGTTATACTAATAGCAAAGCCATTACTAGTTGATACTTAGAGACATATTATCTGGAGAACCATTCTGTACTTAGCTGATTCTGCACCACTGGTTTGAGATCTTTGAGTTTTTCTGTGTTTTAAAATAACTAAACTCAAAGGACATTTAAGCTTAGTACAAACCAAAGTATAGACAGTGAAATACTAGGTTAATGTACTTATAATAGTTACTATAACTTACCCTATGATCTAGTTTTAGTTTTGCTTGATAAAACATAGACGAATTTGATAAAGTTTTTCATTCAGATAAAAATGCTTATTTAGTTCATTTTGCCATTGTAATTTAAATTTGATATCTGTTGAGGCCATTATAATTAGAGGTAGTTCATATCTAAATGGACATTACTTACTTGTTAATGTAATGTACAATGTTGTTATTGTTAAGGGAAAAGTATATTTGAGATGCTCAGTGCGCAGGGCCGCTCGGAGCTCTCGGAGGAGGAAGCTCGCGCACTCCCGCTCTCAGGAGCCGCGGCATAAAAAAAAAAAAAGAGTAAAGGAGAAATTAACTTTCTCAGACAAGCAAAAGTTGGGGGAATTTGTTGCCAGTAGACCTGCCCTGCCAGAAATGTTAAAAGAAGTTCTTGAGAGAAAAAATAATAATAATAAATAAATATATATATATATGTATGTTAGAAACTTGGGTCTACATCAAATAAAAGCTTCAAAGAAGTAATGAGTGAAGGTGAAATAACTTTTATTTTTCTTATTCAGATAGTAGTTTATTCCAGATAATAATGCTGATAATATATTCAATTGTGTATGCTTAAGAATATATCTTATATATATGTATAAATGAAATGAATGACAGCAATGATACAAGGGATGGGAGATAGTGAGTTAGGAATTAAGAATTAACATTAATAGGAATTAATATTATTATTATTTTATATGATAGATTCCTTAGGATTTTGTAGATTAAAGTTTTTTGAACAGAGAACATTTTCTTTCTTTTCAGTCTATATGAATTTTTTTTTTCTTTGCTGGACAACTATAGCCACTAGTAAAATGTTAAATATATGTATTGAGAGTGACATCCATGCTTTGTTTCCATTCTCAGAGAAAAAACACTGAAAAATTAATCTTTGAGCATAATATTATTTGTGTGCTTTTCATAGATGCTATTAATCAATCAGACTGAAGAAATTTCCCTCTGTTCCTAATTTTGAGTTTTCACCATGAACAAGTTTTGAAGTGTGTCACATCCTTTTTCAGGCATATTGAAGCATACATTTAGTTTTCTCTGTTATTCTGTAAATAAAGTAATTAGATTGTTTGATTTTTTTAAAGATTTATTTACTATTTAATTTACTTCTGACTGCTGGCTCTTCATTGCTGTGTGGGCTTTCTCTCCTTGGGGGATCAAGGGCTACTCTTCCTTGGATTCCGCAGGCTTCTCATTGTGGTGGCTTCTCTTGCTGTGGCGCACAGGCTCTACAGCACTTTGGCTTCAGAAGTTGCAATGCATGGGCTCAGTAGTTATGGCACACAGGCTTAGTCGCTGTGCTGCATGAGGGATCTACCCAGATGAGAGATCAAACCCGTGTCCCTTGCATTGGCAGGCAAATTCTTAACCACTAGATTACTAGAGAAACCCAGATTGCTTGATTTTTAAGTGTTAAGCCAATACTTATTTCCTGGAATAACTCCCTGTTTGCTATGATATATTATCATTTTATTTTAATTTTTTGTTTTGTTCCATTGATATTTTGTTAATGACATTTCCATGTATGCTCAAAAGTAATGAAAGGTGTAATTGTTTTTTTTTTTTTTTTTCTTCTTTTAATATCTTTGGCAGAATTTGGTACCAGGCCTCTATGGCCTTCTGTAATGAACTCGAGTGACTTTGGCTTTGTGGTTTTATGACAGAATTTCTAAGGTATTTATTATTTCTGCCTTAAATAATGAGGACCTGGTGGCTCAGATGGTAAAGCGTCTGTCTACAATGTGGGAGACCCGGGTTTGATCCCTGGGTCAGGAAGATCCACTGGAGAAGGAAATGGCAATCCACTCCAGTACTATTGCCTGGAAAATCCCATGGACAGGGGAGCCTGGTGGGCTACAGTCCATGGGGTCGCAAAGAGTCAGACACGACTGAGCAACTTCACTCACTCACTCACTTGCCTTAAATAAGAGATATAACCAATGAATGCCTTTAAAATTGCAATGTTCTTTAGAGGATACATATCTTTATTCACATACAATTCATTTAATAGAAGAAAGGCTATTAAAGTTTTATATTTCCATCATGTCAATTTTGATAAATTATACATTTTAAATAATTTCTTCAATTTTTGTCTAAGTTGACAACTTTATTGGCATTATTATTCGTAATATTTACTTATATTCATCTTAGTTTGGTAGATTCTGTAGTGACATTTTTCCTTGTTATTGATAATTTTTTTTCTTAATAATGTTCTTATGGTTTCATGAATTTTATTTGAATTTCAAAGAACTAAAGTTTGGGACTTTAAACATTTGCATTGCTGAAAACTTTCTATTTAATTGGCTTTTTCACATCTTTATTATTTTTTGCCTTTTATCACATTGAGTTTAATGTATTTTTCATTATTTAGATGAAACTTGTCTTCTTTTCTAAAAATTATATGCAAAGCTATAAATTTTCCTCCTAAATCATTTTTTGCCTTCATCTCAAAAATTTTGATGTGTTGTCCTTTCATTATTATTATTCACTTGCAGATGGTTTTCTGTTTTTTCCTTGTCTCTTGAATAGCTTAGATATTAGTTGCTGAATAAATAGTTGTATATTTTCTAGATCCTTTTATTGACCTGTAATTTAATTCCATTTTGGCTGGAGAATATATGCCTTAAGAGTTCAGACTTTTAAAGGGTATTGAGATTCATTTTCTGATTCAGCATGTTTTTAATCTTGATAAAAACTTTTTGTGCACTTGGTGACAGGCTGATGTAAATGACAATGCTCGTTACTGCATACCATTCTGTTGTATATGAAAGTTATATTTCCTAAGGGATTCTCATTGCAACAGCTGTTTTAAATACCTTAGCATTTTGAAGCAGTGTGTGTATTCTCTCTCATGCCCAAGTAGGTATCAGTATGTCTGACCTGATCTCTAGATATTTTATAAGTTCTTTTTTATGCTCACACTTTGTTTTACTCCAATCTCATCCTATTTTCTGAGACTCATGTTGATGCAGCTTCATTTTTATGCAGCTCACTTGTGAGTGATTAATATCAAGTTTGTCTAGTGAAAAAATTGCTCTCAGAAGACAGTATTAATAATCATAACAACATCAAAACACACCGCATAAAACACTTTGATGAGATATTGAGTCAGATAGCACAACTCTTAAATTTAACCCATCGTGATCTTGATCTGCAATTTCAAAAACCGAAGTCTTGTACTAATAATGACTTTGGCTGGCATAACAGACTGCTGTTGGTAATCGCTTATATCTATGTTCCTTTACAATTCCAAACTTCTCTTGCAGTTAAATTGATCAGGTGACTAATTTTGGCCAGTAGAATGTGAGCAGAAGAGACCTTGTAGCCAAAGTAGTTAATTGTCTGGCTTGCCTTCTCCACTCTCTCTTCCTCTTCTTTCTGGAAAGATGTGACAGGGTAACTCAGAGGATACAACACAGCCAACTATCAGCGGACACAGCCTGTGTAACCCACATACAATCATGACATCAACAAGACATAGACTTCTTTCCTATTAGAGCAATGAGACCACTTGTAATATATTAATAGTTCAATTCAGGTTTGGAAGGTGTTTTATTACATCGAATCTGTAAATGTCCTTAATTCTATAATGCTAACTGCTGCAGTTAAAAGAAAATAAAACAGATAAGCTTGTAAAGAATATTTTCATATTTTTTTTTCTGAAAGCAAAACATAAAACAACTGTTAGAAGAAAGATAGAATGTATTTTCAAATTGGAATATGGGCATCTTCTTATATAAAGCACAAAACCAAAGGCCATAAAAGAGAAGTTTGATAAATCGACTACATTATAAGCCACAGTTCTTTGTGACAGATGATGCCACAGAAGTTTTTGAAAAGTGACAAATGTGTTAAAAATATTGACAACCTATTTAAGCCAGAAAAAATTAAGATCAAGAATGAAAAAAAAAATCAGTAAGAAAAAATGAACAGAGGATATGAACTGGCAATTCACAGAAAAGGAAATACAAATGGCCAGAAACCATGTTTAGAAAGATGTTTCATCATATTGAAAAAGATGTCACATTTCCCTAGTAATTTGAGGACTAACTGCAAAGTAAAATAAAAACATACTATTTTTCACTTATTAGTTCAGCAAAAGTTTTCAAGTTAGAGTATAACAAGTGTTGGCAGGATTGGGGTAACAGATTCACGCATTATGAGAGGAATGTAAAATGTATATGAAATGTATATAAAATGCCATTTTTTGAAGGGTAATTGGGCAGGACCAAAAGAAAAAAAATTCACACCCTATATAACATGACATTTCCACATCTTTGCTTCTACCTTGGAGAAACATTGGCACACAGTCCAAGGGAGATTGCACACTTTTGACTGCAGCATTACCTAGAAGTAAAGCCTGAAAATAATCTAAGACCATCGAACAAATGTGATTGAATAAACTATATTAAATACATACTATGCAATATAACACAATTGTGCTGTAAAAGAATGCTAAATATAAAAGAATGAAATTGGAGCATTCTCTAACACCACACACACACACACACAAAAACTCAAAATGTATTAAAGGCTTACTTGTAAGACTGGATACTATAAAACTCCTAGGGGAAAACATGGGCAGGTCATTCTTTGATATAAATCACAGGAATATATTTTTGAATCCATCTCCTAAAATAATGGAAATGAAAATAAAAATAAACAAATGGGATCTAATTAAACTTAAAAGCTTTTGCACAGCAAAGGAAACCATAATCAAAATGAAAAGACAACCTATGGACTGGGAGAAAATATTTGCAAATAATGCTGCTGACAAGGGATTAATCTTCAAAATATACTAACAGCTCATGTAGCTTAATATCAGTAAATAAAGGTAATATATTTTTGAAACGTATTGGATATAATATGTATTCAATAACTATAAAGAATGCTTACCATTTTATATGCTCAAAAACTGAGGCTTTGATTTTTATAAATCACAAAAAGAGATAGTGTACTCTCACTAGATGATATCAATTATATTACCCTATCAATTCTGTAAAATGAAAATTTTACATATTCAACTAGTTTGTTCCCACTTGTATACCTAATAAGATTGGACTACAAAATTAAATGCAAGTCTTAACTTAAAATCAATGGTTTTAACATTACAGTCAAGCAACCCAGTCTTTTCAGCCTTTCTGTATTCTTTTAAATAGACCTGGGTTTCAGTTAAGCCAAGTGGAATCAGGCTAATTTTCCTAACATGTGCTATCTAACCTATCGATCTTTACAACTAGAAACAAAGTAATTAGCCTATAATTAAAATAAATAAATTTAATTTAAAAAAGAACATTTTAAAAGAACTGGGAAACCAATGATTTTATTTCATTTTCAATTCTCTCAGAAGTGTAGTTTTATTGTAAGACTTTAATTGTGAATGAATTTGTACATTAAAATTTATCTGTTCATATATAATTTGATGGATGAGCAAGTAGATAACATGCAAAGTGTTAGGAGGTAGCTTTGATAAATGCATATTCCATAAGGAGTCTTTGGAGTTGAGGAATCTCTCACCTCTAAAATCACATAACACAGATGGCCATCTATTTACTGTTATTGAAGACCTTATTTAGCTAGGAACTTCCTTACCACAATGTCAAAAATAAAAGTGTCTTAGAGAAGACTATTCTTGCCCTCCTTCTTCAACCTGATGCATGTGTCCCCAAAGAGTTAAAGAATTTATTGCAATAAAATTTTTATAAACAGAGTAAAATTAATATCTCAGTAAATTTTCCAAATTAGTGATTCTCAAAGTGTCCCTGGCATCATCATCACATGTGAACTTGTTAGAAATGCAAATTCCTGGGCCGCATCCAGATTCATGAATTACAGACTCTGTAATTGGTGAGATGGGTCCACCAATTGGTGTTGTAACAACCCCCCAGTTGATTCTAATGCATGCTAACATTTGTAAGCCTTTTCTCTAAATCAGCACTGTCCACTACAGTAGACAATAGTCTGAATATTGAATATTTGAAATGTGTCTTGTCCTTTGGGGATGTGCTGTAAAGTGTAATTACTTTGCCAACAAAGGTCCATCTAGTCAAGGCTATGGTTTTTCCAGTGGTCATGTATGGATGTGAGAGTTGGACTGTGAAGAAAGCTGAGTGCCAAAGAATTGATGCTTTTGAACTGTGGTGTTGGAGAAGACTCTTGAGAGTCCCTTGGACTGCAAGGAGATCCAACCAGTCCATTCTGAAGGAGATCAGCCCTGGGATTTCTTTGGAAGGAATGATGCTAAAGCTGAAACTCCAGTACTTTGGCCACCTCATGCAAAGAGTTGACTCATTGGAAAAGACTCTGATGCTGGGAGGGATTGGGGGCAGGAGGAGAAGGGGACGACAGAGGATGAGATGGCTGGATGGCATCACCAACTCGATGGACGTGAGTCTGAGTGAACTCTGGGAGTTGGTGATGGACAGGGAGGCCTGGCGTGCTGCGATTCATGGGGTCGCAAAGAGTCAGACACAACTGAGCGACTGAACTGAACTGTAAAATGTAATATGTATATATAAGATTTGGACAATAGAAACTATTTCATTAATAAATGTTAACATGATTAAATGTCATATTTTGGACACAGTAGGGTTAAAAGGAATACAAACTCTCTGCCTTATGATGGTTCAACCTACAATTTTTTGACTTTATGATGGTAGGAAAGCAATATGTCTTAGAAACCATACTTTTGAATTATAATCTTTACTTCCACTAGTTAGATATGGTACAGTACTTTCTCATGATGCTGGGCAACAGAAGAAGTCACAGCTCCCTGTGTGATCATGAGGGAAAGCAACCAATACACATACAAACATTCTGTATTCATGCAACCATTTGGTTTTTCACTTTCAGTATGCTGTTGCTGCTGCTAAGTCACTCCAGTCGTGTCGGACTCTGTGCGACCCTACAGACATCAGCCCACCAGGCCCCGTCGTCCCTGGAATTCTCCAGTCAAGAACACTGGAGTGGGTTGCCATTTCTTTCTCCAATGCATGAAAGTGAAAAGTGAAAGTGAAGTCGCTCAGTCGTGTCCAAGTCTTAGCAACCCCATGGACTGCAGCCTACCAGGCTCCTCCGTCCATGGGATTTTCCAGGCAAGAGTACTGGAGTGGGGTGCCATTGCCTTCTCTGCACTTTCAGTATAATAGTCAATAAATTACATGAGATATTCAATACTTTAATATAAAATGGGCTTTGTGTTAGATGATTTTGCTCATACATAGGTTAATAGAAATGTCCTGAACACATTTAAAGTAGGCTAGGCTAAGCTAGCGGAGAAGGCAATGGCACCCCACTCCAGTACTCTTGCCTGGAAAATCCCATGGACGGAGGAGCCTGGTAGGCTGCAATCCATGGAGTCGCTAAGGGTCGGACACGACTGAGCAACTACACTTTCACTTTTCACGTTTCATGCATTGGAGAAAAAAATGGCAACCCACTCCAGTGTTCTTGCCTGGAGAATCCCAGGGACGGGGGAGCCTGGTGGGAGGCTGTCTATGGGATCACACAGAGTCGGACACGACTGAAGTGACTTAGCAGGCTAAGCTAGGGGCTTCCCAAGTGGCTCAGCAGTAAAGAATCCAGCTGCCAATGCAGGAGATGCAGGAGATGTGGGTTCAATCCCTGGGTTGGGAAGATCCTGCAGAGGAGGAAATGGCAACCCACTCCAGTATTCTTACCTGGAGAATCCCATGGACAGAGGAGCCTCACAGGCTACAGTTTATGGGGTCACAAAGGGTCAGACATGACTGAGAAACTGAGCATGCATGCTGGCTAAGCTATGGTGTTCAGTAGGTTAGTGTATTAAATGCATTTTTGATTTATAATATTTTCAGCTTAAGTGTTTATCTGTAGATAACCTCATTATAAGTTGAATAAGTTTTATATATTATTACAACTAATTTAACCTATATTGTTTTACTTTTTAAAAATATGATTACTAGAAAATTTTAAATTTTATGTGTGGCTTGAATTCTATTTCTTGTAGACAGTGTTGCTGGAGAAAACCCAAGCCCTCAAAATTTCCTATCTGAGCCTCTAAGTGCAAAAAGATCTTTGTCATTAATATCCCCACTAAGGAATCATTTCAATTCTTGATTTATATGCACAGGTTAAACTTTTGAGTGCCTTTCATCTGAACCTGAAAAATCTCGGCTCTTTCTGTTTCAACCAAGTTGTCACAAATTACAAGATATTTCCATACCATGGCTATTGTGAATAATACTGCAATGAACATGAGAATGCAGATATCTTTTCAATATTCCATTTTCATTTATTTTGGCTATATACCCAGAAATGGGTTTGCTGGATCATGTGGTAGTTCTATTTTTAATTTTTTGAGGAACCTCAACACCATTATCTATAGTAACTCTATCAATTTATATTCTTACCAATGGTGTGCAGAGGTCCATTATTTTTCTACATTCTACCAACACTTGTAATCTCATCTATTTGATGGAAACTCTTCTAACACATGTGAAGTGACACCTCAGTATGGTTTTGATTTGCATTTCCTTTATGATTACTGGTGTTGAATACCTTTTTATGTACCAGTTGGCCATTTGTATGTCTTCTTTGGAAAAATGTTTATTCAGTTCCCATGACTGTTTTTAATTTAATTATTTATTTTTATAGTGATCTTAGGGAAAAGCTTTCAAACTCTCAACATTAACAGTAATGTTGCTTGTGTATTTGTCTTATGTAGCCTTTATTTTGTTGAGGTATGTTCTGACTACAATCAATTTGTTGAGAATTTTTATTGGCTATTGTAAAGGATATTGTATTTTCTCAAATGATCTTTCTACATGTATTGAGATAATTATGATTTTTATCTTTCATTTTGTTAATGTTGTGGATCACGTTTATTGACTGGTGTGTATTGAACAACCCTTGCCTCCAGGGAATAAATTCCACTTGATCATGAGTTATTGTCTTTTTAATATGCTGTCGAATTTGGATTGGCAATATTTTGTTGAGAATTTTGCATCTGTATTCTTTAGGCATGCATGCATGCATATTCAGTCATGTCTGACTCTTTGTGACCCCATGGACTTTAGCCAACCAGGCTCCTCTGTCCATGGAATTTTCCAGGCAAAAAAATTAGAGTGGGTTGCCATTTCCTTCTCCAGTATTCAACAGGGGTATTAGCCTAGAGTGGCTTTTCTTGTATTGTCCTTATTTGGCTTTGATATTAAGGTAATACTGTCATCATAAAGTAAGATTGAGGTTGTTTTTTTCTTCAGTTTTTTGCAAGAGTTTGAGAAGAATTGACATTAATCCCTCTTTAAATGTTTGGTAAAACTCACCAGTGAAACCATTTGTTCCTGGGCTCTTTGTTGGGAGGTTTTTGATTACTGATTCAGTATCCATGCTTTCCTGGTGACTCAGTTGGTAAAGAATCCACCTGCAATGTTGGAGACCTGTTTTCGATCCCTGGGTTGGGATCCCCTGGAGAAGGGAACGGCTACCCACTCCAGTATTCTTGCCTGGAGAATTCCATGGACTGTATAATCCATGGGGTCACAAAGAGTCAGACACGACTGAGTGACTTCCACAGTCACTATCCTTACTCATTATTGGTATGTTCAGATTCTCTCTTTCCTCATGATTTCAGTCTTGATGGGTTTTATGTTTTGAGCAATACACACATTTATTCTAGATTGTCCAGTTTTTTTAATGTATAATTGTTCATAGTAAGTAGTCTTTTGTGATCTCATGTATTTTTGTCATTTGTAATATCTTCTTTTTCATTTCTGATTTTATTTATTTATTTTTCTTAGTATACCTAAAGGTTTGTCCATTTTGTTTATCTTTCCAAAGAACCAGCACCTAGTTTTATTGATGTGACCCTGGTCTAGTGATGCAGGGTGCCAAATTCAGGGCCTCATGGTGTCATCTTGTCTGTGTGTAGGAGTGATGTCTCTTCAGCTCAGGCTGCTGGGTTCCACTGCACTGACAACTTTATAGTCCTTAGTGATTGCCTTGGGTCCACATCCAGAGTAGCTGCAAGGGCTGTTAGGACCCACAGCGGTGCCCTCAGGTGCTGTAGCTATGGATTAGGGCAGGCAGATTTTGTGGCTGGAGCTGATGTTATGCACACACTCAGGTGTGGGGGGCCAGCTGCAGGTGCCTAAGTAGTGGATCAGTTCAGTTGCAGAGGTATATGCATAGGAGTGGGGGCCAAGGCCTGCAGCATATGCGGTTGCCATATACGGGCTCACTGGCAGCTCTGGGAACTGGCTGTCAGCATGTTCTCCCTTGGCTGCTTACTTTCCCCCCACTTGCTCACACTACTGTGGAAGGAAGCTGATGATGTGTATCAGGCTGGTAACATTCAGGTACACAGCTAGTGTAGCTAGTCCTGAGTGTGTATGCAGTGGTGGGGTGATCTGAGGGATTCTAACTGAGTGTTTTGTACTTCTGAAGCCACAGAAGCCTAAGCTGGCTGCTGGTCCTTTTCCTGGTCTGTGGCAGGGGCCTTAGGGGAGGGAAAGGACTGGGCAAGATTAGGATGGCTCATGTTTTGCATTCAGTGGCAGAGACGTGAGCTTGCTTCTGATGTGGTTCATAAGCTCCTAGGCTCTGGCTGGGTGTGAAAGGGAGGGAGCAGAATGGAGCTAAATAGATGGCACCCAGGACTGCAAATACCTGTGGAACGAAAGGCTGTAAAATCTGCAGAGATCCATGACAGCTGTGCTGGTTATTGGTTTCATCACTGGTGGAATATGCTGAGTTTGTCTGCAGAGCTGGTCTCTGAGCCACATTCTTCATGACTGCTATTAACAGGCCTTTCTTTTCTTCTGTATTCGTAGGTATCTCTATATATCTCAGCTTCAGCAGTCTGGGTGGGGTAGAACCAAAGCGGGGCCTTTCTGTGTTGCCCCAAAGGCTGCAGAAACTGGTTGCTTACCATTCTTTTCTTTTTCTAGTGAGGAGAACTCTTCCTACCTGGGAAATTCCCTTTTGGTGTTGAACAACATCAGCTTGGGAGATGGGACGATGCAGGCAAAATGCATCTGTCTTCTTTCTCTTTTTGTGCACTTTTCTCTGGTTTTTGGTACTCCTGTGTTGCTAAAATTTCTTAATAGGATGCCAGAACTCTCCCAGAGCAGTTTTTGTTTGTGAATAGCTGTCTAGCTACTGAGTGTTGTGGGTGGATGGAGAGGAAGGGGTTTCCTGCCTTGCCATTTTGGCCTGCTGTAATTGCATTTTTAAAAGGATATTTGTAAAATGTTTCTAGTTTTCTAAGATTGTCAAATGCCCACAATCATACTTTTATTATTGCTGCAATTGATTCTCAAAAATTTTATTCTGTAATATGTACAACAGAACTCATAAGGATTTAACTTGAAACCTTGAAAAATAAGAATTTGTTTATCACTTACTTTTTATGAGGAAAAATTCAGAATATTGAAGATACCAGAGTATTTTCAGTTATAGTACTAGAATATTCTCTTGCTCTATATTCAGTTCAGTTCAGTTCAGTCGCTCAATTGTGTCAGACTCTTTGTGACCCCATGGACTGCAGGACACCAGGCCTCCCTGTCCATCACTAACTCCCAGAGCTTACTCACATTCATATCCATTGAGTCGGTGGTGCCATCCAACCGTCTCATCCTCTGTCGTCCCCTTCTCCTCCTGCCCTCAATCTTTCCCAGCATCAGGGTCTTTTCAAATGAGTCAGCTCTTTGCATCAGGTGGCCAAAGTATTGGAATTTCAGCTTCAGCATCAGTCCTTCCAATGAATATTCAGGACTGATTTCCTTTAGGATGGACTGTTGGGATCTCCTTGCAGTCCAAGGGACTCTTGAGACTTATCCAACACCACAGTTCAAAAGCATCAATTCTTCAATGCTCAGCTTTCTTTATAGTCCAACTCTCGTATCCATACTTGACTACTGGAAAAGCCATACCCTTGACTAGACGGAACTTTGTTGGCAAAGTAATGTCTCTTCTTTATAATATGCTCTATAGGTTGGTCATAATTTTCTTCCAAGGAGCAAGTATCTTTTAATTTCATGGCCGCAGTCACCATCTGCGGTGATTTTGGAGCCCCCCCAAATAAAGTCTGCCACTGTTTCCACTGTTTCTCCATTTATCTAAATTGCTCTAAATTACTATGTCACTTAGGGTCCAAAAAAACAATCTTTGTTTTTTCTTGTGATAGACTATAGATATATACCATAAGAGCTACAAAAGAAAAAGTGAAGGATCTAAGACAGGAGAGAGAGATGCTAAGGTAGGAGCTGGTTTTTTGTTAAAGATTCACGTGTGGATCAGTTTTTTTCTTAATTCAATCTGCATTTTTCTTCAGAAAACATGACAATATGACCTGGTATATTTTTAAGGCAATCCTCAAAATGCTCTTTCAACAGACTACAAAAACTAAATTTCCATTAAAGTACTAAATAATAATAAAGTCTCAGAATTTTAAATCAGCATTCCCCAAACCTCACAAATTGTTGCAGAACACCTCACTGGTCAGACCCTCTGGCTTTGCATCTCTCTGCTAAGTCACAGGAAGTCAGTGAGTGTTGATTACATATGGTGGAAAAGATCAACTTAATAATTAAAAGGCTGGGTTTTTTTGAGCCTATTATACAGAGTGAAGTAAGCCAGAAGGAAAAACACCAATACAGTATAATAACACATATATATATATGAAATTTAGAAAGATGGTAACAATAACCCTGTGTACGAGACAGCAAAAGAGACACTGATGTATAGAACAGTCTTGTGGACTCTATGGGAGAGGGAGAGGGTGGGAAGATTTGGGAGAATGGCATTGAAACATGTAAAATATCATGTATGAAACGAGATGCCGGTCCAGGTTCGATGCACGATACTGGATGCTTGGGGCTAGTGCACTGGGACGACCCAGAGGGATGGTATGGGGAGGGAGGAGGGAGGAGAGTTCAGGATGGGGAACACATGTATACCTGTGGCGGATTCATTTTGATATTTGGCAAAGCTAATACAATTATGTAAAGTTTAAAAATAAAATAAAATTAAAAAAAAAGGCTGGGTTTTTACACCAGTGCCTGCTCACATCTTTTTGCCTATTCTAGTCTAGTCTATTTAAGTCTGTGTGTGTGTGTGTGTGTGTGTGTGTGTGTGTGTGTGTTAGTCACTCAGTCATGTCCGACTCTTTGTGACCCCATGGACTGTAGCCTGCCAGGCTCCTCTGTCCGTGGGATTCTCCAGGCAAGAATACTGGAGTGGGCTGCCACTCTAGTCTATTCAAGTCTAGTCTATCCTATTCTATTCTATGTATGTTTGTATGTATGTATGTGTTTGTGTGTGTGCATGCATACACCCTACTGGTATCACTTACTTCAGTTTTTATTGTTTTACCTGTGGTTACTGATCAATTGTCCTCCTTCATTTGGACAGTAGGCCACAGTTAAGAGTCTCATACATATTTCCTGTCCATGTGCACACACACACACACAACCCACATTCTTACACACTCACTGTTCTTTTAATGCACCACAGACACAGGTCTTTTGAGATATTCTGGTGATACTTATTCCCAGGGGCAAATAAAAAATAGAGAAATAGATGTTAAAAGAATAACAAAAAGAAAAATAATTGTCAGCACTGAAACATGTATAAAAATAATATTCCCCTGATGTCATGATAATATAAACTAAAATATGCCAAATACTATCTCTAGCATACCATTTTTACTCTATTTCTCTAAGGCTCATTATTATTTCCCTGAATTTGTTCCTCTTTTAATCCTGGAGTTAATTTCTTAGTTTGTCTGTCTTTAATAAGTATACTGATACTTATAGAGAGAATCTGTTATACCTAATAGTGAAAATCTTACACATCTGGGCATGGTGGATCATTAATGAAGAAGAACTTTAGGTATTAAATATGCATAAAATTATGATAAATAGCCAGAACCCATATCTAGTTATGTCTTTTGCTAGTTATATATCCTGGGGCAAATTATTTAACTCTCTTAGTTCCTGTTTCCTCAACTGTAGAATGGAGAAAAATAATATCTCCTATGTAGAGTTACCATGATAATGAAATAAATTAATGCATGTAAATCACTTTGTTCAATTCCTGAAACACACTTGATAAATCTAAGTTTATTTCATTATTATTACTTGTTTAATTAGATGCAATTATATATTCTACAACTGGAATGATAAACAACATAGTTCATGTGAAAAGATGAGATGTAAATTTGGGAAAGCTTTCATATTTTGAATGAAATTAATTGAACAAAAGCTCAATTATGAGATAAAAAATCTTGAGAGTAAAATAAAATATGGAGACTGGAGAGCCAATGAAACAAACTGAAAACCAAAATAATACAAGTACAAATCTAATACATGAGAAAAATTAGAAACAATATGCCTAGATGAAAGTAATTTCTATCAATAGGAAAAGCCTTTGTATATCCTTGGAATGGAGAGAGAGGGAGATAGAGATGCAGAGAGACAGAGACAGGCAGAGATAGATTAATTAAACCAATCAGAGAGTATATTTGGACACCAATCAATAATGAACCAGTATAAGGACAATTGACATCCCTAAAGAAAAGATATCCATAAACAAAACATAAAAGGCACACACAGGTATAATACAGGAAATTTTAACTAAAATGAAGGGAGGAATGAATCCATAGATCAAAAGAGCAGATCATTTATCAGTGAAACTCATTCAGAACAATTGACCTCAAGGCACATCCTGTTAAGTTATTGAATCCCAAGGATAAAGACAGCATTCCACCCCAACCTGGGTATAAAAAAAAAGCCACTGACTAAGGGAATAATAAAGTATACCATAGAAATCTCCATAGTTACACAGAAACTAAAATAGAAATGTACAAATACCCTCAGTGTTTTGAAAGAAATAAAATATGTTCTAAAATAATTTATTCACCCAAATTGTCATTCAAAAATAAAAGCAAAAAGCAATATTACATTACAGATGACAGAATGCACATTGAAGAATTTAGGGTCTAGAATAGTGAAATCTAGTTGACCTAGAAATGATAAAAAACAAATAACTTCTGAATTGGAATGTTGGGATAAAAATGCCTGGTGGTATGAATTGATTCTCTTTTAAGTTATAACTCTCAACAAATTGAAATTAAAGTTAAAATGTAAATTTATCTTAAAAAAGTAAAAATGAAATAAAACTATTGTTATTATTAAACATCTATACATTAAAGACCTATATCGTTAAAAGCCAGAGTTAATCCTACTGATAATTTTTCTTAACCTTAGTTGAACTAATAGTCCACATTATAAGGAAGTATTTATCTAAAGTTTATTACTTTTTTCAGGTTTATGTTCATGTCATTTCCTTCATTTTTCTATTAAATTCAAGGAAGGCTCATGTTATTTTCATATAGCATACAAGGTATGTGTTTGTTGCTCTGTCGTGTTTGACTCTTTGCAACCCCATGGACTATAGCCTGCCAAGCTCCTCTGTCTATGGAATTCTCTAGACAAGAATACTGGAGTGGGTAGCCATTCCCTTCTCTGGGGGATCTTCCCAACAGGGAGCAAACTCAGGTCTCCTGCATTGACAGGTGGATTCTTTACCGTCTGAGCCACCAGAGAAGCCCATAGAGTGTATATCTTTTTAAAAACTGTCTATTTTTCTACCTACAAGTCTATGTCTCAATTCTTCTATGTGTCTGGAAGAATAAATAAATGATTGAAAGTATTCACCAGATAATTATCTAACACCTTTGGAAGGACTTAGAATTATCTATTTCTTCCTTGTATTTCATAATTTTAAAACTATTATTTGAATTTTTACAATATGCTTCCCAGTTTTCCATAAGACAGAAATTTAAATTGGTTTTACTATTGCTAGTATTGCTGTTGCTATAATTTGTTATAGTACAGGATACAGAGAAAATAAAGGAGTAGTATTCATGGGAGCCTATGAGGTTTTAGGAGTTAAGCCTCATTTATTTGGTACCCATGTTTTAACATGTGATACAAACTGGTAGAGAAGTGAATTTCTTCCTACTTATGAGCGGAACAGTGCTTCTGTGACAATTCAGTGTTCCTACTATAAGAGGTATCTATAAATGTAATACTTAGCATAGATATCGGAATTGTGAATGTTAGGATTTTCAGCAAAGACATCAGAAAATCAGCTTCATGTGGCTTCCTATATAATAGAAATTGATAATGTAGCTGGAGTGATCACATGATTTCCATAGTTAGCATTTTCATAAGCACAAGTATAAGACCTTTCTTGTAGTATCCTTGTCTGGCTTTGGTATATGAGTAATTCTGGACTCATAAAATTAGTTTGGAATTGCTGCCTCCTCTTCAGTTTTTGAAGATTTTCAGAAACAGAAAATTATTCATTATTCTTTAATGTTTGATAGAATCCACCCATCAAATCATCTGGTCCTGGACTTTTCTTAGTTGGGAGGTTTTTGGTTACTGACTCAATCTCCTTACTCATTAGTCTGTTCAGATTTTCTATTTCTTCATGATTCAGCCTTAATAGGTTGTATGTTTCTATAAATTTTTTTCCATTTCTCCTATGTTATCCAATTTGTTAGCATATAATTTTCACAGTAACCTCTACCTTATTTTTTTTGACAACAATTGTGACATCTCTTCTTTGTTTTCTAATTTTATTTGAGTCTTCTCTTTTTTCCTTAATCTAGCCAAAGTTTTGTCAGTTTTGTTGATCTTTTCAAAAGCAAGTTGTTAATTTTATTGATTTCTATTGATTTTTAGTCTCTATTTCACATATTTCAAAAATAGACAAGTGAGATGACATCAAACTAAAAATCTTTTTCATAGCAAAGGAAACTATCAACAGAGTTATAAGGCAACCTATGAAATAGGAGAACATATTTGAAAACCATACATCTGATAAGGTATCAGTTTACAAAATATATAAGGAATTCCTACAATCCAATAACAAAAAAGGAAAAAAAAAGAGGCAAAGAACTTTTATAGACATTTCTCCAAAGAAGACACACAAATGGCCAACAGGTATACAGAAAATATTCAAATTCACAGCATCACTAATCATCAGAGGATTGTGAATAAAAACCTCAAGAGATATCACCTCACACCTGCTACAGATGGCTATTAGCAACACACACACACACATGCACAAAAACAAAAGATAATAGGTGTTAGCAAGTATATGAAGAAACTGGAACCCTGTATTCTGTAGTTTGTTTTTGTCAGTTACTCAGTTGTGTCCAACTTTTTGAAACCCCGTGGACCATAGCCAACCAGGCTCCTCTGTTCATGGAATTGTCCAGGCAAGAATACTGGAGTGAGTAGCCATTTCCTTCTTCAAGGGATCTTCCCGACCCAGGGATCAAACCAGATCTCCTGTACTGCAGGCGTATTCCTTACCATCTGAGCCACCAGGGAAGCCCATTCTGTTGGTAGGAATATAAAATGATTAAGCCACTATCAAACACAGTATGAAGTTTTCTTGATAAATTAAAGAACTACCATGTGTACCATATAATCATTAATACCACTCCTGAGTATCTACCTAAAAACTGAAATCAGGATCCTGAAGAGATAGCTGTACTTCCATATTCACTGCAGAATTATTTGCAATAATCAAAACATGCAAGGAAGCCAAATGTCTATCAACAGATGAACAGATAAAGAAAATGTGGTATATACAAACACTGGAAATTATTCAGCCTTAAAAAAGAAGGAAATCTTACCAGTTGCAACAAATCGAATACTTGGAAGACATTGTGCTGAGTGAAGTAAGTCAGTCACAGAAGAATAAATACTGTTTGATCCTACTTATATGAGGTATCTAAAATAGTCAAACTCACTCTCCTGGAGTAGGAAATGGCAACCCACTCCAGTATTCTTGCCTGGAGAATTCCATGGACAGGGAAGCCTTACAGGCTACAGTCCATGAGGTTGCAAAGAGTTGGACCCAACTGAGCAACTAACACACATAGAAGCAGAGAATAGAATGGTCATTGTCAGAAGATGGGGACAGGAGAAATGGACAGCTATTTTTCAGTAGATATAAAATTACAGTTATGCTAGATGAGTATGTTTTAGAGATCTGTTAAACACAGTGCCATAGTGTACAGGGAACAATGTGGTATTATGCACTATAATCTTGTTAAGAAGATAGATCTCATATTAAGTGCTCTTGCTACAAAGGAAAAAACAGCAAGCGGACACAAGAACTCTTTTGGAGATGGTGGAAATATTTATTACCTTGACTGTGGTGATGGTATCAAACATAATTTTCTAGATCCAAACACAGAAAATGTGTACATGAAATATGTGCATTTTTGTATATTAAGTATGCCTCAGTAAAGTAGAAAAAATTCTATTGAATCTGTAGGGATTATGTAAAAACTCTGTACATGTACTATGCAAAGCTGTTTATGTTTACTTTTTTTAAAATGTCGGTAAATTTACCTAATGTTTTTCTACTTTGTTAAATTCTGAGTCTTGAGCATTCAGGGAGTTGTAGTAACCAGAAAACATGGGAACAGAAAAACAATGTACAGAATGGAAAAACAATACACCTCTTGAGTATTGTTTATTGCACATTTTTTTGGTTAAACAAGAACATTGTCTCTGCTAGCTATCTCTTAGTACTGATGATTACCATTTAAAATAAATTTATAAATAGTCTAGTAAAATGCTTACTTGTGTCTCAGAGGGAGACTGCCTGACTACCCAAACCTCAGCCTTTACAGCTACTTATGTGCTGTCACTGTCTAAACAGCTGGATGAGAACACAGAAGCTGGCAAGCAGCCACTGCTTCCCCTTGAAGTCCCAATGAAAACAGTCCCACAGCATTGAGAGGGAAGTAGCAACTGCAGATTTGTCCTACAGCAGACAGTTGCTATTGAAAATCTTCCAAACATTCTTTATGTTGTTTCTTGCTTCCCAATTTATTAAACTCACCTATAAATTATTGCCATGTTGGAACTGTTTTTTTAGTCTGCACCTTAATTCATCCCACCAGGATACTTATTCTTTGAAAACAGTAGGATGTTTCTTGCCCTCAAACTAATAATAATAAAAAAAAAATCTTTCCTGTTATCAAAGCTAGAAATGTGAGAAATATGTACCTCAAAACTATAATTGCTTCCTGGTTAGTTATTATCTTTTGGGAATTATATGTGTAAATATTATCATTTTTACTTTTGTGTATCTTTCCTCTGCACCCACTGAAATTCTGAATCAATTCTTTAAAATAACTGAATATCTTAATACTTGATTCTTTGTCAGGTACAGAGAGTCCCTTGTATATGAACCTTCAAGTTGAGAACTCTCAAAGATGCGAACATGTGTTCACACGTTCAGTCACATAAATTAGGCCACATGTCTGGCATACATTGTTACGTGTGACCATCCTCTACAAGTGCTTGTGCTTTTGTGTACTTTGCTGTACAGTACCATATAGATTACAGTAGTACAGTGTCTTAATTTCAAGCCCAGCATATCAAGAAACAAGTGTAAAAGCTTACTATTTTTGTGTTTCCTTGTTTTTTATGTATTATTTGTGTGAATAGTATTATGAACTTATTATAGTTCAGTACTACATAGCTGACTGTATTAGTTGAGATACCTAGGCTTATTTTTGTTGGACTTATGAACAAATTGGACTTACAGACACACTCTCTGAATGGAACTTGTATGTAGAGGACTTGCTGCTGCTGCTGCTGCTAAGTCGCTTCAGTCGTGTCCGACTCTGTGCAACCCCATAGATGGCAGCCCACCAGGCTTCCCTGTCCCTGGGATTCTCCAGGCAAGAACACTGGAGTGGGTTGCCATTTCCTCCTCCATAAGTAAGAGGACTTACTTATGTGTTATTTATAAGACCTGTCAATATATTGTCTTAAAAAATCATCCTTTTAGTTAAGTTGAGAAAACTGACTTCAGAATTACAGAAATGTTACAAAAATAGTACAAAGCATTTTTGTAGGACTTTCACCTAGATTCCTTAAATATTAATATATTGCCACATCCTCTCCTGCTCACTCTCATGTTGCAGACACAATGCCTATACATTTCTAAATATTTCAGAATTTCCTTTAAAAACATTCTCTTATACAACCATAGTACATTATCTAAATCAGAGAATTAATATTGATACACTATTGTTAATTTAGTGACCTTTCCAAATTTCATCAATTGACCTCATGTTCATTATAGCAAAAAAAAAAAAAAGCATTTTTTTTCTTGGTTCAGGATCCAAATGACACACATTTAGATGTTATGTCTCTTAAGTCTCCTTTTGGGAAGATCTCCTATCTTTGTCTTTCATGACCTTGATATTTTTTGAAGTGGGCAGGCCAATAATTTTATAGAATGTCCCTCATGTCTTTTATTCCAATACTGTAGAGTAGACTATTATAAGATAACCAAGCACATAAAATCTTCCTCAGACTTTTATTAGCAATTGTATTAGTTTAATATCTGTGAACTTTCCTTTAAGGCTTGGTTTATATAGGCAACTGCACTCAACTGTGCAGCAAAATTTTATGGTGTGCCTACTGTGTGACAGGTTATCTGTGTTACAGATATCAGGTGTTTCTCTAAAAGATGGTACTGCCTTTTAGCCACACAGGTCTTTACGGAAGCATATTTCTAACTGTAGTAATATCTCTCTTCTCCTCCGATAGTTTTGAAGAAGAGATGTGCAATTATTATTTTTTTTTGCTTGTTTCTTTGTTTAGATTTGGTTCACACAGTTTTTTTTTTAATTGTTATTTTTGGGTTATTTGTTTTTTACCTTAACCTAATGTTAATCTTTGAAGTGTAAAAACAGAAGAAATTCACTTAGTAAGTAAGTAGGCTGGATGTTCTGATATAGAGGAAAAAAGAGTAGAACAATTCAATCCCTACCTATGCTTTTTTTTTTTTTTTTTAGGTGAAATTTTTTTTTATTTTATTTTAACAGATCTTGTCAGTCTTTAAGCTTTCTAGAAATAGGAGGTGTTTTTATATGTACTTGGCTTAGACAGTGATTCATATTTTTTCCTCTTAACTCTATTTTGAGTGGTCATATTTATGGTGAAAAGAGATATCTTACAAAGAAGATATCATTTTGGTTAAAGAAAATTCATGTGAGCTACCCTTGAAAGCTGAATTGCATAAATTCCAAAGGACATACTTCTATGTAAAACAAGTATGTATAGTACTTGATTTAAATGCATATTTATAAACAGAACATCCCATTGAATTCTGCTTGGATAATCCATTAAGTTGACTCTAAAATCTCAAGAATTTTGAAATTCAATGTCAATATCAATTGTTTAAAAACATAAATAAGATAATTTAAAATGTATGAAATAATTATATAAAGTAGTAACTATGGAGATGGTTTTATATATTGAAATATATGTACATTTTTATATATTCAAAAATAATAGGTAGATAGATGTTTCATAAAATATAAATGTGGAGCGTTTTACCAAGTGGAAGAATGTATTTTACAGCAGGGAGTAAAACAGTATCAGAGTATTGATAGGACCATTATCCTGCTTTTTCTATTTGCATACAAGATTTTTCTCCCATCAATACCCCATACAATTTAAAATAAGTGAACAGCAAGACTATAAGAATTCAGAATATATTTAGACAATCTCCTCATTCATTAAAACTGATTACTGCTAATCTCTTGTAGCAATAATCTTCAAATCTATGACAAAGGATCTCAAATAGTAAATCACCCTTTAATTGCTACAGCAATTTTTGCATAATAATTCCAAGGAAATCTAAATGTGATTATTGTGTTTAAACATTATTTTCTATTCTCAATGAAAAGCAAAAAAAAAAGAGCACCAATACCAGCTCCCATGTGTACTGAAAGCCCAGTTTCTTAGTTGTGTGTTCCTGAAACATGAATACATTTGTTGAACATTTTAAGGAATTCTATAGAAGAATTTGAGAATCTCTACCCACTGTTTAGCTCTAGGAATTTCTTCTTATCCTTGATCTGAATTTAAACTACGGGTTTCCAGGTGAATTTCAGTATGTCATTTGTCCTGCTCTTTGTACAATAGGTTCTTCCAATATCAGGATCCATGTACACTTCCAATTTTGGGACATTTTCATTCATTATTTCTTCAAATATTTTCAATCCAACATTCTTCCACCCTCCCATTTAGAAATCTTAATAGAGAAATGGTGGGACTTCTGAATCTATTTATGTCTCCAGAATTTTCTTCCGCAGTTTTCTTTTTCTTATATTTTTTGGTCTACTTTAGATACTTGCTACACTTGACCTTTCAGCCTACTCATCTATTCTTCAGTTGTGGTCATTCTTCACTTTGTTTTCATTTAGCTAAAAGCCTGTGCTAAGATTTTTAATCTATTTCAACATTATTTCTTTTAAAAATGGCAATTTGTTTTTCTTAATAACAGTCTATTATTTCATGACTTTTTTATAATTTGTAACTAACAAAATGGATATGATGACTTTGTTTTTGAGGGTATAAAAGCATTTCTTTTTAGGCCTGAACAACTTACTCTAATATTCCTAGTGCCCCAGTATAAGTGTCGTCTGCTGTTAGGGGGTTTCTCCTCCTGCCATTGGCCTTATTAGACAACTGGTGTTTCAGACTTAGGCTCTCACTTTTCAGTGAGAATATTTTCTCAAGCCTTCTCGTAAGCATCCTGGATTGTGACTACCTCCAGGCCATAGTAGCCTAAGCTCTAGTGTTATAGTACTCACGTTGGCCGTTTTTCTCAGGGGACATCAATCACCGCTTATCTAATTGCTTTGATTTCTTTGTTGCTTTTGTTGTTTTACTGTGTTTATGGAATTGCCTTTCTGTTTCTTGATGCAGTACAACTGTATGTGTATGAGAGTGCATAATGTACATCTTATCATATACATAATGTTAATTTGAATGCAAGCAGGGAAAATTCAGTGTCTACAAGTTTGAAATATGAACCATATTATCTTTGATATAACTATGTGTTTTTAATACCATATTTCAGTGTAGAATTGTCATGACAGCATGTTCCAAGGCTTGTGTAATTTCTATGGTTATTATTCATAACATTACTTGTGTCATTTTTTCTTCTAAATTCCTTTGTGGATGCTTCTTTCTAAAAATGGAATGCCTTCCTGATTTATCTAACTTGTATTAATTTTTTCTTAGTATAGTATATTCTGAGAAACAAGAGACCTAGATTCTAGTTATGTTTCTGACACCATGAAATTGTGGTATATTAAGCAATTATGAATTTCCCTGTCCTTAAAACAGGGAAAATATTAACTCTGTCATCAGTTTCTGAACTGAGATTGTTTTAATTTCTAATGGTGCATTGCTTTCAGTTAGTTCAAATTTTAGATAAAGTACATTGAGACCCCACAGAGTTGGACAAGCTAAAAATCATTAGTATTTTAAAGCTCCTTCTTAAAGATAGATGGGGACTAGTAAGTTTAGTTCTCATTTCTTTGCTTTTTAAGTTGTGTTCTGAAGAAATCAATCAAGTAATCAATGAGTCTAGAAATAATGACCTATATTGAAAATAGCAATGAAGAGAATGAGAGCATGTAGTGTCTAAACAAAAGTAAACATGCCTTTTAATTATAAATCTAGCCATAATTCCTATGCTACTTTGGGTGAGCTAATTAATATCTCCATGCCTTACTACCTCCTGAATGTTCAGTGAGATTAAATTATACTACAAAATTTAAATCTCTAAGGTATTTGACGAATTTTACTTCTCCACTTTCCTGTTAAATTGACTGGACTTATGTGTTCATAAGGTTTTCTTAGGTTGTTTTTAAATATCTAGTATTCCACCTCCATATTTTTTTTGGCCTCTGAGGTTATAAGAAATCTGACAGCCTATGATTAATTTTATTTTGGAGGGAGGTGTATGGTTTTTCCTGTGTGGAACCATTAAAGATTTTATTTTTATTCTTACTGTCCTAATGTTTCATCATTATGCATTAAAATGTGGATAGTTACATTCATCCTATTTGCCAAACAACTGGCTGTTGGGCATTTAACTTTTAAGGGCAAGTCTTTTTTTGCAAGTCTGGGAAATTTTATTCCACGATTTAATGATTTTCCTCCTTACATTTCCTCTATCCTTTCCCTCTGGAAATCCAACTAGAAAAATACCAGTTCATATGCTCTATACAGTCAGTAAAAACAAGACCAGGAGCTGACTGTGGCTCAGATCATGAGCTTCTTATTGCCAAAATCAGACTTAAATTGAAGAAAGTGGGGAAAACCAATAGACCATTCAGGTATGACCTAAATCAAATCCCTTATGATTATACAGTGGAAGTGAGAAATAAATTTAAGGGACAAAATCTGAAAGGTGCCTGATGAACTGTGGACAGAGGTTTGTGACATTGTACAGGAGACAGGGAGCAAGACCATCCCCAAGAAAAAAAAAAATGCAAAAAAGCAAAATGGCTGTTCGAGGAGGCCTGACAAATAGCTGTGAAAAGAAGAGAAGCAAAAATCAAAGGAGAAAAGGAAAGATATATCCATTTGAATGCAGAGTTCCAAAGAATAGCAAGGAGAGATAAGAAAGCCTTCCTCAGTGATCAGTGCCAAGAAATAAGGAAAATAATAGAGTGGGAAAGACTAGAGATCTCTTCAAGAAAATTAGAGATACCAAGGGAACATTTCATGCAAAGATGGGCTTGATAAAGGACAGAAATGATATCGACCTAACAGAAACAGAAGATATTAAGAAAAGGTGGCAAGAATACACAGAAGAACTGTACAGAAAAGATCTTCATGACCCAGATAAGCATGATGGTGTGATCACTTACCTAGAGCCAGACATCCTGGAATGTGAAGTCAAGTGAGCCTTAGGAAGCATCACTACAAACAAAGCTAGTGGAGGTAATGGAATTCCAGTCGAGCTCTTTCAAATCCTAAGAGATGATGCTATGAAAGTGCTGCATTCAATATGCCAGCAAATTTGGAAAACTCAGCAGTGGCCATAGGACTGGAAAAGGTCAGTTCTCATTCCAACCCAAAAAAAAGGCAATGCCAAAGAATGCTGAAACTACTGCACAATTGCACTCATCTCACAGGCTAGTAAAGTAATGCTCAAAATTCTCTAAGCCAGGCTTCAGCAATACATGAACCATGAACTGCCAGATGTTGAAGCTGTTTTAGAAAAGGCAGAGGAACCACAGATCAAATTGCCAGCATCGGCTGGATCATTGAAAGAGCAAGAGTTCCAGAAAAACATCTATTTCTGCTTTATTGACTATGACAAAGCCTTTGACTGTGTGGATCACAATAAACTGTGAAATATTCTGAAAGAGATTGGAATACCAGACCACCTGACCTGCCTCTTAAGAAATTTGTATGCGAGTCAGGAAGCAACCATTAGAACTGGACATGGAACAACAGACTGGTTCCAAATAGAAAAATAAGTACATCAAGGCTGTATATTGTCACCCTCCTTATTTAAATTATATGCAGAGTACATCATGAAAAACGCTAGGCTGAAGGAAGCACAAGCTGGAATCAAGATTGCTTGGAGAAATATCAATAACCTCAGATATGCAGATGACATCACCCTTATGGCAGAAAGTGAAGAAGAGCTAAAGAGCCTCTTGATGAAACTGAAAGAGAAGAGTGAAAAAGTTGGCTTAAAGCTCAACATTCAGAAAACGAAGATCATGGCATCTGGTCCCATGACTTCTTGGCAAATAGATGGGGCAACAGTGGAAACAGTGTCAGAATTTATTTTGGGGGGCTCCAAAATCACTGCAGAAGACTGAAGCCATGAAATTAAAAGACGCTTACTCCTTAGAAGGAAAGTTATGACCAACCTAGACAGCATATTGAAAAGCAAAGACATTACTTTGCCAACAAAGGTCCATCTAGTCAAGGCTATGTTTTTCCAGTGGTCATGTATGGATGTGAGAGTTGGACTGTGAAGAAAGCTGAGGGCTGAAAAATTGATGCTTTTGAACTGTGGTGTTGGAGAAGACTCTTGAGAGTCCCTTGGACTGCAAGGAGATCCAACCGGTCCATTCTGAAGGAGATCAGTCCTGGGTGTTCATTGGAAGGATTGATGTTAAAGCTGAAACTCCAATACTTTGGCCACATGATGTGAAGAATGACTCATTTGAAAAGACCCTGATGCTGGGTAAGATTGAGTCCAGGTGGAGAAGGGGACGACAAAGGATAAGATGGTTGGATGGCATCACTGACTCAACAGACATGAGTTTGAGTAATCTCTGGGATAATCGATGGACAGGGAGGCCTGGCGTGCTGCAGTCCATGGGGTCGCAAAGAGTCGGATACGACTGAGCGACTAAACTGAACTGACCTGATGAACTATTTTGACAAATTTCAATTTTCCTCCTACTTTCCAGCATTTACTCATTTAACCTGCCTTGATGAATTCTTTGGCTCAATGTTACTTGAGATTCACTCCTCAGCAGGATCTCTTCTCCGGTTCAGCTATGCATTATCAAGTGTCTTTTTCCCACTTTGGAGGCATTTGGGAATGTTCGATCTGCTCTTGCTTAATTTTATCATTTTTCTATATCTATGATGTCTTTTTACTTCAGATATTTAATAATTCATATCTGTGTTCTCAGTTGTTTTTGAGCACCTTTGTCCTCCTGCCTGTTTGTTGTAATCTCTATTCTGGCTGAACAAAAGAAGAGGAAGATGCTCCTTATTGGGGTGTCCTTTGGCTTGAGGAGATCCATCCATGGTTGTCTAATGGCAATCTGAGCTGTTTTTCCTTTCCAGCCTAAGTACCCACTGCTTTGGTCTTTAGCTTTCTGCCAGATTTTTAACTTAAGTAAAAGTGAGGTGAGGGGAGGGGTGGACAATAAACATAGCTTCTCCAAACAAAATTCCCTAGTTAATCATCCTGATGAACACTTCAGGACCGTCTTCTATTCCTGTGTAAACAGACTGAGCTTTCAGCTACTACAGAAGAAGCCATGATTTATAAACAGCATCTTTTCCTGATTTCTTCAGTCAATACCATTGACGGTTACCTGTTCAGACTTTCTCAACATTTCTGGTGCACTAGCGGTAATGTCCCTTATTTCCCACTGCTTTAATGATTTTCCCCCTGCAAGACTTTTTTTCCCCATTTTTTTTTTAAATCGTCTGAGTGGAAAGAAATGTATGCCGAGTTCACCATCTTGTTCTAAACTCCCATTAGTCTATTGTGAGATGATTCTTGCAATCTATTCACTGCTCCACATGCACCAGTAATTTGACAAGTTCTTCCCATAACTGGTTATGTTGTGGTAACAAATAATGTGTTGGGTAATATTTCCAGAGCTCATTTTTCCCAGAAGTGCCTAGGAAATATTGCATCTCAGCATTCTCCACTCTCAGCCAGGGAGACAGCTCTTAATAAATGACTAACTAGTATGGGGATGTTAATACTACAGCTCGTGTCCTTTAGTTGGAATAATGTAGAGGCATATATTTCCTAATGTTTTCAAGGGTTTCCCTGCAAGAACAATCTCTAGTTGTCCATTGTGGTAGCTGGCATGAAAACACACCCATTGTTAGCTGACTTCTCTTCCCTGTCTCACATCAGGACACTCCTGATGGTTTACCCTGTCACTCCAAATGAACTATTTGTACCTAAATCTTTGACTTTGTAGAAACTGAAACTAAGCAATCACCATGCATCAAATAGCCTTGTGTTAAAAATGTTTCCAATAAGCCTCCATATAAACATTATTTGATTAAAGAAGGATGAAATAATCATGCATTTTCCTTATGTATCATGGTTATTTGAATCTGAACATAAAAAACAAAACATATCACAGGAAGCTTTCCTACATGGCATAGAAAAGAATACTCAAGGTGTATTTTATAGCATAATAATCTAGTGAAATGTTTAGGTAATAAAAGATTCTGTGATTATATCATGTTGGGAAATACTACATACTATATTATTTTCTTAGAGATTTGCAGATCATATATGCATATTAAAAGTAAAGAGAAATTCTGCAGTAAAAATAAAACAAAATCTGGTTGTCTTCATTTGGAGTTAATATTTCTCAAACTTAAAGTACAAGACAAATTCTTTACAATATAATTCCTATTGATATCCAGTTAAATTAGCATTTTGTTGAACATAATCCTCATCAGTAGCAATAAAAAGCATGTGGGAAGCTAACTGACCTATACAATTATGAAAGCTGTAATTTTTATTTCATTAGACTCATAATCTTAACAATCACACAAAACTGTTGGCACAGTAGTGATTAATGATTAAATCTATTGGATACATTTGAAAGTGTAGCCACATTTGAAAATGCCACATTTGAAAGTGGCATTGCTTAAAATAGTTCCTTTTAAATTTGATTTTTAATTCCACAAAAATCCTAGCCTGCCAAAATATGTAATCTCTTAATATTTTGCTCTAATTCCTTATATATTATCACAGTAGTAGCATAATGTTGAGGTGACAAAATTAATACCCACGAACATGCTATCAAATTCATGTATCATTTTTTCTTAATTCAGCAGTTGTTGCTCAGTCACTCAGTCATGTCCAACTCTTTGTGACCCCATGGACTGCAGGACGCCAGGCTTCCTGTCCTTCACCATCTCCCAGAGCTTGCTCAAACTCATGTCCATTGAGTTGGCAATGCCTTCCAACCATCTCGTCCTCTGTTGTTCCCTTCTCCTGCCTTCAATCTTTCCCAGAATCAGGGTCTTTTCTAATGAGTTGGCTCTTTGTATCAAGTGGCCAAAGTATTGGAGCTTCAGCTTCAGCCTCAACAGAGATACCCGCTTAAATTAGTTTAGTAAATCAGTTTGTGAGTTGACTCTAGCTGTTTACTTTTCTTCAAAGATAGAAAAATGGTCTTTAAAAAATGTATTAATTAATTGACACAATGTAATTCTCAAATAATGACTTTTTGATGTTTTTAAGTGTGTGAAAGTAATAGATATTTAATAGATAGTAATAGATATTTTTGTTTGTTTTGGGTACATAGATATCATTGAGTTCACTGTACCTTTGAATACATAGTTGGTCTGTGGTTTTATAAACTAACTTAAATTACAGGAATCTAGAGAGTTATAAGGGAGAAGGCAATGGCACCCCACTCCAGTACTCTTGCCTGGAAAATCCCATGGACGGAGGAGCCTGGTAGGCTGCAGTCCATGGGGTCGATAAGAGTCGGACATGACTAAGCGACTTCACTTTTACTTTTCACTTTCCTGCATTGGAGAAGGAAATGGCAACCCGCTCCAGTATTCTTGCCTGGAGAATCCCAGGGACGGAGGAGCCTGGTGGGCTGCCATCTATGGGGTCACACAGTGTCGGGCATGACTGAAGTGACTTAGCAGCAGCAGCAGCAGAGAGTTATAAAATATGTAATTCTCAATTAAAGTGTCAATTGTCATACAGAATCTAGTTTTTTTTTTCCTCTTGATGGTAATGCTTTATACTCTCCAGTCATTTCTTCATGCTTCTGTCAGAGCTGTCTTCAAAATGCAGTCCTAGTTATGTTACCTCCTCACTTAAAAATCTTTGTAATTTTGATATCATTAAGCTGTTCTCCAAATATATTTGAGAAATTCCCACCCATTTTCAAGAATACTTAGTTCAAATTCATCTTCATTAATGAGGGTGGTCTTCAAGCCCACCCACTTGCATTAATGTCACCTTTCTCTGGGTTCTTATACAAATCTGCTTCTGTGGGCATCTGGCTTCACCTCCATGTTTCTTTATGTATTGGAATAATACCAACATCGATGTTTGTTTTTTACAGTAAATAACTTGAGATATTTAGAGTACCAAGCATAAGTTTTGGCAGATACTAAAACTCAGTAAATTGTAGCTATTGATATATCTTGTTATTATAGCACACAATCTGCCTTTTGCTACAGTTATACATGAACAAACATGTCTCTTTCTATCAGTATATAAACATTTTGATTGAAGAGTTTATGCATAAGTTGATTTTAATACCCTTCAAAGTATTAAGCACTTGTTTGGCTTACATTGCTTATTTGTTTTATTTGTAATTCATACTAATTTAATGCAAAACTAAACATATGAAACAATCTAATCTTACACCTAAAGGAACTAGAAAAAGAAGAACAAACAAAACCCAGAGCTAGTAGATGAGAAGAGATCATAAAGATCAGAGCAAAAATAAATGAAATAGAGACCAAAAAAATTAAAAAGGGGAAAAGATCAATGAAACTAAGAGCTGGTTCTTTGAAAAGATAAATAAAATTGATAAAACAGCCTGACTCATCAAGGAAAAAAGTCAAGAAAGGGCCCAAGTCAATAAAATCAGAAATGAAAAAGATGAAGTTATAAACTATACACTATAGTAATAAAAACAACATAAAATATTATTATGAGCAATTATATGCTAACAAAATGGTAACCTAGAAGAAATAGACCAATTCCTAGAGACGTACAATCTCCCAAGACTGAGCCAGAAAGAAATAGAAAATATGAACAGACTAATTACCAGTAAGGAAATTGAATCCATAATAATAATAATAATAAACCTCACAACAAACAAAAGTCCAGGACCAGATGGCTTCTCAGGTGAATTCCACCAAACATTTACACAAGAGTTAACACAAATACTTCTCAAACTATTGCAAGAAATTACAGAGCAAGGAACACTTTTGACCTGATTCTACACAGTCAGCATCACCCTGATCCCAAAACTAGCTAAAGTATCACAAAAAAGGAAATTACAGGCCAATGTCACTGATGAACATAGATCTAAAAATCCTGAACAAAATATTAGCAAACTGAAGTGAAAAATACGTTAAAAGGATCATACACTATGGTCAAGTGGTATTATCCCAGGGATGTAAGGATAGTTCAATATTTGCAAATCAAGCAATGTGATACACCATATTAACAAACTGAAGAATAAATACCACACAATCATTTCAGTAGGGGCAGAAAAATCATTTGACAAAACTTTTTGACAAAATTCAACACCCATTTATAATAAAAAAGAAAACTGTTCAGAAAGAGGGAACAGAGGGAATATACTTCTACATAATAAAGATCATGTGTGACAACATGTCCACACGGACAAGTCCATAGATAACATCATATTCAACAATGAAAATCTGAAAGCATTTCTTCTAATATCAAGAACAATACAAGAATGCCCACTCTCACCACTTTTATTCAACATAATATTGGAAGTCCTCACTATAGCAGTCAGACAAGAAAAAGAAAGAAAAACAATCCAAATTGTAAAGGATGAATAAAACTGACACTGTTTGCAGATGACATGATACTCTACATAGAAAATCCTAAAGACACCACTAAAAACTAGTAGAGCTCATCAATGAATTTGGTAATGGTGCAGGATACAAAATTAATATACAGAATTATATTGCATTTCTATATACTAGATATGAGTTACCAGAAAGAGATATTAAGGGAACTACCTTATTTACAATTACATCAAAAAGAATACCTAGGAATAAATCTACCTAAGAAGGTAAAATAAACTTGAAAAAGGAGATACTTGGAAAACGAGAAGCTACTGGGGAAAGAAATTGAAGAGGACACAAACAAATGGAAAGATAAACTGTTCAATGATTTAAATAATTGATATTGTTAAAATGGCCATACAACCCAAAGCAATATACAGATTCAATGAACTCTCTATCAGAAACACCAAGAAAGTTTTTCACAGAACTAGAACAAAAAATTGGGATTAACACACACATGTGCACACACACACACACACACTATATATATAGTAGTGTTACTATATATATATGTGTGTGTGTGTATATATATATATATATATGTATAGTAGACAATAACCTTCTGAATAGCAAGGGAACTCTACTCAATGCTCTATAATGACCTATGTGGGGAAAGAATCTTAAAAAGAGTAGATATTATATATTTATAACTGATCCACTTTGCTGTACAGTGGAAACTAATACAACATTGTAAATCAACTATACTCCAATAAAAAATAATTTAACAGTACATAAAAAAAACTCTATGTAATAGACAAGGCAACTAAGAATAAAGCAAAACATTTGGAGTGTTGTATAAAAAATAAGGTTGAAAAAATTTGTATGGGAACACAAAAGATCCCAAATAGCCAAAGCAATCTTGAGAAAGAAATGGAGTTGGAGGGATCTATCTCCCTGATTTCAGATTATATTACATAACTACAGAGATCAAAACAGTATGATATCAACAGAAAAACAGACACATAGACCAATGGAACAGAATAGAGAGCCCAGAAATAAACCCACTCACTTACAATTAATTAATCTATGACAAAGTAGGCAAGAACACACGGTGGAGAAAAGACACTCCAATAAGTGGTGTTGAAAAAACTGGAAAGCTATACAGAAAAGAATGAAAGTAGATCATTCCCTAACACCATATACAAAAATAAATTCAAAATGCATTTAAAACCTAAATCTAAGACCATAAACCATAAAACACCTAGAGGAAAATTTAGGCAGAATGCTCTTTGACATAAAGTTTAGCAATATTTTAGCAGTCTCCCAAGGTGAAAGAAATAAAAGCAAAAATAAGCAAATGGGACCTAACAAAACTTAAAAGCTTTTGAACAGCAGAGGGAATCAAAAAATGGAAAGATAATCTGAAAATGAGAGAAAATATTTGCAAATGATATGACTGAGAAGAGGTTAATATCCAAAAATATATAAACAACTCACAAAACTCAACATCAAAGTAAAAAGCAGCCTAATGGAAAAATGGGTGGTAGACTTAGACAATTTTACAAAGAAAACATAAAGATGGCCAACATATACATGGAAAGAGGCTCAACATCATTAATCAACAGAAAAATGCAAATTAAAACCAAAAGTTGCCATCTTACACCTGTCAGAATGGCTATCATCAAGAAGAACACAACAAATATTGGCAAGAATGAAGAGAAAAGTCACACATTGTTGGTGGAAATGTAAAGCGGTGCAGCCACTGTGGAAAACAGTATGGTGGTTTCTCAAAAACCTTAAAATAGAGCTACCATATGACCCAGCAAATCCAGTCCAGGTCATAAACCCAAAAAGAAAAGAAGAATGATAACACCAACTTTAGATGGTACATGCACCCCCAGCATTCATAGCAGCATTAGTTAAAATTGCCAGTATGGAATCAACTTTAGTCCACCAACAGAAGAATGGGCAAAAAGAACGTGCGGTGAGCACTGTAGGGCAAGTGCAGAGAAAAAAGAATGAGCCAGGTGGTCAGGCAAAGGAAAGGAAATTTATCAAAGGGAATGAAAGAGAGACTGGCCCTTGAGAAGATGCAGCATCCTACCCTTCTGGTGGATTCCTCTTATAACCCATAGACGGGAAATTGGGTCCCCTGAAGGGGAGTAGTTAGTATATCTTTAGCCTGAAACTGGAGTCTGGCAGTTACGTAGTTGTGAGAGAGAGCTGGAAGTGTCCCACAGTAGGGTGGTCACATAGTCTTAGGAAAGTTTGTGCCAGTGGCGAAAACATGAAGTCCTGAAGCAATGTGCTCAGTCTCATGGGTCACCGTGACTTCATCTTTTGTTTACGAGGTCAGCACAGTGAGCCATTTTAACAATGAGCCCCCAGGCAGACCCTATTGCGCCGGTGCATGCGCATGAACGTGCACACACACACACACACAATGGAATATTATTCAACCACAAAAAAGAAAGAAATGTTGCCATTTGCAATATGGATGGACTTGGAAGGTATTATGCTAAATGAAACATCAGACAGAGACAGGCAAATACTACATGATATCACTTATATGCAGAATCTGTGAAATACAACAAATTAGTAAATGAAACAAAAAAGAAGCACATACAGATATAGAGAACAAACTAGGGGTTACCAGTGGGGAGAGGGAAATTGGCAGGGCAAGGTAGGGGTAGGAGATTAAGAGGCAAAAACTACGCATTAGATATGCTACGCAGATATATTCTGTAGTACACGGAATATAGCCAATGTTTTATAATAATTACAAATGGAGTATAACTGTTAAACATTGTGAATAGCTATATTGTACACCTGAAAATTATATATCAACCATACCTCAATGAAAACTAACTCCTGAACTAAATAAATAGATAATAAATGTTTGAATTCATATATATCTTGCAGTTAGCATATCTCTATCTTGCAGTTAGCAGAACCAACGCATTTTTCCAGTTACAAATTTGCTGAGATTGTACCATGTGCTTATCACATCATAGCTTTTATAAGCAATATTGGAGTAGAATTAGCTGTGGCAAAGTAATATCTTGAAATATTTGTGTCTGTGTTCATCTCCTTCCATTAGCTTTGTCCTCCCATTAATGTTCACTGCTCAAAACTGTTACTGCCCACTGGAATGGATATCACTGCTGCTGCTGCTAAGTCACTTCAGTCGTGTCCAACTCTGTGCGACCCCATAGACATCAGCCCACCAGGCTCTCCTGTCCCTGGTATTCTCCAGGCAAGAACACTGGAGTGGGTTGCCATTTCCTTCTCCAATGCATGAAAGAGAAAAAGTGAAAGTGAAGTTGCTCAGTCATGTCCGACTCCTAGCAACCCCATGGACTGCAGCCTACCAGGCTCCTCCACCCATGGGATTTTCCAGACAAGAGTACTAGAGTGGGGTGCCATTGCCTTCTCTGATGGATATCACAGCAGTGGTATAAATAGAAACCCCTTGGCTGGGGAAGAAGGGCAGAATCAGAAAAGAAGTACACACAGTGGAGGCTGGAGTGAGTTCCTGAAAAGGGATCTTCCAGTATGCCTCATTTGAGGCACATCCAAATTTTGATGTTTGTGGAAGAGGAATAGAGCTCTAAAACGAGTAAATATTTTTAAAGTAGATGAAATCTGTTTTTCTTTTTCTGTATGACCCAGAGATCTTCAAGATTCCAGCATTTTTATACTTTCTTTGTTTTACACAAGAGCAGGTAAAGTAGGAAAGGATATGATGTTTGTCTAGGCAGATCAATCTCATGGAGTTTTTCATGTATTTAGAATGATATGTGAGAAGCCAGATTTTCCTCTACTCCCAGGAAAGGCACAAAAGTAAGCCAGAAAAAATAGAGGTTGCAAACAAGCAAGAGAGCTAACAGACAGATTGTTAGGGTCTCACTATTGAAGTAAAGGTAAGGTGCAGCAGAAAGAAGCACAAATCTCCTAAGAATTCAAAAAAAAATCATACCTATTTTATTAAATGACAGAAAATGATTACAGTTGAGAGCAAGACAGAACAATCATATTCCAAAGGATATGTGAGATGGGCATGAGAGAATCTAGAACCAGATACCCCTACCCTAACATGTTCATAATTCTACATGAGTATCTTGTGTAGTAATATCTACACAGGCTGCGCTAGTGGTGAAGAACCTGCCTTCCAATGCAGGAGACACAACAGATGCGGGTGTGACTCCTGGGTCAGGAAGAGCCTTTGGAGTAGGAAATGGCAATCACTCCAGTATTCTTGCCTGGAAAATTCCATGGACAGAGGAGCCGATCAGGCTACCATACATGGGGCTGCAAAGAGATGGACTTGACTGAGCCACTGAGCACATCCATACAGTTCAGTCCCTCAGTCTTGTACAACTTTTTGCAACCCCATGGACTGCAGCATGCCAGGCTTCCCTGTCCATCACCAACTCTTGGAGCTTGCTCAGACTCAGGTCCATCGAGTCAGTGATGCCATCCAACCATCTCATCCTCTGTCATCCTCTTCTCCTCATGACTTCAGTATTTCCCAGCATCAGGGTCTTTTCTAATGAGTCAGTTATTCACATCAGGTGGCCAAAGTACTGGAGCTTCAGCTTCAACATCAGTCCTTTCAATGAATATTCAGCACTGATTTTTTTTAAGATTGACTGGTTTGATCTCCTTGCAGTCCAAGGGACTCTCAAGAGTCTTCTCCAACACCACAGTTCAAAAGCATCAATTCTTTGGCTCTCAGCTTTCTTTATGGTCCAACTCTCACATCCATACATGACTGCTGGAAAAACCATAGCTTTGATTAGACAGAATTTTATTGGCAAAATAATGTCTCTGCTTTTTAATATGCTGTCTAGGTTGGTCATAGCTATTTTTCCAAGGACCAAGCGTCTTTTAATTTCATGGTTTCAGTCACCATCTGCAGTGATTTTTCAGCCCCCCAAAATAAAGTCTGTCACTGTTTCCATTGTTTCCCCATTTATTTGCCATGAAGTGATGGGACAAGATGCCATGATCTTAGATTTTTGATTGTTGAGTTTTAAGCCAACTTTTTCACTCTCCTCTTTCACTTTCATCAGAAAGCTCTTTAGTTCCTCTTTGTTTTCAACCCTAAGGGTAGTGTCATCTGTGTTACTGAGGTTATTGGTATTTCTCCTGACAGTCTTGATTCTAGCTTGTGCTTCATCCAGCCCGGCATTTCACATTATGTACTCTGCATATAAGTTAAATAAGCAGGTGACAATATACAGGTCTGCTGTGCTCTTTTCCCAATTTTGAATCTATCCATGTCTGGTTCTAACTGCTGCTTCCTGACCCGCATACAGATTTCTCAAGAAGCAGGTAAGGTGGTCTAGTATTCCCATCTCTTGAAGAATTTTCCTCAGTTTATTGTGATCCACACAATCAATGGCTTTAGCATAGTCAATAAAGCATAAGTAGATATTTTTCTGGAATTCTCTTGCTTTTTCTATGATCCAATGGATATTGACAATTTCATCTCTGATTCCTCTGCCTTTTCTATATCCAGCTGGAACATCTGGAATTTCTCAGTTCACACATTGTTGGAGCCTAGCTTCAAGAATTTTGATCATTACTAGTGTGTGAGATGAGTGCAGTTGTGCTGTAGTTTGAACATTCTTTGGCATTGCCTTTCTTTGGGATTGCAATGAAATCTGACCTTTTCCAGTCTTGTGGTCATGCTGAGTTTTCCAAATTTGTTGGCATATTGAGTGTAGCATTTTAACAGCATCATCTTTTAGGATTTGAAATAGCCCAGCTGGAATTCTATCACCTCCATTTCACATCCACTGCACATCCATTACACACCTGTAATTAAATACCTCAGAGGAAAAGAGAGGGAAAGTAAATCCATTCCTAATATAGAAAATCCTGAACTGAATGAAAAACAAAATACTGGATTGACTATCTTACACAAATGACTAGGTTCAGTTGTGTCCTATTGAGTTAAAGAGGTACTCATTAGAGAGATCACTATGAATTATGGAAACAAAAAGAAAATTTGTCCACCTGAGTAGTGTGCTGTGAAATTCATATCTGGGATATAGCCACTATGTCTTGAAGAGTGTCCTTCAAAATTTCAGATGATTTTTCTACCAGTTACAACTTTGGAATAACTTATTATAACATTGAAAAAACATAACACACACAGTCAGTAAGCAGCAAAAGAAAATAGTCTAAAATTCAGGATAAAAATAAGAGATATAGGTCCATAGTTTTTGTTATTCTCATTGTGGAACACTATTTTTATTTTTAATGTTTTAAATGAAAATTATATGAATTTAAAATTTACAGCATCTTTTGCTATACATATACACAGTGAAGTGACTGACATAGCATCTCCTCATATAGTTAACATGTATTTTGTGTATAATGAGAGCACCTGAAATCTATTCTCTTAGCTAATTTCCAGTGATGAATACAGTATTATTACCCCTGGTCATCAGTGTTGTACACTAAATTTGTCAATTTATTCATCCTATATAATTGTAACATTGTACACTTTGACCAATGTTTCCCTATTTCCCTACCTTCCTACACATAGCAACTTATTTTTAATGATATAAATTATGTGAAAAAAATTTTCCATGTTTAAAAAGAAAAGAAAGAAATATAGTGCTAAGTTGTGTCTGACTACTGTGATCCCATGAACTGTAAGCTGCCAGTTTCCTATGCCCATGGGATTCTCCAGGCAAGAATACTGGAGTGGATTGCCATTTCTGAGATAGAAATGACACTCAGAAGTGTATAAGTTTAAGGTGCGTAATGTAATAAATTGATATGTGTGTACATTTGAAAATGATTATCCCAGTACACAGTAAGGTTAGTTAACTCATCCGTCATCTCACATAATTATCTTCTTTTTTGTGGTGAGATCTTTTAAGATTAACTCTTTTAGCAACTTGCAAGTACACTGTGCAGTATTGATACCTAATTTCCACGCCATTCATTAGAGTCCTAAGACCTATTCGTCTCACAAATAGAAGTTTGTACCCTTTGATCACCTTCATTGATTTCTTTCACCCCTTTGCCCCTGACAACACCAATCTACTCTTTCTATGGTTTGTGGGTTGTTTTTTTTATTGATCTCACATATAAGTGAGATTGTATAGTATTTACCTCTATCTCTCTAATTTATTTCACTTAGCATAATTCTCAGGTTTTACCTGTGTTGTTTCAGATGGCAAGATTTCTTTCTTTAAAGGCTAAATGATATTTCTGTGTGTGTGTATGTGTGTGTGTGCATCACATTTTCTTTATTCATCTTTCAATGGACCCACAGTTGTTTTCATGTCTTGACTATTGTAAGTAGGCTGCAATGAACATGGGGGACAGATATCTCTTTAAGATAGTATTTGTTGGACTATATGGTAATTATATTTTTAATTTTTAAAGGAACCTCCATACCGTTTCCATAGTGACTATCTCAGTTTACATTTCCACCAGTGGAGTCTGAGGTTTCTCTTTTCTCCATATCCTCATCAACACCTCATCTCTTGTCTTTTTGATAATAGCCATTCTAAAAAGTGCACCATCCTTGGAGTTTGATTGCATTTCCATGATTAGTGATATTGAGCACCTTTTCATATAGCAGTTCAAAAAATGTCTTCTCAGTTCCTCTGCTCATGTTTTAGTCAGATTTTTAATATGCCTTTGTTTTATTCTTACACCATCCTGTGAAACTCCATAGGGTTAGTTTCCCATAGGCCCTATATTAGCTTGGGCTGCTATAATAAAATACAATGGATTATGTAGCTTAAACAAAATATATTTAATTCTCATAGTTGTAAATGTTGGACTATCCAATATCAAGGTGCTGTCAGATTCAGTATCAGGTGAGAACCTTCTTCCTTGCTTGTGGAAGGCTTCCTTCTCATTGTCCCTTCACATAGCAGATAGAGAACCAACTCTGATCTCATCATCTTTTAATAAGGAAACTAATCTCATCATGGGCATCCCCCACCCCTAATATCATCTAAATATGCTCATCTCCCAAAGGTTCCATTCCAAAAGCAGTCACACTGGGGGTTGGAACTTTGGATTGTTTTTGTTGTTTTAATTGTTGTTATTGAGTTGTATGAGTTCTTTATGTATTTTGAACATTATTCCTTATAAGATATATGGTTAGTAAAATTTTCTCTCATTCTACAGGATGCCTTTCATTTTGTTGATTGTTTCTTTTGCTGTGAAGAAGCTTTTTAGTTTTATGTAGTCCCACTTGTTTATTTTTGCTTTTGTTATTTATGCTTTTTTATCATATCCAAAAAATCATTGTCAAGACCAACACCAGAAGCTTTTTCTTTATGTTTTATTCTAGGAATTTTGTGATTTCAGGTTTTACATTTACTTCCTTAATCCATTTTGAGTTAATCTTTATAAATGGTGTAATACAAGGGTCCAATTTAATATTTTTGCAGGTTTCCTAGCACTATTTATTGAAGAAGTTGTATTTTCCCCATTGAGTATTCTTAATCCCCATATCAAATGTAGTTTACTGCATATGTGTTTATTTCTGAGCTTTTGATACTCTTCCATTGGTCTATATATCTGTTTTATGCAAGCAACAGGCTGCTTTGAATACTATAGCTTTGTAATATAGTTTGAAATTAGGAAGTGTGATACTTTCAGTTTTGTTCATTTTCACAATAAAATCCACTGTATTATAAGAGGGAGACTCATGATTCTGGGGAAGATAATTAGTTCTGTTACAATCATATATTCAAAAATTTGGTCAAAGAAAAAAATATTGATCATTTTTTCTGTTTAATCAGTTCAGAGATTATAAAACAATATTCATTCAAGACTTATTTAGCAATTTTCTTGTATGACAAGCAGCAAAAATGACAGGATGCCCTCCCCTCATCTAGCTTCTACTCCACTGAAAGAAAAATATTAAACAAACCAATTATTTCACTATACAGATGTTTCATACTGATAAGGACTAAAAGGACTAAAGCCAGAAATTCTAGAGTCAAAGTGAGGTGAGGGTGACCTTAGATAGGATGGAAATAGAAGTGCCCCATACTGTATGAGCTAGAGACACATCATAAAGTATTTGGGAGAGTAGAAAATTCTAATGACTATGGTGAGGAATGCAATCAAGATGCTACCTTTATTCTTAAGGAAATGAAGAAATGTGATAAATAAGACTTATAAAATACAATTTATAATGCTATGAATCATTTGCTTTGATTTACTGTAATCCAAATAATTAAAAGTACAGACTACTGTTGTTCTGACATTGGATGTCCTTGAATTATTGGAAGAGGATTATTTGACAGTAAAAATAATAAGTGAAACTACTGATATACCATTCTACTCAAACAGGTGTTAAAAATTTATCTCAAACAACAGAATTCAGCATCACCAAACCAGCTCTGCAACAAATGCTAAAGTATCTTCTCTAGACAGGAAACACAGAAAGGGTGTATAAACTCGAGCCCCAAACAACAAAGTAAATGTCAATGGGAACATACTTACCAATAATTACCGTAAATGAAAATGGGTTGAATGCCCCAACCAAAAGACAAAGATTGGCTGAATGGATACAAAAACAAGACCCCTATAAATGTTGTCTATAAGATGCCAACCTCAAAACACGGTGACACATACAGACTGAAAGTGGAGGGCTGGAAAAAATTCCATGCAAATAGAGAACAAAAGAAAGCAGGAGTAGCAATACTTATATCAGATAAAATAGACTTTAAAATAAAGGCTGTGAAAAGAGACAAAGAAGGACACTACATAATGATCAAAGGATCAATCTAAGAAGAAGATATAACAATTATAAATATATATGCACCCAACATTGGAGCACCGCAATATGTAAGACAAATACTAACAAGTATGAAAGGAGAAATTAACAATAACACAATAATAGTGGGTGACTTTAATACCCCACTCACTTCTATGGATAGATAAACTAAACAGGAAATTAAATTTCACCTTTTTCTCAAGTGCACATGGAACCTTCTCCAGGATAGATCACATCCTGGGCCATAAATCTAGCCTTGGTAAATTTAAAAAATTTAAATCATTCCAAGAATCGTTTCTGACCACAATTCAGTAAGATTAGATATCAGTTACAGGAGAAAAACTATTAAAAATTCCAACATATGGAGGCTGAACAACATACTGCTGAATAACAACAAATTACAGAAGAAATCAAAATATGCACAGAAATGAATGAAAATGAAAACACAACAACCAAAAACCCGTGGGATTCAGTAAAAGCAGTGCTAAGGGAAAGGTTCATAGCAATATAGGCTTACCTCAAGAAACAAGAAAAAGGTCAAATAAATTAACTAACTCCACACCTTGAAGAAACCCAGGATTAGTAGAAGGAAAGAAATTTTAAAAATTAGGGCAGAAATAAATGCAAAAGAAATTAAAAAAACCATAGCAAAAATCAACAAAGCAAAAAGCTGGTTCTTTGAGAGGATAAATAAAATTGACAAACCATTAGCCAGACTCATCAAGAAACAAAGGGAGAAGAATCAAATCAACAAGGTTAGAAATGAAAATGGAGATATCACAATAGATAACACAGAAATACAAAGGATCATAAGAGACTACTATCAGCAATTATATGCAAATAAAATGGACAACTTGGAAGAAATGGACAAATTCTTAGAAAAGTACAACTTTCTAAAACTGAACCAGGAAAAAATAGAAAATCTTAACAGACCCATCACAAGCATGGAAATTGAAACTGTAATCAGAAATCTTCCAGCAAACAAAAGCCCAGGACCAGACATCTTCACAGCTGAATTCTACCAAAAATTTAGAGAAGACCTAACACCTATCCTACTCAAACTCTTCCAGAAAATTGCAGAGGAATTTGCCAAACTCATTCTATGAGGCCACCATCACCCTAATACCAAAACCTGACAAAGATGCCACAAAAAAAGAAAACTACAGGCCAATATCACTGATGAACATAGATGCAAAAATCCTTAACAAAATTCTGGGAAACAGAATCCAACAACATATTTAAAAGATCATACATCATAACCAAGTGGGCTTTATCCCAGGGATGCAAGGATTCTTCAATGTCTCCAAATCAATCAATATAATTCACCACATTAACAAATTGAAAGGTAAAAACCATATGATTATCTCAATAGATGCAGAGAAAGCCTTTGACAAAATTCAACATCCATTTATGATAAAAAGCCTCCAGAAAGCAAACATAGAAGGCACATACCTCAATATAATAAAAGCTATATATGACAAACCCACAGCAAACATTATCCTCAATAGTGAAAAATTGAAAGCATTTCCCCTAAAGACAGAAACAAGACAAGGGTGCCCACTCTCACCAATACTATTCAACATAGTTTTTGACGTTTTGGCAACAGCAATCAGAGCAGACAAACAAATAAAAGGAATCCAGATTGTAAAAGAAGTAAAACTCTCACTGTTTGCAGATGACATGATCCTTCACATAGAAAACCCTAAAGACTCCACCAGAAAATTACTAGAGCTAATCAATGAATATAGTAAAGTTGCAGGATATAAAATCAACACACAGAAATCCCTTGCATTCCTATACACTAATAATGAGAAAACAGAAAGAGACACTAAGTAAACAATTCCATTCACCATTGCAACGAAAAGAATAAAATATTTAGGAATATATCTGCCTAAAGAAACAAAAGACCTATATATAGAAAACTATAAAACACTGATGATGAAAGAAATCAAAGAGGACACAAATAGATGGAGAAATATACCATGTTCATGGATTGGAAGAATCAATATAGTGAAAAGGAGTATACTACTCAAAGCAATCTATAGATTCAATGCAATCCCTATCAAGCTACCAACGGTATTTTTCAGAGAACTAGAACAAATAATTTCACAATTTGTATAGAAATACAAAAAACCTTGAATAGCCAAAGCAATCTTGAGAAATAAGAATGGAACTGGAGGAATCAACCTGCCTGACTTCAGGCTCTACTACAAAGCTACAGTCATCAAGACAGTATGGTACTGGCACAAAGGCAGAAATATAGATCAGTGGCACAAAATAGAAAGCCCAGAGATAAATCCATATACGCTATGGACACCTGATCTTCGCCAAAGGAGGCAAGAATATTCAATGGAGAAAAGACAATCTCTTTAACAAGTGGTGCCAGGAAAACTGGTCAACCACTTGTAAAAGAATGAAACTAGAACACTTTCTAACACCATACACAAAAATAAATTCAAAATGGATTAAATATCTAAACATAAGACCAGGAACTATAGAACTCCTAGAGGAAAACATAGGCAAAACCCTCTCTGACATAAATCACAGCAGGATCCTCTAGGACCCACCTCCCAGAGTAATGAAATAAAAGCAAAAATAAACAAATGGGATCTAATTAAAATTAAAAGCTTCTGCAGAACAAAGGAAACTCTAAGCAAGGTGAAAAGACAGCCTTCAGAATGGGAGAAAATAATAGCAAATGAAGCAACTGACAAAGAATTAATCTCAAAAATATACAAGCAACTCCTGCAGCTCAATTCCAGAAAAATAAACGAACCAATCAAAAAATGGGCCAAAGAACTAAACAGACATTTCTCCAAAGAACATACAGATGGCTAACAAACACATGAAAAGATGTTCAACATCACTCATTATCAGAGAAATGCAAATCAAAACCAAAATAAGGTACCATTTCATGCCAGTCAGAATGGCTGCTATCCAAAAGTCTATAAACAATAAATGCTGGAGAGGGTGTGGAGAAAAGGGAACCCTCTTACACTGTTGGTGGGAATGCAAATTAGTACAGCCACTGTGGAGAACAGTGTGGAGATTCACTAAAAAACTGGTAATAGAAATACCATACAACCCAGCAATACCACTGCTAGGCATACACACTGAGAAAACCAGAATTGAAAGAGACACGTGTACCCCAATGTTCACCACAACACTGTTTATAACATCCAGGACATAGAAACAACCTAAATGTCCATCAGGAGACGAATGGATAAGAAAGCTGTGGTACATATACACAATGGAATATTCAGTTCAGTTCAGTCACTCAGTCGTGCCCAACTCTTTGCGACCCCGTGAATCGCAGCACGCCAGGCCTCCCTGTCCATCACCAACTCCCGGAGTTCACTCAGACTCACGTCCATCAAGTCAGTGATGCCATCCAGCCATCTCATCCTCTGTTGTCCCCTTCTCCTTCTGCCCCCAATCCCTCCCAGCATCAGAGTCTTTTCCAATGAGTCAACTCTTTGCATGAGGTGGCCAAAGCACTGGAGTTTCAGCTTTAGCATCATTCCTTCCAAAGAATTCCCAGGGCTGATCTCCTTCAGAATGGACTGGTTGGATCTCCTTGTAGTCCAAGGGACTCGCAAGAGTCTTCTCCAACACCACAGTTCAAAAACTGACTGGAAAAGGTCAGTTTTCATTCTGATCCCAAAGAAAGGCAATGCCAAAGAATGCTCAAACTACCGCACAGTTGCACTCATCTCACACGCTAGTAAAGTAATGCTCAAAGTTCTCCAAGCCAGGCTTCAGCAATATGTGAACCGTGAACTTCCTGATGTTCAAGCTGGTTTTAGAAAAGGCAGAGGAACCAGAGATTAAATTGCCAACATCTGCTGGATCATGGAAAAAAGGCAAGAGAATGGAATATTACTCAGCCATTAAAAAGAATACATTTGATTCAGTTCTAATGAGGTGGATGAAACTGGAGCCTGTTATACAGAGTGAAGTAAGCCAGAAAGAAAAACACCAATACAGTATACTGATGCATATATTTGGAATTTAGAAAGGTGGTAACGATAACCCCACATGTGAAACAGCAAAAGAGACACAGATGTATAGGCAGTAATTTGGACTCTGTGGGAGAGGGTGAGGGTGGGATGATTTGGGAGAATGGCATTGAAACATGTATATTACCGTATGTGAAAAGGATCGCCAGTCCAAGTTCGATGCATGAGACAGGGTGCTGGGGGCTGGTGCACTGGAATGACCCAGAGGGATGGGATGGGGAGGGAGGTGGGAGGGGGGTTCAGGATGGGGAACACATGTACACCCGTGGTGGATCCATGTCAATGTATGGCAAAACCACTAAAATACTGTAAAGTAATTAGCCTCCAATTAAAATAAATAAATTCATCTTTAAAAAAAAGAAAAAGGAATTAAATACTAAAAAAAAAAATTCTCTCAAGCAACTAATAATAATAATGATAACTTTAATGTACGTCTACATACCCAATCTGAAAGTATGGAAAGATTGTAAAGTGTCAACAAATGGCTTTTATCTAAAAAGAAGAGACAAAGACAAAAAATGGCCCATTAAATTAGTTACAGACAAGCAAGACCTATGGGATGTGAGGCAGTGAGCTGTGGGAAAAGGGCAAGCACAAGTGTAAAGTCCCTGAGATGGGAACATTCTCAGGGTGTTACAAAACAAAGGTTACATTGCATGTTGAAAAGCCAATTTTAGTTAGAAGCAGAGACAAATCATAAACGCAGTCCCTCTATTCCCAGTGCAGTGCTCTTTCCTCACTACACTAATCAGCTTTTGGTGCTGGTATAGTATCAGTGCAATTGTCCAGAAGTTAATAGAGGACTAGTCATAGAACTTACATTTAGAAATTGTTAAAGTAAATAGATGGGAAAAAAAATGAGTAGAATGGGTGAACTCCCCTTGACAAGTGAACATCTTCTTAAACTAGCTAACAGCTAGCAACTTTTATCTTTCAGAAATGGTGAAAGGTTTCACAATTTGAATTATTTCCATCCAGTCTTGAAAACTGGCTCCCAGATTCTTTTTTCCCCAGCGGCACCAGAATGACAATGATTTGCTATGGATCTAACTATAACTCTTCTATTTGCTAAAATTAAGAAATCCACAAGAAAAGCACAGGCAGTCTAATTTAATAATTTGGCAAATTTATTCAATTTTTTTGTTTATTGAAAAATATTATATAGTTTTGACATTAAAAAGACCTGAAGGCACCATACACTCACCCAATATCTCAAATGAGAAAGATTTTAAAAATAACCAATATTGGTGAGGATGTGCAGCAGTCAGAACTTTTATATACTGCTGGTGGTAGTATACACTGGCATGAAGAATTTGGAAAGTTGGAGGTATTTGTTAAAGATGAATATAAGCACAACCTGTGACTCACAGTTTGGACTGTAGCCTAACAGGCTCTGAGGAGCCTCTCCGTCCATGGAATTTTCCAGGCTACAGTACTGGAGTATCTATACATAACAGTCTGCATATAGTCACGAAAAGAAATGTACAGAAATATTCATGGCAGCACTCTTCATAGTAGCTGCAAATTGGAAGGTACTCAGGTATCTATCAACCCCACTCCAGTACTCTTGCCTAGAAAATCCCATGGATGGAGGAGCCTGGTGGGCCACAGTCCATGGGGTCGCTAAGAGTCAGACATGACTGAGCAACTTCACTTTCACTTTTCACTTTCATGCATTGGAGAAGGAAATGGCAACCCACTCCAGTGTTCTTGCCTGCGGAATCCCAGGGACCAGGGAGCCTGGTGGGCTGCTGTCTATGGGGACACACAGAGTCGGACATGACTGAAGCGACTTAGCAGCAGCAGCAGCAGATATCTATTAAGAGTAACGGGATAAGTAAATCATCATATTTCTAGAAAACAGAGCAATAGAAAAACTTAGTACAACACAGTGAGGTTCACAATGATCGACCTCATTTCATCCCTACAACCACAATTCCTGTAAACCCTCCCATGCTTTATTTTCTATTTACCACTTACCATCCTCTGGATATCTGTACATTTAGCATACGTGTTTGTTTATTATAAGGGAAGGGTATTTTTTAACTTTTAATTCACTGCTGTGCCTTAGGATGTAGAAGAGTATCTTGCAGAGAAGAAACTTCCAAAATATTTCTTAAATGAATGAATACTGTTTTTTATTTCTAAAGAATCTAGGCACACATAGTACACTAGAAAGTGCATGAATTCATTTAAATTAAGTTCAGTAACACAGAGATCTAATCTGTGGGGTTTGTGCTCTATCACTAAGTCATGTCCAACTCTTTGTGACCCTATGGACTTGGCCTGTCGGGCTCCTCTGTCCATGGACTTTCTCAGGCAAGAATACCCCAGTGCGTTTCCATGTCCTCTTCCAGGGGATCTTCCCAACCTAGGGATCGAACCCATGTCTTCTGCATCTCCTGCAATGGCAGGTGGATTCTTTACTATTGAAACACGTAGAAAGCCCCATCTATGGGTTTAAAAGTCAGAAAATAGTGCTTAGTGCTGGGGGAATATTGACTGGAAGGGAAACTGAGGTTGCTGCTGGTATTACTCAGGCTGCTGGTAATATTGTTTCTTAATCTAGGTGATGGGTGGTTTAGTTGCTAAGTCGTGTCTAACTCTTGCAACCCTTTGGACTGTAGCCCACCAGACTCCTTTGTCCATGGAATTTTCCAGGCAAGAATACTGGAATGGGTTGTCATTTCCTTCTCCAGGGGATCTTCTCCACCCAGGGATTGAGCCCATGTCTCCTGTGTCTTCTACATTGGCAGGCAGTTTCTGGGTTATGGTTTTTCTGTTTGTAAAAATAGTATACTTACTAGCAGTATAAGTCATGCACATTTTCTCAAAAAAAAAAAAAAACTGAAATGAATGTCATAAAAGTAATCCAATAGTTACCATATACCCACCAACTACCTTAAGATATAAAAGATTATTAGACTACAGATGAAGGCCACGGTGCTCTTCTTCCTTAAAGCATCAGCCTTTGTGCCCTACTCTTATCTCCCAGTGTCTCTGGGTTCAAATCCAAATTTTAACACCATTATTTCTGTGAACTTAGTTAACAGATTTGTGCCTCAATTTTTTCATCCAAAAATACAAATAACAATGGTATTTAATTCATAGAGCTTGAGTAAAGATTGAAAGATTGTATATGTAGAGTCCATGGACTAGCCTTACATGAAATAAACACTGTAAGCTCTATCACTAACATAAAGGTGGTGATTTTCATTTTTTATTCCCATGCATGCCTTTATTTTTTAAATAAATAAGTATGCATCTAGAAAACTATGTATACACACCAATGCACATATACTCATAGGTATGTTATCTTGTTTTCATGTCTTAAAACAATATAATTGAAAAAAATACATATACTTTTTATAAATAGTATCATAAAGTTTGCATTCTTCTGCAACATTAAAATATATATATATATGTTCTTAGAGTTTTCCCAAAATTGTTAGACTTAATACTAGTTTACAAACCAAAATTTTATTTAAAACTTTAAAAATTTAAAGTTTTATTAAGGTATTAAGGTTCGATGGACGTGAGTCTGGGTGAACTCCGGGAGTTGGTGATGGACAGGGAGGCTTGGTGTGTTGCGATTCATGGGGTGGCAAAGAGTTGGACACAACTGCGCGACTGAACTGAACTGAACTTATATAGGATTAAAATTACTAGCATCATATAATTGGGTAATTTCAAGTTTGTTTTATTGTTCTTCATCCTTGCCAAGACTCGATATTATCAGACTTTTACATTTTGCCATTTTAATAGGTGTGAATTAGTATCTTACACTTTTATTTTGTGTATCTCTGATTATTAGAGAGATTGATCATATTTTCTTATGTGTATGGTTGTTTTCATTTTCTTGTTCTGTGAATTGCTTATTCACCTTTTGGCCTATTTTCCCATTTCTTTGTTCATATGTGTGCTTTTTTTTTTTTTTTTTTCCTGGAAATCCTTCTGTATTCGCTATGCTACTTCTTTGTGGATCATGTATATTGAAAATCTTTTTGTCAAGTTTGTGGTTGATATTTTCAATTTACTAAAGTGTCTTTTGACATTACATATATATGTGAAAGTTGCTCAGTCATGTACAACTCTTCACGGCCCCATGGACTATACAGTCCATGGATTCTCCCAGGCAGAATACTGGAGTAGGTAGCCTTTCCCTTCTCCAGGGTATCTTCCCAACCCAGGGATCAAACCCAGGTCTCCTGCATTTCAGGCCGATTCTTTACCAGCTGAGCCACAGGGAAGGCCAAGAATACTGGCGTGGGTAGCCTATTCCTTCTCCAGGGCATCTTACTGACCCAGAAATTGAACCGGGGTCTCCCACATTGCAGGCAGATTCTTTTCCTTAAAAAAATCATTTTATTTCTTGAGGTGAAAAATAATTTCTTCAACATTGTACACTAATCATTTAACAGTTCTACTTTTCTTGATTAATTCTTAATATATCTGGAACTGAGTTCTGTTTATGGTGTAGAATAAGGAATCAATTGTGGTTCTTCATAGAAATACTCAATTGTCCTAGCATCATTTATTGAATAACCTATCATTTCTTTAATAATATGCGGAGGACAATCTGTCAAATATCAAGCTTCCATGGATGTTTGAACTTATTTCTATGCGGTCTGTAATTTTATAATGGACATTAAATTTGAATTGATTAATTTTAAGATTGTGAATATGGTTCTATGTAAGATCAAGATTTAAATTAGCTTTTTTCCTGAAGATACTATAGAGATGTATATTGATGCCCCCAAGTTTAAAATATTACTAATGAGTAAGTGCTAGGTTTTATATATGTAACTTATCTCCAAAGAGTAGCAATTTTACATAAAAGGTGAAATAATAATCCATGTTTCACAATGAATATATGTCACTGTCCAGTCTGAAGATGAGAGGGCAGGAAGGCCAGGGGTCTCCAAATGGAGGAAATAGGCTGCAAGTGTCAGACATTTTTTATCTTCCCCTCCTTATTGCCAAATTCAGATTAAATTGAAGAAAGTAGGGAAAACCACTAGACCATTCAGGTATGACCTAAATCAAATCCCTTATGATTATACAGTGGAAGTGAGAAATAGATTTAAGGGACTAGACCTGATAGACAGAGTGCCTGATGAACTATGGACAGAGGTTCATGACATGTTACAGGAGACAGGGATCAAGACCATCCCCATGGAAAGAAATACAAAAAACCAAAATGGCTGTCTGGGGAGGCCTTACAAATAGCTCTGAAAAGAAGAGAAGTGAAAAGCAAAGGAGAAAAGGAAAGATATAAGCATCTGAATGCAGACTTCCAAAGAATAGCAAGGAGAGATAAGAAAGCCTTCCTCAGTGATCAATGCAAAGAAATAGAAGAAAACAACAGAATGGGAAAGACTAGAGATCTCTTCAAGAAAATTAGAGATACCAAGGGAACATTTCATGCAAAGATGGGCTCAATAAAGGACAGAAATGAAGAAGAAACAGAAGCAAAAGATATTAAGAAGAGGTGGCAAGAATACACAGAAGAATTACAGAAAAAAGATCTTCATGATCCAGATAATCATGATGGTGTGATCACTCACCTAGAGCCAGATATCCTGGAATGTGAAGTCAAGTGGGCCTTAGAAAGCATCACTATGAACAAAGCTAGTGAAGGTGATGAAGCTAGCTCATTCCAGTTGAGCTATTTCAAATCCTGAAAGATGATGGTGTGAAAGTGCTGCACTCAATATGCCAGCAAATTTGGAAAACTCAGCAGTGGCCATAGGACTGGAAAAGGTCAGTTTTCATTCGAATCCCAAAGAAAGGCAATGCCAAAGAATGCTCACACTACTGCACAAGTGCACTCATCTCACACACTAGTAAAGTAATGCTCAAAATTCTCCAAGCCAGGCTTCAGCAGTACGTGAACTGTGAACTTCCAGATGTTCAAGCTGGTTTTAGAAAAGGCAGAAGAACCAGAGATCAAATTGCCAACATCTGCTGGGTCATGGAAAAAGCAAGAGAGTTCCAGAAAAACATCTATTTCTTGTCGTGAGCCATGTTAGGCATTACTGACAAAATGGAGGCATAGCCCCAGATCCCTCTCCTCATTCCACAGGCACAGTCCCGGGATGAAGGAGTTAGGCCTTGTAATTTTGACTTGTCTTTTCTTCTCCTTGGCAGAGTTGACTGAAAAGGAATATTAATATGCTTATTGTTTTTGAGGGGAGCATGAGAAGGCACAAAGCCTTCTGCAGCTGTGCTCAGAGAATAATTCATAAAGTTAATCACTGACATTTGTTCAAGGACATTTACAAAAAGTATTCCAGGGTAAGCACACAGGCCACAGCTGGAGACCATGGGAAGGATTGCTTTCTGAAGCCTATTTGTGAGGAAAGTGTTTATGGCAAAGGAGTTTGCTGAATTTAGGGCTTAGGAATAATTAAAATAGTTAGAAGCTAAAGATTTAATGGATGTTGTAATGTTAGCATATTCTACTATAGCTTATAGAAATTAGGGACTTTAGAGATATTATTAGCTAGAAGCCCTTTCTAAGAAATAGTGAACTTAGGATACTAGGGGCAAACAGGACTTAGAAAGATAAGAAATAAACTGAGGAATGTGGTATGCAGCCCAGACATTAGCATGAGTTAGAGTGTATTCACAAGGACACATGAGAAAAAGTAGATAAGAGAATCACTGAGGCAGAAACTCCTTTTGAGGGGCAACAATGAGTTATGGAGACAACAAATCTAGATCAGTGGGAACTGAAAATATCAAACCTATGACCTAATGCTTTTGTAAAAGTATAAAAGAGAATCATAAGCTTGAAATAAACAGGCAGTCCAAGAAAACTGAGAGGCTGCCTCAGTTTCTCACCGACACCTCTTACCCCTTCAGGTTGAATCCCTGGCTGCTGGAGCTGGACTCCAGCAATTTCTGCTTTATTGACTATGCCAAAGCCTTTGACTGTGTGGATCACAATAAACTGTGGAAAATTCTGAAAGAGATGGGAATACCAGACCACCTGACCTGCCTCTTGAGAAACCTATATGCAGGTTAGGAAGCAACAGTTAGAACTGGACATGGAACAACAGACTGGTTCCAAATAGGAAAAGGAGTATGCCAAGCCTGTATATTGTCACCCTGCTTATTTAACTTATATGCAGAGTACATCATGAAAAACTCTGGGCTGGAAGAAGCACAAGCTGGAATCAAGATTACCAGGAGAAATATCAATAACCTCAGATATGCAGATGACACCACCCTTATGGCAAAAAGTGAAGAGGAACTAAAAAGCCTCTTGATGAAAGTGAAAGAGGAGAGCGAAAAGGTTGGCTTAAAGCTCAACATTCAGAAAACTAACATCATGGCATCTGGTCCCATCACTTCATGGAAAATAGATGGGAAAACAGTAGAAACGGTGTCAGACTTTATTTTGGGGGGCTCCAAAATCACTGCAGATGGTGATTTCAGCCATGAAATTAAAAGACGCTTACCCTTGGAAGGAAAGTTATGACCAACATAGATATCATATTAAAACCAGAGACATTTCTTTGCCAACAAAGGTCCGTCTAGTCAAGGCTATGGTTTTTCCAGTAGTCATGTATGGATGTGAGAGTTGGACTGTGAAGAAAGCTGAGTGCCAAGGAATTGATGCTTTTGAACTTTGGTGTTGGAAAAGACTCTTGAGAGTCCCTTGGACTGCAAGGAGATCCAACCAGTCCATCCTAAAGGAGATCAGTCCTGGGTGTTCATTGGAAGGACTGGTGCTAAAGCTGAAACTCCAATACTTTGGCCACCTCATGTGAAGAGTTGGCTCATTGGAAAAGACTCTGATGCTGGGAGGGATTGGGGGCAGGAGGAGAAGGGGACGACAGAGGATGAGATGGCTGGATGGCATCATTGACTCAATGGACATGAGTTTGAGTGAACTCAGGGAGTTGGTGATGGACAGGGAGGCCTGGTGTGCTGCAGTTCATGGGGTCTCAAAGAGTCGGGCATGACTGAGAGACTGAACTGAACTGAACTGAACTAAGCAGCAGGAGGAAACAAACTACAAGTGTCAGATTTTTTTTCTCTTAAAATTCTGTGTTGCCATGATATCTGGTTCCACCTGAACTTAACTTGAACTTTTCTCAAACCTTGAGCTAGCCAATGCGTTTTTCTCATGAAACTGTTTTTCCTAAGCTATGTTAATGAAACTAGTATTTGCTTTGGAATTTGTCTTTCTTCAAAAAGGTTCCACCTAATACTAACTTTTGGTTGATAATAGCTCAACAAACCAGTATTCATATCAATTGTTTTATGTCTGGGGGGTGAAACACCTCGTGTCATCCTATCTCAACAATGCATACTGTGGGAGAGGGGCCTGGTGAAACTCCTTCAGCCTTGAGGTGTCTCTCTTATCTGATTAATAACTTTCTAACAGATATAAAGCAGCTTGCTAAAACTAGCACGGGGGCACTCCCCATCCGCCTTCTGATCTCTATGTCAGAAGCTTTCTATGTCCCTTTTTATACTTTAATAAAACTCTGCTACACAAAAGCTCTTGAGTGATCAAGCCTGGTCCCTGGTCCCGAAACTAAATCTTCTTCTTCAGAGATCACAAATCTGACATCGTTCACCATAAGCTATCAAAGGAACATATTGAGAAAAACGTGCGCTAAGAAAACAAATAGACTTTAAAAAAAAAAAAAAACAACAAAACCTTTGAACCAGGAATTTTTCTTTTAAGAAATGTTAAAACATTAAAGGGTGATGCCATCAAGGTTTTGAATTCATTATGTCAACAAATCTGGAAGACCCAGCAGTGGCCAAAGGACTGGAAAAGGTCAATCCTCATTCCAATTCCCAAGAAGGGTAATACCAAAGAATGTGCTAACCATTGGATAATCACATTCATCTCTGATGCTAGTAAGGCCATGCTTAAAATCTTGCATGCTAGGCTTCAGCATTATGTGAACCAAGAACTTCCAGATGTCCAAGCTAGGTTTAGAAAAGGAAAAGGAACTAGGGTTCAAATTGCCAACATTTGCTGGATTATAGAGAAAGCAAGGGAATTTCAGAACATCTATCTCTCTTTCACTGACTACACTAAAGCCTTTGTGTGGATCATGACAAACTGTGGAAAACTCTTAGAGAGACTGGAATACCAGACCATCTTATCTGTCTCCCGAGAAACCTGTATGTGGGTCAAGAAGCAACAGTTACCCTGTATGGAACAACTGATTGGTTCAAGATCAAGAAAGGAGTACAACAGGGCTGGATGCTCTCACCCTGTTTGTTTAACCTACATGCTGAGCACAGAGAAATTCTGGGCTGGATGACTTACAAGCTGGAATCAAATAGGTGGGAGAAACATCAACAACCTCAGATATGTGGATGATACCACTCTAATGGCAGAAAGCAAAGAGAAACTTAAAGAGCCTCTTGGTGAAGGTGAAGGAGGAGAGTGAAAAAGCCAGCTCAAGACTAAATATTTAAAAAAACTAAGATCATGGCATCCGGCCCCATCACTGCATGGCAAAAAGCAGGGGAAAAGGTGTAAGTAGTGACAGATTTCCTTTTCTTTGGCTCCAAAATCACTGTGAATGGTAACTGCAGCCATGAAATCAGAAGACAATTACTTCTTGGCAGGAAAGTGATGACAAACCTAGACAGTGTGTTGAAAAGCAGAGACATTACTCTGCTGACAAATGTCTGTAGAGTCAAGGCTATGCTCTTCCCAGTGGTCACATATGGTTGTGAGAGCTGGACCATAAAGAAGGCAGAACTCCAAAGAATCAATGCCTTTGAACTGTGGTGCTGAGGAAGACTCCTGAAAGTCCCTTGGATAGCAAGATCAAACCAGTCAATCTTAAGGGAAATCAACCCTGAATATTCTGATGATGGAGCTGAAGCTCCACTATTTGGTCATCTGATGTGAACAGACAACTCGTTGGAAGAGTCGCTGATACTGGGAAAGATTAAGGGCAGAAGGAGAAGAGGGAATCAGAGGATGAGATGGCTGGACAGCATCACCGATGGAATGAACATGAACTTGGGCAAATTCCAGTAGATGGTAAGGGACCGGGAGGCCTGGTGTGCTGCAGTCCAAGGGGTTGCAAAGAGTCAGACGTGACTGGGTGACTGAACAACAACAGTAACAAAGCATTAAAATAGTATGCTGCTGCTGCTGCTAAGTTGCGTCAGTCGTGTCCGACTCTGTGCGACCCCATAGACGGAAGCCCACCTGGCTCCTCTATCCCTGGGATTCTCCAGGCAAGAACACTGGAGTAGGTTGCCATTTCCTTCTCCAATGCATGAAAGTGAAAAGTGAAAGCGAAGTCTCTCAGTTGTGTCCGACTCTTAGTGACCCCATGGACTGCAGCCCACCAGGCTCCTCCATCCATGGGATTTTCCAGGCAAGAGTGCTGGAGTGGGGTGCCATTGCCTTCTCCGTAAAATAGTATAAAAGACTATTAAATAAGCAGTAATCACTTCTAGGTCCTAGAAAAAAAATCAGACCTGTTATACTGTCATTTGCACTGAAATAATTTTTTGTTCAAATTATAAAGCACAACATGAGCTTCAGATGGCAAAAAGATGCTGAACTTTCCACCTTTGATGTCTTTATTATACATACCCACTTTTTTGAATTTTAGTGTAGCTTAACTTTAGTTTTTCTTTGTGCAACAAATTTTGGATATTTGCGCACCTGATGTATCTGACAGATTTTTAAAAATAATAAATATCTAAACTATATTGTTAATAATCAAGACGTTAAACTCTTATCTTTAAATATTGATATTTTAACTGATAAATGACAAAATCAATAAAATGGTAAATAAATAAAATTAGGAATGGAAGATGAACATCCAAAAGCAGTATGCATAAGAACCTGACAGAAGGCACAGATGGTAGTATGGTAAGTGTTCTTCCTAATTGCAAGGAAACCTTTTCTCTTGGGCAAACCACTTTGAAGCTTGTTTTGAATGTCTTTCATGTGAAGATACCTGGGACAACAGAATCTGATTGTCAATTGCCCTAATCTCTAGAGAATTGAAAGGTTATTTGATTGGGGTACATTAAAGATCTAAGAATAACTCCCTTGCAAAGGTAGAAATATGCCTGACAGCACTGTCTTGAGAATGAACTAGTGCAAAGAACATAGAAGGATGTCAGGTGAACAGAGTTGTGTTTGGAGCTATTTCACACTTACATTGCTAGCATGGTAATTTTGTAAACTTTATTGGAGAAAGTAAAAGAACACTCTTTCAGTTTTAGCTGTTCTTTTGTTTTTACCATTTCCTTCCAAATTCATCTATGTGAATTTGGGACTAGTTAGGATAGGTAAACAATGAACTTATTTACATTTCCCCTTAAAACTGCATAGGCAAAGGCTTATTATACCAGAGAAAAGACAAGGTTTTTTACAATCAGATAACATTATCTCTTCTTCCTTTGATTCACTCTACAAATAATTAGTATAAATAGCTACACTGAGAAGGGAACTTCTATGAATCTAGTATGATTAAACGTATTTATAAATCTTTATTAATTTATTGAAAGGACAACATGCTACAAAAAGGCAACACATAAGAATATTAACAATTTCATGTATGTATTAGGTTGGTGAAAATTAATTGTGGTGTTTTGCATTGTTGAAATTTGTCATTTGTTATTGGAATACATTCTTAATAAGTATGGTTATGTTATACACCATTTTAATGCACATTTCTTGCTTTATTTATTTATTTATTTTTTGCTAATGACTTATTACTTGCTGTGTATTTTATATTTATTTTAGCCTGGGGAAATAATATTAGACAAAAAGCAAATTCAAGTGATTTTTTTTATTTGAGTTTTAAATGGGTTGTAAAGCAGTGGAGACAACTTGCAACATCAACAATGCATTTGGCCCAGGAACTGCTAATGAACATACAGTGCAGTGGTGGTTGAAGAAGTTTTTCAAAGGAGACAAGAACCTTAAAGATGAGAAGTGTAGTGGCCAGCCATCTGAAGTTGACAACAACCAATTGAGAGCCATCATCAAAGCTGATCCTCTTACAACTACACGAGAAGTTGCCAAAGAACTCAACTTTGGCCATTCTATGGTTGTTCAGCATTTGAAGCAAATTGGAAAGGTTAAAAAAAAAAAAAAAAAGACTCAATAGTGAGTGCCTCATGAACTGACCAATTAAAAAAAAATCATCATTTTGAAGTGTTGTCTTCTCTTATGCTATGCAAGAACAATAAGCCATTTCTCAATAGGATTGTGACATGAGATGATAAGTGGACTTTGTACAACAACTAGCAATGGCTACCTCAGTGGTTGGACTGAGAAAAAGCTCCAAAGCACTTCCAAAGCCAAACTTGCACCAAAGAAAGGTCATGGTCACTGTTTGGTGGTCTGCTGCCCATCTGATCCGCTACACTTTCTGAATCCCTGCGAAACCATTACATCTGAGAAGTATGCTCAGCAAATCAATGAGATGCACTAAAAACTACAATGCCTGCAGCTGGCATTGGCCAACAGAAAGAGCCCAGTTCTTCTCCATGACAATGCCAAACCTCACATCACACAACTGTCACTTCAAAAGTTGAACGAATTGGGTTACAAAATTTTGCCTCATCCATCATATTCACCTAAGCTTTCGCCAAGGGACTACCACTTTTTCAACCATTTCAACAACTTTTTGCAGGGAAAATGCTTCCACAACCAGGGAAACAGAAAATACATCCCAAGAGTTCCTTGAATCCTGAGGCATGGATTTTTATGCTTCAGGAATAAACACACTTATTTCTAATTGGCAAAAATGTATTGATTGTAATGGTTCTTATTTTGATTAATAAAGATGTGTTTGAGCCTAGTTATAATGATTTAAAGTTCATAGTCCTAAGTCTTAATTATGTTTGCACCAACTTGATAGAAGGTATTAATATAAAAAATGTGCAGTTTCCCAGTAAGTGTAAGGATGAAACTGCTTAAGTAGATTGATTTACATATTAGAAATTGTTGGCTAATAATTTAAAGATGAAAAGTATAAAGGAATGTGAACTGTAAAAAATTTATAAAGGGAATACAAAAATATTTTTGTAAACCTTTCAAACCAGAATCTCAAAGAGATATTTATACATCTATGTAATTGCAACATTATTCATGATAGCCAAGAGGCATAAGCAATCTAAATGTCTATCAGTGGATGAATGGATAAAGAAAATTTGGCATATATGTGCAGTGAAATATTATTCAGACTTGACAGGAAAGAAACCCTATCATATACTACAACATAGATGAATCTTAGAGATTTCATACTAAATAAGACAGTCACAGAATGACAAGCACTGCAAGGTAATACTTATTTGAGGCATCTAAAATTTTCAAAATTTAGAAAATAAATAGAATGGTGGTTTCCAGGGGCTAAGAAGAAAAAGAGGTGGCAATTTGTTACTTGGTGGGTATAGAGTTTTAGTCAGGTAGGGTGAGTGGGATTTGGGAATCTGTTGCACCAACAGTGTGCACGGGGTAGACAGTATTGCACTGTACACTTGGAAGTTGTTGGGGAGGTAAATTTCATCTTATGTTTTTCTTTGCCCCAAAATAAATAAAAAGTAAAGTAAAATAATGCATATGTGATATGCACACAGATTATTTCTCCTGGATATCTCGTGGTATAAGCTGAGACAAGTGTAGCTGAAGTGATTTATATTTTCACTTTGCCTTCACACATTTCTGGATATTTTGATATTTTTAGAGACAGATTGTCCTTAGAATAAAAATTCAGACAAAATTTTCAAAAAAGGAAATTTGCAAGAAAATTTCTTACATAAATTAAAAACAAAGCTAAAGCATTTACAGATAACTACCTAGAAGCCTCTTTTTTGGTTTCCAATTGCTAAATGAATACACATCCTTCTTAGCCATTAACCTGAAATTCTAAAGGAAAAAAAAAAATCTTTCCTAATACAAGTTTTAAAAAAAAAGTGTTGTTGAATCAAGTGTTGTAAAAGGAAATATTAAGGAAATACTTTTATCTGAACTAAGCTGAAGATGAAAAGAAAATAATTAAAATGGGACTACCCCCAAGAATATTAATGCAGAATGCAAAGTTCAACTGTGTGGGTGCTGAAGCATTAGATTTTGGCTGCTTTACTCTCCATACTATTCCAAGTAAGCAGATGCAAGTATTTAATGTTAAGTTTTATCTTAATGCCATAACATAGGAAACTGCTAATAGGGAAAAAATCCTGGAGTTACTTTGAAACTAGCTCAAAGACAAATAATTAATTGGAGTTAAAATCATAGCAGAACACATAGTCACATTTAGCAATTACTTTGTAGAGACATTTTCAGCTTAGTCATAAAGAATCAAGGTTTCAGGTCAGGGAAAACAGATGATAAACAACTAGGTGTTTTAATGATGATAATATTCAACATTTCATGAACATTTACTCTGTATCAGGCACTGTCATTTTCTTATTTAATTGTAAAAACAACTGGTCTACTTCATTCACAGTGGAAACAGTGTCAGACTTTATCTTTTTGGGCTCCAAAATCACTGCAGATGGTGACTACAGCCATGAAATTAAAAGACGCTTACTCCTTGGATGGAAAGTTATGACCAACCTAGACAGCATATTGAAAAGCAGAGACATTACTTTGCCAACAAAGGTCTGTCTAGTGAAGGCTATGGTTTTCCCAGTGGTCATGTATGGATGTGAGATTTGGACTGTGAAGAAAGCTGAGCGCTGAAGATTTGATGCTTTTGAACTGTGGTGTTGGAGAAGACTCTTGAGAGTCCCTTGGACTACAAGGAGATCCAACCAGTACTTTCTAAAGCAGATCAGCCCTGGGTGTTCTTTGGAAGGAATGATGCTAAAGCTGAAACTCCAATACTTTGGCCACCTCATGTGAAGAGTTGACTCACTGGAAAAGACTCTGATGCCGGGAGGGATTGGGGGCGGGAGGAGAAGGGGCCGACAGAGGATGAGATGGCTGGATGGCATCATCAATTCAATGGATGTGAGTCTCAGTGAACTCCGGGAGATGGTGATGGACAGGGAGGCCTGGTGTGCTGCGATTCATGGGGTCGCAAAGAGTCGGACATGACTGAATGACTGAACTGAACTGAACTGACTCCATTCACAGATTAATAAATTGAGTACTAAAGAGATAAATTAATTTCCCTAAGGTTATTTATTCAGGTAATACTGGAGTAATATTTGAAACTCAAGGTACATGGTTATTGGAATCATACAGACCTGGCTTTGCATGTTTCCTTTATCAGAGAATTACTAAACAAATTTGGACAAATTACTTAATTGCTCTGTGCCTTATTTTTCTCACCTATTAAAGGGGAAGACAAAGTACAATCTACATGTAATTCCCTTTTAAGGAATCAGTTGGATCCACAAGAGAATGCATTGGTCATAGCAAACACCCTCTTCCAACAGCACAAGAGAAGTCCCTACACATGGACATCATCAGATGGTCAACACTGAAATCAGACTGATTATATTCTTTGCAGCCAAAGATGGAGAAGCTCTATACAGTCAGCAAAAACAAGACCAGGAGCTGATTGTGGCTCAGATTATGAACCCCTTATTGCAAAATCCAGACTTAAATTGAAGAAAGTGGAGAAAACCACTAGACCATTTGGATATGACCTAAACATATCCCTTATGACTATACAGTGGAAGTGAGAAATAGATTTAAGTGACTAGATCAGATAGACAGAATACCTGATGAACTATGGACGGAGGTTCGTGACATTGTACAGCAGACAGTAATCAAGACCATCCCAAGAAAATAAATGCATAAAAACAAAATGTCTGTCTGAGGAGGCCTTAGAAATAGCTGTGGAAAGAAGAGAAGTGAAAAGCAAAGCAGAAAAGGAAAGATATATCCATTTGAATGCAGAGTTCCAAAGAATAGCACGGAGAGATAAGAAGCCTTCCTCAGCAATCAATGCAAAGAAATAGAGGAAAACAATAGAATGGGAAAGACTAGAATCTCTTCAAGAAAATTAGAGATACCAAGGAAACATTTCATGCAAAGCTGGGCTCAATAAAAGACAGAAATGGTACGGACCTAACAGAAGCAGAAGATATTAAGAAGAGGTGGCAAGAATACAAAGAAGAACTGTACAAAAAACATCTTCACGGCCCAGATAATCACAACGGTATGATCACTCACCTAGAGCCAGACATCCTGGAATGTGAAGTCAAGTGGGCCTTAGAAAGCATCACTACAAACAAAGCTAGTGGAGGTGATGGAATTCCAGTTGAGTTATTTCAAATCCTCAAAGATGATGCTATGAAAGTGCTGCACTCAATATGCCAGCAAATTTGGAAAACTCAGCAGTGGCCCCAGGACTGGAAAAGGTCAGTTTTCATTCCAATCCCAAAGAAAGGCAATGCCAAAGAATGCTCAAATTACCACACAATTTCACTCATCTCACATGCTATTAAAGTAATGCTCAAAATTCTCCAAGCCAGGCTTCAGCAGTACGTGAACCGTGAACTTCCAGATGTCCAAGCTGGTTTTGAAAAGGCAGAGGAACCAGAGAACAAATTGCCAACATCCGCTGGATCATCGAAAGAGCAAGAGTTCCAGAAAAGCATCTATTTCTGCTTTATCGACTATGCCAAAGCCTTTGACTGTGTGGATCAGAAAAAACTGTGGAAAATTCTGAAAGAGATGGGAATACCAGACCACCTGACCTGCCTCTTGAGAAATGTGTATGCAGGTCAGGAAGCAACAGTTAGAACTGGACATGGAACAACAGACAGACTCCAAATAGGAAAAGGAGTACATCAAGGCTATATATTATCACCCTACTTATTTAACTTATATGCAGAGTACATCATGAGAAATGCTGGGCTGGAGGAAGCACAAGCTGGAATCAAGATTGCCGGAAGATATATCAGTAACCTCAGATATGCAGATGACACCACCCTTATGGCAGAAAATGAAGAAGAACTAAAGAGCCTCTTGATGAAATAGAAAAAGGAGAGTAAAAAAGTTGGCTTAAAGCTCAACATTCAGAAAAGTAAGATCATGGCATCTGGTTCCATCACTTCATGGCAAATAGATGGGGAAACCGTGGAAACAGTGGCTGACTGGATTTTTCTGGGCTACAAAATCACTGCAGATGGTGATTGCAACCATGAAATTAAAAGACGCTTTCTCCTTGGAAGGAAAGTTATGACCAACCTAGACAGCATATTAAAAAGCAGAGACACTACTTTGCCAACAAAGGTCCATCTAGTCAAGGCTATGGTTTTTCCAGTAGTCATGTATGGATATGAGAGTTGAACTGTGAAGAAAGCTGAGCACTGAAGAATTGATGCTTTTGAACTTTGGTGTTAGAGAAGACTCTTGAGAGTCCCTTGGATTGCAAGGAGATCCAACCAGTCCATCCTAAAGGAGATCGGTCCTGGGTGTTCATTGGAAGGACTGATACTGAAGCTGAATCTCCAATACTTTGGCCACCTGATGCGAAGAGCTGACTCATTGGAAAAGACCCTAATGCTGGGAAAGATTGAGGGCAGGAGGAGAAGGGGATGACAGAGGATGAGATGGTTGGATGGCGTCACTGACTCAATGGACATGGGTTTGGGTGGACTCTGGGTGTTGGTGATGGGCAGGGAGGCCTGGCGTGCTGCAGTTCATGGGGTCGCAAAGAGTTGGACATGACTGAGCAACTGAAGTGAGCTGAACTGACCTGGATAATACATGTGGCAAGCACAGAGTAAGTGCTCAGTAAACTGACTTATTCACATTCCTTGTTCAAATCAAGAAAAGTAGATTTAAAGAATCTTCCAGAACTTTTGACATCAAGTTGACACAAACTGAAAATGTCTTCCTGAGGCCACAAATAAGTCTAACAGTTTCCTGAAAACAATGAATTTTAAAGGGAAGCTAATTTAAAAAATAAAATATAAAAGATGTAACTTAGTGTTAATTTGTCAAAAATTAGTGGAAAATACCTTGAAATCTATAAAATTTTTTTCTAAATATTGTCATAAATTTATATTTTTATGTGTAGCTTTTATATAGTTTTTCCATATATATCTTAGCTATTAGCATACAAATGATTCTGTTTTTTTGGAAAAACAACTGAATAAAACATGTAAACAGGAAAAAGTATCTACTTGGCTCTTCTACCCATTTTTAACCAGTTTTTTTTTTGTTGTTGTTGTTGAGTTACCTATATTTTTTGGATATTAACCAATTATCAGATATGTGATTTATAGATATCATCTTCTCTTCAAGAGGTTGTCATTTCCTTTTGTTAATAGTTTCTTTTGCTGTGCAGAAGATTTTAGATTGGTGTAGTCTCTTTTGTTTGTTTTTATTTTTTTTTCCCTTTCCTGAAATGACATATCCAGAATGATATTGCTAAGATCAGTGTTAAAGAGGGTACTGCCTACGTTTTCTTCAAGAGTTTTATGGTTTCAGGTCTTATATTCAAGTCTTTAATCCATTTTGAGCTGGTTTTGTGTATGGTGTGAGATAGTAGTCTAGTTTCTTTCTTTTGTTTTTTTGTTGCAAATGTCTATCCAGTTTTCACAACAAAATTTATTGATGAGATGGTTCTTCCTCCATTTTATGTTCTTTACTCCTTTGTTGAAAATTAACTGTGTATTTATGTGTGGGTTTATTTGTGGACTCTCGGTTTTGTTCCATTGATATATGTATCTGTTTTTCTGCCAGTGTCATGCTATTTTGATTACTATAGCTTTGAAATCCCATGGACAGAGGAGCCTGGCAGGCTACAGTCCATGGGGTTGCAAGAGTCAGACATGACTTAGCGACTAAACTACCTAAACCACCATAGCTTTGAAATGTATTTTGAAATCAGGAAGCATGATACCTCCAGCTTTGTTCTTTTTTTCTCGGTATTGCTTTGACTATTCTGGATATTTTGTAGTTCCATATAAATTTTAGAATTTGTTGTTGTATTTCTGTGAAGAAATGGCCTTGACCAATAGGCCCATGAAAAGATGTTCAGCATCACTAATTGTTGTGCATGTATGTGTATGTGTGTGTGCATGCTCTGTTGTGTCTGACTCTTTGCAACCCCATGGACTGTAGACTGCCAGGTTCCTATGCTCATGGAGTTTAATAATTATTAAATAATTATTGTAAATAATGAAATCATTTAGGTTGTGAAAACAGCCTAAGTGACCATCAATAGATGAATGGATAAAGAAAGTGTGGTACACCCATACACACAAACACACACACAGAAACCCTCCTCAGCCATAAAAGCAATGCAATCTTGCCCTTTGCAACGACATGGATGGACCTCAATAGTATTATGCTAAATGAAATAGGTCAGATGGAGTAAGGCAAATACTATGTGATTTCATTCTTATGTGAAATATAAAAATTGAAAACAAAATAGATGAACAAAGCAAACCAAACAAAATCAAACATGTAGATACAACAGAGTAGTGGTTATGAAGGGAAAGAGTAGAGGGGGAAGACAAAACAATAAAGGGGATCAACTGTATGGTACTGTATGGAAACTAAAATTTTTGGTTGTGAGCATGCTCTCAGGTATACAGAAGTAGAAATATAACATCATACACATGAAACTTATATAATGCTATAAATCAGTGTTGCAAGTACCAGTGTTAGTCACTCAGTCATGCCCGACTCTTTGCGACTCCGTGGTCTGTAGCCTGCCAGGCAGCTCTATCCATGGGATTCTCCAGGCAAGAATACTGGAGTGGGTTGCCATGCCTTTCTCCAGGGGATCTTCCTGACCCAGGGATCAAACCTGAGTCTCCTGTATTGCAGGCAGATTCTTTACCACTGAGCCACCAAGGAATTTCATAAATCAAAGTTGCCTCAATACAAAAACGAGTAAAAATATATAAGCATAAAAAATGCCTTTTAAATTTCTATTCTTGGGACTTCCCTAATGGTCCAGTGGTCAGAAATCCGCCTTGCAATGCAGGGGATGCAAGTTCCATCCCTGGTCGAGGAACTGAGATCCTACATGCTGTGGAACTGAGCCTGCGTGCTCTGGAGCCTGTGTGTCACATCTGGAGAGCCCACATGATGCAAGGAAGATCCCATGTGCTGTAACTAAGACCCGAAACAACCATAGAAATAAAAAAGTAACATATTTCTATTTTTTTTTCTAGTGTACATTCCCTAAATAGGGCCTGAGATTCCTGAAATTGCCAGGAAATAAAATAATGCTTTTGGTGAAATCAGATTAGACTAATAAATGAAAACTATTCTTTCAAATTTTGTTGGGCTGTATATCTACATTGAGTGAAATATAAGCTGTATATCTACATTGAATGAAAATAATTAACATTTGCACATAATTTTCTTAGTTTAGAAAGCCAGAAACTTTTATCTATGCTAGAAATATCTCCATAGAGATCAAGGAGACATGTATGTTTTTGTATTTCAAATAAGGTAAAAGGAGCTGTCACTATTTAATCATGGAATCACAATTTCTGCCTTAGAACAAAACTATTTTAAAAGGTTTCAAATACTCCAACATTTTGGTAAAATGTTTCCCGTGTTTTCTTTACAAAGTTGTGGACCAGACTATTTCATCATTCATACCCGGTCATTCAGGGAAACTGAGGATCAAAATTGTTTTGACTACTAAAACTCCCCACTTTGTGTAGGGATATTTATACAGTTTAGACAATACCTAGATATTGCTTTTCATAGATTAGGTTTCATAAAAAGATTCTTTGAAGACCATTAACTGTCTCAGCATCCTGATCTTTCTACCTCTTCATAATTAAAAACAATCTAAGTATGGGCTGGCACAAAAATACAAAAAAATCCCCAACCCTCGGAAATATTCAATGTTTGATTGGTAAGAAAAGACTAGTGATGAGTGACACCTAAATCCCTGCAGACTTTTTTTGAAGGTATGGTGCTCACTTTACTGCTGTATCATTCAAAAAGAACCAATGTTAGTAACTAAGAAAATAAATGGGTTTAAAAAATTTTATATCAAAATAAAATATTTAGTATAGTTAGTGCTTAATGAAAATATCATACTGAGCTGGTGGTTTTAATGTGGCTCACAACTACTAAAAGGGACCTACACCTTTTTCTGGCCAGACAACAAGTACTCACGTGAAAGAACCTGTTGAGGACCACTAGCACATAATAATTCTTCCTTCACTATGTTTGCTAAAATGGAGAGATTTCTTCTTATCCATTTCTTATTAGTTTTCTAGGGCTGCCATAATCAAGTGTCACAAGTTAGATGGCTTAAACTGAGAAATTTATTCTCTCACAATTCCTGGAGGCTAAAAGTCCAAGATCAAAGCATCAGCAGGGTTGTTTTTATCTGTGGACTATAAGAGAGTATCTGTGCCATGCTTCTGCTCCAGCTTTTGGTAGTTTTCTCACAAGCTTTGGTGTTCCTTGACTTGTTGAAGCATCACCCTAATCTCTGTGTTTATCTTCATATGGGTTATGCCTTTGTGAATGTTTGTGTCCAAACTTTCCTTTTTAATCAGATTGTGAGTCATATGGGATTAAAGCTCACTCTGATGATCTCACTTTAACTTGATTACCTCTGTTAATAAAGTACCTACCAAATTAGGTCACATCCAGAGGCACTGGGCATTAGGACTCCAACATATCTTTTGAGGGAGTGGACACAGGTCAACCCATAACACCTTGGGCCCTAGCTCATGTTATTTATGGGTAGAATTGAAAATGAATATGGACCAGAACATCTAGTTATTTTCAGAAAGCATGAGTAGTTTTAGAATAAAATAGAATTGGCCAATTTAGAGGCATTGGCCAGGTCACATTGGAAATTAATCCTTAATCAAGGACTTTATTCTATAGTACCAAAAGAAATACTTTGTAAATCGTAAATTTGGATAAGGCTCTAAAAAAATTAGATTGCGAAGCAATCTGAATTGAGGTTTTGTTACATGCCATTGGGATCTTTAGGGAAGTCTGGACCCCTTATGTTATTACAAGAAGAGTGCAGTGCATCAGCTCTTTAAATCAAACTTGACCTCAGAAGGTTAAAATCACTTGTTAAAGTACTACCTGGAAAGGTTATAGTCTATGCAGTTGAAATTTGGGGGGAATTACCATGAACTAGAAATAAGGAATCTTTTCTTCTACTTTTGTCTTAAAGTATATTACATGCATTTTATAAGTCAAAAAGTATCAACAAACTTTTAAAATTATGTTTGCATGCTAAAGAGTTCAAAGGAGGCAGCTGAAAAGTATACTTATTGGATAAATAATGAAAAACTTATCATCTAAATATACATAAATTAAACCAGATATAGCCAATTGAAACTTGTTGAATCTTTAAATAGAACTATGACTTCATGATGAGTTTTAAGAGAGATATTTTACAAAATATCAAATGAGTCCACTATGTTGATATCATGTTAATCAAATCTGGTGAGTATGAAATACAATCACACTATATTTCATATTAAGTGAAAAATATTCCATAGAGTGGGAAGTACATCCCACAAAAATTCAGAATCTGGTCACATTGGTGGAGTTCGGAAATTCGATAGGCTATGGCATATCAGAACATCTCCTCGAAAGAAAAGAATAAGCTGAATTTCCCACATTTCATCACTAACAAAGAGACTGGCTGTTTAGTGGACCAATTGGATTTTGAGGCAGCATGTATCGTATTTGGAAATACTGCTCTAATTATTCTTTTGATGACCAAGTTATCCTGCTATTTGGGCCATATAACACAGTAGACTCAATAGTGCTAGACATACGTGGGGTATATATTTGCTGTATGGAGCCTCTTCAGCTTCCCCTGTAGCTCAGCTGGTAAAGAATCTGCCTGCAATGCAGGAGACCCCAGATTGATTCCTGGGTTGAGAAGATTCCCTGGAGATGGGATAGGCTACCTACTCCAGTTTTCTTGGGCTTCCCTGGTGGCTCAGCTGGTAAAGAATCCACGTGCAATGCGGAAGACCTGGGTTCAGTCCCTGAGTTGGGAAGATCCCCTGGAGAAGGGAAAGGCTACCCACTCCAGTATTCTGGTCTAGAGAATTCCATGAACTATATAGTTCATGGGGTTGCAAAGAGTCGGACAAGACTGAGCAACTTTCACTTGAGCACTTGAAATGGAGCCTCTTATTGGCCTAGATCAGAGAGATGTAGTACATTTCTAGAATTAGGCAAAAAACTAATTTCTACCTTAGCAGAGAACTAATCTTCATGTGGAAAATTGCCCATAGGACAGATAGAGCACCTGATTTTGGAATACCGAATATCTAAGCAATCTCACCTATCCTTTCAAAGGTGGATGTTAACTGCTTCACAAAGCAGATGTCAAACTATGGCCCCATGGGCCAAATCCAACCTTCTTTTGTTTATGCAAGTAAAGTTGTATTAGATCTCAGCCATACACGTGCATTTACATATTGTCTATGGCTGCTTTCACTCTACAACATCAATGAGTAGTTTCAACTTAGCCCACAAAGTCTAAGATATTTACTCTCTCACCCTATTCAGAAAAAATTTACTGATCCCAGTACTAAGGCATAAGGTCAGGCTCTGCAATCATGATCCCTTGTAAAGTAGAAATTTTACATTCTGGACTTTGACTGAGAAAGATAAGAAGACCCATGAACATGTAATCCAGACTCTCATGGCCCCAAACTACTCCATTAATGCTTTTCCTTTAACCCACAACTATTGTCTTGAAGAGGGATTGAGTGAGATATTTAATCATCTGCTGGAGAATAAAGTACTTTAGCCTGTTTTACAGAACGTGAATGTATCTGTGGGATTCGGTACATGGCATAATGATTTTTGTGTCTCACATAAATTTCAGAGAGCATTCACCACAGAAAAGTTACTCACAAAACAGGTGAATAGTGTGATTCATCCTACTCTCCATGATCCTTGGTTTGCACAATGGATACTTGGCCATGAAATAAAGATGGAAGTTTTGCATCAGCACCAAAGCATGGCTTTAATCTCAGCATATCTGTTATAGCTTCTACTGCTGCTGATCTCCTGTAGGAGATCAGTTGGATACTTGGTGTTAGGTAGACTATGTCTGATCTCATTCTCCTTGGAGTGGTCAGGGGTTAATCTTTATCTAAATGCAAACGTAATCCAGAAATGAACTTGCCTTTCCTGTCTGGTTGTTTGTGCCAGCATCACATTGTGAAATTTTATTCTATTCCTTATCTATTGGCATAGTATACTACTTAACAATGTCTTAGAAGGAGGCAGAGGAGGTGCAACAAGGACTCTGATCAGCTTATGAGATTTACTGGTCTTATCATATACTTATTATCCAGAAACAGCTGTTCTGATCTGATCAAATATTGCAGAGAATAGTGACTCACTCATGGTTCAGTTAAAGTAACCAGTCCAGTGATAACAATTTGCATTTTGGAGTGCTATCCTCCAGACTGTAGGGTGTGCATTGAACTAATGACTGTACATGGTGATGTGGCCTCAATAGTTACAGTGAATATGTTTAGGAACCAAGGGGTGAAAATGAGAGTGTTTATCAGTATCACTTCCAAAAGATACCTGAAGAATTCATACTTCTCATATTCAAAAAATCAAGCTATGCTGGGACAGAGACTCTGATTTCTGAAGAGAAAGCAAGGACTATTTCATGCTGGGTATTCAGCAAGAGTTATTTTGTCCTGGAATCTATGACTCACACCTAACCATTTAGGACTTTCATGCCAATAAGCTAGCAGACACAGGAAATGATATACTGTACTAACTGAAGTGATTGACCTTGATAACCTTTAGGAACCAAGGCATGCTAATGCACAAAGGAGGCCAAGAGTATTACTTCTGAAATCGTAGGATTTATGGGCTTCCCTGGTGGTCAGCCGGTAAAGAATCTGCCTTCAATGTGAGAGACCCAGGTTCCATCTCTGGGTTGGGAAGCTGCCCTGGAGAAGGGAATGGCAACCCACTCCAATATTCTTGCCTGAAGAATTCTATGGACAGAAGAGCCTGGTGAACTACAGTCCATGGAGTCGCAAAGAGTCAGACACAACTGAGCTACTAACACACACACGCACATACACACATACAAACACGCACTGAAGCATCTCTTAACATTCCCTCTTGCTGGAATGGGATGAGGTGGCCTTCTACCAGATCAAAACTCCTCCACCTTTCAGGGCCTTGAGATAAACTTTCTCCTGGATTTTCTAGCCAGTATTTCATTTCTCTTTCTCCTTTGTGTCCACATTTCTGAAGTTGATGTGAGTATTCCCTGTGTACATTTTATTCTCACCCATTTACACTCAACCCACAGCTTTCATATGCTCATTATGACTTCTTATGGATGCATATGATAGACATATTTCAGACTTTCTCTTACTTAGAATCTTGATGTTTTAGCAGTGTTGACATCATTTACCTATCCCCCTGTTTCTAAAACACTCTCGGGTTTTCCTAACACCAAAATCATCTGAATATTTTTTTTCTTTGTTCTTAGGCATTCCCAATACTTGGCACTTAACAGGTATGCCATAAAGACTTATATGAATAAATATATTATGTTTTAGGGGAACAAATTTGCCACCCCAAATTTTTTCTTTGGCCTGCAGCTTATTGTAAGCCAAAAAAATCAACGCCCCCAAAATTCAGGAAGAATCTTCGACTTTTCCCTAAAGAATATAGATAGAGAGCTTGTTCCAGGAAAGGAACTATCTATCTGCATAGATAGCTATAGTGTGAACTAGTTGTGTAGACAGGGAGGAACCTAACAAAGTCTTTAAATCCGTCTTTGTGTCCCACTGTTTTTGCATGGCCCTGGAAACACTTACCAAACACTTGCCTTTCCATCTTGAAGAATCAACTTTTTTCCCTTTGAAGTTCTAAATCATAGCCCCCCAAATCAGTCTTCTGCTGAAAATTGTATTTAAGGTGAGCATTTCAAGCATTTTGCTGAGTCACTCAGTTTTACTGGGTCTCTCCCATGTATTCATCTTATTAAACTTTTGTTTGATTTTTTTCCTGTCAATCTGTCTCATGTCAATTTAGTTCTTAGATCCTCCACAAGAACCTATGAGGGTAGAGGAAAATTTCTTAATCCGTGACAATGCTATTTTGTTATCAATGATGTAATCACTTATATGTCCTCTTCTCAATGTTTTGCTCTATATAAAGCATGATTTATCTATAGCTAGTTACCGGAATCCTTGTTGGAATCCTTCTTATGGATACAGAACAAAATAATTCAAATGATTCCGTGGTGATATGTAAAAGATGAATACATTTGGTCAGAAGAATTTACTCATATTGAATTGTTAACTAAGTCAAGAAAGCACTCTACATAGATTTCTACAGGGTCTAATACTTCTGTTATATATTTAAAATTAGCAGGATATTCATTTTGCTTTTTTTTGACTTTCTAAGCTATAGACTTATCTCTGTAATGACAATGAATCATAAAGCAACTAATATTTAAATGGAATATAGCAAACTGAATACATCATTTTTAACAGTCTGTGTATACATAAACAGGGAAACATACATTTCAGTACCATTTTTAATCCCACAGATAACCTCTTTTCTTTCTTTCAGACACAGAAATTTATCCTCGATAGATTCTATAAACCCCACAGAGATTGTAAGTTGAGTAAAATGGACTGAATTTTCTGAGAGACTGTTAAGATTCTTTTGTGTTAATAGCAAAGCAGCAACTGAAAATGGCTCTCCACTAGCACAGACTGGAGTATTCCACTCCTCTATTCTACAAACAACATGTTAACAACCATTTGCTATAAAAGACCTAAACATATTTTTAAAACAATGGCCTGGAAACTTTGGGAAGAAAACCGTGGGAAGCCACTAAGGCTACCATTAGCAGTGAGATAATAGCCTACCAACATCCCACAGCAACAAAAAGCAACCCAGCATGTAACTTATGGTCTAATTTGATCATGGAAATGGAAGAGCATGCATTTCTGAACCACATCCTAGAAAATGAAGCATTTTATGGAAATACCATATTAATTTTGGCAGAAATATGTGTTTCTCCAAGATGTTTCTTTTCAGGTTAATGATACTCAATATTTATCAAATAGCTAACTATATACATTAAACTAATGGATCATTTACTTCAGAGCATGAAATTGTTAATAAATTCAGTTGACTTGAGATTAGTCCCCAAGAAGCCATAGGGATGTACTTCATCGAAGAATTGACCTAGAAGCAAATAAAATTAAATATCATAAACACCAATTTTAGACAGGAATGTCATTCAAGATAATAGCAAAGGCAAAGAACCAAGAAGCCTTCAAAGTGAAATGAATCTAAGTCCAGGGAATTTGACCTCTAAGATGTAAGTATCTCTTCTAAAACTTTTGGTGTGGTCTAATGCTGTAGTCAGCAAACTAAGTCAAAAGCTGCCCCAAAGCTTTTCTCAAAGATTTTCTGTCCTTTTGAAACTATATTCTATAATTTTAGAAGTAAACACATTTTTAAGCCACTACTTAGTTTCAATTTTCTCATCTCTATAATGTAACTCTATATCTTTGTCCCCTATTCAATAACTTCCGTTCATTTTATTTAATATAAATAAAGGGCTTATAAGAAAATTTAACAATTTTTGTGTTTATCCTAAGGATGATGAAATTAATAATAATAATAAAGTTTACTGAACACTTATTTTATGCCAAGCCTTATGCTGAACTGCATGTATTGCCTTATTTAATTCTTTGATCAAGGATCTGAGATGGTTACTATTATTAGTCTGTTTTATGGAGAAGGAAGGAAAGCTTCTTTAATTTTAAGTAACCTGCATAAGATCATATAACCAGTGAGTGGTCAAGTGCAGTTTGAATTCTGACTATTTGAATCCACAAACTACACTATTAGTAGTTACTTTAGTCAAATATTCTTTATGCACTTCTGTGATGTATGGACTGCTGCTGCTGCTGCTAAGTCCCTTCAGTTGTGTCCGACTCTGTGTGACCCCAAAGACGGCAGCCCACCAGGCTCCCTCATCCCTGGGATTCTCCAGGCAAGAATACTGGAGTGGGTTGCCATTTCCTTCTCCAATGCATGAAAAGGAAAAGTGAAAGTGAAGTTGCTCATTCGTGTCCGACTCTTAGCGACCCCATGGACTGTAGCTTACCAGGCTCCTCCGTCCATGGGATTTTCCAGGCAAGAGTACTGGAGTGGGGTGCCATTTCCTTCTCTATTTTACAATAAAAATTGTAAAATGATGCACTAGATTGTCTCTTCATAATGTCTGCTGTCTTTGAGTTGAATTATAAATAAGATAAAGCTATTCACATGAATGTCTCAATGGAATTTTTTATTTAACCAGTTAATAAATTATTCGAGATTCATATGGTAGAATAAATGGGTACAAAGAGCTTCTGCTACTTAGGAAAAGAACAATAAATGCAGAAGGTATTTCTTTTAAAGAAATAAAACACATTACAAAGATAAAATATTATAATATTGTGTTAGGGCAAAAGGAATTAATAACAATGTAAACAAAACACATATTTATTTGAATACTTATATGCTTATTTATGGGCTTCCCTTGTAGCTCAGCTGGTAAAGAATCTGCCTGCAATGTGGGAGACCTGGGTTTGATCCCTGAGTTGGGAAGATCCCCTGGAGAAGGGAAAGGCTACCCACTCCAGTATTCTGGCCTGGAGATTCCCATGGACTGTATAGTCCATTATAGTCCATGGGGTCACAAAGAGTCAGACATGACTGAGTGACTTTCACTCACTCACTCACTCACTCACTCATGCTTATTTACAACAGAGACTATAAGAATATAATATTGTAAAGTAATTAACCTCCAATTAAAATAAATAAATTTATATTTAAAAAATAAATAGACTAAACATGAACATTAAAAAAAAAGAATACTTTTCAAAAGACACTGAATTCAGTTGTCTCAAACCGTTTGGAACATGGGAAGGATATTCTCTGAAGAGAGTTTGCTTTGTTTTTCTTTTAATCTGGGCTAAATATTTTATTGGATCTTTTGTATTAAAAGGGAACAACCCTTCCTCTTCTCAACCTACAGTGGCATATTGTAGGGGGGGAAAGGGGAGTGAAGCAAAGACAGGGTTAATGTGGTCTATTTTAGAAAATAGCAGAAATATCAGAATTGTTTCTTGAATGATTGAGGAGAAATGTGCCCATAAATCAAGAATAATGGTATCAGGATGGTTATTTTATAATCAGAGATTTTTAGATCACAGTAGTAAGTTAGGTATATTGGATTGATCACAGCAAATAAGGAAATTCTGTGGCAGGTAAAGTTTGCTAATTGTCTATGAAAACTGAAGACTAGCATTGTATATTAAATTTCTATTACCATGTAAATCATCACTTTGTGATACCCCAAACATTCACTCTAACTCATAACTCTAATTGTGTTTGGTCAGTGACATTTTGTAGGAAAGATCAAGAGTACTATCTATCACAGATCAAAATGGGACAGTTGATGGTTCCAATTATTGAAAATTGAGTGTTAGGAGCACTGACCCTTTTTAGTGGGCTACTTGGAATCCAATCCCAGCCTTTTGCTTCTTAATTGTGTGACTGCAAACAAATTATACAACCTCAATGTGCTCTGTATCCTGGTCTGTGGTTTAGTGTGACTGCTGTGTACATCAATTCATACCAAGAATTTAGAAAGTGCCTGTCTAGAAAGCACCTATTAAGTGATAGCTATTACCATTATTGCTAGAGCTAAGAGCAATGAAGGGAAACAGAAGATAGCAAATCAAACGTGAACAGCATAATGACTCAAGTAGGTATGTGAGACAAACTTCCCAGATTATACTGGAAAGAAATGATCCTAAATGATCAGGGCTAATGGAAGCAATGCTTTGGTGTGTAGTACAACTTATGCTATGTGTTCAATAAAACCATTTTCTTCCCCCTGGGCACAGAGGAAACTATATTTCATGCTTTCTGCTGTAGGTTGGATTCTCTGGAAGCAGACCTTGAAAGAGATACTGTTTGGAGTGAATGATATTTATGAATGATCAACGCTTGTGGAATGGAGAGGGCAGAAGCAGGATTGGGCAGTGGGAGAAGCCTACATGGTGAGTCTTCCACTGGAATTTGTCATAATCCCCACACAGGATCGTATCCCCCCAGCAGGACCTCAGATGCCACAGGGTGTACCATGTTGTACAAGAGGCAGGGTTGTTTACTTCACAACCTGGACACACTGTAGTGTTTTCTTATATGCTAGGTTGTTCTCAAAACTCATGACACTCAGTACAGTAAGTCTCCTATATACAAACATGTTCAGCTCCAAGAGCACATTTGTAAATCCAATTTGATAGTAAGTCCAACAAAGTTAACCTAGGTACCCAACCAACACAATCAGCTATATAGTACTGTACTGTAATAACTTTATAATACTTTTCACACAAATAATACATAAAAAAACACAAAAATAAAGAAAACACTTTTAATCTAATGGTATAGTACCTTGAAAAGTACAATATACCAACTACATTACCACTGCTTTTATGCTTGCTTCCAGACGTCTTGGGCTTGAAATAAAGATGTGCTACTGTATTCTATACAGTTGTTATTGTTGTTTTGTCACTAAGTCATGTCTGACTCTTGCGACCCCATGGACTGCAGCATGCCAGGCTCCTCTGTCCATGGGATTTTGCAGGCAGGAATATTAAAGTGGGTTGATGCTTCATTCTCCAGGGGATCTTCCCTGCGCTAGGATCAAACCCACATCTCCTGCTTTGGCAAGTGGATTCTTTACCGCTGAACCACCAGTGAAATACACAAAAGCACAACCACTTTTACAAGATGCATTCATGGGAAAATGAACACCAGACACTGCAAGCTAACTTAATGTGACTGGAAATGCAAATGCACATTTGTATCTTGAAAGTTTGCAACTCAGAGGTTCATATGTAGGGGACTTACTGTCTAAGAGCTGTAGCCATATCTGTAGGGACTGAATATTGCTGCCTCATGGCCTGAAGATGTTCTTCAGTATGACAGACATTTCATTCTGTGATTGGAGATGTAAAATTGAATGGTTTCACATTTGCTTTGGAGGGGCATTCAAGTATGCCCCTAAAAGCTTGAAGGATGTAAAATTAACACCTGAAATTTCATTAAGTGCATGCATATCACCAAGGCTTTCTACATGCCAGCCACTTTCAGCTCCTCTAGTCTTCTTAGTAAAATGTTATGACAGATCAACGTGGTAGTCTGCAGGATGTCCAGATCGTTCAGTTCCCTTTGTGCCATATCATGACAAATGAGTTAACAGAACCCTGGAGCAAAATTCTGACAATTTTTGTTCATTGAATGTAAATGCAAACTACTAGAAAAGAATGCATTTGATAGAATGCAAACCATGTACCTGAGGTTGTGATGATCTGCTCTTGCCCAGGGGCTATAATTGACACTACCACTTGATTTGCAGTCGTCCATGGTCATTATCCATTCCAGTTCGGCAAAGGCCAGGCTAGTCAATTAAATGGAGATATGGATAGGGACAACCAGTCTAAACTCTGTATCTTGAAAGGGGATACTAATTTTTGCTACAACCCACTCAGGATTGACGATTATTTTTAATTTACTAAGTTGGGTGATATGAAAAAGTTTCAGAGGCTTCCCCTTAGCTTTCTTCACTTGGTGAGCCTTTCCCTCCACTGTTCAAGCACCCAGTACGGAGGTTATGCAAACTCCCAAGTATCTCAATCCCATTTATCTATTCAGATACAACAGAAATGACCAGCAAGTGGGTTCACAGACCCAATGCACCCACAATAAGCCAGACCTCAAGCAGAGTGCTATTTATTACCTGTTCCCTATATCAGATCAGATCAGATCAGATCAGTTGCTCAGTCTTGTCCTACTCTTTGCGACCCCTAATGAGAGTGGCTCCACTCTAGAGCTCCACTCTAATGGGAGAGGGGTGCATATTGATCCTTAGGGAGTCCTGATATTGTCAATTTACACTGTTTAACAGTCCTTAGGATGTTTGGGTATTCCTCTTTCCTTAGTATAACTGAGTGCATGGCTGTAAGTTATTTTGGGGAAAACTAACACAACCATTACTGTATATGCCTTCCCAAGGTATTGAAGGTGTGTGTGTGTTTCTCCTGCACGCAGGTCATGATTCCTTTTCAGTCAGTGTATTCAAAATCTGAGTACTAGCTCATGTCTAGGAGCTAGGCAATGGATTTGGATTTTTTTTTTTTCCTTTTGATGGTACAAACTGAGTAATATCCTGGTTGGCCACCAGTATATGTTTGCCCCTGGGTACTTAAGCTCTCTGAAGTTCAGTCAGATTCCCTTGGTTGCCACTCCCACCTGTCTGTTAGGAAAATCCCATCTATTTTTATTTATTTTATTTATTGCTGCCATTCTTATCATGTCCATTGTTATAGGGGGGAAACTAGGGGGGAAACACAGCTAAATGTAAGATGGGAATGGTAAAAGATCATTAGAAAAGTGTTATCCAGGAGATACCTAAGGGCTTTCAAGAGGATGTAGGGGTATAGATAGTTTTAAGAAAAGCAGTTTCCACCTCCTCAACTACTGTGTGTATTCCATCCTAAAATTGATTTGTACAAAAGACTGAGTCTTAGGGTCAAGGCATCATCTTGGTTCCCCATTTTCTTTTCACTTTCACCTTTCTCTTACTATAAAAAAGCAAAGCTTCCTATTTACTCATCATATTAGGGTTGACCAGTAGAATAAATACCTATAGGTTTAAAAATGGAGCAATTTGCAATTTGCTTTGGAGGGGCATTGAACATTGTTATCAATGTTAAAAAAATTAATACCATTAATGACTAGGTATCAAATTGCTCTGATAATCACAATTCAAGTGATTTCCAATTCTTTGCTTTCAACAAAACTGAAGATGGCATAATCTAATTACCAAATAACAGAGAAAGAGTGCAAATTTTAGAGATACTCTATAATATAACTCAATCATCATCTATTTATGCTTGTGAAGTTTAATCAGCACTGACTTCTATAAAATGAGAGCTAGAATTAACATTATTTTGACTCATGCTAGCAGTAGGTCAGGGGCTTCTCTGGTGGCTCAGTGATAAAGAATCTGTCTGCCAATGCAAGAGACTCAGGAGACTCAGGTTTGATCCCTGGGTTGGGAAGATCCCCTAGAGGAGGAAATGGCAACCCACTCCAGTATTCTTGCCTGAGAAATCCCATGGGCAGAGGAGCCTGCTGGGCTACAGTCCATGGGGTCGCAAAAGTATCAGGCATAAATTAGCAACTAAAGAACAACAAAGCAGTAAGTAATAGTCATATACAGATACATAACCTAACTGAAGAAGGAAAAAGTATAACCCATTCATCTCATTTAGGAATGACTTACAATATTTTTTTACACTTTAGTTGATCTTTTCCTCAAAATTTGTGAAATATGCATGTTTCTTTGATTATTTAGTACTAATATTTATAATTGGTATAAAACAGAAGGAAATTTAACATTTAGAACTATATGGTGACAAAGCATTTATGGAAATAATGTAAATTTAGATAAATATTTTGTTGCAGAAGCATATTACTGTGATCAATAAAATATTTTCAAATATAAAACTCTTCATACGATGATAGAGTTATATGGAGGAAGTACAATGTTAATATGATTTTAAGAAGAAAATGAATAACAGAAATTTTCTGTGAAATAAGAGTTTTGTTTATGCATTGTTTTTCACAATGGTGTGGTTGTATCAGATCATTATGGTATTTGGATGATATATTTTAAAAGACAGACGTAATTGCTTTAATTTAAAATGTCAATGAATGTAATATATCAGAAATTATATCTTTTCTAACTACTTAAACTTGGATTAAAAAAAAATAGGTACCCCATTATAAATTGGAATGACTAAAATATTTTTCACAATCCTTTTAGAAGAGACATGAATAAAAGGTGTGAAGACCATTGAAAAAGTGACTAGGTGATCAAAGAAAAAATGTATGTCATTATCTATGTTTCCATTACTGAAAGTGTTTGAAGAGCCATTAAATTACATCAAACTATTCTGCTTGCATATCTTCTATTTAGTGTAACAAAGTTCATTGTTCACTATTCAGTTTCAGTCTATGCTCTGCCCAGTGGAGAAACATAGACATTTCTTTGTTGTTAGCTTTTATACATGGTTCAATATTGCATTTAAATCTAAACAGTATACAAATTATAGGATGTTGAAATACAATTAACATACTGAAACTGAGTGGAATTTTAAATGTAGATATCTTTCTTTTAGATAAAACAAACAAAGAAATGGGACTATCCCAGTTTACTTTTTGAAATTTCCATGCATAGATAACTTTCATGCAGAATACTCCTCACGTGCATCTCAGTGAATATATATGTGTATATATGTATGCATGTGTGTGTACTCTTTCCTGCCTATAATGCTGTCTTTTTTTTCTCTCTGCTATAAAAGAACAAACATTTATTTTTTAATTTATTTTAAATAATCCTGGAGTGAACATGCAAGTAATTTTTCTCCATACTTTATGTATTTTCCTTAGTGGTATAAATAAGCCAGTTATTTCAAATTGCCATTCCACAATTCCAAATTCTTAATTTTTTCTTCCAGTTTTATTGAGATGTAATTGATATACAGCACTGTTTACATTTAAGGTGTATAGCATAACGATTTGACTTACATATGTGAATATCTAAATTCTTAATTTTTGACATAGTTTTTGTTCCATCAGAGTATTTAAATAAAATTTTCAAAAATGGTTAGTGGTTCCTAACTTTTTATAAGCTTACTTTTATCAGAAAAATTATTTCTGCTGTCTTTATTTAATATAACTTGGCTGACAATAAAACTTTTGAGTTAAAAATGAAAAAAAGAAGAACAAACATTGGAGATCTGTTTTGTCCATTTATAAATTTTCTTGAGTTTTTCATATGTTTTTAAGATTTATACTTTAAATTGAATTCAGTACCCCAACCTGTATTTTAACCTTGACAATAGATTCTACTATATTTCAAGTTACTTTTAATATTCTATATGCTTGTCTGAAAGAGTGATCAATATCTCTCATTTCTATCTTATTTTTACTGCAAAGCTCCCTCCCCTTGAGTATGTATCTTTGTAACTGACTTTTATTTCAATATGCCTTCAAAGAGGTAGCAACATTTAGGCAGGTTCACTATTAGCTTCTAACACTTTTTTTCAGAAACTACATCCAAGTAATTTGTATCTTTTCTTTGTTTTTAAACCAATTCAAAAAATTTTTAAATTCAAGTCAACCCTAAACATTTTAGGTTTTAAAGGTCTATCTACTAACATCAGTTTCAGTTATTTTTCTGATAATGTTATCAAATAAAACTATAGCTTACTTAGGAAATCATTTGTTTATAAGTGTGTATACTGCTTCTGATTTATTTGTATATCCTCAGCTTATCTAAATGGAGATATCCTGGTTCTCATAATTACATGACCTATTTCGTCAGCATGGAACACCCTGCCACCACGACTTTTGTCCAAAAGTTACATAGTTTGTATACTAGCTCCTTCCTTCAAGCTTCCCTTGAGGCTTTGCCCATAACCAAACCCCTATAGCTGAAAATAATACTTTTTCTGAACTCTAGAGTTGAAACACTTTTACTCAACCCTGAAAGCCCTAATTTTTACTCTGTATAATAAGACAGTAATTTCTACACAGAATTAAAATATTTAATTATATTCCATATATCAGTCTATACGTTTTTGAAGGTAGAATCAGTGTGGAGCTTGTCTGTGTTCCCAACAGTCCCATAGTATACTCTCACATGCTATATATGATGCTAAAGAATTATCCCATGGATCAGTAAAACTCAACAGATAAATTATTCTAGTCCTATTAAATTTCAATGTTACCTAATAGTTTTACAATTTTAAATGTTAATTATAAGAATATATATCTATTTTATCTCTTTTAATTTCAAAAAATCAACACATTCTTGATTTATTAAAATATGTAGTTTTCCTCATAGATTTGTAAGCAATTATTTAAGTGCTGACCTAGACCCAGACAACTATATAAAGAAAGTAAAGCACTCAAATTGCTTAGAGTTTCCATAAAATGTTCTTTAGTTGTTATCCTCCCTTAGGAATCTAACCTGTTTCTCTTTCCAACTGGCTTTATTAAAAAAAGAACAGAAATACAATAAAAAATAAACCTCTATTTCATACAAAATAAAATATTTATGACTAAATAAATACTATAAGCTTTCCAGTAAGTTTACTGAATAATTAACTGCTACTTATGGAAGTTCAGGAAACAGAAAACAATAATAGCATTACTTTACTATTATTACTAATAATACAACTAGTAAGAGTTTACTGTTTATAACATACTAAATGTTTTGCATAAATTCTCTCATTTAATACTCACAGCAATCCCAAGTACTATTACCATCTCCATTTTCCATAGAAAGAAACAGGTCCACAATGCCAAAACTTTCTTTCCTTTTTTCCTTTTCCTCTTTTTTTTTTTTTTGAAGAGAAATTTTCTCTATATATCCTCTGGCCTTTTGCTCTACTTTTTTTTTTTTTTTTTGCCTGTCTACAGTGGGGAAATGAGTTACTAGGTTGGGAAAGATAGACCTTAGTTTGAATTTACAAATTGGGTAATGATAATCTATCATCCCTAAAGTTTGGGAATTTACACTCTTTCTGCCCTCTTTCTCAGCTTCCTCCCTCAGTGAGAGGAAATAATCCTAAATAACTCCTCTCAGAAGATTCATACTTTCCCTTAAATGGGCTGTGACAGAATCTAAACTGCTGTAGTCAAGAGTGTCATGAAGCTCATTATTGCCACACATTTAATCCATATTCTCCAGGCCAGCTTTTAGCAGTAATTGGCACCCCACTCCAGTACTCTTGCCTGGAAAATCCCATGGATGGAGGAGCCTGGTAGGCTGCGGTCCATGGGGTCGCTAAGAGAGCGACTTCACTTTCAGTTTTCACTTTCATGCATTGGAGAAGGAAATGGCAACCCACTCCAGTGGTCTTGCCTGGAGAATCTCAGGGGCGGGGGAGTCTGATGGGCTGATGTCTATGGGATCACACAGAGTCGGACATGACTGAAGCGACTTAGCAGCAGCAGCAAACTAACATAACCCATCTATATCTGCCTGACTCCTCTGACTCAATCCTTGTTATTTATAGATAATCATAAAAGTATAAAATTTCCAGATATCAAAGAACCAATACTCAAACCCAAAGATCTGAATCCAAAGACGGTGCCCTTCATGACCTCATGTTTATGAGGATGTTATCTTCTAATATAAGGAAAGCAGGAATTAGCAAAAACCTGAAGTTTCACTATTGCTCCCACACTGTGAATGCATTTCCATGAGAAACTTCTTTTAAACTATTTTCTTGATTATGCTATAGCTTAAATGCATATGCTTTAAAATTCATATTCTATTTTTAAATTTTGATTGTATTAAAAAAAGAATCCAGCAAACAAAATACAAACAGAGATAGGGGATCTTCCAGATGTCTGACAAGATGTTAAAACAACTTTTATAAATATCTTTGAAGCTTCTGTATTAATTACTGCTGCTGCTGCTGCTAAGTCACTTCAGTCGTGTCCGACTCTGTGCGACCCCATAGACGGCAGCCCACCAGGCTCCCCTGTCCCTGGATTTCTCCAGGCAAGAACACTGGAGTGGGTTGCCATTTCCTTCTCCAATGCAGGAAAGTGAAAAGTGAAAGTGAAGTTGCTCAGTCATGTCCGACTCTTCGCGACCCCATGGACTGCAGCCCACCAGGCTCCTCCATCCATGGGATTTTCCAGGCAAGAGTACTGGAGTGGGGTGCCATTGCCTTCTCTGTCTGTATTAATTAGGATAGGCCAAAATACTATGAATTATGGACACTAAAATACACAAATATATACTTGACTAAACCAGAGGCTATTTCACAGTCTCATAAGTGTCCAGTGGCTAGGTTCCTTTCCTCCCCAAGATTTAGTGAACAAGGTTCTTTCCATCTTGTGTCTCTACCATCATCTGAGCCAGTGCTATTCAGTAGTATGTTCTCCAGTGATGAGCATGTAGCTATAAAACTTCTGAAATGTGGCTAGTATGAAGGAGAAATTTATTTATAATTGTGTCTAATTTTAGTTATTTTCAACTTAAATAGCCACATATAGCTAATGACTATTGTATCAAACAGTACAACTCTTAGGCCTCGTCATTTTAAATATCTAGTACATGGAAAGAGGAAAAAAGGAAAAAAAGAAGCATATTTCTTTCTCAAAACCTTGCCCCAGAAATGGTCCTCATTTTTCCACTCAAATTCCATTGATGAAAACTAGTCACATGGTAACACCTAGACATGTAAATATAGAATTATTCTTGCCAGTTGCTTTTCAGGGCTGTAACACTGTAGAGGGAAAATTGATTTTATTGGCTAGTGGAAATCTCCTGCGTACTTGACTAAAAGTGATTTAAGGATATTTTTCCTAAAAAATGTTAGTTTAAAATGGGAAAAATTAGTAGTATCGAATTAGAAGAATGACAAAGTCATGGTTAATGATGATTATGGTCTTTTTCTACCTTTCTGATCTAAATGAATAAGTAAAAAAAGAACAGAAATGATGAGAGAAAATTGCTATAAAGCTCCAAATGGAGAGGACATCTAGAGTTTTCTGAAGCTCATTTATTAATCCCTAAGGCAAATTAATCTCATTTCTGTAATAAGGTGCAAACAGATGTTTTAAGAAATTTGATGCTACTGAATTCACTAAATAGTTATGAAGTTGCATAGCTGACAGAAGTTGTGCTTAAGGAAAAGGACCCAGTAGTATCGATATCCCAACATAGAAGTAGTACAAAAGTAGATGTTTTCACAAAGGAAGAAGCAATAGCAGAAGCAAGAAAAGAGGGAAGTTTAAAACACAAGTTTAAAGAAAGACTGTTTATTAGGCTCTCTGCCTATTCTTGGACCATTCATTAAATAGTAAAGTGGTATAAGGGTAATTTCCTAAACTACTCTCAGCAAAATTTTGTCTCCTGTATAAACAAGGTACTTGTACTGACCGTAAATCATAATTCTTTCAGTTAAACAGGATGGAGATCAACTCAAGTTAACTCATCACTTCAGTTCAGTACAGTCACGCAGACCTGTGCAACTCTGAGACCCTATGGACTGCAGCACGCCCCTAGGCTTCCCTGTCCATCACCATATCCTAGAGCTTCTTCAGACTCATGTCCAACGAGTCGGTGATGCCATCCAGGCATCTCATCCTCTGTGCTCCCCTTCTCCTCCCACCTTCAATCTTTCCCAGCATTAGGGACTTTTCCAATGAGTCAGTTCTTCACATCAGGTTGCCAAAATATTGGAGTTTCAGCTTCACCATCAGTCCTTCCAATGAATATTCAGGACTGATTTCCTTTAGGATTGACTGGTTTGATATCCTTGCAGTCCAAGGGACTCTCAAGAGTCTTCTTCAACACCACAGTTCAAAAGCATCAGTTCTTCGGTGCTCAGCTTTCTTAATGGTCCAACTTTCACATCCATACTGAAAAAACCATAGCTTTGATTAGATGGACCTTTGACAGCAAAGTAATGTCTTATGCTCTCTAGGTTGGTCATAACTTTTCTTCCAAGGAACAAGGGTCTTTAATTCTATGGCTGCAGTCACCATCTGCAGTGATTTTGGAGCCCCCCAAAATAAAGTCTTGTCACTGTTTCCCCATCTATTTGCCATTGAAGTGATGGGACCAGATGCCATGATCTTTGTTTTTTAATGTTGAGTTTTAAGCCAGCTTTTTCACTCTCCTCTTTCACTTTCATCAGAAGGCTCTTTAGTTCCTCTTTGCTTTCTTCCATAAGAGTGGTGTCATCTGCATATTGAGGTTATTGATATTTCTCCCAGTAATCTTGATTCCAGCTTGTGCTTCATCCAGTCTGGCATTTCACATGATGTACTCTGCATATAAGTTAAATATGCAGGTTGACAAAATACAGCCTTGACGTACTCCTTTCCCTATTTGGAAACAGTCCATTGTTCCATGTCCAGTTCTGTTTCTTCTTGACCTGTATACAGATTTCTCAGGAGGCAGGTAAGGTGGTCTAGTATTCCCATCTCTTGAATAATTTTCCACAGTTTGTTGTGGTCCACACAGTCAAAGGCTTTAGCATAGTCAATGAAGCAAAAGTAGATGTTTTTCTGGAATTCTCTTGCTTTTTCTATGATCCAATAGATGCTGGCAATTTGAACTCTGGTTCCTCTTCCTTTTCTAAATGCAGCTTGAACATCTGTAAGTTTTCAGTTCACATACTATTGAAGCATAGTTTGGAGAATTTTTAGCATTACTTTTCTAGTGTGTGAGATGTGAAAAACTGTGCAGTAGTTTGAACATTCTTTGGCATTGTCTTTCTTTGGGATTAGAATGAAAACTGACCTTTTCCAGTCCTGTGGCCACTGATGAGTTTTCCAAATTTGCTAGCATGTTGAGTGCAACACTTTCACAGCATCATCTTTTAGGATTTGAAAGAGTTCAACTGGAATTTCATCACCTCTGCTAGCTTTGTTTGTAGTGATGCTTCCTAAGGCCCACTTGACTTCGCACTCCAGGATGTCTGACTCTACATGAGTGATCACACCTTCATGGATATCTGGGTCATTAAGACATTTTTTTGTACAGTTCTTCTGTGTATACTTGCCACCTCTTCTTAATGTCTTCTGCTTCTGTTAGGTCCATACCATTTCTGTCCTTTATGGAGCCAATCTTTGCATGAAATATTCCCTTGGTATCTCTATTTTTCTTGAAGAGATCTCTAGTCTTTCCCATTCTATTGTTTTCCTCTATTTCTTTGCATTGATTGCTGTGGAAGGCTTTCTTATCTCTCCTTGCTATTCTTTGGAATCTGCATTTAGATGTATATGTCTTTCCTTTTCTCCTTTACCTTTTACTCTCTTTTTCTCTCAGCTGTTTGTAAGTCCTCCTCAGATAAACATTTTGCCTTTTTTTCATTTCTTTTTCTTGGAGATGGTTTTGATCACCACCTCCTATACAATGTTACAAACCTCTGTCCATAGGTCTTGAGGCGCTCTGTCTAATAAATCTAATCCCTTGAATCTATTTGTCACTTCCACTGTATAATCGTTACAGTAGAAAGAAGATAATTTATTATTTCATGCAACAGTGGAAAGCCAGCCTAGGGTCTTCAACAAATTAAAACTTTATTTTGTGGAATTTTTCTCTTTCTCAGCATTCATATTGATGAATGTGGTTAGGAAAGTCTGGGTCAGGTGGCTATCCAATGATCAGGGCAGTTTATTGTAATTTGTAGTTTGATGAGAACTATATGCCATGGGAAAAGATAAGAGTAATGAAAAAAAGACAAACTATGTGCAGTAAACTAAACAGTTGCTAATGGTCCCTATAATTTTAAATTCTGAATCTATGATATACTTTTACCAGTTAAATTTCACCAGGAGAAAGTCATGTTCATGTTCACAGGTTTTTGGTTTCTTTAAACTGGCTCTACATGACATCTATTTGCTATTGCAAGCAGAGGGATAAATTCATTACACTCTAATTTTCAGTTTTATAAGATTCTTACTATATATCTCTTGGTCTAAGTATTCCTAACTCAGATATCACTTCCCTCATGTGCTTAATTTAATATCTATGTTTTATTAAAATATTAAAATCCCAGTAGACTTTTGTAAAACTATGGTTTTTATTCTACTTGGCAAATATGCAGGCAAGGAAGTATAAGTGGCTAAACAGTATGACATATTCATTAGTATAAAATTTTTCAGAATCGAGCAGCCCCTGAGATGTAATGTAAGAACCCTGTCTGTAATGCTAGAAGTTCAACCACTGAAACATATTCTTTTTTTTTTTTTACAGATAACATAGTATTTAATTTAATTTTTTTGTTTTTTTATATGATATTATACCTGTTTTAATGCCATTCTCCCAAATCATACCCCTCTCCCTCTCCCACAGAGTCCATAAGACTGTTCTATACATGTGTGTCTCTTTTGCTGTCTCGCATACAGGGTTGTCATTACCATCTTTCTAAATTCCATATATATGCATTAGTATACTGTATTGGTGTTAGGACACTGTCCCCTATTATTAATCTATTCATTCAATCAATGTATATTGAACATCTGACAGTGTCCTAGTTGCTTGAGTATAGCACTGAATAAACCTGAGGGAAATCTTTGCCCCAGTGGAGCTTACATTTTGGTGGCAGAGAAGAGTAGTAATACACTGGTACATTCTAAGAATTGTACATACAAATCCTGCAGGAAAATGTAGAAAAGAGATAAATGAAATAGACTTCAATGTAAAATATAGTCACTGGTGAGTCTATGGTTACCATGAAAAACACATATCTCAACTCAAGATATTCAAATACCTCTTTTTAAGCATTGTACCAGGTAAACAAAACATGGCTACCTCTGAAATCAGATAACCAGTAAACAATTCTAGACTCTTGCTTCACATGTGAATGTGAATTTTAGCATCTGAATGCAGGCTTTCTTTGGTTGGGCAAACAGATGCCATTTACTCTAACCTCCTCCAATGGAATATTTCTATTTGTCACTCCATTTTCTTTAAACATCTTAAGTTATGTGAAACAACCCTGCTTTCTCTTCAGATTAGCTTAAAAAAAAAAAAAAAGACGTTTTTACAAAGGATCTTATCCAAAACCTGAGGCCAAAAATGAAATAGCCAAAATAGAAAGGGAAGGATAAAAACAATAAAATTGATAAACTGAGGGAAAAGTGCCTATTCCTAAAGGAATAAAAAATCTAGCCAGAGTTTGACTTGGCTGACATAGCTTACTGAACATTACAGTTCAGTTCCTCTTCTTTTTTTTTTTTTTATTCTTCCAATTTTATTTTATTTTTAAACTTTACATAATTGTATTAGTTTTGCCAAATATCAAAATGAATCCGCCACAGGTATACATGTGTTCCCCATCCCGAACCCTCCTCCCTCCTCCCTCCCCATACCATCCCTCTGGGCCGTCCCAGTGCACCAGCCCCAAGCATCCAGCATCATGCATCGAACCTGGACTGGCAACTCATTTCCTACATGATATTTTACATGTTTCATTGCCATTCTCCCTCAACATCACTCATTATCAGAGAAATGCAAATCAAAACCACTATGAGGTACCATTTCACACCAGTTCCTCTTCTTGATTCAGCCTTGTCTGGGCTCCATCCAGCTATTCAGATTCTTAAGCTGAAACGGACTCAGATTGGCTATATTTCTATGCCTCTTAGAAAAATTGTAGCCTGTTAGGGGGCTTAATGTTTTCTTTCAGCTGCAGTTTCCGTGTTGTCTACATTAGCCCTCAGCTGTTCTCCATTTGGTCCAAAGCCCCTCGTAGTCCTTGCACTTTGAATGAGATAGTGCCTGTCAGATGTCTACTCAGGGTTCAGGCAATTCTTTATTGATATCTTTGACTACTTGGCCTTTCTTGGAGATTCCTACAGCTCCAGCCTTTGGAAAGTCCTGCCTGCTAGCTAAGTTGCTTCAGTCGTGTCCAACTCTGTGTGACCCTATAGAATGTAGCCCACCACGCTTCACTGTCCATGGAATTTTCCAGGCAAGAATACTGAAGTGGGTTGCCATGCCCTCCTTGAGGGGATATTTCCAACCCAGGGATTGAACCCATGTCTCCTGCATCTCCTGCATTGCAGGCAGATTCTTTACTGCTGAGCCACCAGGGAAGCCCTTTGGAAAGTCATCCTCACCCATTTTTCTTCCTCTGTCTGGTTGCCAGTCATATATTTATGAGTAATTTCATAAGGCATGCCATATGTGTGTATGCTAAGTCACTTCTCTGACGTCTGACTCTGTGTGACCCTATACCCTGTAGCCCACCAGGCTCCTCTGTCCGTGGGATTTTTCCAAGCAAGAATACTGGAGTGTGTTGCTATGCCATCCTCCAGGGGATCTTCCCTACCCATGGATCAAACCCTGTCTCTTAGGTCTCCTGCATTGACAGGTGGCTTCTTTACCACTAGCACCACCTGGGAATCCCTAAGGCATGACACATCCTTAGAAAAACTGCCTATGCAGGTGTTAGCTTTCATTCCATTTAAATCATATTCTCCAATGATAATTCTGCACCTTATCTATTTCAAACTCTGGCCTTCAGACAGAGATCAAAGTTGACAGTGAACAGTAGGAAAGACCGTGATGAAAAAAGTGCTATATGGAGAAGAAGGGAGGTACTAATGAGAAATATTGTCAGGTTCCAGTGTTAATACAAATTCATGTTCCTGACACACAGTGAGGCCAAACAAACTGAATTTGGAGCAGTAGTGGGGGTTTAGTTACTAGGGCGTGTCCGACTCTTGCAACCCCATGGACTGTAGCCTGCCAGGCTCCTCTGTCCATGGGACTTTCCAGGCAAAATACTGCAGAAGGTTGCCATTTCCTTCTCCAGGGGATCTTCCCAAGCCAGGGATTGAACCTGGGTCTCCTGAATTGCAGGCATATTCTTTACTGACTGAGCCACCAGACAAGCCTAGTTTGGAGTTTCGGGCAGAGAAAGGTTTATTGAAGGGCCATGCTAGAAGGAGAGTGGGCTTAAGCCCTATAAAGCCCCAGTTACTCGAAGAATTGGCAGAGCACTTTTTAAACCCACGTGAGGGAAGGGGTGGCAGATTCTGCTATCAGTTGGTGCACAATTCTCTGATTGACTGATGGTAAGTTAACAGGGTGGTGTCACAGGGGTTAAAATCATCCATTTTAAGGCTCCAGGAGACTTGGGGTTGTGTGCCCTTGGTCAGTTCAGTTCAGTCGCTCAGTTATGTCCGACATTTTGAGACCCCATGGATTGCACTACGCCAGGCTTTCCTGTCTATCACCAACTCCTGGAGCTTACCCAAACTCATGTCCATTGAGTCAGTGATGCCATCCAACCATCTCATCCTCTGTCATCCCCTTCTCCTCCCACCTGCAATCATTCTCAGCATCAGGGTCATTTCAAATGAGTCAGTTCTCCAGATCAAGTGGCCAAAGTATTGGAGTTTCAGCTTCAGCATCAATCCTTCCAATGAGTATTCAGGACTGATTTCCTCTAGGATGGACTGGCTGGATCTCCTTGCTGTCTAAGGGATTCTCAAGAGTCTTCTCAAACACCACAGTTCAAAAGCCCTTGGTCATCAAGTAGTTAATATCTTCCCTTTGTTGGAGAGGGGTCGATTTTTTACACCCGCAAAACAACTCAGGAAATGTGCCTCAGGTATGTCATCTAGGTACTTCAGAGAGGAGCCAAAGTAGAGGATATGGAGGAGGGGTCTGTCCCAGGAAGGTCCTGGGGTTCCTGCTCCTTTTCGCCAGTTAATTCATTATATTCACAGGGATAAATAAATCATAGTTTACTTAATGCCTAATCTATTAAATTTGGTGTGGTGCACCATTAGATTTTTTTTTTTAATTGAGATGTGTTCAACATATTGTGTTATTGTTTAGTCACTAACTCATGTCTGATTCTTTTTGAGACCCCATGGACTGTAGCCCACCAGGCTCCTTTCTCCATGGGATTTCCTAGGCAAGAATATGGGAATGGGTTGCCATTTCCTTCTCCAGGGGTATTCCGGACCCAGGGAATATCCTGACCTCAGGGATTGAACCTGAGTCTCCTGCATTGCAGACAGATTCTTTACCACTGAGTCACCAGTGAAGTCAAACTGACATTGCATAGTATTAATTTCAGATGTACAAAATAAAGATTTGATATTTGTATATATGCACAAACAGTGATCACCACAGGAAGTCCAGTTAACATCCATCACCATACATAGTTACAGAATTTCCTTTCTTGTGATGAGAACTTTCAAGTTTTACTCTTTTAGCAAATCTCAAATACTCAACACAGTATTATTAACTATAGTCACCATGCTGTACATTATAGACTCATGACTTATTTACTTTTTTATTTACTTTGTAATGGAGGCCTTTACCTTTTGATTTTCTTCACACTTCCTCTGCCCCTCACACACACATACACACAGCTACCAATCTCTATTCAGCATCTATGAGCTTGTATTATTTATGAATTTACATATATAAATATTTATAAATATATATAATGCAAATATATATAATTATTTATGTGTATATATATATATATATATATATATATGATCCACATATAAGTGCAATCATAAAGTATCTAGCTTTGTCTGACTTATTTCACTTAGCATAGTGTCCTCAGGGTCCATCTATGTTGTTGCAAATAACGAGATTTAAATATCAGATCCTTGCCCTGATATGGCAATGAGCCTCAGCTGGGCCTGCTACAGCAGGGCCTGTGTAGCTGCTTCTGCCTAAAAACAGCAATAGGTGGAGATTTCCCCACCAACATAATTTCCTGCCAATCCCTGCTTTCCTCAAGAGTCATTGTATAATCTGTCCTCTGCTTTCCAAGTAAAGAAGGAAAGGGTCATCATGGAATCAGCTCTGCTCAGACCAGTTTTCCTGCTTCCTATAACCTTTTACATAAGCGTTATACTCTCCCTCCCAAGCACAAATCTACTCCAAACAATACTAATGGGAGAGCTTCTGCTGCTGAAATTGGACTTTGTTGACTTTGTTTTCTGAAAATGAGTTCAACTCTGTATGGAAAAATACAGACTTAAGAAAGAGTCTTAAGCATGACCCTTTGCTCTACTGTTTCTATCCATATCCTCTACTGTTTCTATCCATATGTAACTCTGCAAATGAAACTATCTGTTTCACAAGCATAGCCAAGGCCTTAACATGGTTTCTCACACTAACTTTAGGAGTTTCATCTTATCCATGGTGCACATAAACTCTTATTACACCCAGATACTTAAACATTCGAGGCTAGTCCTGACATGTTGTAGAGTCACAAATGCAATAGTTCTAAAATCAGAAGCATAAAGAAAACATGGCCTCCTTATTTCATCTTCCTCATGATTTCCTGCCACATACACTGTTTTTCATGGCACAGGAAATTTTCTCCTATTCATCTTTAATTGCATACAAAGCTCAATCTTACAGTGCCTGGAGTTCCAGAGCCCCTAATTTCTGGCTAGGTTGGTCATAACTTTTCTTCCAAGGAGTACACGTCTTTTAATTTCATGGCTGCAGTCACCATATGCAGTAATTTTGGAGTGCAAAAAAATAAAGTCTGCCACTATTTCCATTGTTTCTTCATCTATTTGCTGTAAAGTGATGGGACCGGATGCCATGATCTTTGTTTTCTGATGGTTGAGCTTTAAGCCAACTTTTTCACTCTCCTCTTTCACTTTCATCAAGAGGCTCTATAGTTCTTCTTCAATTTCTGCCATAAGGGTGCTGTCATCTGCATATCTGAGGTTACTGATATTTCTCCCAGCAATCTTAATTCTAGCTTGTGCTTCCTCCAGCCCAGCGTTTCTCATGATGTACTCTGCATATAAGTTAAATAAGCACAGTGACAATATACAGCCTTGACGTACTCCTGTCCCAGATTGGAACAAGTCTATTGTTCCATGCCCGGTTCTAACTGTTGCTTCCTGACCTGAATACAGATTTCTCAGGAGGCAGGTCAGGTGGTCTGATATTTCCATGTCTTTCAGAATTTTCCACAGTTTACTGTGATCCACACAGTCAAAGGCTTTGGCATAGTCGATAAAGCAGAAATAGATGTTTTTCTGGAACTCTCTTGCTTTTTTGATATTCCAGTGAACATGAACGTGAAGTCGCTCAGTCGTGTCTGACTCTTTGCGACCCCATGGACTGTAGCCTACCAGGATCCTCTGTCCATGGGATTTTCCAGGCAATAGTACTGGAGTGGATTGCCATTTCCTTCTCCAAGGGATCTTCCCAACCCAGGGATTGAACCCAGGTCTCCTGCATCGCAGACAGACACTTTACCATTTGAGCCACCAGGGAAGTGGTGATATTGATATTCCAGTGGATGTTGGCAATTTGATCTCTGGTTCCTCTGCCTTTTCTAAAACCAGTTTGAACATCTCAAAGTTCATGGTTCACATATTGCTGAAGCCTGGTTTGGAGAATTTTGAGCATTACTTTACTAGCGTGTGAGATGAGTGCAATTGTGTGGTAGTTTGAGCATTCTTTGGCATTGCCTTTCTTTGGGATTGGAATGAAAACTGACTTTTTCCAGTCCTGTGGCCACTGCTGAGTTTTCCAAATTTGCTGACATACTGAGTGCAATACTTTAACAGCATCATCTTTTAGGATTTGAAATAGCTCAACTGGAATTCCATCACCTGCACTAGCTTTGTCCATAGTGATGCTTCCTAAGGCCCACTTGAGTTCACATTCCAGAATGTCTGGCTCTAGATGAGTGATCACACCATTGTGACTACCTGGTTTGTGAAGATCTTTTTTGTACAGTTCTTCTGTGTATTCTTCTGCTTCTGTTAGGTCCATACCACTTCTGTCCTTTATTGAGCCCATCTTTGCATGAAATGTTCCCTTGGTATCTCTAATTTCCTTGAAGAGATCTCTAGTCTCTCCCATTCTATTCTTTTCCTCTATTTCTTTGCACTGATCACTGAGAAAGGCTTTCTTATCTCTCCTTGCTATTCTTTGGAACTCTGCATTCAAATGGGTATATCTTTCCTTTTCTCTTTTGGTTTTTCCTTCTCTTCTTTTCACAGCTATTTGTAAGGCCTCTATTTTCCTTTTTTGCATTTCTTTTTCTTTGGGATGGTCTTGCTCCCTGTCTCCTATACAGTGCCATGAACCTCTGTTCATAGTTCATCATGCACTGTTTATCAGATCTAGTCCCTTAAATCTATTTCTCATTTCTACTGTATAATCGTTAGAGATTTGATTTAGATCATACCTGAATGGTCTAGTGGTTTTCCCTACTTTCTTGAATTTAAGTCTGAATTTGGCAATAAGGAGTTCATGATCTGAGCAACAGTCAGCCCCTGGTTCTTGTTTTTGCTGACTGTATAGAGCTTCTTCGTCTTTGGCTGCAAAGGATATAATCAATCTGACCATCTGGTGATGTCCATGTGTAGTCTTCTCTTGTGTTGTTGGAAGAGGGTGTTTTGCTATGACCAGGGCATTCTTTTAGCAGAACTTTATTAGCCTTTGTCATGCTTCATTCTGTACTCCAAGGCCAAATCTGCCTGTTATTTCAGGTGTTTCTTGACTTCCTACTTTTGCATTCCAGTCCCCTATAATGCAAAGGACATCTTTTTTGGGTGTTAATTCTAGAAGGTCTTGTAGGTCTTCATAGAATCCTTCAACTTCAGCTTCTTCAGCGTTACTGGTCGGGGCATAGACTTGGATTACCATGATATTGAATGGTTTGCCTTGCAAACGAACAGAGATAATTCTGTCTTGTTTTGAGGCTGCATCCAAGTAATGCATTTTGGACTCTTTTGTTGACTATGATGGCTACTCCATATCTTCTAAGTGATTCTTGCCCACAGTAGTAGATATATTGGTCATCTGAGTTAAATTCACCCATTCCGGTCCATTTTAGTTAGCTGATTCTTAAAATGTCGATGTTCACTCTTGTCATCTCCTGTTTGACCACTTCCGATTTGCCTTGATTCATGGATTTAACATTCCAGGTTCCTATGCAATATTGCTCTTTACAGCATCTGACATTGCTTCCATCAGCAGTCACATCCTCAACTGGGTGTTGTTTTGGCTTTGGCTGTGTCTCTTCATTCTTTCTGGAGTCATTTCTCCACTGATCTCCAGTAGCATATTGGGCACCTACTGACCTGGAGAGTTCATCTTTCTAGGTTCACCAACCTAGACAGCATATTAAAAAGCAGAGACATTACTTTGCCAGCAAAGGTCTGTCTTGTCAATCTATGATTTTTCCAGTAGTCATGTAGGGATGTGAGAGTTGGACTATAAAGAATACTGAGCACTGAAGTATTGATGCTTTTGAACTGTGGTGTTGGAGAAGAGACTCTTGAGAGTCCCTTGGACTGCAAGGAGACCCAACCAGTCATTCTAAAGGAAATCAGTCCTGAATGTTCATTGCGAGGACTGATGTTGAAGCTGAAACTCCAATACTTTGGCCACCTGATGTGAAGTGCTGACTCATTTGAAAAGACCCTGATGTTGGGAAAGATTGAAGGAGAGAGGAGAAGGGGATGACAGAGGATGAGATGGTTGGGTGACATCACTGACTGAATGGACATGAGTTTGAGTAAGCTCCAGGAGTTGGTGATGGACAGGGAGCACTGGCATGCTTCATTCAGTCCATGGGGTTGCAAAGAGTTGGACATGACTGAGTGACTGAACTAAACTGAACTGAATTTCTGGCTAGCCTTAGATGTAGGGTAAATTCCTTCCTAACATATCACCCAAGTGAAGGGCTGACTTCCATGTCTCAACTTTGGTGGAGGGGAGGGGTGCATGGGTATTTCTTCATGCCTGTCTTCTCCTACCCTTATCATCTCTCCCCAAATCCAGTGTGTCCCACGAATACCTAATCAAAGTCTGTCTAACCATGCTATGAATGCAACTATTACTCTGCTACAGAACTCTGAGGCATGCCCAAGTGGGTTCTGAAATATAGCAGGAATATAAAGTTCTCTATAAGACAATGTGTAATGAAAGACCATTTCTCCTTTTTTCTTCTCCCTAACTTAAGGCACGTCCCTTCAAGGGTGGAGAGAGAAGAGGCCTATGGATCTCACTGTTAGTTTCCTTTCCTTCTCTATTTCATTTCTATTCCTTTTCTTTCCAACTAGCATCCAAAAGGGAATGTGTGGTCTTCACACTCTCCCGTTGTGTGTGTGTGTGTGTGTGTGTGTTTTCCTTTGTGGTAAGAATTCCTCTCCTATCCTAGTCTTCCTTTTTTTCTAGAGCCACTAAGTTTCATGGTTCATCATTAGTGGTGGAAGGCATAGTTTCAGTACACTGTGAATGAAATGTCTAAGCTCTAATATTAATAAATCTAGTTAGTTCACCACGCCTGTTTCTTGACTTGTTAAAAGTGTGTGAAATTAAGAAACCTATTTCTCTTTGAAAAGGCTACTTTTCTGCACAATCTGATAAGGATAGAACAGTGTTAGAGGCAAAGCTGTTATTTGACCTTTTTTTTTTTTTTTTTTTTTTTAGTGGCACACACTCCCTTACTCCCTCTCTTGTTAGATGATAAGTTTTGTGGTTCAACCTTGGAAGTGGAAAAAAGGAAGATGATTTAAGGAGAAGTGAAATATGTAATTTGAAGTATTAAAAATTTTAGACCCATTTTGAAAATTATAACTATCTAACAAGTGTCTGTAGAACAGGTGATGATTAGAAGCTTTATCTAATGAAACTTTAATCTGAACTCTACAACATTATCAATTATCTAGTGGGGGCTTGATTTCCACCTTATTGTAAAATGTTTGAGTAGAATATATATTTCAAAATGAATCTATTGTATTGCCCTATAGCCATTCAGGGCATTGGCTAGTGAAAAGTTAGTATATTCTGTTTGAGAAGAAGGGTAAGTGGAGAGGAATGAAGAAGAAAGAGAGGACGGAAGAAGAGAGAAAGAAGGAAGAATGGAAGGAAGAAAATAAAACTCTTGAGTGACTTCCTTTGCAGAATCCCCCTGATTTGAGTCAATCTTACTCTCTGATTTTTCCCTTTATATAAATACTGTGCTCCCACATATTTTACTAAAGATGGTCAAATGTACATTATCATTATTATCCCCATTTTGCTCCATTATATGAAGAATTATTTGAAAGCTGGAGAGAATTCCATAAAGGTAAACTTGATAAGATTCATTATGTAGAAAGCATTTTCAACAGCCAGTCAGTCCTACACAAAGAGGAACAAAATGTGGTAAACTTCTGGATTTGTTGGGCTAGGAATTACCTTGAAACCACTGTGATCTTAAGATACTCTATGTAACTTCTCTTGTATACTTTCACTGTATCTCTAGGTTAAAACTCCCAAAATGCATACCTGCCACTCAAATTGCATATGTAACATACTCAGAAAAGAGTGAATCAAGGAACTTGCTCTGTAGGAAACAGGACCTTCTCAAGGCATATTTATTTTCAGGAACAAAAGCACTCAAATTATCTTTAGCATGCATTTATTTCACTGTAAGACAAATCTACATCATCTCTTTGATTTCAGGATTGCAGATAATATTGTTTGGAGCTTAGTTTATATTATTACACTTAATGTGCTAAAAAATTAAAGACATCAACAGAACATCTGTGTATAGCAATGCCTATTCTCTACCCACCTGACTCACCTTCTCTTTTAGATACAATGTGTTTTCCTTGAGGGGAGAAGAAGAGACAAAAGGAGAAGTAAAACTTACTAGTTTTCTCCTCAAAATTTAAAAAGCTTTGGTATCAAAATCAAGCACTTCCAGAATTCATTTCATGTGCATTATGTTGTGCTGTGTCCCAATTTGTATATCCATTCTGCTCCATTCTCTATACTTCTCTGCATTGATCTGTCCTAGGAGGCTGTCCTCTGTGGTGTTGGTGACTCTTTTTCAATGTCAGCCTAGGTCCTGTATTACCACTAGCTGCTTCCCTAAATCCTGTCCACAATGTTGGGATGAAGCACCCCCACTTTTATTTCTTTTTTTTCTTGTAAAAGTCACACAGTATAAAATGTACTATTTTAACCATATTTAAATGTACACTTCAGTGGCACTAAGTACATTCACATTGTTGTGCAACTGTCACCATCATCTGTCTCCTGAATTTTTCACCTTCCTAAACTGAAACTCTGTCCCCATTAAACACTAACACAGCAGTGGCCACAGGACTGGAAAAGGTCAGTTTTCATTCCAATCCCAAAGAAAGGCAATGCCAAAGAATGCTCAAACTACCGCACAATTGCACTCATCTCACACGCTAGTAAAGTAATGCTCAAAATTCTCCAAGCCAGGCTTCAGCAATATGTGAACCGCGAACTTCCTGATGTTCAAGCTGGTTTTAGAAAAGGCAGAGGAACCAGAGATCAAATTGCCAACATCCACTGGATCATCGAAAAAGCAAGAGAGTTCCAGAAAAACATCTATTTCTGCTTTATTGACTATGCCAAAGCCTTTGACTGTGTGGGTCACAAAAACTGTGGAAAATTCTGAAAGAGATGGGAATACCAGACCACCTGACCTGCCTCTTGAGAAACCTGTATGCAGGTCAGGAAGCAACAGTTAGAACTGGACATGGAACAACAGACTGGTTCCAAATAGAAAAGGAGTACATCAAGGCTGTATATTGTCACCCTGCTTATTGAACTTATATGCAGAGTACATCATGAGAAATGCTGGACTGGAAGAAGCACAAGCTGGAATCAAGATTTCTGGGAGAAATATCAATAACCTCAGATATGCAGATGACACCACCCTTATGGCAGAAAGTGAAGAGGAACTAAAAAGCCTCTTGACGAAGGTGAAAGAGGAGAGTGAAAGAGTTGGCTTAAAGCTCAACATTCAGAAAACGAAGATCAGGCATATGGTCCCATCACTTCATGGGAAATAGATGGGGAAACAGTGGATGACTATTTTTCTGGGCTCCAAAATCACTGCAGATGGGATTATAGCCATGAAATTAAAGATGCTTAGTCCTTGGAAGGAAAGTTATGACCAACTTTTATAGCATATTAAAAAGCAGAGACATTACTTTGCCAACAAAGGTCCATCTAGTCAAGGCTATGGTTTTTCCAGTAGTCACATATGGATGTGAGAATTGGACTATAAAGAAAGCTGAGTGCCAAAGAATTGATGCTTTTGAACTGTAGTGTTGGACAAGACTCTTGATAGTCCCTTGGACAGCAAGGAGATCCAACTAGTCCATCCTAAAGGAGATCAGTCCTGGGTGTTCATTGGAAGGACTGATGTTGAAGCTGCAACTCCAGTACTTTGGCCATCTGATGTGAAGAGCTGACTCATTGGAAAAGGCCCCCGATGCTGGGAAAGATTGAAGGCTAGAGGAGAAGTGGACAACAGGATGAGATGGTTTGATGGCATCACTGACTCAATGGACATGAGTTTGGGTAAACTCCAGGAGTTGGTGATAGACAGGAAAGCCTGGCATTTTATAGTTCATGGGGTTGCAAAGAGTCAGACATGACTGATTGACTGAACTGAACTGAAACTCTGTCCCCGTTAAACACTAACTCCCCATTCCCCTTCCCCACTGAGTACCCTTTTATTAAACTCTTTTTAACTATTCATTTATTTCTTGCCAGAATCCTGTCAGCAAGCATGGTTATGGTTTATAAAGTCTCACACATGGGCAAACCTTATTATTTAAAGTAAATGCTGTTATTACCTATTAATTAAAATCTTGAGACTATATAGAACTATGTGTAGAAGATTTGTTTCAAAGATTAGTGTTAAGGAGGGGCAATTTCCCCTCTTAGTTTTTTTGGCTGGCTATTAAAATGACATAAGGAAGTTTGACAGGAGAAAATCAAATTTACTATGGTTGCACAGGGAATCTACTTAAATATGAAGAATTCCAAAGACAGCAAGGCAAGGTGAGGAATATGTGTGTGTGTGTGTGTGTGTGTGTATTCTGGACTAAGGAGAAGGAGATAGGGATATGAAGTTTCAAAGGGAAGTAGGGTAATTCATAGGAAGACAAAAGAAATTACTATTTGGCAATCAAATGTTTCCTGGGTTATCCAAAGACATAGAGAGGACACTGATCAAATGAGTTTTGCTAGGATCCTTTCTGTCTATCCACTTAAGTTAAACTTTACTGTAGTGATCTATGGTGATAGTTTCTTTCTGGCGAAGGCTGCCTATCTTAAATTCTTTCAGGCAATAAAGGGGAAGTTCAGAATTTCTTCCTGAGTCTTATGGGCCTGGCTTGTTTTCAGCTCAAAATAATCTCCATGCCAGGATGGGGTGGTCTGCTTTGAACCCTATCAATAGCACCTATCCATTTTAGTTTAGCTGACTGTAAGATTTAATGCTGTTTTTCTCATAAATCTTAAGCTGGAATGCCAAATTAAATGTTCTCACATGTATATTATAATATTCCTTACATCCTGAAGCCAAGGAAATATGCTTACTATAATTTCTAAAGAAGTAAGTGATTAAATGATAAATTCCTTTTTATAGCAAAATGTAGGCTTTAAAGCACCAAGGCCTAAACTATCAAATTAGAGGTTGATTTTTATAATTTTTATTCTAGCTTTAGAATAGTATACAATCCTAGATGACGAAAAGATGGATTTGATAAATTCTGGACTCAAGCAGACAATCATAGGCCCAAAAGTGAAAATATATCAGGAATTATTTTGTGACATACACAAATTTCATCTCATTTTACTTTATGTACTTTTTCCATAGCTTCCTAAACAATGTTGTATTGAACTTGGTGTGACACATGTATGTATTTGCATGCCCATCCATCCAACCATTCATTTACTCCTTTGTTAAATGTGTCAGGCATTCTGCTAAATGTTGAGGATACAATGGTGAAAATTGGCATGATCTACTCCTATATGGAATTTAAATTAGTGAGAAGAAATTATATAGTAAACCAGTATGCAAAATGACTGGATTTTTGTGGTAATATTTATGAAAGTAATAAATGGGATGTTGAAATACAGAAAAATAGAGTAGTCAGAAATGTCCTCTCTGAGGACATGACATTTGAATTGAGACTTGAACAGGAGGATGAACAATGAAAGGGAACTATAGAAAATGTCAGCAAATTGCAGGGAACAGAGAATAATATAGTTATATCGACTACAGCTATTTCACGTCTGTAATTTTCAGTAGACTTTATCATTATTTTAATACTTTTTTTTTACATCCAGATTAGATGGTTAAGGAAATTACTCTTATCTACCACTTTCTGTATTGCAAAATATAAACTATATTTTAAGCTGTGTTTTTAGTATGTATACTGTCTAAAATTGTATCAACTTTTGCCTCATATATACTATTATATTCAAAATATCATGCTATGTGCTGAGGATCAAAAAGATAAGGAAAAAAAAACTATATGTTGACTATCCTCATCAAATGAACAGTCTGGTAAGGGAGACTACATAAGTAAACAAATAATTAAAATAAATGTGACAAATGTTCTTAAATGAGAGACAAGGTGTGAGGGAAATCAGTTATAAAGTCACCAATCCAGCCCAGCATATTTGAGACTTCTTGAAGTAAAGTTGTTTATTTTAGAGCAAAGAGAATCTCTGGAATTAAATTTATAAGGTAAAGCGTCTCTTAGTCTAGCAAACAAAACATACTTTTAATGGACTGTGCAAAAAATAGAGGTTGAATAATTGCAAAATATAGTATTACCTTAACTATAAACAGTCTGCTTGCTAAAATAAGACATTTAAGTTATATAGTTTCAAAAATAATCATGCATATAAATAATAATAATTAAAATATCTGAACACATTATAAAGTATCTTACATATTTCCAGGAAATCTTATCACTATCAAGATCTGATCCGTGAAGCTACTTAAAATCTGCAGGAAGTCAATGAAACTGTGATTTTTTTCTGCTTTGTAACTTTATATTATTAATTAGTAATGGCCTTAAGTTCTTTCATGACACCCCTTCTCCCCTAAATAAAAGTATGATGAAGGACCTCCTTACCCCCTTTTAATTGCAAAATGAAAAGTCATCCATCTAAGAGAAGGTCTCTCATTATTTTTGTGGGCCCCTTTGGGGAGTATAAGATTAATAGTCATTCTATATATGTCCATGTGCAATCTGAGAAACTGAAAGTAACTTTTAGATATCTTATCTCTCCAATACTAATTGTCAAGATTTTGAGTGGTAATATTTCCTATATATCACCAAATAAATAATTTATAATATATTTTAAAACAAAAGTATCGGATTTGCCTAAAAGTTTGTTTGGATTTTTCTCTAAATAGGATTCATTGAAGATATATTTTTTTAAATTTTATTTTATTTTTTTAAATTTTATTTTATTTTTTTTAATTTTATTTTATTTTTAAACTTTACATAATTGTATTAGTTTTGCCAAATATCAAAATGAATCCGCCACAGGTATACATGTGTTCCCCATCCTGAACCCTCCTCCCTTTACATAATTGTATTAGTTTTGCCAAATATCAAAATGAATCCACCACAGGTATACATGTGTTCCCCATCCTGATCCTCACAATAAGAACATTTTAGAAAAGTTAGAGTGTAAACAGTCTACAGAATAAATTGGATGGGGACACGATATTCAAAGGAGAAACTTAAAGTAAATTAAATTCTGAATTTCTTTGGTGGAAATGAAGAGAAGTGATAGAAAAGATGATACAGTGGTAGAATGGTGCTTAGCAAATCATTTGGATGTGGTACATGAAGGGAAAAAGGAAAACAAAAGTAGGTTTTGAAGTGGGCATGCCTGCCATAAACAGAAATTGGAAGTGATATGGAGAAACAATTGGAGAGGAAATATTATGAGACAACAAGAAAATAGAAAATGTATCTGCTACTTCTCAAATTTCAATCACAATCACTCACTGCAGATGGCTTTGCCCTTACATAAACATATAGCCTGTTACCTTTTCAAGAACTTACATTTGACTTCTCTTCTACAACTTTCAGAAGAATTGAAGGAGAATAGATTTTTATAAAGCTAAAAAGGAAAGCACATATTCTATGACTTAAGTAAGGCAGAATCTTATCTATTCTGTGTTAAATATCATCAGAGATTCAATATTCAAAGCACCTTTTGTTGTGGGGGGGGGCGGGGTGGAACAGACTATCTTTTTTTTAATATAAATTTATTTATTTTAATTGCAGGTTAATTACTTTACAATATTGTATTGGTTTGCCATACCTCAACATGAATCCGCCACAGGTATACATGTGTTCCCCATCCTGAACCCCCTCCCTCCTCCCTCCCCATACCATGCCTCTGGGTCGTCCCAGTGCACCAGCCCCAAGCATCCAATATCAGCCTTTTCTTAAAATCAAACTGTCTCCTTAATTTCTCTTTCTGTTTTCTCATTATTAGTGTATAGGAATGCAAGGGATTTCTGTGTGTTGATTTTATATCCTGCAACTTTACTATAGTCATTGATTATTTCTAGTAATTTTCTGGTGGAGTCTTTAGTATACTAACGCATATATATGGAATTTAGAAAGATGGTAACAATAACCCAGTGTACGAGACAGCAAAAGAGACACTGATGTATAGAACAGTCTTATGGACTCTGTGGGAGAGGGAGAGGGTGGGAAGATTTGGGAGAATGGCATTGAAACATGTAAAATATCGTGTAAGAAACGAGTTTCCAGTCCAGGTTCGATGCACAATACTGGATGCTTGGGGCTAGTGCACTGGGACGACCCAGAGGGATGGTATGGGGAGGGAGGAGGGAGGAGGGTTCAGGATGGGGAACACATGTATACCTGTGGCGGATTCATTTTGATATTTGGCAAAACTAATACAATTATGTAAAGTATAAAAATAAAATAAAATTTAAAAAAAATCAAACTGGAACTTTCCAGTAGATGCAAAGGAAGCCTTGTTATTTAACTGCTTTATCTATGTTAGCCCATTCCTCCCCAACTGAAGTGCAAAATCCTGCAATGCTGCTTGGCAAAGGGCTATGTTGTATTTAATTTTGCACTTGGTATTATTGTTGTTAAATCTGTCTGGCAGAGTGCATTGCTGTGAGCATAATCACATCAATATATGTGGTTGGTGAAAATGAAAATGATTAACTTTCTAATGATTAAAAACTGGTCTGGATTCACCTCAGATCTGTAGAAATGAGATTACAATCAATGCCCAGTAGTTCTCTTCCTGAACTATGCATCTAAACACTTTTCTCTGGAGGTAATCTAATATTTCACAATTGTCCTGTGTGCTATAGTTGTCTATATATTTTTACATAAATGACTTTATTTGACAATTGCAACTACTTGCATAGTAAGAAAGAATAGATACTCTTGTTTTCATTATGTTGGGAAAACTGAACAGCCACGAGATTCCTTGCTTGTTTAATTTTGTAAAACTAGTAATGGTTCTAAAACCAGAATTCCATACTCCAGTGTTCTTTATGGTCTACTGTTGGGGAGTAATCAGGAAGAGGCTGGCTGTTTGTTATGTCATTAGAATTCCTCAGTAGTGATTGGGTCAATTTGATTTATGTCTCACTTTAATTCATGCGGCCAAAGGCTACTGTTATGATTAATCACAAGGAGAAAGAACGTAGTACTTTAACTTTGGTAAAATACATTAAAGGCAGTTTGTAATTTTGGGGACCTAGATCACTTTTCATGTCTCAAATGCCTTTACTTTCTGTTTTAATCACTTCTCTCATAGCTTTACTTTCCTCATGACTCTTGTGTCAATAGTCTTGTATACATTTAATCTATTTTTTCTAATAAATTAATTTAGGTCTGTCACAGTGGAGGTCTCCTTTCATTTCTTTTCCACAGAAAATTTAATTTCTAACTTCAATGTCACACATCTCTCACCAACATATTTTTGTGATTCAGTTCAGTTCAGTTCAGTCGCTCAGTCATGTCTGACTCTTTGCGACCCCATGAATCTCAGCACGCCAGGCCTCCCTGTCCATCACCAACTCCCGGAATTCACTCAGGCTCACGTCCATCAAGTCAGTGATGCCATCCAGCCATCTCATCCTCTGTCGTCCCCTTCTCCTCCCACCCCCAATCCCTCCCAACATCAGAGGCATTTCAAATGAGTCAACTCTTCGCATGAGGTGGCCAAAGTACTGGAGTTTCAGCTTTAGCATCATTCCTTCCAAAGAAATCCCAGGGCTGATCTCCTTCAGAATGGACTGGTTGGATCTCCTTGCAGTCCAAGGGACTCTCAGGAGTCTTCACAAGCACCACAGTTCAAAAGCATCAATTCTTCGGCATTCCACTTTCTTCACAGTCCAACTCTCACATCCATACGTGACCACTGGAAAAACCATAGCCTTGACTAGATGGACCTTTGTTGGCAAAGTAATGTCTCTGCTTTTGAATATGCTATCTAGGTTGGTCATAACTTTCCTTCCAAGGAGTAAGCATCTTTTAATTTCATGGCTGCAGTCACCATCTGTAGTGATTTTGGAGCCCCAAAAAATAAAGTCTGACACTGTTTCCACTGTTTCCCCATCTATTTCCCATGAAGTGATGGGACCAGATGCCATGATCTTCATTTTCTGAATGTTGAGTTTTAAGCCAACTTTTTCAATCTCCTCTTTTACCTTCATCAAGAGGCTTTTTAGTTCGTCTTCACTTTCTGCCATAAGGGTGGTGTCATCTAACTTATTTTATCACCCACTAACATGCATTGTTGGCATCAAAATTAAATTCCACAGGATGGATACAGCCAACATTAGACAAAGTCAAGGAACTTAGACTTTGTGGATTTGTTGCATATGTCACATTTAGCCTCTACACTTGTTTTATTTCCAGTATTCATGAGCCTTGAGCTGGCCATAGAGGAAAACAATGGAGATTTATTGCTATGTTTATATTTTCCAAAAATATGAAGTCATACCCACTAATCCCATCTGCCTTTTGAGATGTGACATGAATGTTGTGAGCTCTGAGCTTCCTCTTGCATCATAGTATCAGAAAGACTTGTATGATGTGTATGTTTCTAGAAAATCAGAAATGCTCAGTGAAGTGGCTTGGACAGAAGCATTAAGTCCAGAAACCTCTACATAATAGTATTAGTATGTTATATAATAAAAAAATAAATGTATTGACATTGGGATGTAGGTAATGTATCTATATCTCACTTCAACTCCTTAGAACTTAAGATAAAATTTAAGGAATAACTTTAATTTCTTATCCTCTTAAAAAACAGGAGATATTGCTTTGATACTCTCAACAAATACAGCAATGTAAAGTGGAGGGGGGGCAGGCATCATTGATCTATTCAGTCAAATATTGGTGAGTTTTGTTTATGAATAAGCAACATGAAAACAAAAGTCAATATGGGCAGGACAAGTGTTTGGGAATGTCTAGAGAGAGCAAATGTAATGATTTTACAATTTTTAATGATAAAGATATGGATATTTTACCAGGAATATGTCTCATTTTACAAATACCTTAATCTTGTGTTGAATCTAAATTTATGACTTTCGAACCTTTCCTTATATGTAAAGGCAACAAAAGGAAAGGCTTATCAAAATGCAAGAGTTTAGAGCACACCAGTTTGAAATCACTGAGTTTCTGAAGTTTGGCCTCCACAAAATATTTGCAGAAGCTGGATAACATTTGTCTCAACAGCTACCAATATGTAATGACTTGAAATGAGGCAAGTTTAAGTTTCTGGCAGAGTAGATGCTTCTCTATCGTTCACTAAAAGAGTTTGACCAAGGAGAAATTGCTGGAAAATATCTAAAGCAAAAGCCATAGCCAAATCAAAACTACCTTGTGGCAAGTGATAATCTTCACCTTGATATGTGCAAATGGTTATATTCTGGCCAGTGGTTTACTGTGTGTTTGGGCTATTTAATTAGAATGAAAGAATGGCACATGCCTAATACATCATCTCTTTTGATCAAGAAAACATCTTCCCTGTCTCCTTCCACACCCCTAGGATGAGTTTATCTCTTTTTTTTCATTTTTTTCTCCTTCCCCTCTCTCCCTTCTTTCCTGTTTCCCTTCCTCCCTTCCTTTAATAAATGAGAATAGGCTAGGTTTTGCTGCAATAACAAATGAACCCTGAAATCCCAGTAGTATAATGAAACACATATTTATTACTTGCTCATGTCACACACCAAATGAGCTGGGTGGCTTACCTGGATTGTAATCAAAGTGGTGATTTAGGGATCCAAGTTCCCTCCATCATGTGGCTAAAACATTTAAACTAAAGCACATGATTTCTAGGACTGCCATGGTGCATGGAAGAGAGAATGTAGATTAATTGCACAGATATTTTTATGGCCGGGCCTGATAATGACACTTGACCCTTACTGAGTTGTTAAGGAGGATGGGAAATATGGTCTTATCAAGAAGAAATTGAAATAAAATTTGATGAACACATAGCATTTTCTCTGACATAGTAGTGGTTTACCCATGATTTGCTATACTTATCAGTATTTTTTAACCCTATCACACTAGATAATAGTATATATTCTGTCTTTTTACCAATTTTGTGGGTAATAGTAAGAAAAGCTTAGGACTTTGTATATGTATATATGACTAGATATATGAAAGAGTAAATAATGAATATAAACATTCCAAATTCATTCTCACTCTAATTGTATATCTTAGTTTCTTGATTCAAACTCTTGCTTGTAGTTTTACTTACTATTAATACAGGAGTTAATTATCAGTATTATGTAATTCTTTAGGAACAGAAAAATATTTTAGAACCTATGGCCGTATGTGTTCAGTTCAATTCATTCACTCAGTCGTGTCCGACTCTTTGCGACCCCATGAACCGTAGCACGCCAGGCCTCCCTGTCCATTACCAACTCCCGGAATCCACCCAAACCCATGTCCATTGAGTCAATGATGCCATCCAACCATCTCATCCTCTGTCGTCCCCTTGTCCTCCTGCCCTCAATCTTTCCCAGCATCCGGGTCTTTTCCAGTGAGTGAGCTCTTTGCATCAGGTGGCCAAAGTATTGGAATTTCAGCCTCAACATCAGTCCTTCCAATGAATATTCAGGACTGATTTCCTTTAGGATGGACTGATTGGATCTCCTTGCAGTCAAGGGACTCTCAAGAGTCTTCTCCAATCCCACAGTTCAAAAGCATGAATTCTTCAGCGCTCAGCTTTCTTTATAGTGTTAGGAAGAAAATATAATTCTTCTTCAGTTATATACATATCCCATAAAGAAGGGAAAACCTTGTCCATGCCCCATCTGCCTCCTAGTAATCACCTATATACCCAAACACTTAAACTTGTACCAAAACCACAATATTGAACAAATTACTCAGTATCTGAGTCACTGAATGGGCTATATTTTATTGGAGGCAAGGTTGATAGAATCTGATAAGGTGAAGAAACATAATATTATAAGAACAAAAGTAGTATACATTAAAACATTTGTAAACTCCTGTAAGTTTGTTTAAGCACCCTTGTAAAGAAGACAGATGTGGACATATGTACTTCAAAATTTTTAAGTATTATACCAATATTATCCTGGTCATCAATATAAATGAAATGTATACAACTGACTGACAGAAATGATATAAAGAAGACCTAGTTATGTTTGAATATGAGCCAAGGACACAGCAAGCATTTGGACAAGTAGAGTGATGTTCTTTACAAAGATTAAATTGTTCATACTCAGCTTCTGTTCATCATGACTATAGCCTGGCATATATGTTATGATGAGAAAATCTACAAGGTTACGAGGTTAAGTAAACAGGAGGAAAGTGACCAATTCTATAGTTTCCACATGGAGGGTTGCTTGTGGGAGGGGGAGATGAGGATTAGATAAAGAGTGATATAACCAGGAGATGGTTTTGGAGTTGTAAGCAAAAGGCTGCTGCTGCTACTGCTAAGTCACTCCAGTAGTGTCCGACAATGTAAGGAATTTGTATGCTTAATCTAGCTAACTTTTCTCCTTGATCTGGTAGACATCTAAATAAATTAAATGTTGTACATTTCACAGGCACTCAACATTTCTACCTAGAAGGCATTGCCCCATGGACTGTATTCATGCCAACTCTGTCTTTGAGATATATTCTGAATATTTTGCCATCATTCATCATCATAAGGGTCACTTTAGGCTATCATCATTATCTCTCACTAACACTATTTCAGGAATTACAACTAGTCCCTCTTTTCATGCTCACTGTCCCCTACATTCTTGTCTTTCTTTAGCTCCCAGAGAGCCCCTGTCAAAATTTAAATGATGACATGACACCCCTCCACTTACAAGTCTCTGATGACTTTTCTTCTCATTGAGGATAAAAAAATTTAAGCTGCAGCCTTGGCTTTAAAATTTCTATGATTCAACAGCTTGTAATCTATCTGAAGTTACTCTATCTTTCCTCCTTCACAGATCCCTGTTCATAAGCTACACTGACCTCTTAGAGACCTTCCTCAAACATGTCAACCATGGGCTTACCTCAGGGCCTCTGTAGTGTCTGTTCACTTCACTTGTAATGTTCTTCCCTCAGATACTTACATGAGTCACAGTCTCACTTCATTGCATTATGATCTCTGCTTAAATTACAGCTTGTCAAAGAGGCCATCCATGACCTCCAGCATGCTTCATCATATTATCCTGCTTTATTTTGCTTCATCTTTTGAAATTACCATTACTTGTTACATTGACTACATTTTATTTTTATTTTCTTTCTTGTGTAGAATATAAGCTATAAGAGAATAGGAATTTCTGGTGTTTTTTTTTTTTTTACCATTATATTCTTATGATCCCAAAAAGCCAGAGTATATAGAAGACATTCACTAAATATCTGTTGAGAATAAAACTATAGGGAGTGGGTGAAATAGGTGAAGGGGATTAAGAAATAGAAGCCCCTAGTTATAAAATACATTATAAAATAAATAAGCCAGGAGACGTAATATACAACATAAGAAAGATGGGCAGTAATATTGTAAAACTTACTGTGGTGATCATTTTATACATTTCAATGTATGCAAATGTTCACTTACTATGTGGTATACCTAAAACTAACATAACATTGTACACCAACTTAATTTCAATTAAAAATTTTTAAAAGAATAAGCTCTGAAAAATTATATATATATATATATATATATGAAGCTTATTTTCCTGAAGTTTGGATTTTCTTCATAAACAACACCAAAACTTGGCATGTTAAAATCACAGTTATTTAATTATAGCACAAACTTCTGTGTCAGAAATTCAAACCGAGCCAGGGGTGTTTAGTTAACAGATGGCCTGATCTACTGAGATAACCTGACTTGGTCTGTTGTCTTGACAGAGGTGGCTAGGATGCTGGACTCAGTGGTTTCTGTCAGGGGGAATACTTTGACATGGCCTATCCTGTATTCAGACTCCTTACATGGTGGCTTTGGGATCCAAATACAAGTGCTCCAGCAAACAAGAAGGAAGCTGCATGGCCTCAGAAGTCACACAGCATCACTTCCACCATGCTCTGTTGGTTGAAGTTTCACAATTGAAATTCAGTGGAAGAGTACATATATTCCACCTTTCAGTGAACAGGGTGTCAAATAATTTGGTGCCATGTTTTATTATATATTGAGAGATATGTGACATATAACATTTTATTAGTTTTGGGTGTACAACATAATGATTCAGTATTTGGATATACTGGGGAATCATCACCACAATCCATTACCGTACATAGTTATTTTTTTTTACTTGTGATGAGAACTTTTAAGATCTACTCTTTTTACAAATTTCACAACAGAGTATTATTAATTATAGTCGCCAATGCTGCACATTACATCCCCATTACTTATTTATTTTACAACTGGAAATTGTACCTTTTGACCTTTTAAACCATTTTTGCCCACAAACACCCCCCACCTTTGGCAACCACCAATCTGTTCTGTTCTTTGTATCTATGACTTTTTATCTTTTTTTTTTTTCATTTTAGATTCCACATATAGGTGAGATCATATAGTATTTGTCTTTCTCTGTCTGACTTATTTCACTTAGTTTATATAATGTCATTAAGGTTCATCCATGTGGGCACAAATAGCAAGGTTTCACTTTTTAATGGCTGAATTATATGTAGAGCGAGATCACATTTTCTTTATCCATTCATCCACTGATGGACACGTAGGTTGCCTAAATGTCTTCACTGTTGTAAAAAAAGGCTCCCCTGGTGGCTCAGAGGGTGAAGAATCCGCCTGCAATGCCAGATACCTGAGTTCAATCCCTGAGTTGGGAAGATCCCTGGAGAAGAAAATGGCAACCCACTCCAGTACCCTTGCCTGGAGAATCCCATAGACAGAGGAGCCTGGAGCGCTGCAGTCCATGGAGTCACAGAAAGTCAGACACAACTGAAGCAACGTAGCATGCACACATGTATGGTAGTTGTATCTTTTATTTTTTTGAGGAAACTCCATACTGTTTTCCATAGTGACTGCAGCACTTTATATCCCCACCAACAGTACATAAGATTTCCCCTTTTTCCCACAACCTTGCCAACACTTTTTGTGTCTTTCTTTTTTTTGATAAAAAGTCATTTTAACAAGTGTGCAACAACATCTCTTTGTAGTTTGAGTTTAATTTCCCTGATGATTAGTGATGTTGAGCCCTTTTTCATGTACTAGCTGTCCATCTGTATGTCTTCTTTTGGAAAATGTCTATTTAGTTCCTCTGCCCAGTTTTTAAATTGGATTGTTTGGAATTTTTTCTTTTTTAGTTGTATGAGTTCCTCATATATTTTGTATATTAGCCCATTACCGGTATATGGTTAGCAAATATTTTCTTTCATTCAGTAGGCTGCCTTTTCATTTTGTTGATGATTACCCTTTCTGTACAGAATCTTTTTAGTTTCATGTAGTCTCATTTATTTTTGCTTTTGTTGCATTTGCTTTTGGTGTCATATATAAAAAAAGTCATTGCCAAGGCTAATGTCAGGTAGATTACTGAATATGCTTTCTTCTAGGAGTTTTATGGTTTCAGATTTTATGTCCAATTCTATAATCCATTTTGAATTGTTATAATATTTTGTGTATTTTGTGTATGGTATAACAGTGGCCCAGTATCATTCTTTTGCATGTGGCTGTCCAGTTTTTCCAACACTTGTTTTTATAGAGACTGTCCTTTCCCCATTGTATATTCTTGGCTCCTTTATCAAAAAGTAATTGATCATATATATGTGAGTTTATTTCTGGGCCCTCTGTTATGTTCCATTGATCTATATGTCTATTTTTATGCCAATACCATACTGTTTTGATTACTATAGCTTTGAAATATAGTGTAAAATCATGGAATATGATGCCTCCAAGTCTGTTCTTCTTTCTCAATATTGCTTTGCCTTTGGGGGTCTTTTATGGTTTCAAAAAAATTTTTATGGTTGTTTGTCCTATTTCTGTGAAAAATTCCACTGAAATTTTGATAGGGATTATATTGAATTGTGGCCATGTTTTAAAACCCTCACAGATGGCTTTTATAAGATGGTTTGGATTATAAACTGTTTTTGTCCCCTGGTGCCTCAAGAGACTGAGCTTTTCCTAAGTGAATAAAATGAGTGATTAGAAATGTAGAAACAATTATTGACCCTTGAGCTCTGATGTGCTGCCTTGCTCCTGTACTTTACACTTTCTGTGTGCCAAGCTGTCTTATATCCCTAAAGGGTAAACATCTCTCTCATAATCTTATTGGGAAAACTGACAAGAGCCAGGTCAGGTGTGTGGAGTGAAATTTGAAATGGTTGTGTGACAGGAAACCTTACTTTGGTTTTTAAACCTAAAGCATATGTTGCCATGCAGATTACCAGACAAGTGCTGCATTAGGGATTTCAGGGCTATTACCTTGCTATTAATAAAGTAGTTCATTTTTAAAACATAGCTATTATATTCATCATCACCATCATTATCATCACCATTGAAGACAAATCCAGCCTCTATTCCCCAACATTGAATTAAATCTCTGAGATAGAATTTTGAGTAAATTAGAAAAGAATAGCTTTATGGCAACCCACTCCAGTGTTCTTGCCTGGAGAATCCCAGGGACGGGGGAGCCTGGTGGGCTGCCGTTTATGGGGTCACACAGAGTCGGACATGACTGAAGTGACTTAGCAGCAGCAGCAGCTTTATTGCTTTGTCAGACAAAGGGGTCACAGTAAGCTAATGCCCTCAAAACTGTGTGTCCCAACCTGGAGGGAGTAGTGAGGAGTTTTGTATTAGTAGTTTAAAGAGTGTGTGATAGATCATAGACATTTTTCTGTGTGGTGAGATAAGTGGGAGTCAGCATCATCAACTTTCTGGTTCCAACTGGTCTGGAGTCTGTGTCCTTAGGGGCAGCATATAGTTAACTTCTCCCAACTGGCAGAGGTTTCAGTGTCTACAAAATAGCTCAAAATATTATGTGTATCCCTTGAGGAGGAATCAGGACTCAGCCCCAAGGCTCTACTATTGTTTTTTGTAACTGCTGCTCTCTTGTCTCCACATCCCTTCCTTCCCTAATTAGCAAATATTTGAAGCTGCACTATATAATTCTGGAAATGTCATGGAGACTTAAGGAAGCCTATTTCCTGTAATCAAAAAATGGAGGACACAGAAAAGCTTTGGTGCCAAAGAGCCCCACAGGGTACTGCTTGGTATCACCATTCGGTAACCTTCAGGAAGTCTTAGAGGGGAAGCCAGTATTAATATTTGCCTATCAAAGTGCCATGAAACTTTAACAAAATGTTAGAGTACTACAAAACCCATATAATATACTATTTCTTTATTCTGTATGTGATAATTATTAATTAAACGTTATTTAATATGAAGCCATTAAGATTTTTCCTGTTATAGCTTTAGTAAATAATTACATTATGATTTACATACTCTAAATATAAACTGAGTTTAAATACTATAATATTGTTATAATTTAAATATGGTAAATATTGAGCTTAATCTATTAAAAATCATGATGGCTTTTTTGAAATAATGTGTGATTAAAAATTATTAAGATGTGAAAACAATATTTGAATTAGGTGTGTCTTCCAGTTCCAGCTTTGCTACTGAATTGGTATCCTTTGACTCGTTTTACTTCTCTACAAAATATACCTTCTTTAAGTTAAAATAATAATCTCTAGTGTCAAACTCCCCAGGACACTCTGCCATAGATATATGGCAGCTCAATAAATACTTCACAATGTGAATTATGTTACATTTTTTGGAACAAAATCACTAATTCCGTTGTTGGTGTTATCTTCAGGAGGATGGTTAATATTTAATGCTTGGTATTTTTTTATATAAAAGTAAAATTTTTATTCTCTATTCTTGAAAAGGAGAATAACTGAACTTAATGCTGGTACTTTGCAAATTTCAAAATACTAAATTTTTTTCCAGTCACATCATAGAAGTTAACAAGGTTTGTTGCAGAAACCAGTCTCGAGAAACCAAGCACCACACTTAGAGAGTAGGAGAATTCAAGTTTATTACATCAGCAGGCCCAGAGGAGTTAACACTCCAAACTCTGAGCCCTGAACAAAGGGATTACAGAGTTTTTACACACAGACAGGCATGATTAAGTGGGTTTGCAGGGCAATTGCAAAAAGCAAGACAAGGGTGAGTGAGATAAGCTCCAGTTCCTAGTATTGTGAGTCCCCATTTTCTGAGACTATGTTACCTACATGATCCAGACTTTGCAAGGAGCAAGCTAAGTTACAGAGGCAGAAGGAACAGGAGGCTATGTAAAATTTTAACTTTTCCTCTTCAGTTGATAGGTATTTCACATGGTGTCTTTTGATTTAAATAATTTTCATTCAACCTTTACTATCTGATTATTTGGTTAGTTCTTACTGGGAATCAATGAGCACGGATTATATTCAATATTATTGAACACTTGTATAAGTATATCCAAGCCTCAATAGGCTGGAAGCATAAGTAAGTCAGACTTCCATTAAGTACACAAATTTATTTATTTAAGACTAATTCATGTGAAATTTAGCCCTTCCCCCCTGTTATGGGTTAAATTTTGTCCCTCAGAAAGATATGTTCAAGTCTTAATCTTCAGTATTTGTGAACATGAACTTATTCGGAAATAAAGTCTTTGCAGATGTGATTGTGTTAATATGCAACTGTACTCAATTAGGGTGACTAATGACTGGTGTTCTTACGAGAAGAGGGAAATTTAGACACAGAGAAAATGTCCTGTGGTGACAGAGGCAGACACTGGAGGGATGAGGCTGCAAGTCACCAAACACCAAGGAGAGCTGGCAGTCACCAGAAGCTGGAAGACGGCAAGGAAAGACTCTTCCTGTGGGCTTCCAAGGCAACACAACTTTGCCAAGCCTTGATTCCAACCATGTAGCCTCCAGAGCTGTGAGAAGATTAGTTTACATTGTTTGAGATGCCTCAGTTCAGTTCAGTTCAGTCGCTCAGTCGTGTCCAACTCTTTGCGACCCCATGAATCGCAGCACGCCTGGCCTCCCTGTCCATCACCATCACCTGGAGTTCACTCAGACTCAAGTCCTAGTGTGTGGTAATTTGTTATGGTAGCCCTAGCAAGCTAATATATCCCCCACCCCTGCATTATCCTCTAGTTAACTGTAGTCTACCATATTCCTGCCTCTCCTGCTGTCTTGCATTAGATGATGGCTATCCGGCTATAGTCATCCTTTCTAGATGTCCACTGTTGCTAATACAATGTCAGATAATCAACAGCCTCAGTTCAGTTCAGTTCAGTCACTCATTTGTGTCTGACTTTTTGCAACCCCATAAATCGCAGGATGCCAGGCCTCCCTGTCTATCACCAACTCCTAGAGTTCACTCAGACTCACGTCCATCGAGTAAGTGATGCCATCCAGCCATCTCATCCTCTGTCGTCCCCTTCTCTTCCTGCCCCCAGTCCCTCCCAGCATCAGAGTCTTTTCCAATGAGTCAACTCTTCACATGAGGTGCCCAAAGTACTTGAGTTTCAGCTTTAGCATCATTCCTTCCAAGGAAATCCCAGGGCTGATCTCCTTTAGGATGGATTGGTTGGATCTCCTTGCAGTCCGAGGTACTCTCAAGAGTCTTCTCCAACACCACAGTTCAAAAGCATCAATTCTTCAGCGCTCACCTTTCTTCACAGTCCAACTCTCACATCCATATGTGACCACTGGAAAAACCATAGCCTTGACTAGATGGACCTTTGTTGGCAAAGTAATGTCTCTGCTTTTGAATATGCTATCTAGGTTGGTCATAACTTTCCTTCCAAGGAATAAGCGTCTTTTAATTTCATGGCTGCAGTCACCATCTGCAGTGATTTTGGATCCCCAAAAAATAAAGTCTGACACTGTTTCCACTGTTTCCCCATCTATTTGCCATGAAGTGATGGGACCAGATGCCATGATTTTCATCTTCTGAATGTTGAGCTTTAAGCCAACTTTTTCACTCTCCTCTTTCACTTTCATCAAGAGGCTTTCTATATTGTTAATATTTACAGTTTGCTGCATGTAAGATGAGGATCCTGTCCGTACATCTTTCTAGAAATCCAATTCCTTCTCAGCTCCTTGTCTCTGGGAGATAAATAACTCAAACAAGATTATGTAGCACTTCATCAGAATAAGCACCAATTCACATACAGTGAACTTTAAATCCATGCAGAGCCAATAACCATTTCTCAAAAGGAAACATGGTTTTCTGCCTACACAATATTGGAAAAACCACAGCATTTCAAATCTGTTTCCAAAGAGGGCGTTGACTTTGCATATGTGAAATTAAAAGATCCTTTCAGATGTTTATAGATTTTTAATTTTTTCCAAACAATGAAACAATCAACCTTCAATTCCTGTGACTCAGAACTCCTTGAAGCTTTAAAATGGCAGCTTTTCATCTTTTAATTAAAAAGGTTTAAGAAAACACTACTACTACAACCTTATAGCAGCATTTCATATCTTGGTCAGAGAGAGATATTTTCCCAGTTTGTTGTGATCTAAAATAAATTTTGGCTACACACTTAGGTCTAAAATGTGTGCCTTTTAATGCAACAGAAGCTATAGATTTTTTTTAACTGCCAAAGATAAAGAATTGAGTGGTTTCAGTGTTTATTTGCATGAGAACTTGTGCATTTACCAGTGTAAGCTACCCATGATCCCTTTGTCCCAACTATACCCTCTGATGGTGGACCCAGGTATTTGAAGATAATGTGCAGTTGGATATACTGGAACCCAAGAGTTAGAATCCTTCTGGATTGCTGTCTGTTTGTACCAACACCTCTTATGAGACACCTTTATACACTATTATTTTAAAACTCTTTCTCTTGAATAACCTCTACAAAGTACAACATAAGAGGAAATTGCAGTAACCACAGATGCCCAGGAGGGCACATACATGACTTAGATTCACTGTTATTCAGTTCCCTGATAGTATAAGTTCGGAACTAGTATTTGAGATTTCTCTGATTAATTACTCTTAATAAAGTTAGAGATTTCTAAAAACTGTAGATAAAGATTTAAAAGGCTTTCTGGAGTCAAGATACATATTACAGCATGAGTCATGTTGCTGGCCAAAATCTTGGCCTTCTCTCCCCACCAAAGCTGAAAGAAAATACGCAGACAGAGTTTGGAGGAAATAGAAATTCCTCCAAATTCTCAGCCAGCAGAGAGGGTAACATAGTAGGCTCATACCTCAAGAACTGTGCCCACCCCCATGAGTAATCTAGGGGCTTATATAAGATGAGGGCTCACAGTCAGGAGTTAGTGATGAGGAACAAAGGTATTAGGGTCTTGATTTCTTCCTGTTGCATTGTTTCAAAGACTGTCATAAAATGATGTCAGTAGTTCAGTAATTGAGTAGGGTAAACACCAGACACAGGATGTGTTTAGCATATAGTCAAAGGAAAAATAGGTGTGAAGTGTAGCTCCTGCAGAGTTAGGGGGCAGAAAAAAAACTAGTTACAGAGATACAGAGTTGGGAGCAGTTAACAGTTAAAAAAAAAACAAAACAGCCTAGAATTATTCAAGCCTGCTCACTGTTCTCTCTATCTTCTTCATTCTCAGTAAAGGGGGAAAAAGAAAAACATTCCTCTTTTTTTTTTTTTTTCCTTTTCACTGCAACAGTCACATAGTTCCAAACAAAAAATTGAAAAGAATATCCTTCAAATTGTTTCTGTAGTGTAGCATGAGTGACTCTGAGCATGAGACTGCTTGAATAGCAGTTGTGAAAGCAATGGCACCCCACTCCAGTACTCTTGCCTGGAAAATCCCATGGACGGAGGAGCCTGGTGGGCTGCAGTCCATGGGGTCGCGAAGAGTCAGACATGACTGAGCGACTTCACTTTCACTTTTCACTTTCATGCATTGGAGAAGGAAATGGCAACCCACTCTAGTATTCTTGCCTGGAGAATCCCAGGGATGGGGGAGACTGGTGGGCTGCCAAATATGGAGTCACACAGAGTTGGACATGACTGAAGTGACTTAGCAGCAGCAGCAGCAGCATCTCTAGGCTTCCCTGGTAGCTCAGCTGGTAAAGAATTTACCTGCAATGCAGGAGATTCTGGTTCAATCCCTGGGTCAGGAATATTTGCTGGAGAAGAGGTAGGCTACCCATTCCAGTATTCTTAGGCTTCCGTGGTGGCTCAGATGGTAAAGAATCATCTGCAATGTGGGAGACCTGGATTCTGTCCCTGGGTTTGGAAGATCCCCTCAGGAGGGAAAGGCTACCCACTCCAGTATTCTGGCCTGGAGAATTCCATGGACAGAGGAGCTTGGTAGGTTACAGTCCATGGGGTTGCAAAGAGTTGGATGCGACTTTCACTTTTCATTTATTTACATTTCAGTGTAAATGATATCAGTAATATCTTCCTGAATATTTGCATATTGGTAAATAAAACAATTAGATGCTTTCTTGTTTATTTCAATATTTGTTTTCTGGAGTTTATAAAAATTTCACCAATGTCCTTTTTGCAGAAGCACCTATTCCTGTATCAGATGGGTTTACAAATTTATGAGTTCCAAATGCATTAGTTGATTACAAAATTAATTTAGTAGTTTGTAGCAACTGTTATTTAAAAACAAAATAGAATAGAATAGGGTATAACAGAATAGGAAACATTAGCATGCCTTTCCAGAGAAGGCAATGGCACCCCACTCCAGTACTCTTGCCTGGAAAATCCCATGGACGGAGGAGCCTGGTGGGCTGCAGTCCATGGGGCCTCGAGGAGTCGGACATGGCTGAGCGACTTCACTTTCACTTTTCACTTTCATGCATTGGAGAAGGAAATGGCAACCCACTCCAGTGTTCTTGCCTGGAGAATCCCAGGGACGGCGGAACCTGGTGGGCTGCCATCTATGGGGTCGCACCGAGTTGGACACGACTGAAGTGACTTAGTAGCAGCAGCAGCAGCAGCATGCCTTTCACAGAAAAAGAATAATTATTGCTTAAGGAGAATTCTAATTTAATTTTATGCATATTAGTGTATCTTTGTGTGTTCTAGTATGCATTATATAAAGTAAATTGTATTTCTTACAGAAGGTCATAGTAATATTTGAAAATAACTGCAGGTCCATAGTAGTATCTTGAGAAATCCCAAAGGATATTATTAGAATTGCTTGTTTACGAAAAAATATATCATGCACTCATTGGACTCTACCCATTGATTTCCCTTTTAATTAAGAGCAATTTTCCAAATTATATCATCAGACTTATTTTAAATTCATTACTACATTAATATAATAATGTAAAGCAGCATAGCTTATTTTTTTACTTGCCCTACTTCTACTATAGTACGCTAACTTCTGTATGTGTGTATGTGTTAAATTTAGTAAGATTTTCTATCTAAAGTATAAGTATTTGTTTAGTTTTTTAAAATTTTAAGCACTCAATTGTTAATAAAAAGAAGAGTTTCATACATAATTTTGGATAGTATAACAACTTGAGTCTAAAGCCAGTGCTTTGAGAATGCTACAACCTTTCAAAAGATTGAGGGAAAACCAATGGGTCTTTCTTTTAGGTTTATAACTCATAGGCACTTAAGAAACCCCTCACATGTATGCTTCCAGAAATCCTGAAAGTATAAGGATCATGGTTCTATTCCAAGAAGAGACCCTTAGATATAAACTAATGCAATATCCTTTTAAAGTTTATTGTATACACTTTATTAAATACAATATGAGTCAGATGTTATGCTTTCAGTTACAAGTTCTTGGTTCTTCCATGCCTTTCCTAAATTTAAAAGCATGCAATAGCTTTCCATTCCTTTTTGTGTGTCATTGTCACTCTTTGGAATACTTTTCTTTTCATACATTCATTTATTTATTATTTCATCCATCATTCCACCCACCCACCCAAACATACAACCAGTCAACAATTTACTGATTAGCTTCTATGTAATAGGGACTATCTAGACACTGGGGATTGTGCAGAGTACATAACGGACAAAAAAGAAAATCCTTACCCTAATGGAGGTCACATGTATCATGAGTCAGGGAAGAGAGAAAATAATCAGGCAAGCAAAATGTGCAGTGTGTCAGAAGCTGTAAGTTTTATGGAGAAACAGAAAATAGGCAAAGGTGATGGAGAATTTTAGACAGTGAGGATCAGATCAAATCAGATCAGTCGCTCAGTCCTGTCCGACTCTTTGCGACCTCATGAATCGCAGCACGCCAGGCCTCCCTGTCCATCACCAACTCCCAGAGTTCACTCAGACTCACGTCCATCGAGTCCGTGATGCCATCCAGCCATTTCATCCTCTGTCATCCCCTTCTCCTCTTGCCCCCAATCTCTCCCAGCATCAGAGTCTTTTCCAATGAGTCAACTCTTCGCATGAGGTGGCCAAAGTACTGGAGTTTCAGCTTCAGCATCATTCCCTCCAAAGAAATCCCAGGGCTGACCTCCTTCAGAATGGACTGGTTGGATCTCCTTGCAGTCCAAGGGACTCTCAAGAGTCTTCTCCAACACCACAGTTCAAAAGCATCAATTCTTTGGCACTCAGCCTTCTTCACAGTCCAACTCTCACATCCATACATGACCACAGGAAAAACCATAGCCTTGACAGTGAGGATGGGTGATAGCAATTTTAAATAGGCAGGTCACAAATGGCCTCAGTGAGAAAGAAAGCAAATACCAGAAGGAGGTGAGAAAGCAAGCCATAATATAAATGGAAAAGTCTTCCAGGCAAAGAAAAGGGCAAGTGCAAAAGTCCTGAGATGAGTATGTGCTGAAAATGTTTTAACAGCCAGAATTGGGATTGGGTGAACAAGATTGATAGATGGTTAGGTTAAAGGGAAATGGAGACAACAAGGGCTAAATATGTGACTCTTACAGGCTGTTGTATGGGTATACACTTGACTTTTATTTATAATGAAATAAGAGGCCATTAAACATTTTGAATAGAGAAATATCTTTGTCTTACTTTTAAATTAATTATTTGGATAATTAAAATTTCCTGTCTATAAAGGATATTCCTCCAAAACATAAAGGAAGGTATGAAATAATTCAGGAGTGACGGTGCTTGAATCAGGGAAGCCACTTTGGAGGTGGGGAGATGTACTTGGATTCCGGATATATATTAAAGGTGAGGTGTGAGACAGGAAGTGACAACAAATGAATGACATTAATTCTTGTAGCTTGAGGAACTGGAATATTGGTGTTACTGTGTAAGTGCTGGAAAAGGTTCTTGGAAGAGCAGAGCTGGTGGAAATAAGTAGGAGAAAATAAGAGCCATATTTTGGACATAATTGACTTTGTGATTTATATTCAGGGGGACCATGAACAGGTCATTGGCTCTAATAGGACTTCCAAAGAAAGATCCTGTTAGCTCTTATCTACAGATCTCAAATGAATAAGTGCTTCCTCAAAGAAATCCTCCTTACCTTCCCCAAGGAAGCCAGGTACTGCTATCATAGGCCCCTTGACAGCCGTAAGTTTACATTTGTTTTTGTGATTATTTGATGACTGCTTTCCTAACTTCCTGAAGATGGGACGTTCCATTAGGTCCAGAGTGTTTACTTACCACTGTATTCTTAGCATTTAGCACAGTGCCTAGGACATATACTAGGAAATATTTTATATCTATATATATAGATAGATATACACACAATATATCCTTAGACTTCCCCCAGTGACTCAGCAGTAAAGAATCTGCCTGCAATGCAGGGGAAGCAGGTTCAATCCCTGGGTCAGGAAGATCCCCTGGAGGAGGAAATAGCAGCCCACTCCAGTATTCTTGCCTGAGAAATCCCATGGACAGCGGAGCTTGTTGTTGGAAAACAGTTAGGCACAACTTAGCAACTAAACAAAGACAATATATGTCCTATTGCACACATCCAGCTAAGCACACATAAAATGAGGTAAACAGGCTGAAATGAGGTATTGGAAAAATTAGCCTCAAGCCCATATGGCAAAACATTTGTGTCTTTTTCTGGTGGTTTAGGTCATTAAAAGGCAAAACTCATAAGATTTGAGGGTGGGATATTTTATGAGGCATGACTATTGCTGGAACAATGTGATTGAGGGAAGGGAGTAGTAGGAAATAAGCTCAAAGAAGTCAGACTACCATCCAAATGTGATGAGAAACCATTAGAAGAAATAAGACCAAAATCATGTAAGCAAACAAATGAATATAATAAAACAGAATCAGACTCACAGATACAGAGAACAAACTACTGGTTACCAGTGGGGAGAGGGAAGGGAGAAAGAGCAATAGAAGGGTAGGGGATTAAGAGGTACGAACTATTTATTATGTATAAAAGAAATAAGATACAAGGATATCTTGTACAGCACAGGGAATATAACCAATATTTCATAATAACTTTAAATGGAATATAATCTATAAAAATATTGAGTCAGTATATTGTACACTTGAAACTAATATAATAGTGTAAACCAACTATAATTAAAAAATAATAAGGATAGAAAAGAATCAAAGTGATGTGATCTGCTAAATATTTTTAAAAGATTCCTCTTGTTATTAACTAAAACATGTCTGTAGTGGAATATGTGGGGAAGCCCAGAGAACAGGTCTGAAGCTGATGCAGTGGTCAGGAAATAGAACCTACTAATTTAGACAAGGATGATCGAAGTTATGAGAATTCACAGTATGAGGTATATTTTGAAGGTAAAGTTTGTAGGATTTGCTGATAGGTTGATTTGCCATGTGAGAGAAGGCAGTAGATATGAGATGTCATAGAAAAAAAATAGCTATCACCTAGGTATCGGGCCTAAGCAATGGGTAAATGATGGAAATGTTAACTGAGATGGGTGGAGAGCATATTGATAGGTAAGGGAGAGCAATCAAGAACTTGAAACAGCCTTTAAATATCTCACTGGACAATTGGAATAGGCAGTTCAATGACAAGTCTAGATTTCATGGGACATGGTGAAGCTGTGAGATCACCATATTTGAAAGCATAGGACTGGATGTGTTGTCCATGAATTTACAGAGGACAATTTCTCAGTGTCCGAAAGGCTTAAGTTCTTGTCACACATCAAATTTGTTCAGCTTTGAATAATGCATAGACAAACAATTTGCATACAGATCCAAATGTATGTATACAATGCAGAGACGTATTTGTTGATTGTTGTATTAGCTCTCATACTTAATTTTTGTTAAGTACAGGGTTGTCTTTCCCTCTAGTTTCTTATGGGCTTCCCAGGTGGCTCAGTGGTAATCTGCCTGCCAATGCGGGAGATGCAGAGATGCAGGTTTGATCCCTGGATCTGGAAGATCCCCTGGAGTAGGAGATGGCAACCCACTCCAGTATTCTTGCCTGGAAAATTGCATGGATGGATGAGCCTGGCAGGCTACAGTTCATGTGGTCCGCAAAATCAGACAAAACACACACAAATGTAGTTTCTTATAGCAACTTTTGAAACAATTCATGATGTATTTATCAAATATTTATGCATATACCTTATATATCCAATGTATTATAAGTTCTATAGAGGCAAGATCTAAATGAGAATTCCTCATATTCATAGCATTTCACAGCTAGCAAGTGATTCTCACAAACATTATTTCATTAATCCTCACATCTCTAGTGGGTAATATTTCCACTTTACCATTTATTTTTGGTAATATTTTGCTACATAATAAGCCACCTCAAAATTTAGTTGCTTAGAACAATTACAACATTTATTTTTCTCACAAATCTGCAAATTTGGGCAAAGTTTGACATTAATATTTGATCTCTTCTACATGGTATCATAGAAAGCAACTCAATGCTGAGAGCTGGAATCATGTAAGACATTCCTTCCTTACTCATGTCTGATGCTTGGCACTGGCTGTTAATTGGGAGTTTTACTGGCCTTGTGCTTAAAACTCCTATACATGACCTTTCCAGGTGGCTGCCTGTCTTCCTCATAGCATGATGGCTGGGTTCCAAGGGTGAGTATCACAAAAGAGACAAGGCAGAAGCTTTATCACCTTTTATGACGGAACCTTGGAAGTCACCCGGCATACTTCAGCCATGTTAAATTAATCAAAGCAATCACCAAGGCCCCCCCAATTCCAAGGAAAGGGAAAGAGACTATACTCCTTGACTGGGTATTGCCAAGGTTCAGGTAGAGCATGTGAAATCAAAAATATTGCAAAAAATCAATCTGCCACACACATGAAAAGACAGGACTTCCCTGGTGGTCCAATGGTTGAGAATCTGCCTGCCAATGCAGGGAACACAGATTTGATCTGGGAATATTCCACGTGAGGTGGGGTGATCCTGAGCGCCACAACTACTGAGCCTGAGTGCAGCAACAAAGACCCAGCCTAGCCAAAAATAACAAATAAATAAATATATATTTTTTTTTTAAAGAAAAGGGTCAGTGTGGTTAAAAGGCAGATTTGGGCAAGAACACGGGCATATTTTGCAAAATGAATCAATTTGCAGAAGAAACTGATGATTGTTCTTTTGATTTCCTTCTGAAATAAAAATGTATGATCAACAGTTATTTTGTGACTACACTCATGTCAAATTTATTTCTTCTTTGTATAGACCATTTTGAAGAAACCACTATTGTTTGCAACTTTAATTTTTAGAGTTTTGATCTGACCCGAAATTTTCACTGAGAAACTAGTATGCTTCCTGTATTGCCTGTTAGGATGGTCTTTTACTTGACAGTATGGACTTCTGAAAACATTTCTGCTATAACTAGAACTCAAAAAAAGAGTTTACTCCTCCTCCTCAATTATGTAATCAAGCATGGCTCTGCATTTGATAATTTTTGGCAAATTCTGGGTCTCCAGACACAATTATAATTTTAGACTGTTTGTGACATTAATTATTAAGCAGTCGTTTCCAGTCCTTTAATAAATAAATGACATCCAGAAGTTTCTTTAGGCTACATAGAAAAATAGTGGCAAAGCTACAATTGGAAGCAGATGCTAAGACATAAATTTGAAAACAAAGGATTACACTGAGAGGTGATACCTCTAGTAGGGAAATGGGGAAGTGATAAAGGCAAAGGACAAAACCTAATATATTGTGTGTTAATGAATAGGTTTCTGCTATGGATAACTGGGTCTCAATTTCGTTAGGGATTTTAGGAGACTGGGAAGAATATTTGCCTTAGAGCTATTCCATCTTGGGCTTCCCTAGTGGCTCAGTTGGTAAAGAATCTGCCTGCACTGCAGGAGACCCAGGTCTGATCCCTGGGTCTGGAAGATCCCCTGGAGAAGGGAATGGCAACCCACTCCAGTATTCTTACCTAGAGAATTCCATGGACAGAGGAGTCTGGTGGGCAAACCACTCTATTGTCCATGGGTTGGAAAACATTTGGACATGACTGAGTGACTGACACCTTCCCTTTCATGTTATTTCATCTTGGGAAGGAAGGAAAGTGGAGAATCATCCACCACCTCTCATTTGTAATTGCTGCAGACTGCTTTGAGGGCATTACCTCCCTGGTGTACATGGCCTGCTCTGAGGATGGGCCTGCTGCTGCTGCTGCTGCTGCTAAGTCACTTCAGTCGTGTCCAACTCTGTGCGACCCCATAGACGGCAGCCCACTAGGCTCCTCTGTCCCCAGGATTCTCCAGGCAAGAATACTGGAGTGGGTTGCCATTTCCTTCTCCAATGCATGGAAGTGAAAAGTGAAAGTGAAGTCGCTCAGTCGTGCCTGACTCTTCTCAACCTCATGGACTGGAGCCTACCAGGCTCCTCCACCCATGGGATTTTCCAGGCAAGAGTACTGGAGTGGGGTGACATTGCCTTCTCCGGAGGATGGGCCTAGCAGACTCCAAAGGCCAGAAAATGCCCTCAGGCACAAAGCCCCCTACACTTGCTCTCAGAGGCTGTGGGCACAGACAGGAACTGTGTGTCAAGAGGATATATGAGGCATCAACAACATCTGCTACATTTCTAATTAATTTGCATTGTTTCTTTGCTGTTTTTGTCATACGAGTATTTGCCTAATGTTTCCAATAAAATGAACTGTATCAAGACCATTCTATTGGAGAAGGCGATGGCACCCCACTCCAGTACTCTTGCCTGGAGAATCCCATGGATGGAGGAGCCTGGTAGGCTGCAGTCCATGGGGTCGCTAAGAGTCAGAAAGGACTGAAGGACTTCAATTTCACTTTTCACTTTCATGCATTGGAGAAGGAAATGGCAACCCACTCCAGTGTTCTTGCCTGGAGAATCCCAGAGACGGGGGAGCCTGGTGGGCTGCCGTCTATGGGGTCGCACAGAGTCGGACACGACTGAAGTGACTTAGCAGCAGCAGCAGCAGAAGCATGAATAGACTGTGTTGGCATTGTAATCCAGAAGGAAATGATCTTTCAGCAGGATCACACAGGGGTAGAGTCAAATTGGGATTGAGGTGTCAGGGGATACAAGAGAATCACTTTTAGAGATAAGAGGGTGGACTTCTTATTCTTTGACCCATCATATATTGTTTTCAGTATATTTATGATGTGGAAGCTTATGGAAAACTTCAGTGCTTGTTCCATGTAGTATATGGGTGTATGTCTGTTTTGCATGAACAAAAAGTGGTGTCTGCTTAGGGTAGAGAGGCTTTAAAAGCTCACGTGAGCCCCCATCTTTGAGACACAACTTGATGGTAACAAGCAGGATGAGGAAAATTAATCTTACTACCAGATTCAACCTAGGAAACTGATCTTGAACAGCATGGGATATTGGAACTTTACAGATAGTGAATAGAAAATCTTAACACCTAAGTTTTAGCGCTAATGTCATTGTTGTTGTTGTTTAGTCACTAAGTCACGTTCAACTTTTTGCAACCCCATGGACTGTAGCCCGCCAGGCTCCTCTGTCCATGGGATTTCCCAGAGAAGAATACTGGAGCAGGCTGCCATTTCCTTCTCCAGGGGATCTTCCCCACCCAGGGATTAAACCCACATCTCCTGCATTGGCAGGCAGATTCTTTACCACTGAACCATCAGGGAAGCCCTCTAATATTATTAGATCCTCAGTATCAAGACAACATTCCTTCTTCTCCTAAAATACTCCTAGTCTTAGGACATGCCAGAAGAGAATGCTTAAATTTAGAGCATTCTAGTAGTCAAAATATCAAAGAGATCCCTAAAAAAAGTCGTTGGAAAGAATGCGAAAGTGTAGTGATTCAAATTACCCTTGATTGTGTAGAAAACGTTTCTTAGAAAAATTTGCAGATTCTACGACAGGAATCTAAAAATATCAACTCAACTTCCAGTCTCCTAGGGAAAAAAAAATGCTTTCTCTGCATCCTTAAAATACATTTATTTCAAACTGAGTTTTCTAAAATATCTGTGTTAAGAGAAAACCAACTAATAGCCGTGTTGATTCATGAAAGTTCTCTCTTGAAATCAATGGATACTTCTATATAAAAGTGATGACACTGCATAAAATGGACATCTAAAATATGTTTCAGCATTATCTGTAAAAGGAAGCTATATGATGTGCTTATTTTTAATATAATAGGGATGTGCCATCTTTGGGAGCTTCTAGGATGCCATGATCTATTCATATTAAAGTGTGGACTTTCAGTTAATCATAGCATGCTATTCATTTCCTAGTTGGACAGTTCATAAAATAAATGTCTTTAGGTGGTAATCTGAAACCCTTTGGCATGATATATTGGAATGTCTTTTATTTCTCTGGTGCAAATGCTTTCTGATGTAGAGTAACTGAAAGGTTAGCAGGGTCCATGGAATTCTTTTACTTGGGATAATACTCTGAATAACAATCTGAAATTTCTTTTAAACAGTCACCCAGAAGTAACTGGCTCATCTAAAGAGAAGTATTCTAACCTCTATAACCTTAGTTTTTGAATAAGAAAATGCCAAGAAGTCTATCTTCTTTATTTGTTGAAATACATAAATAGTATGGATTAGGGAGAAGGGAGATTTGCAATGGTTTCCGTTTCATTGCTTGATGATCTACACCAGAGGGGTTCCACACAGACTTGAAAATAACTTTTGAAGATGCTTCTAATAGAATAAAATAATGAGCAATATTTCTAGTGCTCTAATCTCTCAGTCTTTCAAAGCTTAAGCATCTCAGAGGTTCACAAAATCTTGCTTCATTTTTAAAATGTCATAGTTTCCCTTTTGTACATTCATATGTATGTTTTTCTACAGTTACTTGAACAAAAGGTATATACACTGATATAGTTTGTTTTTCAATGAGATACTATAAATAGTAAACTAAAATTTGCTTGTTTTATATAACAATATTTCACAGATATATTTAAACATATTTGCATGTAATTTTAACCTATGATTATTTTAAAAATGGAATTTCACATGGAAATTTACATAAAGAAAAATATACATATGCATAAGTCATGTCCGACTCTTGTGACCCCATGGACTAGCCTTCCAGGCTCTTGTCTATGGGATTTTCCAGGAAAGAATACTGGAGTGGGTTGCCATTCCTTCTCCAGGGGATTTTCACAAGTCAGGGATGGATCATGGGTCTCCTGTATTGCATGTGGTCTCCTGCACTGCAGGTGGATTCTTTACCAACTGAGTCAGCAAGGAAGCCCTTATAATGCACGGCTTAACTAATTTTTACAAAATGAACAAGTATATATATCACCCAGAACAAGAAACCAGCATTATAGGAATACCAGAAACTTCCCTATTGCCTGACCCCAATGACTGCAACCCTCTAAAGATAGTGTTATCTTCTATTACCATAAATTGGTTTTACCAGCTTTTAATCCTTATATAAATAGACATAGAGAGTATGTACCTTTAGTGTTTGTTTCCTTCTCTCAAATTATGCCTGTAGAATCCATGCATGTTATTGCATGGCACAGTAGCCCATTAGTTTCATTGCTATAACATTCATTTTATGAATATAGCCATGTATTTTTATCAGTTTTACTGTTGATGGATATGAGGGTTGTTTCTAACTTTGGCTGTTATATAAAATGCTGCAATTACTGTTCCTGTCTTTGATACAGTTATGGTTTTGTTGTTGTTGGGAATCCTCTAAAGGTAGGATTTATATGTCATGCAGTATTCATAATTTTTGCTTTAGTATATTCTGCAAACAGTTTTTCAAAGAAGTTGTGATTTTCAGTTCCATAAAGTGTATAACAGAGAAGGCAATGGCAAGCGACTCCAGTACTCTTGCCTAGAAAATCCCATGGATGGAGGAGCCTGGTGGGCTACAGTCCATGGGGTCGCTACGAGTCGGACATGACTGAATGACTTCACTTTCACTTTTCACTTTCACGCAATGGAGAAGGAAATGGCAACCCACTCCAGTGTTCTTGCCTGGAGAATCCCAGGGATGGCAGAGCCTGGTGGGCTGCTGTCTATGGGGTTGCACAGAGTCGGACACGACTGAAGAGACTTAGCAGCAGCAGCAGCAAAGTGTATAAGAATTCCAATCACACCACATTTTCAGCAATATTTAGTGTTTTCAGTTTTGTTTTGATTTTGATTGTTGCCATTACAATGGGTGTTTAGTTGTTTTGCTTTGTGGTTTAAATTTTAATATCTTGGTGCCTTTACAATGTTTAACATCTTTTCATAATTTTACTGGTCATTTGGATATCCTCTTTGGTAAAACAGCTATTCAAGATTTCATTCATTTTGTTAGGACTGGGTTTTGCTTTTTTTGATTTGTATGAGTGTACTATATATTCCAGGTACCTGTAGGTTTTTTACACACACACACACACACACACACACATACACACATTTCCACTCTGATATTCATTTTCAGTCTCTTACTGAGGCCCTCTGACAAATAGAAGTTCTCAATTTAATGAAGTCAATGTGCCAATCTTTTTCCTTTAATCTTGTACTTTTATGTCCTATTTTTAAAAAAATGTCCCTTCCAAGGTCATGAAGCTATTTTCTTATGTTACCTTTTCCACTTTTATTGTTTTTCCTTTAAGTTTTCACATTTAAGTCTAAAATCAAGTCTCTAATTGACTCCACACTATTTACTGAGAATTTTCATTCCCTATGAATTGCAGTGCCATCTTTGTCATAAATCGAGTGACCATATATGTGACTACATACTTTCAGTTCTGTTCTATCGGAGTATTTGTCCTCACACCAAAGCACACTGTTTGAATTAAAATAATTAACTCCATAATATCATTATTTTTCTGGGCTCCAAAATCACTGCAGATTGTGATTGCAGCCATAAAATTAAAAGACACTTACTCCTTGGAAGGAAAGTTGACCAACCTAGACAGCATATTAAAAAGCAGAGACATCATTTTGTCAACAAAGGTCTGTCTAGTCAAGGCTATGGTTTTTCCAGTGGTCATGTGTGGATGTGAGAGTTGGACTATAAAGAAAGCTGAACGCCAAAGAAGTGATGCTTTTTTTTTTTCTTTAATTTTATTTTATTTTTAAACTTTACATAATTGTATTAGCTTTGCCAAATATCAAAAAGAAGTGATGCTTTTGAACTGTGGTGTTGGAGAAGACTCTTGAGAGTCCCTTGGACTGCAAGGATATCCAACCAGTCCATTCTAAAGGAGATCAGTCCTGAATGTTCATTGGAAAGACTAATGTTGAAGCTGAAACTCCAATACTTTGGCCACCTGATGTGAAGAGCTGACTCATTTGAAAAGACCCTGATGCTGGGAAAGATTGAGGGCAGGAGGAGAAGGGGACGACAGAGGATGAGATGGTTGGATGGCATCGCCGACTCAATGGATATGGATTTGGGTGGATTCTGGGAGTTGTTGACAGACAGGGAGGTGTGGCATGCTGCAGTTCATGGGGTTGCAAAGAGTCGGACACGACTGAGCGACTGAACTGAATCATTATTGTAAGATTTATTACTGAAAAGTTCTTCAGTTTTGTTCTTTAGATTATCTTGGCTATTTTGCCCCTTTACTTATCCACATGCATTTTAGGATGTACACACACACACACACACACACACACACAGAGTTGATGGGATTAATTGGGGTTTCACTGACTGCAGATCAACTTTGGGGGAATTTACATCTTTACAACATCCATCTTACCAATCCATGAGCAGGGTATAGTTCTCCATTTATCCAGGTTTTCTTTAATTCCTCTCATTTATATAATTTGTATTTAGAGTTCTTGCAAATATATTTATTGATAGAATTATTTTTTAAAATATCATTTAAAATAGTTTCTAGAAACACAATTAATTTTTGGACATTAATGGCATCCAGAAACCTTGTTATATCCACTTAATTGTAATATTTTATCTGATAATTGGTTTTTTTATGTATATGTCATCTGAAAACAATAAAAATTTCATTCTCCTTTCCAAACTGTGTAACTTTGTTTTCTTGTTACACTGACTAGTATATTAAAGTAGTGTTTGCTATTATTTATAGATACATTTTAGCAGCTTAAGGAAGATTCTTTCTATTCTTAGTTTGCTAGAAGGTTTTGTAATTTTTAAACTTTTTTTGTGAGTGTGAATTTACCCTTTGTGTTTTTAATGGGATGAATCACGATACTTGGGTTTCGTGTGTTAAAATGAACGTTTGCTTGTCCAAATAAAATGAAGTTAATTGTGATACATATATTGTTATTTTAATATAGTACTGGGTTTGTTTTATTTTGATAATGATTTATGTAGGGTACAAATCATACTTTTTTTTTTTCAAAGTAGCTGCATAATAGTCCATTGTTAGATATGATATAATTGCTTCAATGGTTTCCCAATTAAAAGACATTTAGGTGGTTTTCAGTGAACGTCTTCTTAGAAATAAGGCTTTAATAAAGAACCTTATATATATCCTCATATACTGGTGATTTTATTTCTGTCAGATAGATTCATAAACAGGCACTGTTGGGCAACAGATTATGTACATTTTAATAGCTATTTTTACGTTATTTTCTTAAAATTTATCAATATTTCACCAATGTGGTATATGAATTGCTTTTTTTTTCTTACCCTACTTCCAAAATTGACTGTTATTCTTTTCAGTTGTTTTATCCTCTGTCTGAAGGGTAGGGAATAATATCTCCTTTTGCCTTTTCCTGACTATGAGAAGGTAGATAACATTTCATATTTTCACTGGATCTTTGCATATTTTTTTGTGTGGATTTTCTGTTCAGGTTATGTCTTCAATTTTTTTTTCCTACTGGATTGTTTGCTTTTTAAAATCAATTTGTACAATTTTATTAAAGTAGAGATATTAAACCTCTGTTCAGATGTTTTAAATATTTTTATCTCAGTTTATTGTCTTTATGCCTTATTATAAAGTCTTTGGCTTTATGGAAAATTTTATTTCTTATGTACTTAAAAGTGACAACTTTCTCCTTAAAGTCACCTCAGATTAGTGTTTGCTTTAAGAATGCCCCCATAACTTAAACTGTTACAGATTCCTCATTTCTTTGCTTTTATTTTGTATATTTGGATCTTCAGTCTATCTGGAGCTTATTTTTATATGGTTTAAATTACAGAAGTCTAACTTTATGGAAACATCATTATTCTATATTCCATTTTTAATGACTGAACTGAAATGTCATAGTGAATTTCCTTTGCCTGGATATGTTTAGGGATTCTATTCTGTTTCATCATTTTGTCTGTCTCTGTACCAATTCCTGGAGAAAGCAAAGGCATCCCACTCCAGTACTCTTGCCTGGAAAATCCTATGGACGGAGGAGCCTGGTGGGCCACAGTCCATGGGGTTACTAAGAGTCGGACACAACTGAGCGACTTCACTTTCACTTTTCACTTTCATGCATTGGAGAAGGAAATGGCACCCCACTCCAGTGTTCTTGCCTGGAGAATCCCAGGGACTAGGGAGCCTGGTGGGCTGCCGTCTATGGGGTCGCACAGAGTCGGACACGACTAACGCAACTTAGCAGCAGCAGTAGCAGTACCAATTCCTTACTGTTCTGATTAGAGTAGTATAATAATATAAAAAGTAGCATGCCACAATCTTTGTGATTAAAAAAACATTCTTAACGATTGTTATACATTTTTTCTTTTCTGATATAGGAGCTGTGCTGTGTTATTTCCCATCTGATGAACTTGTTAGAGAACAGATGTGTCTCAAGAGAACAGGCATTTTGGAAACCTAAGATGTCTGCCTGTACAGAGCAGTAAAGAGAGATTTTCAATTGGCATAACATCTCAGGCTGATGGCAACTGAGAAATACCTAGTGGAGACTCCATCCTGAGCGTTGTTCTATGTTTAATCTAAGGAAATTCTGGAGCTAAGCCTAACAACTATATTTTTGTCAACCTAAATTATCCACTGTCATGCAAAAGGCCAATTTGGCAACGGAATACAGGACAGCAAATATGTTTTTAATCTAAGGCATTATAATGGGAATGGAAGAAAGTTACAGATAAAATTGTCTTGATGAAGGCACCCAATTGGATGTTCATAAGTTCTTTCATCATGATGTTTTTCAGATTTGATTGCTCATTGGAATTACCTGCAAGACTTTACACTCCTAATGGGCAGGTAAGAGTCTAGAATAATTAATCATCATCTTAATGAAAATCAGGGGTGGAAACCAAGCCTTAGTGGTTTGTAAAAATCCCAGATGATTCCACTGTCTAGCGATGGTAGAGAGCCAGTGCTTTAGAAGAAGCTAAGAATCTACTTTGGAAAAAAACGCAGAAGAAAACAAGAAAAGAAAATCTTTAGCTGTTGCTAGGCACCTTGCCAAGCTCTTCTTGTAAAGTTAATCTGTCTATGGTAGGTTATGGGCAGAATTTGGGGTGACTGAGCTTCTGCAGGAAGACAGCGCAGGATGAATTATATGTGTGTTGGGCTGGGGTGGAGGGAGGAGTAAGGATACTAACCAAATGAAAGTCACTTCTGAAATTTTTAGAAAATAAAGTCATATGAGCTGTTTATAGTCCAATCTAATTCTAGCTTCAGTGGTGGGAGGAATGGATGGAGGAGGCAGTCGGAGTGAATATACACACTGAAAGAAGGGTGGGTAGCTTTGGTGAAATCTCCTAAGAAATATGATTATGCTCAGCCTATATTTCCTATTTCTGGTCAGTGCTTTTGAGTCAGGATACCACTGTAGGGTACACACGTGTGAGTGACCCAGATAGCAAAAGCCAAAGACCCTTCTTCTCAGTGTACTCATCTTATAAGTGGCGATACTAAATCATTCATGACCTCATGTGCTGCTTTTGGCAAGCGGCTCCCTAATTGCTCCTGTTTTTGCAGCGATTCTGCGCAGCGTGGAAAAGCGAGTCTCCAACTTGCCTGTGGATTTATTGACCACCGGGTCCCTTCTCAGCTTTCACCTTCCAGGCCTCGCCCACTCTATTTGGGGGGTAGGAGCTGGGAACACCTGTTCCCTCCTCTCCAAGCATGGGCTGGGCCATTTGACGGCTTCCCCTTTCCACCAAGGCAGGTGTCGGTGTTTCAGTATTTTCCAGCGCACCATCCCTCCCCGCCCCCGACGCATCCCTGTTTCCGTGGCTGAGGGCCTGGGGAGGAGAGCAATCCGCCCTCACACACACCAGATCCCCAGCTCGCTACCTGCTTTGGAGGGCATCAGGCGGACTGCGCGGACCCACCTGCCTCCAAAGTTTGGGGCGTGGGGGAGCCGGGGCACGTGGCGTGTGGCTATGGCTCAGCCTGGGGGTCCGGAGCAGCCCCGGGAACCTGCCGCCGGAGACGGATTCACCGACGTCATCAGGAGCCGCGCTGGTAGGACCTTGCTGCTTTTGCTTTTTTTGGGGGGAGGGTGGGGGAGTGCTGTGCGGGGGTATCGAGAGCGTTCCGGCTCCTCTCCGTAGAGGCTGTGCCCTGGAAGTTAGTGCAGGGTTTCGGAAAGTTGTTGTGGCGCAGAGCTGAGGAGCAGCCGGGGACTGTCACCGCGCCCCCGCGCGCGTGGGGAGGGCGGGGAACTACGCGGGGCGCGTCCAGGGGAGGAGGGGGAAGGGGTGTCACACGTTCTCCGGGAAAAGCAGACACTCAAGTTTTTCTGTCGGGTCAAGTAGATACTGGTGTAGTGGTGGGCGATTTTTTTTTTTTTTTTTAAGAAAACCGCCGACAATCGGTTTTATGATAGGACGGAACTTGTTTTAAAAATATAAAGGAACGAGCAGGCCGATTTAAAAGAAATACTGTCCTACGTTATGTTTCAGAAGAGAGGGGTTGGGGAGGTGTGAGAAGGCATGCCTGGTCAGGGTGTGGCCAAGGGCAGAGTTAAGAAACCTGAGAAGTTTCACCTGTGCTGAAGGAAAATGTCAGAGGGGGTGACAGGAAGGCTTGCATGCCTGGAGCGTAACTAGAGGAGTTGAAAGCTAGTGAAGAAGCAGGAATGAAAAGTCTATGGGTTTTTTTTTTTTTTTTTTTTTTTTTTTGCGGCGTTACCACAGTGAACTTTCTCTCATGTGTAAAGTTCATTTGTAAGGAATCTTCTAGTATTTGGTGGTCTGGCCTACATGTGCAAACACTCGTAAACCAGGATAGGTCATTAAAGCTGTAAATGGAAGCAGCTGTTAAGCTTTACCAAAGGATGAAGTTTCAGCTGCTTGAATCCGCTCACTCCTTGGAAATGCACCAGATCGTGGACGGCAACGTAAGGGGGGCCTTCCAGGTTTCTTGACATATATTTCTGGATGCTGAAGAGGATAAAGGTAGAAAGTCACTGTGCAAGTCTATTTCTGACATGAGGTTAAAGAAAATATCACAGTCGAAAACAAAAAAATGAGTAAGAGACACAGGAATTCGGTAAAACTACACATCAGCAGAGTTCAGAAGATGTAGAGCAGGATTTCTCTTCACTAGTAGTATAAACTGATAATGATACCTATAAGTCAAGAAAGAATGGTCTCTGACACTGTCTCTGACAGTACCTGGGACAAATAGTTCTCAATTTAAAAAGTACACTTAGCTTTTTCTGGTCTCATTAATAACCTAACATCCTTCTCTGATTTTAAAGGGAAGAATAGTAAGCTGTCTTAAATGGAATGACCTTCTCATTCAACATGTAGGATAATAGAATGGCTTTAGGTAGTCACCCTAAAATAACAATTTGAAAAAAATATATGTTGAATACTTTAATACACTACATTAAAATGGCTATTGTTTATGCAGTTTATTAGACAGTAACTTGTAGCTATAATTATCTGAAATATGCAGAATGATATCTACTATAAATCTGTTAGAGTATTAGTTTTGGAAAAGTGGGTTAAGAATTAATTCTACGAAGAATTGTCAGTGCATGAGAGAAACAGAAAAAGATCTCCAGTTCTCAAAACTAGGTTTGTGTGAGCTTGTGTATATGGAGATGGACAGTTTAAATCCATCTCTAAAGGAAATTCAACCTTTCTATAAATTTGGATTCCATATCAGATGCTACTTTGAGTCACTTTTTCTTAAATCCAGTTATTTACATTTTTTTTCTTTTACATTTGTGAAATTAAGCTTTTGAACTAGGAGACCTTCACGTGGAGTGAGTGAGAGGGCCAACAGGTTGTCTAATTTTCATTGCCAACCTTTCTTTTTTTGATAGGTCCGTCTCAGGGTTTAGAGACCATCCCATAAAACAGAATTTGTGCTTTGAATTTTGGTTTCTGTACCTTTAGGATACCAGTGGTTTTGTTTTGTATTATTTGTTAGGTATTGATTTTTTTTTTTTTAATTCTGAAGCATAAGGGGCAGTTGCTATTAATAAATGCTCTTTGTAGCCAATTGCTATGCACAGCAAAACATGTGGTGGGATTAACAGTGATACCAAAGAAAAGCAAACCGAAGAACTTGTTACACTGGCAATACCTATGTCTCTCTGCTGTCTCCTTTTTTCCCCCAATTTCTCTCGTATATGTTTGTTTCTAGACCTAGTTAAATGGCAAGGGAAATTTTACAGTGCCTCAAAGGATGTAAAAATAAGCTTTATATAAGATGTTTATATTTTTAGTGGCACTATTGGAGATTGTTTCTCACACACTTAATAAGTAGAACTTGTAAAAATTGAAGACACAAAAATAATTATAATAAATATAATACATGGTTGTACTTCTTTGATTTTATACAATGGTCTTGGATCATAATTTGAGAAGTCACAACAGTGTGGAACTTTATCTCTTATTTTTTCCTATCACAACTGCATATTCTTAACTCATTTCCACCAAGAACTTTGATGTGGTTATGGTTTACATATGTTACCTGGGTTATCATGAGAAATCCCATGCCGTGGGTGAAAACTGTTAAAAAATGAATGGCTAACCCAAACCAGGACTGCCCCTCTGTATAAAATGCAGGTATCCTAAAGGTAAAATCTCACCATTTGTAAGTATTTCAACGCAATCTATTTACAGCTGTTGGTTTTTTTTTTATTTGTTTGGATACTTAAATACAGGCACTTGATCTCCTATTGATTGGGTATGCTTTCCTGTAATTAGAAATAGCTCAGTGTAATATAAACAGCTCCATGCTGTTAATCTTTTTAAGCCAGATGTGAATTTAACTAACTCTGATTTATTTTAGGATGTGTTTTGTATATGTGTGGTTTGTTTCATTTGGTGTCTCCTGGCAGATCTTTAGATGTTTTACTGGCATAGAATAATACATGAATAATTGAGTAAAGTGTACCTATGGATTTGTGTCACAAAATATTTTGTTAACCTCTTGAATGCTGAAATAAATTCAGGCATTTTCTTCAGAATAAAATTAGTGGAGCAGGTTTTGTCTAAAAATATAAATATTATTTTTGGTTTGATCTTGTAGTCCACTATAACAAGATCTTTCTAGTGATAGTTTTACATTGATAGACTCCTATTTTATTCCAAATATGGAAGATTGTTACACCAAAGTTTGGTAATTTGTTTTTGCTTATTTATAGTGATTATAAAGAGCCTATTATGAAGAATAATACATAAAAGTTAGGCCAAATGACTCTTTTAAAACACACGTGGCATATTTCTTTAGTATTTTAACGATCCTTATTAACAACAAGAATGCAATGTAAGTGACTGTACTTTTTTTCAGTTTGAGCTAATGCTCTTAAATTATACCCTATGCCACTGACAATTAGATATTCTTAGAACAAACCAAGAATCAAATAAGATGGAGATATTAGGGATTTTACAAGGGAGAAAGTAAGAAATCAGAAGACATTTTGAATAACCACTCTTTCAGAACTGCCAATTATTTCAATTGGAAATGTTTTCTTACAATGCCATTTAATATCTAAAGAATCACTTTGGTAATGAAGCCTGTACTTATCCATTCCAAGAAAATTATATGCTCATGTCATATTGAAGGAGTGGGGTAATTCATTGTGCCTGTTTATACAAGAACCACTTTGGTGCTTAAAAAAAAAAAAAGGAAACAAAATCTTGAGTGCTAAGATTTTGCTTTCCTTTGATTTAAAAGGATTCCTATCCACAGAGACCTTGGTAAGGAAATTGTAGGGAATACTTTTCATAGATAACAGCTACTAAAGTATGTTGCACTATAGTGTAAATTTTATTCTGTTTTAGGTAATTGACTATGACAGCAATCCTGGTGCAGAAATAGATCGACCCAAAGACTACAAGACTAGAAAAACTTCCCTTTCTGGATTATTGATAGATCCATGCAAATTTATGGGAGATAGAATATGTTTTCATGTAACTTTTTTTAACATTATACTGATGTTTTCAAATGTGTCTTAAATTTTCTCTGCTATGATAGTGAATTCAATTCTGTTCTTTCCTCCAAGGAGGAAAATTGGAAATTTTCATATTGAGTTAATAAGTACATTTGGCTTCAGACTGAAAACAACTTCTAAGTTTCCACTTAAAGTTTTTCCTAAAGTTGATAGCTCCCTCCGATTTAATAAATTTAGCCAATTTATCTTGACATTCAGTAATTCTGAGCTCTCTGTTTCTCTCTGTAGAAATTCTGTTCTATATTATAACAAAATTGAAGATAACATTAATGAACTGTAGTAGTTTTGCGAACATGTAGTTAGCTAATGAGGAAATACCCAGTGATGTAGTGGAGGTGGTTTGCAGTGGCTCATGAGATCGGATTGTGTAAATCCCTTATCTGCACTTTGTGGTGTTGTTGCTGGTCTCTTAATTTCTATGAGAAATGAGCAAATGCTAGTAATCACGACTTTCTCTTTTTTTCCTTTTGTGGGAGCTAGTTGTTAAATATTCATGAGTACGACACTAGAAATATGAATGATGAGAGAAATTTCAACTGGGAAAAAAGTCACTGTGTTGAGGTTGTGTATCAGGTATGCATTCCGTCGAATTGAACAGCCTACCCAGATAACCATGGTCTTAACAAATTTTATAGAACGAGGTGTCTGGAGGTAGGCTGCTTCTGGTATTGGCCTGACATCTCTGTGTTATCGAGGCTAGTGTGTCTGATTCTCTTGGCCTTTTCTTTCTGATTACAAGTTGACAGCTACTATTCAGATACTACTTAAGGCTGGAAGAAAAGAAAGCCACCAGTTACATATCTTCTAGACTCACTCCATTGAACTACTGCTTGTATCCATCCATAGCAAACACCGAGTTCCATGGTCATCCTTAGATGCAAATGATGCTAAGACTGTGAATATTGAGCCTTTATACCCTCTAGCGAATTTTGGTAAGGGAAGACAAAGGTAAGGGAGTAACAGTGGTGTGAGGGTGTCCTGTCAGAGGAGCTGGTTAATTTCATTAATTTCTTACTGCTGTTGCTTTTGTCATTCTAGTGCAGAGAGGGAAATGTAAACCCTCAGGAGTTCCTGTTTATGCAGTCATAAATTTAAGTTAGGTTTGGGTTATGAGCTCTCTTGTCTTTCTCTCTTAAAACGGGTGAAACTCCTCGTACAGAATAGACTTAGATTTGATAGCTATGAATCTGTCTCTAGTTGAGAGACATTAAGTCACCCTTTCATTTCTGTTATCCAGTGAAACCTGACCTGTCTGATCCCAGGAAACTGGCATGCTATTTTGAGAATGGGCATAATTTCACTCTGACAGACGATAGCAACTGCAGGCATGCCCAAAGACAAGCATAGTATGTACATTGTGATGGTATAGGGCTATTTTTTAGTCTAAGAAAGCTGGCTGCAATGACTCCTTTTGAACACCTTCTGTACTTGTCCTGTCATTATAGTAACTGAAAACTGGTCCATTTGAAAAACAATTTTTACTGTAAAATGCCCCCATCTGCTGTGTCCTCCTCCACACTACCGTGCCCCATTGCCCTTTCTTATAACATCATTTGAGGTAGTACTGAAGATGAGCTATCCATTCTGAATTTGTAATATTGAGGGTTGGAGATTTCTATTACCATCTTGTGTCTATACTGAGGAATTGTCTTTCATATGTCAAACCATCACAAAATAGGAGTGGAAAATGGGAAAGAAAACATATTTTGTGGTTCAAATGTATATGTCAAATACATTTTACATAAATGTATTTGGCATATATATGTAAACTTGTATAATTTTACAGAAATGTATTTAAAGAAGTTCTGACTCAAAAGCAAATTGTAACAAGGATTACATCCATGGTACAAGTTGGCCAAAGATTAAAGGGTAACTGAATTTTAATCAAGATTTGAAAAGATAGGTGGTAGGTTTAATCTGGTGGGGAAGCCCCTGTGTATTTATGGTTATATGTTCTAAGTTAAAGAATATTGGTCGGGCTCTTTAGAAAACTCATAAGCAGGAATTAACATTTATGCATGAGATTTAGAAATTGGAGTAATTCTACTCCTGACAATAATTTTCTATATTGAGCAATGTAACTACTTGGGAAATTTTTAAAAAAATGAATGCCTAGTTATTTTGGGTGTATGGGTCTCCGTCCTCAGTCTCCCTGTGAAGTTCTTATGAGTCCTCCAGCTTTGAGGAGCTCTGGCTTTTTTTTTTTTTCAACTTGATTTTGATTTTTAATCATTACAGGAGCCTTCTTAGATTGTTTGTAGTGACTGTTGAAGTTAGTTTCCTGTTTTTCCCATTATGAAAGTAGAAAAAAGATCAGTGGTGGTTCTCCATTTCCAAGCTTTTCAATAATTGAAAGTTGCGTGTATCCCTTCTCTAGATGCTCTGAAAACGCCATGCAATATCTATTATATCTATTGTGGTAGAAATCAAAGAGGATTCATGAGTTAGAAGAAAAGTGGAGAATAACCTAAAAATCAGGAATAGCTGCCTGAATTTACCAGTTAATAGCTGGTAAATAATTTTCAGTTGTATTCTTTCTAACATCGCCCAAATTGTTTGGATTTTGGAGTAGGGGCAGATAGAAAGTTGTTTTTTTTTTTTTTTTTAATGTAATGGTCACAAACTGGCACACAAAGAAGGAGATGTGTTCTGTTTGAGATGTAGTGTCAAAAATGGAAAACGGATTCCTTAGAGCATGCACTTCTTGAGGGTTCCAATGCTCCTTATTATATTGGAGCAATATATAATGTTACTCCTTATTATATTTCTTAACTCATATTTCTTGCTCAAACCTAGGAGATACTTTTTTGTTTCACCAGTTTCAGAGCTTAAAGCAAAATATGCAAACTCAACCTTATTACTATGATGTAGAAGATTTGAGGAGAAAATAAAGCTCTATTGTAAAGAGGACTTGATAAAAATTAAGATTTTTGATATACGTGGCAAGTTTTAATGCAAAGAAAATTGCTTTTTGTTTTTGCATTGTACCTGTAGTTATCACTACATCAAAAAATAGAAGTAAATATTTCGCCTCTTTACCTATTTCTTTTTATTTTTTCTTCTTTTCTTAACCTTCTCATTTTCCTTCTTAAACTTCGTTGTCACTTCTCTTGGAACTGAAGTTAATGCTATCAATACTGGAGTACAATTAAATTGATACAAATAGACTTCTTTGGAATGGCTTTTTTCCTTTGCCACAATCTTGCAACATGAGGTCTATGGGGAAATCTGTTCCATGTTTCATTATGCCAACTTTGAATTCAATTTTCAGTTAAATCTTATATAAATTTTTACTGCCTGCATGTTGTTTTCACAACGGAACTGCTATGTTTAAAATTTTTGGCTCATTTAAAATTAGGTTTGTGAATTAATAAAGGATTATCTGATGTGGTTATTAGAAACATCCAGAACAGTCAACAATCATACTTCTTTAGTGAAGTGGTTCTCTAACTTGAGTGTGTATCAAAAGTCACTGGAGGGCTTAGAAGACAGATCAACGTGCTTTACCTTCAGAGTTTCTGATTCAGTAGTTGTAGAATAGGGTTTGACAATTTGCACTCTCCCAGGCCTCCAAGTGCTGCTGATCCTATTGCTCTAAGGACAACACTTTGAGAAACACTATTGGAAAAGTTAGGAAGGAATTAGTGAACCATCACTGGTTGGTAAAAAAAACAAACGAACCAAAAAACCTGAAGGAGTAGGTAGTTCTTAGTTCCAGGAAGCCAAAGACAATACAACACTGTTCAGAGCTATTGAAGGTGGACTTACTCCTACTGCCCTAAGTCCCAGTAATGAATATGAATGTGAGTGGTCCCTTAACCCTTTCTGGCTTTATCTGTAGATTGAAATAAGGCCAAAGCAATTGCCATGACCAAGGACATTAATATTTAATAGACATGAGTACTTGTTAAAAAATTAATCATAAATTCTACATATTCTTTATGTCTTTTACTTTTAAATTACTGTTAAATCTGATACAACTAATTTTATATGTTGTGTGTGCATTGTTGATGTCACCAATAAATGTGTGAAATACAGATGGCCCGAGTTCTTGGTTAAGACATTTACCCACACCAAGTGCTCTCCCTTGCTCTTTTACTTTGCCAGGAGTGCAGCAGAGCCTCCCATCCATCCCCAAATTCCCCGGGCATACTCTTAACCACTAAACGTAGATAGCTATAGAGTGTGTCTTCCAGATGGTAACAATGACCCTATATGTGAGACAGCAAAAGAGACACAGATGTAAAGAACAGACTTTTGGACTCTGTGGGAGAAGACGAGGGTGGGATGATTTGAGAGAATAGCATTGAAACGTGTATTATCATATGTGAAATAGATCACCAGTCCAGGTTCAACGCATGAGACAGGGTGCTCAGGGCTGCACTGGGATGACCCAGAGGGATGGGATGGGATGGGGAGGGAGGTAGGAGGGGGGTTCAGGATGGGGAACACATGTACACCCATGGCTGATTATGTCAATGTATGGCAAAAACCACTACAATATTGTCAAGCAATTAGCCTCCAGTTAAAATAAATTAATTTAAAAAAATGTGTCTTTCAATAAAATCCAAAGTTATTCCAAAGAAATATCACCAGCCAAAAGTATTTTAATTAGTATTTTACTATGTATCACAATGTCAGTTTTTTCCCTTAAATTATTTATTAAATTATCCTCTCCTTTCAAATTTTAACAGTTTACTGGCTAGTAGTTGATGGAATTCCACATCCTATTAATACTATTTAGTGATCAAATGAGTTTGGGACACATAGAGTAAACAAAGTAAGTTTCTTAATGTCTGGTTTCTGAGAAATTTTATTGTGCCTAAGTGTATGATAAAACTTGAAGATTGGAGTTTTCTGAGCATATTTTGTCATGGACTTTTTGAGAAGCATTTTGTGGATTGTTGCTTCATGGAGCTCAATTTGGGAAATAGAAAGTGTAGATGTGAATGAATTAGAATATATGAACCCATTGATCTGTTGGCTTATTCAGCTGACTTATCTGATTTGAAATACCCTTTCCTTCCACACTGCTCAGTGTTTTCTCTAAAGGCTCTGAGGTCTCAGTCCTTGAGTGGGGCGGGGGTGGGGGGAGTCTTCCAGTTATAAGGATTGTTCTAACTGTTTTTTAATAGCATATCATTTTTGTAATGATAATTGACAATGTTCTGTACAAAATCAACAGAATATAAAATAAAAATCACGGAAATAACCCTCATCGAAACTATTAACATTTGTGACTTGTGTGTGCATGTATGTACATATTTACACATATATACACACTCTTATGTTTGCAGATACAATATATGATTAATACTATATAGTGGATTTTATATAAATGAGGTAAGTTGTCTTTATAGATGACATATAATTAAGTGGTAGTATGGATGTGAGTATAAACATATTGTGCTGCTAGTTTATAATTCTGTAATATTTACAATTATTTTGTATGCCAATATAATACAAACCTATTACCACATCATTACATTTTCTTTGGCAACACTCATTCTAATCAATTATGAATGGCATATTAGAATCACAAAGGTGGGATTAAAAAAAAAAGGTGGGATATATGTGTACCTATGGCTGACTCATGTTGAGGTCTGACAGAAAACAACAAAATTCTGTAAAGCAATTATCCTTCAATTAAAAAAAAAAGCTATGCATATTCCCAGAGTCTTTGAAACTACTGTGCAATATATTGTGGGGAAAGTTGGAGGTGAGATCTCATATCCACTCATGAAAAGATGTTTTTCACAAAATGTGTCTTAAAATTCAGCTTCTACCCTGAATTGGTTAATAATTATGTGAATCATTTAAATCTTGTTAAATGTTTCTATTTCTAAATGACAGACAAGAACTGAATTGATTCCTGGCCAGTCAGAGATCCATACAGAGGGAGATAATTAAATCTAAAAGACTGTGCACAATGAAACTTAGTGAATAAGAATGAATATATACCAGCCCTAGCATGTGGCTCAGAGAGGCATCACATGAAGTTAGAAAAGTCTAAACTCTGCAGAACTTTAAACAAAGGTGTTTAACTGGAACAAGCGTTGGCTGAAGCCCTAGATGCAGTCGTGCGTGTAGAGAACTGATGAAGAGGAGCACTCTGTGGAGCCGTGGTCCTATAGTTTGTCAAGTGATTTGAGCTGCAGAGTATTTTGATCATTACACGTATTTTAATAAGACAGCAATCTGAATTTGGCAACAGACCTGCAAAAGTTAAAATCAATTATATAGCTAATTGATATCTTAATCTCAATAGAATGGATTTAGCAAAATTATTCTTTTGCGACATGAGCAATTTATTGTAAATTTAAGAAGCAGACTGGGTAATACTTGCCTTGGCCTAAGTCATATATACCATAAAATACATTAAATTACCAGTTAACATATATTAATTACCTTAAAATCTCTAAATGCATTTTCTCTAAAATTTATGCATGGTGAATTACTGAGATCATGTAACTAGTATAGGTTTGGAAACAGGCTGGTTTTGAATAACAAGTGGAAATCTCTCATGAAGAAAGTTTCCAAAATGAACCCCATGAGAAAATATATTATTAATTATAGCTAGTCAAATGTGAGAAATGCTTACTTTTTCATTTCATAGAAATACATGTTTCATAATTGAATAGCTATTATATTCTCTAATATATTAAATCAATTGCAGTTTGATTCAGAGTAATGGTCATATTACAGATATTTCTTAAAGATTTGCATTGAAATTCTGGATATAAAACTCAGTTTAATTTACTCACTGAATTAAAACAAAGGCTATATCTTTAAAAATACTGATGGACATTTGAACAAATCAGGTTAAAAAGTTAAAAATGTGTATCTTGGATGTAATTAGATATAGAAAAATAAGGTAGGATATGGTAACACACAGGAAAAAATGCTTTTGTGTTTTCTTCCTATCCCTAAGAACAAAAGGTTAAATGGAACTGCCACTCAGTTGCAACTATTTTTCAGGCAAAATAATGCAATATCTCCAATTCCCTCTTACTAGTTCCCCATTTTGTTCATCCCTTCTAATACTAAGCCAATGTTTACATTAAAACCAATGAGGAAATTGTGTTCAAGATGTCCATGGAACTTGTTAAAAAAAAAGGAACAGAAATTGTCATTTTTAATTAAGCCAGATTAGTTTGTGAAAACATAATTACAGATAGCTATAATTTTCCCAGTGTTTATGTCATATGTAACTATTAATAACACGTAGAAGAGTCCTCTGAAATATTCCCCTAAATGGCAATAATCTATTTACTGAAATTTTATTCTTGGCAACATATTAAAATTCTTTTATTTCTTTTCTATCAAGGCTATGTTCTTTTTTAAAAGAATGAAGATTTTCATTCATTTTCATTTGAACCTGTAGGGTGTACACAAGTTGTGGGCTTACATCACATGCTCATACTCCTACGTGCTTATATTTAAAAGTGAGCGTTTCTATGTGGAGTAGGCTGATTAAACCCCAGTGATGTAAATGAACTAGGGAACTTCAAAGTCTCCCTCCTTATTCTCACCAAATAGCCACAAAGAAATGTTTCCTCCCTTAGTTCTCCAGAAGGAAAAAATGCATATCATCTCTTGTCTTTTGCTGTGGAATCTTATTCCCACATTCCTTCTTTCCCATGTTTGTTCTAATTTGTTCTAATTTGACTCTACTGTTCAGTTAAGTAACTTGTTTAAAATCAAACATCAGAACCATGCCATTGTCAATTCTAAATGAGTTTATGGTGTACGTAAAAATGAAACATAATCTTTGGGGGCCTGGGTGCAGTGGATCTGGGCAAAGGAAATGGAAAGAGATAGAATAAGGAGTCTTGAAAAGGGAATGAGCAGTGCCAGAATGGTAAAGGCACAGCCTACAGCATCAAGTAATAGTGAAAGAGTATACAGATCAAGTTCTAAAGTTTCTTTTTTTTTAATTTTAAAAGGAATTCAGGAAAAGATGAAATGTTATGTTTCAAGGTAGTTTAAAAGACTCACCTTTTTGAAAGCAAGGCAGGCATCCAGATTCGTATTTCTGAAAGTGAGATTTCTGTTGTGTGGAGAAAGAAACTGTTGGCCATTTTAATTGTTTCACTTTAAATATTGTTTTTATCTCCTTAATAAGGTTTGTAATATATAACTGTACTTAAGCACATATGTAAATTCCTATTATGTATGTGTGTGTGTGTGTGTGTGTGTGTGTGTGTATATATATATATATATATTTGTTTGACAGATTACTCAAGTCTTTTTCTACAAAGAGTACATATTTAAAGAACACAAACTACTTTTCATATCTTTAAAGTCCTTTCAGGCAGTATGATTTAAAGAAAGGTCAATTATCAAAACTTTTGGTTACTCTATAGAGTGGAACCAGAAAAGTATGAAAAAAAAAGTATCGTTTTTTTATATTTTCATCCTGAGGGAAAATGCTAACTATGAAGAGATTTAGGGAATACCGTCTGTTTTGTGCAAAGTTAACTCTCTGTGGTAGATGCGGCAATGTTGCCCAGGTTCCCCTTCAGAGCCTAGGCTTTACCCAACCTGACGGAAGTGCTATTGCAGACTGCCTTCAGTCATGAGCCCTTGTGGAGGTTGCTTCAGCTGCAGAAGTACCTTGAGTCAGGTCACTTTCTTATGCTGACCTCGTTCAGAGACTGATGTACGAGGGAATATAAAGGCCCTTTCATTTTGTACAAAGTTCAGACTATGTTCAGTAGGAGGAATTCTAGGTACAGAATTTCCTTTAGGGTTGGCAGGAGTTGCTCTCTGGCTTGGTAGTGTAGTCAATCTCTCTCTACTCTTGATACTTTGCTCTTTCACTCTATAGGGGTTTAACCCATTTATAATGGGCACGCCATCATAAACACCTGAAATTCTCTTTCAGACTTGGATTCCCAGTGAACCCAACCTGCAATAATAATAATAATAATAAAATTAGCCATGTATTCCAAAATTAATTTTAGGCCTGAGACAAAGCATATTTTGTCTATTTGTATGCTTTGCTATCTAATGCATCATTACTATAACACAGATAAAATGGTAAACTTGGATGGTTTAATACTATACTGCAAACAATTATTACCATTTATTGTCCTCATTAACCTAGGATTGACCCTTGCCTTCAAAAAGTTTTTTTTTTTTTTTTACTGAAATGTTTCCCAGATTAAGAGATTTCTTGTCATCAAGAGGCCCTGTATACAAGATCACATCGCTCTCTATAGGGGCTTATTAAACTACCTCCTTTTCAATTCTTTCCCATCCTACCTCTCAAAGCATTTATTTGTTTTCTTATGCACCACTATCTTTAATTTTTTTAAATAGTAGAAGATCTGCATTTTAATTAGATATAATCTACTTTTAAAGTCAGTTGAAAATTTTTCTCAAATGAAACATCTGTAATATCCAAAGGTGTCTGGCCTAGGGCAGAAAAAGTGGGAGTGCACATCTGTATTATTGCCATCATCAGAAAATGAAGTCCTATTAAAAACGTGTTCATAATGTGCTCTACTCTCTAGGAAGCAAAAGTTTATACCCTGGAAAACTACTAGCATTTCTTATAGGCAATAAAAGTTTCATGACAGCCTAGACCTGCGATATTAAGCATATGCTCAGGCATCTTAAAAAATGTTATTACTGATTAATCTATAGTTATAAATAACTTTCATTGGCCCTGCTTGCCTAAATAAATATGGTAATTTACGGTTTGTGTTGTTTCATACAAATATAGCCCTCTGCCTTTTATCTAAAAGTGAAGTTACTCTTGTATGCCATGCAGTTTCACAGTAATAAATATTTAGACAGGCTGAAGGAAGTTCCCAGAAGTAGAAATATCACTGTAAAAAATAGCCTCATCTTTAAATGTTAATCCTAATTGCTAAATATAGTATGATGTAAAACATTAGCATATTTCTTAAATCATATTATAGGAAGTGACATTAAAAGGTATCATAATCCAACTCTTTAACAAATGAAATTTTTTTTCATTATTTAGACATAAATTGTCAAAGTTAAAAGAAAATAATACTGCTGGAAAATGAACTTGATATGAGAAACAATAAACAACTATAACTAGAGCAAGAAAAAGAATCAAGAAAATATAAAGAATTGCCATGTTTTTCTTCATTAAAAATACTTGAGATAAATTACATTTGATTACACATAACTTTTTAAGATTTATTGACCATGCGAGGTACAAAAGTATAGATGCAAAAAGGTATTCTGAAGTTATTTTTCATAATGATAAATTAGAAACCAAGTGAATGAATGTAATATTTCATTTTTTGTTGTCCACACAAATATAATGCAATCATAAGAGCAATTGATATATCTTCTAAATTCATTGGCAGAGTTAGTGATTGATCAACATGTGTAATAGTTTTCTTTTTTTTTTTTCTAATTTTATTTTTAAACTTTACATAATTGTATTAGTTTTGCCAAATATCAAAATGAATCCGCCACAGGTATACATGTGTAGAGTGTAACGTCTAGTAAGGATGTGGAAGGAAGAGAGTGGAAATGTGAATAGTCTGTAGGTACTGAGGTTATAAGTGTTGCATTACTATTTTCTCATCTAGTCTGTATAGATTCAGTCTTCAGAGAAATGCAGATTTTTTTTTCTACTATTAAGAAATTTTATGCTTCACATGTAACCTCCTTTCTTCTAAAGTCATGTGTATTGTAGTGGAGGTAAAGTCACTTATTGTAGTGGAGGTAAAGTCACTTTTAGGACTGGCCTTAAATTCTAATGAGGAGCTAAAGCTGAAACTCCAGTACTTTGGCCACCTCATGCGAAGAGTTGACTCATTGGAAAAGACCCTGATGCTGGGAGGGATTGGGGGCAGGAGGAGAAGGGGATGACAGAGGATGAGATGGCTGGATGGCATCACTGACTCAGTGGACATTAATTTGAGCAAGCTCTGGGAGATGGTGTAGGACAGGGAGGCCTGGCATGCTGCAGTCCATGGGGTTGTAAAGAGTCAGACATGACTGAGCGACTGAACAACAACAGCATATATCCCTACTGAGTAAAGAGAAAATAAGGTATTAGAAATAACTTTTAGGAAAAATTTAGGATTTTAGGAGTTGATGAACATTCCAAGGAACTCTTGAGTTCTTGTTCTCAGATCCCAAATATTAAAATATTTTGGAAATTTTTAAACTCTCAGCTAACTCTCAGCAGAAATCATTTGGTGGATAGAGAGGAAGGTGGTAATTGCGAGACCCTGTGATGACTTTTCACACTTACACCCCCTAGGCTATAACTCCTCCATTTAGTTAATACTGTTCGGTCTTTGGTATGTAAAATTGTTACATCAAACATGAAATCATTAATTATAAAAGATTGAGCTTGATGCACAAGTTCTGATATTCAGTTTGCTCAGGTTTTTAAACTTCTGGAGTTAGATATCTTTTTGGAATTTGCTGTATTAGGGTAGAGTAGTGATTGTCTATAAGGTGTTTTGATTCAATAACCTCTATATCCTGCACACTAATGCGTGCTGTTAGGTTTTATTAACATAAGAGGTTAAAATTAGTACTACAGGTTTAGGTTGAGTGCTGGAGAGAGCAGATAATGAATTGCAATTTTTAGGAGCAAAAAAGATGTTTCCACAATTACCTAAAATTATTCAATAAAGCTGGCAAAAGGCTAGCCTTTGGACTATGTGACTCTCTAGCAGTAAAATGGAAAAATTTCTAACTCAAGGTGTAGGCTTAGCCTTAAAAATAGTTCAAAAATAGTTTGCATGTCTACCATCTTTGATTTCCTTGTAAGATTCAGAAACTTTGCATGAGAAATGTGTTTTGACAGTTTATAAAGGATGTCAAACAGCATATGCATAGCTGCAAAATGTCAACTCCTAGTTCTGTTCTATTTCAGTCTGTGGCCCATGTTGTCAAGAGAAAGGCAATGCAATTAATCACAAGGTAAAATTTAAGGTTTATTATGTGAACAAAATTGTCCCATCTCCACCTTAAAATACCCTGAAGCTTTTCCCTTTCTTCCTCCTTTCTTGCTAGCATATGTTTTAGGTTTTAATGTTGTGTATGTGTTTTGGGAATCCACACAGTGTTGCAGTTAACTTGGACTCACTTTCCCTCATTCATTTAATTTCAGCCTTTCATGGGAAGTAAAAACCTTCAATTGATTGCATCTCTTATCCTGCTGCTAGTATATTTCCATTTAGGGTTCTCAGTATATTTATGGTGATCACAATTACTGTATCTGCCTGTTAACAAAAATGGGGTGCTTTTACATCATATAGATGGCTGCTAACTTTGAACAGAAACCTACTTCTCTTTAGGAAATGAATTGCATTAAACATTCATTTAAATATTATTCATGTTCATAGCAACCTTAAATAGCTAAACCATGGCAGCAACCCAATTGGCTACTGAATGAATGGATAAGCAAAATTAATAAGTACATATAATAGAATATTATTCAGCGTTAAAAAGGAAATTCTGACTCATGTTATAGCATGGATGAACCTTGAGGACATCATCCAAAGTGAAATAAGCCCATCACAAAAATATAAGTATTGTTCCAATTGTATGATGTACCTAGAGTGATCAAATCATGGAGACAGGAAGTAGAATGGTGAATGTCCAGGGACTGAGGGGAAGGAGGGGATGGAGAGTTACTTAATGGGTAAAGAGTTTCACTTTTGCAAGATGAAAAGAGTTATGGACATGGATGGTGATGATGGTTTTGCAGTATGAATGTACTTAATACAACTGAATTGTACACTTAAAAATGTTGTTAGTAAATTTAATATGTGTTTTAATGCAATAATCAAAGAATTGTGAATATAACACAATAAAACATTATTTTTTCACCTGTCTAAAACTTTGGCTTTTAAGTACAAAAATGATTGAACTCAAGATGGTTTTTCAAGTAACTATTTTCTCTTGCTAACCATCAGTACTAAAAGTTGGAAAAACCTGTAATTATTAATCTGGTGATGAAGCAGTTTAAAAGTTTTTTGTAGCACCATGAAGATTCAGTTGAATGCTTTTAGAATAAGAAATGTCTATTCTGTATGTCAGACCAAGTGTGCACTTCTCATTTTTGTGATAATGTGAATGTTTGGGAAATCACAGTAGTACTTGTCTCCTCTGAATTGGAGCCGTGTTGTGGGGTAGCTTCATTTGATTTGTTAAACTCAGATTTACCCTTCAAGGCAGCACAGCAGCTTTTGCAGGTACAGAAATGGTCTTTGTATTTAAATGTGCTGCCTGGAACACACTTCCATCTGTTTTCTGTAGTTTACACAAAGCATTAGTTCATTTCCAGGGGTTCAAAAATTCTAATTCTAAAGGTTAAATTCACACACACAGAAGCTCAGTGGGATTAGAATTTGTATTTTAGAAAATGCGTGTCCTTTTGCTCTGTGAACATGACTTGCTATCTCTGCATTATCTGGCTGCAGAGCCATTACACTGGCACTTCTTTTCTCTATAAACTTGTTCCCGTCTTCTTCCTGATGTGATAGCACAGAAAGATGAGCAAGTCCCAGGACTAAGAATGAAGACATCTGGAGTTTATGATAAGGGAACCACTTGAACCTAGGAGTTCTGTGTATTTTTTTTTTTTTTTAACCAAAGTCCCTTTACACTTTCTAAACTTGCTGAAATCTTCACTATTAAAAACTACTTGTTATTTGGGAAACTGTCTGTGAGCCTGCTTTATAGTTGCAGGTAGGATAATTACACTTCCCAAATGTTCAGGGATAAATTCAATTTTAAATGTTCATGCCTACTGTCAGACCATACGTCTAGATGTGGGGTTTGGAAAATAGGTTTTCTGTAGCTGAATAGTTCTATTTAAACTTTATTTTGGTAAATTCAGATCTTTCATGTATCTGAAATCCTGCCACTTGTGTTTCCGTACAACTAAATATCAGTATAAATAAGAGTTTCATTTAAATTTTTGTATGCTTGTTACTTTAAAGAGAAAACTTTAGAGGAGGAGCTTTCTATCTATGTCCTCTTAGGAGGAAATTTTCTGAGATGTCTTGGTCAGAGAATAGTGGCTTAAGAAGTACTCAGTAAGTGCAGTTTACCGTAGACAATTATTTTGATGCCACCTCAGCTAAGTCTAAGTAAATTTTTGTCTGCAGAGTAAAGCTCCATGAGCAAATGGTGGCTCATTGCTTCTCACACTTAATCATGTTGATAGCATGGTCATGTATGTGCTGGGAAAAAAGCAAATAGTTCTGAATCTCTTGAGAAGAAAGGCAAATGGAATTTCCTTAAACTTATAAAAACAAAGTCAAACATATGAACTCATAAGAATTAAGAAATGAGAATTTTATACTCAGTTGTTTGGAGAAAATGTGTACATATCTATGTTACCAAGTCTAAGCTCATTCTGTTTACCTCAGGACAGACCAATGAATCTGAGATGAGGTGATGAGGCAAGTAATACAACTTTATTTGGAAAGCCAACAGACTGAGAAGATGGCAGACTAAGGTCTCAAAATAACCATCTTATCAGGGTCTGGATGCCAGGTTCTTTTATAGAACAGAGTTTGGGGTAGGTGAGGAAATTAAGTAAAAATGCCATTAATCTTGCAAGTATCTTCTAGAATGGCCAGACTTGGAAGGGGATGTATTAATTTCTTCCTTCTTGTAGCCATCTACAGGTGGACAGGGTCCTAAACAAAAGCAATTTGGTTTAACATTCAGGCAAAAGGGCAAGATTTGCCAAGGAAGGCCATTATGTATAAACCGTATCCTTTTAGTGAACAAAACCAATGGGAAGCAAAGGCTAAAAGTAAAGAAATAGATCCAGCATGGAGTCAGTTCTTCCCTGTAACATCTAGGCTTCAAAAATAGTCAAGTAAAAATGTAAAACAGTTAAAATAGCCCAGATTTTCTCACTAGAGAAAATAGTTGGTGTAATTTATATGTATTTGATATCAATTTTGTCACCAAGTAAGAAGTGAAGGAAAAGGATTGAGGTAAAAATACTGCCTTGGTCATAGGCCATTAAGAGTTATTTTGTTTTAGGGAGGATTGACTACAAAATTCTGAATTATATTGTGGCAGTTCTATGGAATCATAAAGTTGGAAATGTTAAATTTATCTTAATCTTCAGATAGTATTTTAGGAGGACTACTTTTTTTAAAAAGTTGATGCTTGTTCTTTTATTTTGTAAGGTAGCATAGAAGTTAGATAGTGGCCATAACTTTAAAAAGGAAAAGAAACGGATTGGATTTATGATTTTCTCTCTATGGTTGTAACTTTTATTCCCAGTGTCCTGAAATGTCATGATTTTCTGCCTTGGAGTGGCACTTTCTATTCACATAATGGACCCTTTAAGCCCCTTTCATTCTACAAACTTAAGCTCTTGGTAAACTTGAGGCAATTTTTTATATTAATTCTTAGTATATTCCCTGCCCTGTGTTTTCCCCTTTCATTCTGAAATTTCATTATTGGGTATTTATGCCTGCATATAGTTAGTAATTTTTTTTCTCTACTCTTTTCCATGTCTTTTTATGAGCAGCATCCTCATAATAACCTCCAAACATTAACACTGACTTTGTTTTTATTTTTGCTATCATATGTATCATATCCAAAAAGTATTTTAGATTTCTCAACATTGTTTTTTATGGTCTCATGTTCTTTTTCTGTTATGCAACATCTTCAATCTCTCTACTTGTATTACAAGTTTAAAACATTCAAGTTTTACATTGTCTTTTTTACTACAAGTGTGTTTTTTACTGTTTTTTTTTTTAAGATTTAATTATTCTTTCATATTGGGGTTCTCAAACACCTGGTTTTCTTTGGCTGCCAATTTAGGCTTAAGACACAGAGACTAAAATGTTAGTTCACATCTTACACATGGGCAGGTTTTGTCAGCGGGTGTGTTTTACTGTAGAGTGATTGAGCATAGACCCAGTTGTTTCCTCAGGAGGTCTCTGAATGTTTGTATTTTAAGGTCTCTTCTGCTGGGACATCTGTTTGCCCAGAAGGAAATCTTCTGGTTTTCTGCTTGAGGGGTAGCTGTGGTGGATATAAATCTGGTTACGCTTCCTGCCATCAAGTAAGAAAGGAGACTGGTGGTTTCAATGATTTTGTGTTTGGGGGGAGAGCAGGCAGTAGCAGTTTGCCCTGTGACCTCAATTCTCTTAGACACTAAGGAAGAGTTGTTGATTTTTGTTTGTTTAGCTTTTTTCCTTGTTTGTATAGTATGGCATCTTCCAAGCTTCTTACAACTGGATGGGAAACCAGAAGTTGGTTAACTTTTTAAGTACTACTTTTCTCTCTCATTTTATTTATGTCATTGAGGTGTCATTGGTTTGTAACATAAGTTGCCTGTGTACAGTATTAGGTTTTAGTGGGTTGTATTAGGTTACATGGCCAACGTCCACTTTCCTGTGTTAGTATATAGAAATATAACTTGAACATTTGACCAGGAGGTATCAAGGTGACACCTCCCAAAACAAGGGAAACATTTATACAAAATAGATTTTAGATATCTGTATTTAATCATTAAAATAAGTCACAAATAGCAGGAAGCTCTTTACCTTCCTTAAAAAAAAAAGAGTTGTAAGTGAATTATGCATCACTGTTTTCCTACTGCAGAATCAGTGACTATATATTTATCACTACCAGTGAGATTTATACTACCTTTTTGTGTTTTTAAGCTGTTAATTACTGTTCTTTTACTTCCACTCAAAGCTCTCCTTTCAGAATTTCCTGTAACTCAGGTTTGGTGGTAATAAACTCCCTCAGCATTTGTTTTGCTTCTTTATTGCTGAAGAACGTCATCACTGGGTATACAATTCTTTGTTGACAGTTGTTTTCTTTCAGTATTTTAAATATGTCATCTCATTGTCTCCTGGCCTGCAAAGTTTCTGTTCAGAAATCCACTGATAGATGTTGCATACAAGGGAATCCACATAAATCTCTCTTTTCTCTTGCTATTCTTAGGATTCTTTGATTTTGAACATTTAGTATGTCTTGGTGTAGCCTGATTCAGGTTCCACATATTTGGGATCTTTTGAACCACACTGATTTGGATGTTCATTTGTTTCCCCTGGTTTAGAGAATTTTCAGCCATTGTTGCTTTAATATACTTTTGATTCCTTTCTCTTTGCCTTCTGAAATTTCCAAAATATGAATATGATTTCTTTTCATTATATGTCAAATTTCCCATAGGCTTTCTTCACTTTATTTACTCCCCTGACTAGGTAATTTCTAATGTTCTGTTCTCCAGGTCACCGATTCTTTCTTCTTTGTGATTGAGTCTGCTTTGGAAATTCTCTATTGATTTCTTCAGTTCATTTATTGTAATTTTCAATTCTATTAATAGGATTTCTGGTTGTTTTATGTTGTTGCTTTTGTTTTTGATGGTTGCTATTTTCTTTCATTTAGTTGCATTTTGTCCTAGTTCACTGAACTGCCTTAACAGAATTATTTTGAGGTTTTGTCTGAGAGTGCATAGTTCTCCATTTCTTTAGGTTCAATTACTGGCACTTTATTACTTCCATTTGGTGTCATATTTACCTTATTTTTCATGATATCTTGATTCCTTACATTGGTATTTGTGCATTTGAATAATCAGGCTCCTCTTCCAGACTTTGCAGGTTTGTTTTGGCTAAGATAGGTCTTCACCAGTCAGCTCAGTCAACTCAGTTCTGAGGGCATCTGTTGGTAATGTTCTTGGGCAGGTGGGGCCTGCTAGTATGTTCTATTTTGAGGCAAGGAAGTGTTCAAGCCCTGAGGATGGGGATAAGGGTGTGTGTCACTGGCTGAGAACACTTGTATAGGACTGCTTGCTCAGTCCCTACCCAACTGAGTCTGTAGGATGAGCTCTGTGGCTGCTTGGATTCTCTGGTAAGGCTTTACTAGATGGTTTGGACAGGATAGTATATTCAGTAGTAGATGGGACTATGGATTAACTTCCTTCTCCAGGCAGGGCAGCAGTGCCTGTACAGCTTGTTGTTTGGGGACCTGAATAGGGCCAGAGTGAACTGAATTCACTGTTTAAGTGAGGCCACCAGTTTTGCTCCACAAATAGGGGAAACCACAGGTTGTGCTTTCTTTTCAATTGCTACTGTATATAGGACTGTTGTATGGCCATGCAGCTTCCTATATTACTCTGGGTAAGTGAGCTGAAGGAAATATTCAGTGTTTAGTGGGACTACAAATCAGATTTCCTGCCCAGGTGCAGTGAGAGCAGCAGCTCTAAGCCAGTAAAGCTCTTTGTTGTCTTAACTCAAGCTGAACAGCACTCCGAGTTCCCAGGGTAAACAGGACCACTGGATTTGTTCTATAAACTATAAACTCTGCTTACCCACTTCTTGGCTCAAGTACTGCTGGGCTGCACATCTTCTAGGACTTCTCTCCAGCCCTTGTGATTAGATGGGGCTGGAAGCCACTATCTTCCAGCACAGTGGGTGGAGCTGTGTCTCAGCTCCCTTGCCCCTGCATGGTTGAGGAGTGGCAACTCCAGGCTACTCTGTTTCCCAGACAAGGATCTCCAGTTAGGAAGGGCTGAGAGGTCCTCTCAGACTTGACATTGATTTAATCCCCCTGTCTGTATGCAGCACTCAAATGCTCTGTGACTGGTGGTGACTTTTCTGCAGGAGTGACCAGCTCTGCCTGCCTGCCTCTTGGTTCAAGTGCTACTGGGCCACACTGCTTCTAGGAGTTCTTGCCAGTCCTCTGGTCAGATGAAATGAGAAGACACTTTCCACAGCAGGTGGGGCTATGATTCAGATCTTTCTGTGGGAAAATCAGACTTTAAGTGTGGCAGAGCTCCTTATTTGAAGATCTTGGTTAGGTTAATCTGCACCCTGTGAACAGAGACGGCAATGGCACCCCACTCCAGTACCCTTGCTTGGAAAATCCCATGGACGGAGGAGTCTGGTGGGCTGCCGTCCATGGGGTGGCACAGAGTTGGACACGACTGAATCGACTTAGCAGCAGCAGCAGCAGCACCCTGTGAAGGTCCTGGTCAGAATATGCCACTGACTTGATTCTGCAGATGAACAAAGCCGTTGGTTGGGTTTACTGCCTGGGAATTACACATAGGAACTTGAGATCCCTGTTCTGGTTGTTGCAAGCCCCTCCCCTCTTTTCCATCACAGATTCCCAGTGTTCCAGTCCTGCCAATTCCCCTGCACTTCTCAAGGTACAAGATCATAGTTGAGCTCTTCTGCAAAGTGACCCACAATGGTGGGGGAATCTGATTGTCTCCCCTTGGTTTCCCTTTCCCACTTGAGGAACCAGAAGCTCAGGGGAGACCTCTCCATGTGGTGCTGCACTGGCCTGGGGGAGGGGCAATGCAGTCACCAGTAACTGCTTCACTTACTATCTAATGCAGTTTGTTTGGGTGTCTGAGGTACAGCCTCACCTCTCCCACCCACCCCACTCTCAGATCTTGTGAGGGGAACCAAAATCAGGAACCACTTATATTGCCATCTTTGTGACATCACTATTTCAGGTAGCCCTTTACATATACTTTGTCCCTCTTGCATATCAAACAGACCCACGATTTGATACACCACTTGATAACCTTCATTCCTTTCTTACAAATAGCTTTCACATTGTCCTCATAATAATTGGTTAGGTATTTTTCACAGCACTTTACCAATATTATCTTATGTAATGCTCATAAATTATATGATGAAAATAACATTTTATTATGAATTTGCAAGTAAATAATTGGGACACAGAGCAAACGAATCATTTACCTATGGTCTCACAGCTATAAGTCAGAGAGCCAGGATTCAGAACATGCTCAGTAAAAGCCTGTGCTCTTAACTAAAGAATATTTTTCTCTCTCCCTCTTCAAGCAGATTAGTTGACAGGTGAGCATGTTTCAGCTGAACCATTGATGGGCAAGAAATCTAATCCCAGAGATGTTAAAGAATAAGTCATTAAGACCTTTGGAGTAAATAACTCAAGGTTCTTATAGTTCATCAGAGGATAAAAGGAACTTTCTCATGACAAAGACTACAAGTTTCTGTGGTTTGAGCTACTCCACTGTTTCTGCTGATGCTTCTCTCCTTCCAAGCTTCCATGTTATATGATTTGTGAGTGGCTAAATTGTCGTGCCTTCCCTGGTGGCTCAGTGGTAAAGAATCCACCCGCCAAAGCAGGAGACATAGGTTTGATCCCTGGGTCAGGATGATTCCCGGGAGAAGTAGAGGGCAACCCACTCCAGTATTCTTGCCTGGAGAATTCCATGGGCAGAGGAGCCTGGCGGGCTACAGTCCATGGGGTCACAAGGAGTCGAACACAACTTAGCGACTAAACATCACACCAAATATTGTGGTGGGAAGAAGTAGAAACTAGAATGGAAATTTGAAATGGTCCAAGGAAGAGAATATTTTGTTGTAGTTGTGTATTTAATTGTTTTGAACTACGCAAATTTTAGAAAGTTCTTTCTGCTGTGTTTTTGTAGCTCTTTTTTGTGCCTGATTGATGAGAGGCCTACAAAAATATCCGATTCTGGCCAGCTAAATCTGTGTCTTGTTTGAATTTTTTTTTTAGATCATCACATGGCACTGACTTTTGAAAAGTACTGCTAGCTTAAGTGAAAAATATTAGCCTCTTTAAATCAAATTCTGGAATATGTGGATGATCATTAATTATTGCTCAGAACCAGATAGTTTCTGATAAAATTTAGAAGAGATTCATAATAAAACTAGGGGTGAGGTGCTTGCATGATCAGGCCATCCTGTTAAAGAATAATTGTTTACTCTCTGTTTATATGTTGATCATGGTTTGAGTCATCAAGATGGAGCGCTCATTCAGCTCTTTTTTTTTTTCTTAAATATGGCTTCATAAATGATTTAGCATAGTTACCCAAGTATCATGTAGCTTAAAATTACATTTAATTCTCTCAAGCATTCCATGTATAATGCTGTAATACATTTTGTAGAACCAAAATGTGCACAATTAACTCATACACAACAGTTTCTAATGTTTCCCTTGCTGGCCAATGCCACTCTATATTTCTATCATTGTCAAGTAATAGATAACAAAACAAAAAGGTAGATAACAAAAAGTTAGACTATATTGACTATGGTTGTGCTATTGTGTAGATAAGAAAAACATCATATATGAGTTTTTCGAAAACATACAAATAAAAAATAGAATAGATTACCTTAGTCATACTGAAATAAAAATAAATGTAAATACAGCATAGTGATTTGTTCAACTGCAATTAGTTTTTCAAAACCTACAAGATCAAGTTATAACAAATTAGTATTCATATACATTGCTGTTATTGTTGTTCAGTCGCTAAGTTGTGTGGTTGTACTCTTTGAGACCCCGTGAACTACAGCAAGCCAGGATCCTCTGTCCTCCACTACCTGCTGGAGTTAGCTCAAATTCATGTCCACTAAATCGGTGATGCTATCTAACCCTCTAATCCTCTGCTGCCCTCTTCTCCTTTTGCCTTTAATCTATCCCAGCATCAGGGTCTTTTCCAGTGAGTTGGCTCTTTGCATCAGATGGCCAAAGTATTGGAGCTTTGGCTTCAGCATTAGTCTTTCCAATGAATATTCAGGTTTGATTTCTTTTAGGATTGACTGGTTTGATCTCCTTGCAGTCCAAGGGACTCTCAAGAGCCTTTTCCAGTGCCACAGTTCAAAAGCATCAGTTCTTTGGTGCTCAGCCTTCTTTATGGCCCAAGTCTTACATCCATACATGACTCCTGGAAAAACCATCGCTTTGACTATATGGACCTTAGTTGCCAAAGTGATGTCTCTGCTTTTTAATATGCTGTGTAGGTTTGTCATAGCTTTTCTGTTTCAAAGAGCAAGCATGTTTTAATTTCATGGCTGAAGTCATCATCTACAGTGATTTTGGGAGCCCAAGGAAACAAAATCTGTCACTGCTTCCATTTTTTCCCCATTGTTATTAAGTTTTCCCCATTTTTAAGTTATTGATATTTCTCCTGGCAATCTTGTTTCCAGCTTGTGATTCATTCAGCCTGGCCTTTCACATGATGTACTCTGCATATAAGTTAAAGAAGCAGAGTGACAATATACAGCCTTGTTGTACTCCTTTCCCAATTTTGAATCAATCCATTGTTCATGCCTGGTTCTCTTATTTCTTGCCCTGGATGCAGGTTTCTCAGGAGACAGGTAAGGTGGTCTGTTATTCCATTTCTTTAAGAATTTTCCAGTTTGTTGTGATCCACACAGTCAAAGGCTTTAATGTAGTCAATGAAACAGAAGTTTTTCTGGAACTCCATTACTTTCTCCACGAACCAAGGAATGTTGGCAAATTGATCTCATGTACATTACATGTTTTGTTTTTTCCCTCCTTTCACTCTATTAGGTTTTCTGTTTTTCTTTTTTCCCAATTGTATAAGTAATCACTATTTTTTATTTTTAACTGAATTATATTTGACTTACAGTGATATTAGTTTCAGGTGATCAGTATAGTGACTCTGTACTTTTACAAATAATATCCCATTAAAATTTGTTATAATGTAATGGCTAAAGTGTCCTGTGCTATACAGTATATCCTATTTTATTAATTTTTGTATTCTTTTTTAAGATTTATTTTAATTGAAGGATAATTGCTTTACAGAACTTTGTTGGTTTCTGCCAAACATCAACATGAATCAGCCATAGGTATACATATGTCCCCTCCCTCTTGAATCTCCCTCTCCATCCCACCCTTCTAGGTTGTCACAGAGCTCCTGTTTGAGTTCCCTGAGTCATACAGCAAATGCCCATTGGCTATCTATTTTACATATGGTTTTGTAAATTTCCATGTTACTCTCTCCATATATATCACCCTCCGCACGCCCCCTCCCCCATGTCAATATATCTTATTTTATACAAAGTAGTTTGAACTTCTTAATCACATATTCCTGTCTTGCCCCTTTACCCTTACCTCTGCTGCTGGTGACCCCTATTTTGTTCTCTATATTTGTGAATGTGTTTCTGTTTTAAGATATTTATTCATTTTTAGCTTCCATATAAAAGTGGTATACAGTACATTGATTTATTTTTGCTAATCATAATATTCTCTAGGTCTATCCATGTTGCTGCAATTGGCAGACTTTGATTGTTTTTTATGACTGAGTAATATTCCAATGTACATAAATACCACATCTTCTTAATCCATTCATCTGTTGATGGACAGTTGGGTTGCTCCTATATCTTGGGTATTGTAAATAATGCTGCTATGAACACTGGGATTTTCATCATATATATGTGTGTGTGTGTGTGTGTGTGTGTGTGTGTTTGTATGCATACCCATGAATGTGATTTCTGGGTCATATGATAGTTCTATTATTTTTTTAAATAAACCTCCATAATGTTTCCACAGTGGCTGCACCAATTTATATTTCCACCAGCAGTATATGAGGGTTCCCTTTTCTCCACATCTTCTTCAACATGTTACTTGTAGATATTTTGGAGATAGCCATTATGACAGTTGTGAGGTGATAGGTCATTTTGATTTTGATTTGCATTTCTCTAATCAGTACTATTGATCATATTTTCATGTGCTGGTGAACCATCTGTATGTCTTTTTTGGAGAAATGTCTATTCAGGCTTTCTGCCCATTTTTTGATTGAGTTGTTTGGCATTGAATTGTTTGAGTAGTTTATGTATTTTGGATATTAACCCCTTGTTGTTCGTATCATTTGCAAATACTTTCTCCTATTCCACAGGTTTTTTTTTTTTTTTTTAATGGATGGTTTCTTTTACTGTGCAAAAGCTTATAAATTTAATTAGTTTTTATTTATTTTTGCTTTTATTTCTCTTGCTTAAGGAGACATATCCATAAAAAAAAATGCCATGGTTTATGTCAGAATAAATGTTCTGCCTGTGTGTTCTCCTAGGAGTTTTATGGTTTTAGGTCTTAAATTTTGGTCTTCCATCCATTTTGGATTTTTTAATATATGGTATATTCTCATTGCTTTTCATGTAGCTGTCCAGTTTTCCCAGCACAACTTATTGAAGGGAGTGTCTTTTCTCCATTGTATTTTTTTGCCTCCCTTGTTGCAAATCAATTAATCATTAAATATGTAGGTTTTTCTGATCTCTCTATTCTGTTCCATAGTTATATGCCTGTTTTTGTGCCAGTACCACGCTGTTTTGATTGGGAGGATGGTACCTCCAGCTTTGTTCTTTTATTTGAAGATTTCTTTGGCAATACAGGGTATTTTGTAGTTACATATAATGATGCTATATAATGATGTAGTTATACATTAAGATGATGCTAATTCTGTGAAAAATGTCATGGGTATTTTGGTAGGGATTGCATTAAATCTGTAGGTAGTTTTGGGTAGTGTGACCATTTTAACAATCTGAATTTTTCTAATCCAAGAGCATGTGATATCTTTTCATTTATTTGTATCATCCTCAGTTGTCCTCGTCAGTGTTTTATAGTTTTCAGTGTATAGGTCTTTCACCTCCTGGGCTTAGTTTACCCCTGGTATTTCATTGTTTTTGATGTGATTAAAAAAATTTTTTTTAGTTTCTCTTTTTGATAATTCATTATTAGCATATAAAATAACCCACCTGATTTCTGTATATTAATCCTGTGTCTTGCAGCTTTCCTGAATTTATTTATTTATTTATTTATTTTGGTGGAGACTTGAGGGTTTTCTATATAGTATTAGTCATTTGCAAATACCGACAGATTTACGTCTTTGCTTTCGATACAGATGCCTTGTATTTCTTGTTTGATTATTGTGGCTAGGACTTTCAACACTATGTTAAATAAAAGTAGCACGAGTGGACATCCTTGTTCCTAAATTTAGAGAAAAAGCTTTCAGTTTTTTACCTTTGAGTGTGAGGTTAGCCATGAGTTTGTCATAAATGGCCTTTATTATGTTGAGATGTTCCCTCTCTACCCACTTTGATGAGAGTTCCTTGTGGTTTGATCCCTTTGTTTAGTAGTATGCTTGTGTTCCTTTCTTTTTATCTTTTGTATATCTCTTGGAAGTCTTTGATTTGTGGTTATCATGGGATTCATACATGTTGACGTACAACCATATCTACTTGTTTTAAACTGGTAGTAACTTAAAACCATTTGGCTTCAAACACATTCTAAAAAATCTGTTTTACTCCCCCTTATGTTTTGTGCTTTCGGTGTCATATTTTACATCTTCATGTCTATTTCTTAACCATTTATTGTAGTTAGAGTTGCTTTTACAGGTCTTTGCTGTTTATCTTTGAACTGGCTTATAAAGTTGTTGATCGTCAGTTCTTTTATATATCTACCATCTATACCCTTCCATATCCACATCATTCTATATCTGTCTATACTTTCATCTTCAGTCCTTTTATGCATTTGTCTTTCCTAGTGGGATTTTCCCCTATCCTGTAGCTTCTTAGTTCTTTTCCACTTAGAGTAGACCCTTTAACATTTCCTTTCGAGTAGGTTTAGGGTTGATGAACTCTTTTAATTTTGCTTGTCTGCAACATTTTTCTATCTGTCCTTTGATTCTAAATCATAACTTTGCTGGGTTGCATCTTGGTTGCAGAGTTTTCCCCTTTCCGCACTTTGATATCATGCCACTCTCTTCTGGCTTGCCAAGTTACTTCAGAGAAATCACCTAATAGCCTTATTGGGATTCCCTTGTATATGACTCTCTGTTTTTCTCTTGCTGCCTTCAGAATTCTCCTAATCTTTCACTTCTGCCATTTTAATTTTGTGTCCTGGTGTCAAGATGTTTGGTTCATCATTTTTGGGAGTCCTCTGTTCCACTTGTTCCTGGGTATCCTTCCTTTTTGTTCTAGTTTGGGATGTTATCAGTTGTAATTTCCAGAAAGATATTTTGTGATACTTTTCTATCTCTCTTATCCTTCTTGGTATGATTGATGGCATCATAGAGATGTCTTAAACTCTTTTTGAATGTTTAACTTTTTTTTTTTTTGCTGTTCCAATTGAGAGATTTCCATTATTCTGTCTTCCAGATCACTTATGCATTTTCTGTCACTCTATTACTCATTCCTTCCAGTGTATTTTTAATTTCAGCTATCAAATTCATTTCTCATTGGGTCTTTTAAATATTTTCTAGTTTCTTATTGAATTTTCTGCTTTGTACATCTATTCTTTTCCCTAATTCAGTTAAGATTGTTGTTACTAATGCTTTGAATTCCTTATCTGATAATGTGTTTATTTCTCTTGATACTATTTTGAGTATCTTATCTTGCTCTTTCAGTGGAGAGCAGTTCCTCTGCCTCTTCATTTTGCTTAGCTTTCACTGCCTCAATAAACTTAGGTGAAAGTTACCTGTTGTGGTCTAGAGGGGGTGTTCTTAACATGGGTGTGTTCCTGTACATACTGCATGTCCCCAGTGCCTTCGGTGGGAGAGCTGGATTTGACATGGACATGTGTCACTTCTTTCTTCAGCATATGCAGGCAGCTATCACCGTGGTAGTGGGTGGAACTGGAGATTGAGGGGCTAGAGCTGGAGCTGAGTGTGAGGCAGGACTTTGTCTCTATTCAGTACCCATCTCCAGCCTGTGAGAGTTAGGGTCTGATTCCAGGTTGCTGAAGCAGGGAAGCCTTGAGTTTCAGGCCCTACTTGGCTCTGTTCTCTTTAAGTATGCTTCCCCCTCCTTATACCTGGAAACTTACCTCAGAAATGAGGGGTGCTAAAGCAAATGGAATGGAGATCAGTCCTGGTTGTTCTTTGGAAGGACTGATGCTAAAGCTGAAACTCCAATACTTTGGCCACCTCATGTGAAGAGTTGACTCGTTGGAAAAGACTCTGATGCTGGGAGGGGTTGGGGGCAAGAGGAGAAGGGGACGACAGAGGATGAGATGGCTGGATGGCATCACCAACTCGATGGACATGAGTTTGAGTGAACTTCGGGAGTTGGTGATGGACAGGGAGGCCTGGCGTGCTGCGATTCATGGGGTCACAAAGAGTTGGACACGACTGAGCAACTGAACTGAAAGCAAATGGGGTCTTTGCTGAGTCTCAGGTCATTTTGGCCCCGGACAGAGGTCTGAGTGGTCTCAGTGTGATGCCTGTCCAGGTGCCCACAATTGTTTGCTACGCTCAGATGCTGCCTTGTGCATGTCCCTTGGCCCCTCACAGCAGATCACTGTACTCAGCCTCTGCCACCCCCAGCCTGTGGTGGAGTCCCACTGCAAGGCCTACAGGACCTGCAGAGACTCTCAGGATGTATGGGGTTGAGCTCTGGTGTCATGGCTGCTGTTAGAGATCTTGCTGCTTGAGTGAGAGCCAATAATGACTGCTACTGATATAAGGTTCCCCCTGGGACCAGTTACTTCTTCAACCCATGATTAAGTCTTCTCGCTAATCATGACTGCCTCAGATCCTGTGCTGTGCTGTGCTGTCAAGCGTGTGGGGCTGGTGTGTTTGCTTGGCTCGGGTTGTATACTAAGGCCTTCATGAGAAACCCAGCAGCTGCTAAGGTAGATCCCTCTCTGCCCTTCTGTGGGGGCAAGCCAGCCCAAACACAATCCTCATGAGCAGAGTCCAGGCTTCTCACAGCCCTCCTACTAGTTCGTAGTGGACTAGTCTTCCTAGTCCTCCTACTAGTCCAAGCAGCCAAGGGGGCTCATCTTCCCCATGTAGAATCCCTGAACTGGCGTGCCCGCTCTGTGGCTCTGATCACTCACTCTCCAGGAAGTGTGTCTGTTCATGCAATCTCCCTTTTCCTGTGAATCCCATACCAGGAGCATAGGTCCTGACCTAATCACATTTCTTTTCCTTCCCAATTCTTTGTGCATCTTTGTTGTATGCCTTAGGTATTTAGGGGTCCTTCTGCCGGTTCCAGTTAGTTTTCAGTGAGAATCATTCCACATGTGTATGTATTTTGATGTGTTTGTGATGCAGTATGGGTGGAGTGGGAGCAGAGCTCCACGCTGTCTTGCTCCACCATGTTAATCCAGTCTGGGATTTTTCTTTTGCCATTTTGCTTATTTAATTAAAACTTTTTTCTTCCAGGCATTTTGTATCTTGTCTTTGCTTTTATATCATGGTTAAAATCCTTGACTTATTTGGCGTTCCTGTTGTGTCCTTATTTTAAGGAACTAGTGTTAACTTGGAGGTCAGGCATGGACCTGAAGCTCCAATATATTCCCCTAAAGTTGGGAATTTATGCAAATTTGAACCAGAGGAATCTCACAAGTAATTTTCTCTACCAATGAGATAAATGAAGGACTGATAGAGGACATTGTGTTACTTCCTTGATGTTGAGTAAAGCTCAAGTCTATTTTAATGCAATAAATTGAGTTTGCAAAACCACAATATTTGATCTTAGAGGCAACTACTCTGTCATCTTGATGCCTTTCCTGTCTCTATTTGCAGCTGTTAGCATTATTCCTCCCACTTAAAGATCCACTTAAAATCTTTACTTCTTGCTCTTTGACTCTCTTTCTTTCTGTGTGTCTCTCACATATATACACACACACAAATGGTGAGAACATTTGTATACAAAAGACTTTAATTTCTTCATCTTTCCAGTATCTCAATCCCATATATTTGTCTTTGATATTTTTGCAAGTATGTTCAGATTTATGCACAACCTGAACATTATAGTTTCTGTACATTTGATTTCTGAGTCAGAACACCACATGTGAGCTGGCTCATGCAAGTGGGAATTGTCCTTGACTGTAAGGAAAATTTTTTTTGAGAACTCATTTTGGTCCCCAGGAAAATGAATTCAACTGTAAGTTCTCCAATACAATGTTTGAAATGAGTTTTTAAAATCAGTGTTTAATATGGAAAGCTGTAAGCTTGGTTAAGGAGAACCTAAACCATACTGAACTAACTAAATCAACCACATCCTGTTCTTAGTCTTTTTGTCGTTGTACCTAAATATTTATAGGTATATTCATGAGAATTTTGCTTGAGCTATTTCTCACTCTTCCTTCTCAGAGCATACCTACCTTTTTCAGCATAAGAATTTTTTCTGCTAGGTGTCATAGCAGGTAAATAGCACTCTAGCAGTTCTCATGTTTGCATGTTACATGTCCAACAGTGCACACAGATTGGTTGCAGACTTAGTCCTATTTAAAATTTCATGGAGAAGAGTATCTGATTGGTGCACCTCTGTCAGGTATCCAGGTATGGTCTGATAATCTCTAGCCAAGGCAATAGGTACCCATCTGTGTGGATTGGAGAAAAATAGCATGTAATTATAGTCTGGCAGAACCCCCAATAGTAGATACTATTTATCTGTGAAAGTGTTAGTTGCTCAGTTGTGTCCAAATCTTTGCAACCCCATGGACTGTGGATGGCCAGGTGCCTCTTTCCATGGGATCCTCCAGGCAAGAATACTGGAATGAGTAGCCATTCCCTTCTCCAGGAGATCTTCCTGACCCAGGGATCAAATCCAGGTCTCCCACATTGCAGGTAGATTCTTTAGTATCTGAGCCACAAACAGTAAATTTTAAACATATAGATAAAATACTGACATTGTTATTGTGTTAATTAACAATCTGTTCTTACTATCAGTGGACGAAATTCTTATCTAGAGCAGTTTCTCTTCCAGATTTTTCTATGCCTCTTATATTTTCCATGTGAACTGTTGTGTTTTTCATTAATCCTTTTGCTTCTTTCATTGGCCATTGTAGTTCTATTACTTTCCACAGGAGGCAACCCAGTTCATATGCAGAAAACCCAGTTCAAAATGGCTTGCAAAATGAGGAGACACTATATTACCCAATAAGATGAGCCAACACAAGGTCTGCTGCTGCTAAGTCGCTTCAGTCATGTCTGACTCTGTGCAACCCCATAGACGGCAGCCCACCAGGCTCCCCCGTCCCTGGGATTCTCCAGGCAAGAACACTGGAGTGGGTTGCCATTTCCTTCTCCAATGCATGAAAGTGAAAAGTGAAAGTAAAGTCGCTCAGTCGTGTCCGACTCTGTGTGACCCCATGGACTGCAGCCTACCAGGCTCCTCCGTCCATGGAATTTTCCAGGCAAGAGTACTGGAGTGGGGTGCCATTGCCTTCTCCACACAAGATCCAAGATTGGTCAAATCAGAATCATCTGAGTCAAGTGTCTTCTGCAGTGTCAGCATTACTAATAATTTCAAAGATGCAGACAAAAGGGAGGATTAGATAAATAGAGTGGAAGTCTGTGACTCCTCATGTCTTTCCTTTCTGCATTCAGTGAAAGAGGAAGTGTCAAGTGAGGGTCATGCTTTATCTGACAAGCACGGAGTGGTTAAACTATGAAATATCTCCATTTTTAGACCCTGGTTTAAGTAATATTTTTAAGTAAGTCATGCCTCATAATTCCATAGATTATGGGTTAGTGATAAGGATTATGGATAAGCCTTATCCATGGACATCCTGCATGGTAGCATTATAGATGTTAGGGCTCTTTATCATAGCAAATAGCATTTGATCTTTTTTTTTTTTTTTTTGTAGTATGTTTTCCCATATCCTTTCCTTTTTTGAAAATAATTTTTATTGATTTATTTTTGGGTGCTCTGGGTCTTTGTTGCTATGTGGTCTTTTTTCTAGTTGTAGCAAGTAGGGGTTACTCTCTAGTTGCAGGGTGCAGGCTTCTCATTGTGGTGGCTTCTTTTGTTGGGAAGCATGGGCTCTGAGGCGTGCAGGCTTCAGTGGTTGCAGCACGGGAGTTGAGTAGTTGCAGCTCCCAGGCTCAAGAGCACAGATTCAGTGGTTGTGGGACCCAGGCTTATTTGCCCTGCAGCATGTGGGATCTTCCCGACCCAGGGATTGAACCCATGTCTCCTGCATTGGCAGGTGGATACTTAATGACTGAGCCAGCAAGGAAGCCACCCATTAGATTTTTTAAAGTAGGCCTAGTTATTAGCATATTTACAAGGAAAACAAACTGTGTCACCTGCCTTCTTTATCTAGAAACATTCCCTTAGTAAAAGGAGGGAATGAGTAATAGACTGGCTGTGTTATTGACTCTCTGCTAACTGGGCCTCCAAAATCATGTGGCAAGTTATTAATTGGTTTATACAAGGGCTCAGAGATACCATAATGAGCTGATATTTCTCATTCTTTGTGGTCCTTCCTTTATTCCTCCTTCCTCCTTTCTTCTTTCTGAAATGCTTTTAGTACCCTTTTTTTTTGTTTGTTTGTTTTGGTCTCTAGGCTTGTTTCCCATATTTACAAAATGGTTGCCACAAATCCAAGCATCATATCCACACACAAGGGTTTGGAGGCCAGAATGTAAGGGAGACCATCCTCAGGAGTTCCCTACCGGACAGTCTTGTGTTTCTTTTATTGTAAGTTATTACAGGCCTAAGTATATCACATTTCCCTAAACTAATAATGGAGAAGGGGAGTGTAATTGTCACCAAGTCCATGCTCACTCTGCTCACGGCATGACAGACCAATGAATCTACAGAGAAGGTGTTTAGGCAAGGAATATGACTTTATTCAGAAATCCACCTGGCAGAGAAGATTGTAGACTAATGTCTCAAAACAACCATCAAATTGGAGTCTGGATACCAGGTTCTTTTATAGAACAAGAGCAGGGAAGGTGAGGGAGTAAAGTAAAAAAAAAAAAAAAAAATAAGCCATTAATCTTACAAATATCTTCTGGAGTGGCCAACCTGTGACGGGGGGGGGCGGTGTATATTAATTTCTTCCTTCCTGTAGTCATCCACTGGTGTTTACATCCTGAACAAAGTCATTTTTGTTTTAACATTTGGGCAGAGGGGCAGAGTTCCCCAAGTCAGGCCATTATATATGATTATAATAACAAAAGCAATGGACAGCAAAGGTTAAAGTCATAGAAACAGATCCAACATGGAGTCAAAATTGCCTCTTCCTTGTTACATAATTATCGTAATCAGAATGGACCAAAATATTCACCCCTGAAGGAGAGGCCTAGATTCTTCTCTAGAAGAAGTTGATGATACCTAAACAAATTCTGGTTCTCATTAAGAAACAGTGGTGAGGGATGAACATAGTTTCTGAGTAGTTGGCCAAGAATGTCTCTATAGTCATTTTAAGTTCTATTACCTGTAGATATGCCAGTTAAGTCTAGCTCTGAAACTACATCTGCAATGGCTAAAAAGCACATTTTCTAAGTGGTTGCTAAGAGTTTGAAGTTTGGCCTCTAAATAATAGAGTGACTGTTTTTAATGTTACTGACATTTTTATTTCTGTCATCTCTCCTGCAAGAGGTTATTTAACACAGAAATGCATTTCTCATAAATAATACTTTAAAAATCAAAATATGATAGTTTACTTTGTGAAATAACTTACATATGACTGCCCTCTGTGGTAGTTGTGGAGAAATAATTTTTTCTTAATTCAGTGACTCTAATATTGGAATGCAAAAAATTAGGACAAATAATGGGTTAAGTAGTATTTTCTGGGCCTAGGGGTCTGCATTTTTAACAGGCATCCCTGGAGATGCTGGAGTATACATGTTCTTTAGACCAGTTTTGAAAAGCACTATTAATATGCTTGGGATGAAGAAATCAATCTTTCAGGTCTGAGTGGTACTTGGAATATTGATTCTTCTTACCCAAGAGCCTTTGCTTCTGAAGTGGTTTTTCTTCCATTACAAATATTATCTTTGAACATTTCAGTCCCTAAGTCATTCCTCATCAATAGGATCATTGTAGGAGTACATTTAAAATGAAATAGGCAGTGCATATGGGGTTCTACAGAAATAGTCACAAGGATGTTATAGTTATCTCCCCAGACTTTTAAGTGCGTATCTGGGGTCTCCCTCCTCCCTTATTATGCAGCTCACTTTTACAAAACGTCATTGAAGTATAGTTGATTTACAGCATAGTTAATTTCTTCTATTCAGCACACTGACTCGTGTGTGTATGTGTGTATATATATACAGACACACACATACACACACACAAATATATATTCAGTTATACATACATACATTATCAGTTCAGTTGCTCAGACGTGTCCAACTCTTTGCAACCACATGGACAGTGGCACACTAGGCTTCCCTGTCCAACATACATTATACATATATATATATATGTCCTATGTTTGACATATATATATATATATATGTTCTTTTCCATATCCTTTCCATTATGATTTGTCAGAAGATACTGAATATAGTTTCCTGTGCTCTACAGTAGGACCTTGTTGTTTATCCATCATATATATAATAGTTTGCATCTGCTATTCTCAAACTCCCAGTTCCTCCCTTGAAGCTCATTTCTTGACTGAGGAAGAATATGGTAAGAAAATAGTTGTTAGACATCCATCAAACTGTGTGTTAGCTATACTTCTTGGTTCTTCCTGTTAGATCACAACTAGAATCAAATGCAGCCACCCTTCATGTAGAAAGAGTATGTGACTGACAATAACTTGATTTTGCAGAGGCATCAAAATACTCTTGTCCATCTTCCTCATTTCTGAGCTCAGACCTTTAAAAAGTCAACTCCCCTATGATCAATTTAGTAGATGCACACTCCCAGTACATGTTCTGTGATGTTCGTTCTCTTTCCCTACTGTCTTCCTGACACACTGTATCTCTTAGTATACTTAATGAATATGTTATTACTTTGACTTCCTTACATTACAGCTCCTAGGAGGTAATATATTTGTGTGTAAACATTGTGCCTAAAACATTGCCCTGGAAAACATTTAAGTGACGTGAAAAATCGTTATGACTATACCTACCTCCCTAACATGCATCACTAATGAAAGGCCTAATGCATTCCTAACACCAAGCCATACATTACCTGCTGCTGCTGCTGCTGCTGCTGCTAAGTTGCTTCAGTCGTGTCCAACTCTGTGCGACCCCATTGATGGCAGCCCACCAGGCTCCGCTGTCCCTGGGATTCTCAAGGCAAGAGCCCTGGAGTGCGTTGCCATTTCCTTCTCCAGTGCATGAAAGTGAAAAGTGAAAGTGAAGTCATTCAGTTGTGTCTGACGCTTCTCGACCCCATGGACTGCAGCCTACCAGGCTCCTCCATCCATGGGGTTCTCTAGGCAAGAGTACTGGAGTGGGTTGCCATTGTCTTCTCCCATATGTTACCTGCTGCTAAGTCGCTTCAGTCGTGTCCGACTCTGTGCGACCCCATAGACAGAAGTCCACCAGGCTCCCCCATCCCTGGGACTCTCCAGGCAAGAACACTGGAGTGGGTTGCCATTTCCCTCTCCAATGCGTGAAAGTGAAAAGTGAAAGGGAAGTCGCTCAGTCATGTCCGACTTCAGCGACCCCATGGACTGCAGCCTATCAGGCTGTGCCGTCCATGGGATATTCCAGGCAAGAGTACTGGAGTGGAGTGCCATCGCCTACTATGATATGTTACCTAGAAGAATCTAAAAAATCTCTATATATATACATACCAAGGAGTTACATAGCCACTGATTAAATTATACCTGATATTTATAGTACATATTTATGGAAAGTTATGACCAACCTAGATAGCATATTCAAAAGCAGAGACATTACTTTGCCAACAAAGGTTCATCTAGTCAAGGCTATGGTTTTTCCTGTGGTCATGTATGGATGTGAGAGTTGGACTGTGAAGAAGGCTGAGTGCCGAAGAATTGATGCTTTTGAACTATGGTGTTGAAGACTCTTGAGAGTCCCTTGGACTGCAAGGAGATCCAACCAGTCCATTCTAAAGGAGATCAGTTCTGGGATTTCTTTGGAAGGAATGATGCTAAAGCTGAAACTCCAGTACTTTGGCCACCTCATGCGAAGAGTTGACTCATTGGAAAAGACTCTGATGCTGGGAGGGATTGGGGGCAGGAGGAGAAGGGGACGACAGAGGATGAGATGGCTGGATGGCATCACCGATTAGATGGACGTGAGTCTCAGTGAACTCCAGGAGTTGGTGATGGACAGGGAGGCCTGGCGTGCTGTGATTCATGGGGTCGCAAAGAGTCAGACACGACTGAGCGACTGATCTGATCTGATATATTATAAATATAGTATGTGCAATATCAAGGTACATATATATTATAATATACACACATACTATATGTTGTTACATATTGTATGCATCAGTTCAGTTCAGTAGCTCAGACATTTCTGACTCTCTGTGACCCCAAGCACTGCAGCACGCCAGGCTTCCCTGTCCATCACCAACTCCTGAAGCTTGCTCAATCTCATGTCCATTGAGTCAGTGACGCCATCCAACCATCTCATCCTCTGTCGTCCCCTTCTCCTCCTGCCCTCAATCTTTCCCAGCATCAGGTTCTTTTCAAATGAGTCAGCTCTCCGCATCAGATGGCCAAAGTATTGGAGTTTCAGCTTCAATATCAGTCCTTCCAATGAACACCCAGGACCAATCTCCTTTAGGATGGACTGGTTGGATCTCCTTGCAATCCAAGGGACTCTCAAGAGTATTCTCCAACACCACAGTTCAAAAGTATCAATTCTTCAGCACTCAGCTTTCTTTATAGTCCAACTCTCACATCCATACATGACTACTGGAAAAACCATAGCTTTGACTAGACAGATGTTTGTTTTACATATATATATATATATATATATATATATATATATATAAACCATTTGGTATGTGTATATATGTATATATATACACTATTTTTTCTATTGAAGTATATTTTACAATGTTGTGTTTTTGGTGTATAGCAAAGTGGTTCAATTATATATATATATATATATATATATATATATATATAAAATGTGTATATATATGTATGCATGTGTGTGCATGCTTTGTGTGTATGTAGGTTTTTTTTTTAAATCTTCCTTCTACCTTGGTCTTTGCCTCCAATTGACCTACAGACATGTTTTACTGTTTCTCAACACAAATTGTATTATGTGCCAACATTTTAAAACTGCATGTTTTCATAAAACTTAAATTTCTGGCTTTTCTTGAAAAGTTGAAACAGTTGGTACTATTGGTCCTTCCTTCTCACACTGTTAGACTTGAATGGAGCTATTTCCCTGCAGCTCTCTTCAAACTGGGGAAACGTGGGTTTGTCCTTGACAGTTTGTACCACTTCCTGTATTCTCTCCATTCTAAAGTAGACTGTCCATAATCCCCCATTCAGTTCAGTTCAGTCCCTCAGTCGTGTCCGACTCTTTGCGACCCCATGAACTGCAGCACGCCAGGCCTCACCATCACCAGCACACCTGTCCATCACCAACTCCCAGAGTCCACCCAAACCTATGTCCATCGAGTCGGTGATGCCATTCAATCATCTCATCCTCTGTCGTCCCCTTCTCCTCCTGCCCTCAATCTCATTCTGTGTATTATGCCAAGGTGTTCCAATCTTTTTGTAACTGACACCTGTAGATTCCAACTTCTGGACTGTGAGGAAACAGATGCAGTGAGTTGCCTTTGGCCTATGTTCCCTAAACAGTGCATTCTATTAATATTAACAACATGAACTTGAATGTACACTTGGTTTAGCTATAAGTGCCAGCTCTGCCACTTACTAGCACTGTGATCCATAACAGCTTTAAAGGCTACATACAAAAATTGAGTTTGCAGCAGAAGTTAACTTTATTAGTTAGTGTTCCCCGTAGAGTGGGGTTAAATATAGATAGAAAGGAAAGGAGGGAGTGGAGGAGGGATAGGAAGAAGGCACGGAACGGGGAAGGGAAAGAATGTAAGGAATTGGTTTATCAGCTATGGCTACTGACAACTCCCAAGAAATGCAATTGGCAGGTGAGACCCAGGAGAACTAGTGGCATATTCCAGTTTTAAAGCTGACAGGCTCCAGATACCTCTCCAACAAAAAAAGATATATATATATATATATATTTTTTTTTTTCTTCTTCTTCTTCTCAGTTTAATTCTGAAGACAAGAGGAATGTCTAGTTCATGTAGTCAGGCAGGAGGAGTTTCCTCTTACTCAGCCTTTTGTGCTAATAAGATCTTTCTTCAACTGATTGGATGAGTCCCACCCACACTGAGGGGGACAATCTTTTTTATTCACTTTGCTGATTCATTGTTAATCTCATCCACAAAAATCCTTATGCACAACCAGAGTTGTTTGGCTAAATGTCTAGGTACTCTTGGCCCAGTCAAGTTTATAGATGAAATTAGCTGTCATATTAACAGTTTTTGAAAGAATAAATGAGATAATGCATGGAAAGCACTTTAGTACAATGCCTAACAAATAGTATAATTTAAATGAATATTATTTAATGATTACTAATATCATAAGTTTCCCTAGTATTTTAACTTTTGCCTGTCTGGATGTACTCTCTGATTTCCTTATCCTTGAACACTGCAAGGGTTTGGGGCACTAACCCCCGGCACAGTTGAAAATTCACAGGTAACTTTACAGTCAGCCCTCCATATCTAGGTTTCCACATCCATGGATTGTATTACAACTGTCCTATGTATGTATCAAAAGTGCATAAAAGTGGACCTATGCAGTTCAAACCTGTGTTGTTCAAGGATCAACTTATACTTTGCTTGAAATCTCATCAAAGGAGAAGACAGACCTTTAGGTATGGGTGTGGATGAAAAAGGAAATGGAAGAAAACAAGCCTGTGCTGAGCCCCTTCCTTTTGTATTCAGTGTAATATTTCTCTATTTGATTTCACTCAAAATCTTTCAGAAGTGAACATCATTCATCACATTCATTTCACAAGTAAATATACTCAATCTCCGGCAATCAAACAAATTCAAACACCAAACTAGTGAATAAAGTGGGTTTCCAACATAGGTCGTTCTGTTGCTAAAACCTGTATTTGTTCCCATCTCGGGAAGTGCCTCTTGATTCTTTGCCATACGTACTCTGGAATCTGAGTACATGTATAATAATGTCTCAGAATCACTAAGGAGTTATCAAAGCTGAGATTCCCAGTTTGTACTTACACAGATTTTTTACTAAATATTTCACATGCACATTCTAAGAGGGAAGTTATTTACTTGAATTTTCTCTGAGATAACTCTAAGTTTATTTGAAGAGCCAGGAAGACAACTTTATTCCCAGAACTCAGTACTCTTTCTCCAATCGCAGGCAGACAGAACTAACAAAAAATAGACAGAACTATGTTCTACAGAACTACTGTAGAAAATACTGAAACATAGGATGAGAACAAAGAAAGGTTCCCAGGGATATCCACGGCTTCATATTAAATGCTTCTCATAAACATTGCCTTAAATTTTTAATGAAAGCCAAATAGAAATGCTTCATTTGTCGCAAGAGAGGTAGTTTATGTGTTCATCAGTGGTATTTTAGTCAATAGTACAGAACAGTACAGAACAATAGCAATGACCAAAAAAAAAAAGTATTTTGGGGAAATATGAACTGTTTCACATGATTTGTAAATGTATATTCATATCTTGATGGTGGTAAGAATCCAGGCCAATGTAAAATTTTAGTTTTGCTTAATGCTTATTAAATTTCTTATTTTTAAATCATTGTTTTAGGGACAATATAGGATACTACTTAGTGGAATGCAAAGTTACATACATATCGGGACTCTAATTGTACTAAACTTAGGATAATTAGGCCTGAGATCTACAATTGCAAATTTTCTAGTTGTTGCAGAAATATGCTATTAAATCATAGGAAGTACACTAAAAAAGTATGAGCTATTTCTAGATAACCTAGGACATAGGTTGTGACTTTTATGCAACTCATTTCATTTTCTTCTTTTTAAAATTGAAGACTATATTTCATAGCACTTGTGAGAGTTGAGTATTAAATAAGTTAATAATTAAAGTTGATATTGAACAAGGAATTTTGGCCATCAGTTATCTCACATAGTCTTATACAACTAAGAAAGGTTAAATAGCTTGTACAAGTTCATATGGTTAAGAAGCATGAAGCAGGAATCAAACCTAAGCAGTCTGATTCAAGAATATGTACTTATGAGCTGTGTCTTGCATTTCTGGTTATGACTGATCGATAAACGGATGAAAAACTACACAGTACATAAAAGTTGTTGAAGGTTGTTATCAAAAATCTTTTAAATACATATTTTCTTAGAATAAAAACTTTTACTAAAGCAATAGAAAAATACATTGTAGTTCCCCTTTGATTCACTTATCTGTATTCATATCAGAAAAGAAAGGTCAGTTTCCCTTGACTTGTTCTTACAGAATCCATTGCTCCCTTCTCTAAAGTCACCCAAAGCATTTATTCCAAATATTGCTCCATGTTGGACTAAGTGGTCCTTCCACGTTTCTTTCTTCTGTAAAAGCTGAAAAACTTTTTTGACTTTAGAATTAATGCTTGATGAAATATTCATGATTTCATATAGATTACCAATAATGAGTTTACAGTAATGTTTGGTAGTTCTTCTGTGCCGTGAGATTGGATTAATGAAGACCTGGACATCTGGTCTTATTGAAAGATGAGTGTTCTTCCTTTGATAACTTGTTATCTACCTTCACTTAATGTTGGTATGTTCTGGGCTCTAGAACTTCATGATTGCTCTCTCTAGGTGATAATAGGTAAGCCACATAAGGATTGACAACTCATCATCTCTGCTGTTAAATAGAATTTATTAATAACTCTTGTGAACGTTTGAGCTAGGACTTTCATATTCATCTCCTTGCTTTATACATTCTCTTTTGTCATGCCACTCTGGGGTGCCTAATCACTTTGTATGTTACATTTTTTGGTGCTTATTTCCATAGTGTATTTACTCTATTCTTATTTCCATTTATTTTAGGTCATTTTCTCTACCTCCTTTTGGCTGTCTCTTAGAATTTTAGCTAATAAGTAATCTAAAAATAGCTATATTGTTTTCTACAGATGATTCTTTTTCTTCTATGGGACCTTGCTTCAACATGCCACTAGAAATGAACTCAGCATTTTACATTGTTCTGGAGGTAGGAATTTTTTTTCCAGAGTCCTTATTCATACTTCTACACTGCCTATCCATGCTTGCAAATCGATATTTTATCTGACTTTCTACTGAATGTGCTTTCCTAATATTTAATAGCATACATCTACTTCTAGCATTTCATTTCTTTTTAACACAGCTTTACAAGCTTCCTACAACTTTCATGCTGTCTACCAGCTTTTGTTGTTTGAATCAGAATTAATTTGAATCTAGACATTCTCTTTGTTGCCTCCCTTAGCGTCTAAGTTGGAATTCTAGCAAAATCAGCAAGAACTCATCATACACTCTCATTTTGGCCAAATGAGGTTCCTGTTGTATGTAAATAAACATAAAATCCCTAACTTTTGCAGGTACCGAGATTAAGGTGTACTGAGGGCTAGGTAGCACTGTTCAAAAGCCCTGTAATAATTACAGTAGTATATTACATACATCTGTTTCTTACCATAAAAGTTCATGATGAAATACTGTGAAACGAATTCTGCATTTTATGTGCACCCTCTCTCTCCCCACCATGTTGTCATGATCCAAGGCTAAACTTCAAATTATTCAGAGTAGCCATACTGAAAACATATTCCATGGAATATTAATTCTGAAAATATTTCTTCAGAAACAGTCTTTACAAACTGGTGGAAAAGTCCTAGTTGAGGTCATTTCAGCACTGGTTGTCTTTTCTGCTGATGAATGATAGAGACTTTTCTGAGTTCATTTGAAATACTATGAGTAACCAATATACACTGAATTAGTGGAACATGCTTTTGAACTGTGGTGTTGGGGAAGACTCTTGAGAGTCCCTTGGACTGCAAGGAGATCAAACCATTCCATCCTAAAGGAAATCAGTCCTGAATATTCATTGGAAGGACTGATGCTGAAGCTGAAACTCCAATACTTTGGCCACCTGATGCTAAGAACTGACTTATTTGGAAAGACCCTGATACTGGGAAAGATTGAAGGTGGGAGAAGAAGGGGACAACAGAGGATGAGATGGTTGGATGGCATCACCGACTCAATGGACATGGGTTTCAGCAAGCTCCAGGAGTTGGTGATGGACAGGGAAGCTTGGTGTGCTGTAATCCATGGGGTTGCAAAGAGTCGGACATACTAAGAGACTGAACTGAACCAATACTGTTGATATCAATTCTAGAACTACAGTGTAAATCCTGAGCCTAAAAGCTTTAGAAGCTTCTCAGATCATGTGAAAGTCGCCAGTAGGTAATGTTCCTTTGTCCCAAGAAAGCTACTTGGTTTCTCCTGAGGTTCTCTATCTATGGCCATATAAATTGGAAACAATTTTATCACATGTGTTCATGTACATGCATGTCTTGCTACTCTAAAACCCTCTCTACAGGGAGCACATATTAAATCAGTTTAAGAAACAGTATGTTTATAAATATCTGGCTGTCCAGAGTTGCATTTAGGATTTCTCTCTTTGCTTTGCATGTATGCTCAGTTGCTCAACTGTGTCCCAGCCTTTGGGACCCTATATAGACTGTAGCCCACCACATTCCTCTGTGTGTGGAATTTTCCAGGCAATAAAACTGGAGTGGGTTGCCATTTCCTTCTCCAGTTGATCTTCCTGACCCAGGGAGCAAACCCACGTCTCTTCCCTCTCCTGCATTAGCAGGCCAGTTCTTTACCACTGCACTACCTCAGAAGTCCCTCTTTGATTTACTCATTTAAATAATTTGCTAGGAAGTCCTTATTAGCATTTTCTGTTATTCACAAAACATATTCTTGAAGCTTTTCTATTTTAAATTAGTCTTTTTTTTTTTAACTCAGATTCAACTTCAATTTTAAGATTTTAAATAACTTTTAAAGAGATGCACAAAAACTGATGGCATTTACAGCTATTTCAGAAAAAAAGCTGATATTTTGAATAGTTGACTTTTTCTTCTGAAGGAAGCAGATTCTTTTGAAGTTTTGTAAAATATATTGTTTGTAATTTAAGTATTTAAAAAATTGGACTGTCAGTTTTTTGGCTTTTGACAGAATATAACCTAATACAATTTTTGAAGTCTGCTAAGACACCTCTAAAATCTTAGTTTGTGCTTCATACTCTTATGTGACATATTTTCAAATGTAAAAATGTTATGTGAATGTATTTTCTCAAATATTATTCAATAATAGCATTGTAATCCTTATTTTTGTGATATTTCCAGCTGTTAGCATTTTAATGAAATTCATATTGGCTTCCCTTAATACTAAAATTAAAGTCTGGTTTGCATTTTTAATTGAATTTGACTGGTGTCATAATTAGTGTTTATCTGAGCATCCACAGGTTTATACGACCATGATCTCTCATCTGTTGGAGAATTATGATCATTTATCTTAAAATACTTCTGAGAGTTTAGCAGTAAGCACTTGAACCTGAAATGATTTTCTCAAGTTTGTGCAGTCTGTCAGTTATGGAACAAGGTCTCACACCCTGGGTCTCTTACTCCCTGCCCTAGTCAACCTGTCCATTGTGCTATTTAACATTGTTGAAATTAAAGGCTTACTGTTTGTTAGGTTAAAATTTATGGAATAAAACCTGCATTTTAGTAAGTCAGATGAGTTAGCAACTTGACATCTTATATGAATGGGTTAGTTTTCAGTTTTCATTTTGTTCCTGAAATCATTTTATAGAGAAAGCAGAATTGTTGGTAAATACTAGCCCCTTTTGAGTATTCTGATTAATTGTGCTTGCTTTTCATTCTTTCTTGTGAAGTCAAAATGGTAATATTGTACAGTTTGCCCTGAGATAGATGTTCCTCAGTTGCAAGGGGAATGAGATCATTGTAATGATCCTAGTTTCCTAATAAGAAAAAAGTATTTAGTGCATGCAGGAGGAAAAAAGTGTTAAGACGTTGGATTATGTTGGATTGCGTTGATCATGTTTTGATTGAGTCTTTCAGTTTAAATGCTTTTTCTTGGTAGAGTTTTTTAAATAGTTTCATCAGCTAAAAATGAAGGAAAACTAGAAATTCAAAGAGTTGCAACTACCTTATTCACTGTGAATTTGGAAATGTATTAATATTAATTGGTTCTTCATTGGTGGCTTTTTTAATGCCTAAGCAAATACATATGTAGTATCTCAGGATATAATTATTTTACAAATTTAAATTATTTCTATTCAATTGCTTGTCTTAACCATGTGATGTTCTAAAGAACCTATTAATATATTATGCATAGTACATTAAGCATTAATACAATATATGTCCTTCATGATTTTGTTTAAATAAAATATCATACCTTCACTTATAAATGAATTAATCATTAATTAGATTACTTACTGTGGGCTTCCCTGTGGCTCAGATGGTAAAGAATCCATCTGCATGCGAGAGACCTGGGTTTGATCCCTAAGTTGGGAATATCCTCTGGAGAAGGAAACAGATATCCACTCCAGTATTCTGGCCTGGAGAATTCCATGGACAGAGGAGCCTGGCCTGGAGAATTCCACGGAGAGAGGAGCAAGGATGTTTGCTCCTTGGAAGAAAAGCTATGACCAACCTAGAGAACATCTTAGAAAGCAGAGACATTACTTTGCCAACAAAGGTCCATATAGTCAAAGCTATGGCTTTTTTAGTAGTCATGTATGGATGTGAGAGTTGGATCATAAAGAAGGCTGAACACTGAAGAATTGATGCTTTTGAACTGTGGTGTTGGAGAGACTCTTGAGAGTCCCTTGGACTGAAAGGAGATCCAACCAGTCCATCCTAAAGGAGATCATTCCTGGGTGTTCATTGGAAGGACTGATGTTGAAGCTGAAACTCCAATACTTTGGCCACCTGATGCGAAGAGCTGACTCATTGGAAAAGACCCTGAGGCTGGGAAAGATTGAGGGCAGGAGGAGAAGGGGATGACAGAGGATGAGATGGTTGGATGGCATCACCAACTCAATGGACATGAGTTGGGTGAACTCCAGGAGTTGGTGATGGACAGGGAGGCCTGGCATGCTGCAATTCATGAGGTCACAAAGAGTCGGACGCGACTGAACTGAGATTGCTTGCTGCTTGTCAAGAATAATATAAAATGCTCTTTTAAAGTTATAGCTCATTTAGTACTCAAGATAGTATATATACTTATCTCAAATAAATTGAGTCATATAGTGGCAGGTGATATTCCCAAGGGCATACCATTTGTAAGGGCCTTTGACTATCAACTCAGTCTGTGTCCAGAGATTGCACATCTAATTCTTGCAATATACTGTCATCATTTTTCTTGGTATTGGATATTTTAAACAGGTAAAACTGAGGTGATTATATCATTTCTTATTAAATATTCCTAGTTAACATTTAAGTTCATGAATACATTCTTCTCATTTTCTTTATTCTTTTAATAAGACACTTCACACACAAAAAATTATAGCGTGCCTGGTATCAGAGTCCATGGCAATAAATACATGTTCTAAACTAGAATAAATGATTATAGAATTAACAAAACCAATATTCTGGTGGTTTTTTTTTTTCTTCTTCTTCTTGAGTAGCTCTTTTAAAAATAATCTCCATGGATTACTCAACTGGAGAAGCTTGGTCTTACCTAGATGACAATTTATGGTGAGGGGTAAATGGTGGAGAGGATTAGGGGAAGCAGGGCAAACTATATCAAACCCATGGGCCAGCTTGTTGTAATTTGGGATTCTAATGCTTCTTTTTTACACTATACGTAAATAAGTGCTAAAAGATAGTTTCAAATATGAGGTATATGTTTTATAACGAATCCTTAAAATCTGTGAGTGATGCTGCACACAAAAAAAGAGGCTTTTGCTGTGAGACAAATGTACATTTTGTGTCAAGCCTTTGGTTTAGAAGTGTTTGAATCAGAAATGAATATTTTCGAGGGAATTTCACTAATATGAGAGTAATCCATTAGGATAACAGAAATAGTCTGTCCTATAACAACCATTAGGATCTATTGAGCTGGCCAAAAGTTCATTTGGACTTTTCCATACATTTTTGAGAACAACTGTAGTGAAATTTTTTGCCAATACAATTAAAAAGAAACAAACAAAAATAAAAACAACCCTGGTGAGGTTAAAGTGCCTGCAGTGCAGGAGACCCAGGAGTTATGAGTTTGATCCCTGGGTCAGGAAGATCGCCTGGAGAAGGGAATGGCTACTCACTCCAGTATACTTGACTGGAAAATTCACAGACAGAGGAGCCTGGTGCGGTCCATGGGGACACAAAGAGTCTGACATGACTGAGCACAATAACTATAATAATGTCTTACAACCACATGGACTGTAGCCTGCCAGGCTCCTTTGTCCATGGAATTCTGCAGGCAAGAATACTAGAGTGGATAGCCATTCCCTTCCTCAGGGGATCTTCCCAACTCAGGGATTGTACCTCGGTCTCCTGCATTGCAGGCGGATTCTTTACTGTCTGAGCCACCAGGGAAGCCCAAATCATGTCATAGATATAATTTGCTTTAACAAACCTTAAAATTGGAAGAGAAGTTGACAAAACAAACCATTGTGTTATGAATATTTTGTAAGGAATAAATAACTTAATAAATTGAACAAAAATGTTTTATACATATTCCTTTTTTATAGTTTTCAGTGATTTTTTTCTCTCTAAGGAACAATAAATTGATGTATATATTTGGGAGTAGTTAATGCAGTTTTCTTTAACCAACATTGGTACTAATTTTTTAAAAATAATACTTTGAAAAAATATCAAAGGCCTTTGTTAATTTTTATTTTTTTGTTTATTTTACAGTTTAGTTATTATAGAAGTTCTTTATATATTTTGGGTATTAATGTTTTATCAGATACATGGTTTGAAACTATTTTCTCCTATTCCTTAGATTGTCTTTTCATTTTGTTTCCTTTGCTGTGCAGAAACTTTAGTTTGATGTGGTCCCACTTTTCTCTTCATGTTTTGCGGCCTTTGTTTTTATTGTTATATCCAAGAAATGATTGTAAAGACAAATGTACATTTATTTTTCCCTGTGTTTTTTTCTAGGTTTTGTTTTTTTTTTTTTTTTTTACAGTTTCATATATTACATTTAACTCTTTAATCCATTTTAGTTGATTTTTTGTATGGTATAAGATATAGGTCTGATTTTATTTTATATTCGTGTGGACATCCAGTTTTCCCTGAGCAATTAGTTTAAGAGGCTGTCCTTTCCCCATTGTGTATTCTTCATTCTTGTAACTCAGTTGACTGTATATATATGCATTTATTTCTGAGCTCTGTATTCTGTTGCACTGATGTATATATCTGTCCTTATGCCAGTATCATACTGTTTGGATTACTGTAGCTTTTTAATATATTTTTGAAGTCAGAAAGTGAAATGCTTTTCTTCTTTCTCAAGATTCAGTGGCTGTTTATGGTGTTTAGTGATTCCATATGAATTTCAGGATTGTGTTTCTATTTGTGTAAAAATGCCATTTGTCTTTTGATGAAGTTAGCATTGAATTCACTGTTGGACATGCAAATGTCCAGCAGGTATATGAAAAGATGTTCAATGTAATTTATCACCTGGGAAATGTGAATAGAAATGATAATGAAGTATCACCTAACACCTGTTAGGATGGATATTATCCATAAAGAAATAAAATAAAGGTAATATGTGTGGATGAGGATAGGTAGAAATTGAAGTGCTTCTACACTTTTGGTGGGAATGTAAAAAGGTATAGCCACTAGGTACAACAGTATGGAACTTCCTCAAAAGAATTAAAAATGACAGTTTATGATCCACCAATCCTACTTCTGGGTCTGTAGCCAAAAGAATTGAAATCAGAATCTGAAAGGAATATCTGCACTCCCATGTCAACTGTAGCATCATTATTCACAACTGCCAAGACATGGAAACATCCTAAGTGTCTACTGACAGATGAATATATTGCTTTAAAATACTTTGCACACAATTAAATATTCCGCCATTTAAACAAGGAAATTGACATTTGTGACAATATGGATGAACCGGGTAGAATTATGCTAAGAGAAATAAACCAGCTGTAGAAGGATAAATGGAGAAGGCACTGGCACCCCACTCCAGTACTCTTGCCTGGAAAATCCCATGGACGGAGGAGCCCGGTAGGCTGCAGTCCATGGGGTTGCTAGGAGTCAGACGTGACTGAGCGACTTCCCTTTCACTTTTCACTTTCATGCATTGGAGAAGGAAATGGCAACCCACTCCAGTGTTCTTGCCTGGAGAATCCCAGGGACGGCGGAGCCTGGTAGGCTGCCGTCTCTGGGGTCACACAGAGTCGGACACGACTGAAGCGACTTAGCAGCAGCAGCAGCAGCAGCAGAAGGATAAATGGGTTTCCCAGGTGATGCAAGTGGTAGAGGACCCACTTGTCAATGCAGGAGATGTAAGAGACGTGGGTTCAATTCCTTTATTGGGAAGATTCCCTGCAGGGAGGGCATGGCAACTGATTCTAGTATTCTAGCCTGGAGAATCCCATGGACAGAGGAGCCTGGTGGGCTCTAGTCCATAGGGTTGCAAAGAGTTGGACACGACTAAAGCGACTTAGCATGCACACACAGAAGGATAAATACTGAATGATTCATTATCTAAAGTAGTGAAACACAAAGAAAGAAAGAATAAAATGGTGTTTGCCAGAGGGTGAGGATGGGGTTATTGGGGCATTGCTGTTGAACAATTATAAAGTTGCAGGTATACAAAATAACAGGTTCTAGAGATCTCTTATACAGTATAATGCCTATAGTCAGTATTGTACACTGAAAAAATGGTTAGAAATAGATCTCATGTTAAATGGGTAGAAATAGATCTCATGTTAAATGGGTAGAAATAGATCTCATGTTAAATGTTCTTAACCACAAAAACAAAACAAAGCAGGAAGCTGTTAGAGGTGATGGATATATTTATCACTTTGATTTTGGTGATGGTTTCACATATGTATGCAAATCTCCTAACATCAAATTATATACATTAATCATGTCTATGTCCAGATTTTTTGTATATCAATTATACCTCAATAAAGCTGTTTAAAAAGATGAAATTATTTACATGTTTTGTTTATTAATGATGTACATCTCATCTTAAAAATGATGTATGTAGAAGAAAATATGTTGGGATATATACTTGTGATTTCTGCCTTTTGCCCATTCTCCTTTAAATATAATGCAGGCTCATTTTCTAGAGATAAAAAGTATTTTTATAACAGTAAATTACTAATTACATCTGTAGATTTAATCATGTGGACCATATTAGACAATTTGAATTGACATTTTTATTAGGGTAGCATCTGAGAATAACTCCATGTGTTCCAGTCTTTTTAATGTATTTTCCTATGAATATCAACTGCTTAAGTTGGGGGATTTCTTTATATAAGTACTAGCTTCAGGGTTCAAACAGTATTGCTTTGGACATAATTAATTTTAATAACTTGGTATAAAGACTATGAGTTTGTCAACCATCTTGTGCTCTTCAGTTGTGTATGAATTATTTAATAGTAAAAGGAAATCTGGAGAAGGGAAAAAGCATATAATATGCTAAATTTCTAAGTAAATGTTTGTCTAACTTAATTAGTAGCCTGACTGTAAGTTAGTCATTAAGTCATATTGGGTGTCAGTTTTTGAAGTCATAATCTGAGGCCTTAATATTCCTTTGCCAAAGATCATCAAAATCATCAAGTGATTTAGACAGTAGGTTGCCAATTTGTTGAAGGTCAAGAAGTTGGAAGAACTGGGTGGGCTTTAGAGAGTGTGTTTATTGGGAACTAAATTTTCCCTCTAATACCACAAACATTGAGAAGGATAGACTCAGGTTGGCAGGGTTTCAGCCGCCAGCTGCCTCTTAATGACTTTCCCAGCTGTGATAGTTGTAGGATCAAGTTTTAGGCTGTATCCTTAATTTGGGGTTGTTCATTTATTTATGTAAAGGTAAATATTTTATCTAAGGCTTTTTTTCTTCTTTAGTGTATGGGCAATAAATTAGAGTGAATTTCCAAACTAGTTGGTAAAAGTTCCTTTCAAGTCTACTCACTTCTTTTAAAAAACTGAGTATTTTCTAAATGTATTATTGAAATGGAGTGCTTTTAATTATAAAATTTCCCCTTTTCTATTGAAAGTCTGTTTGGCAGAGAAAGAACAGAAAAGGGCTAGTATTGCTCATGGAGTCAAAGTGGCTCTTGAATTTGGTTGTAGTAGGAATGGAAAATAGGAGAAAGCATGCTAGCCAGATCCCCAGATATCCCACTTTTCATCCACACCAGTGCAAACATGGCCCTACAGAGAGGTCATGGGAAAATTCTCGGAAAACACCAGTAGTGAGAAGCAATGGGTGGAAACTCCCTGAGCCCAGAATATACCTCCAGAGTTATTTCATCTAGTGGTATGTTTTCAGACCTATTCCATAAACTCATCCAGAGATATAAACTTCATAATAGCCTTAATCTGTATTCAGTTCAGTCGCTCGGTCATGTCTGACTTTTTGTGACCCCATGGATGGCAGCAAGCCAGTATTCGCCGTCCATCACAAACTCCTGGAGCTTGCTCAAACTCATGTCCATTGAGTCAATGATGCCATCCAACAATCTCATCCACTGTCATCCCTGTCTCCTCCTGCCTTCAGTCTTTCCCAGCATCACGGTCTTTTCCAATGAGTTAGTTCTTCACATCAGGTGGACAAAGTATTGGAGCTTCAGCTAGAGCATCAGTCCTTCAATGAATGTTCAGGACTGATTTCCTTTAAGACTGACTGATTTGATCTCCTTGTAGTCCAAGGGACTCTCAAGAGTCTTCTCCAACATCCCAGTTCAAAAGCATCAATGCTTCAGTTCTCAGCTTTCTTTAAAGTCCAACTGTCACATCATATATGACTACTGGAAAAAACATAGCTTTGACTAGATGGACCTTTGATGGCAAAGTAATGTCTCTGCTTTCTAAGATGCTGTCTAGGTTGGTGATAGCTTTTCTTCCAAGGAACAAGCATTCTTTAATTTCATGGCTGCGGTCACCATCTACAGTGATTTTGGAGCCCAAGAAAATAAAGTCTGTCACTGTCTCCATTGTTTCCCTTTCTATTTGCCATGAAGTGATGGGACCAGATGCCATGATCTTAGTTTCTTGAATGTTGAGTTTTAAGCCAGCTTTTTCACTCTCCTCTTTCACTTTCAAAAGGGGGCTCTTCATTTCTTCTTCACTTTCTGCTATAAGGGTGTTGTCCTCTGCATATCTGAGGTTATTGATATTTCTCGAGGCAGTCTTAATTCCAGCTTGTGCTTCATCCTGCCCGACATTTTGTTTGATGTACTCTGTATAAGTTAAATAAGCAGGGTGACAATATACAGCCTTGATGTACTCCTTTCCTGATTTGGAACCAGTCTGTTGTTTCATTTCCAATTCTAATTTTTGCTTCTTGACCTGCATAAAGATTTCTCAGGAGGCAGATCAGGTGGTCTGGTATTCCCATCTCTTGAATAATTTTCCACAGTTTGTGTGATCCACACAGTCAAAGGCTTTGGCATAGTCAATAAAGCAGAAGTAGATATTTTTCTGGAACTCTCGCTTTTTTAATGACCCAACGGATGCCGGCAATTTGATCTCTGGTTCCTCTGCCTTTTCTAAATCCAGCTTGAACATCTGGAAGTTCACAGTTCACATACTGTTGAAGCCTGGCTTGGAGAATTTTGAGCATTACTTTGCTAGTGTGTGAGATGAGTACGGTTATGCGATAGTTTGAACATTCTTTGGCATTGCCTTTCTTTGGGATTGGAATGAAAACTGACCTTTTCCAGTCCTGTGGCCACTGCTGAGTTTTCCAAATTTGCTGGCATATTGAGTGCAGCACTTTCACAGCATCATCTTTTAGGATTTGAAATAGCTCAACTGGAATTCCATCACCTCCACTAGCTTTGTTTGTAGTGATGTTTCCTAGGGTCCACTTGACTTCACATTCCAGGATGTCTGGCTCTAGGTAAGTGATCAGACCATTGTGGTTATCTGGGTCATGAAGATCTTTTTGTACAGTTCTTCTGTGTATTCTTGCCACCTCTGCTTCTGTTAGGTCCATACCATTTCTGTCCTTTATTGTGCCCATCTTTGCATGAAATATTCCCTTGGTATCTCAAATTTTCTTGAAGAGATCTCTAGTCTTTCCCATTCTGTTGTTTTCCTCTCTTTGCATTGTTTGCTTAGGAAGGCTTTCTTATCTCTCCTTGCTCTTCTTTGGAAGTCTGCATTCAGATGGATATATCCGTCCTTTTCTCCTTTGCCTTTTGCGTCTCCTTTTCTCAGCTTTTGTAAGCCCTCCTCAGACAACCATTTTACCCTAGTCTGTATTACCAAATGTAAATTATAAACTAAAGTTTGGAAACAATAGGGGACTATCAGCCTAATTTGGAAAACAAGATATGTCACGTCCAAGAATTATGATAAAAAACAAAACAGAAAACAATATAAATAAATAAAAATAACAACAGTAGAGACTGTATTATACTGCTGCTGCTGCTGCTAAGTCACTTCAGTCGTGTCCGACTCTGTGCAACCCCATAGACGGCAGCCCCTAGGCTCCCCTGTCCCTGGAATTCTCCAGGCAAGAACACTGGAGTGGATTGCCATCTCCTTCTCCAATGCATGAAAGTGAAAAGTGAAAGGGAAGTCACTCAGTCATGTCTTGACTCTTCGCGACCCCATGGACTGCACCCTACCAGGCTCCTCCGCCCATGGGATTTTCCAGGCAAGAGTACTGGAGTGGGGTGCCATTGCCTTCTCCGTGTATTATACTAGACAAACACATTTAGTGGATCAAGTAGAAAAAGAATATAAAAATAAGTATGAATAATTTGAGATTAAAGATGATAAAATAGAAAAAAAAAACCACATTATTTAAGATGAACAAATTAGAGATACTTGTATGGAAATACATGGTAGTCAAAATAAGAACTCACTAGATTGATGATTTGAAGAAGCAAACGAAAGTTACTGGAGGACTAGTTATCTGAAAGACAAAGAGAACTTTTCATATACTTATCTCAAATGGAGAGGCAGCAATTTGACATATGTAGGGTGATATCTCATTGTGGTTTTGATTTGTATCTCCCTGAAAATTAGTGGCATTGAGCATTTGTCCATATAGCTGTTGATCTTTTGTACAACTTCTTTAGAGAAATGCCTAAGTTCTTAAACCAGTTTTTATTTATTTATTTTATGACCATACTAAGATTTGTTTATCCATTCTAGCACTGATAGACATTTGGGTTGTTTATCAGGGGGAAAGAATTTAGTCTTTTACCATGATGTATGATGTTGTTGTTTAGTTGCTAAGTCATGTCTGATTCTTTTGTGACTGTTGCCTGCAGATTCTTTACCACTGAGCCACCAGGAAAGTCCAAGTATGATCTTAGCTATAGTATTATTATTATTATTATTTTTTGTGGATACCCTTTTGCAGGATGTGGCAATTTCCTTCAGTTTTCTGTGTTTTTAATCAAGAATGAGTGCTGAAATTTTTCAAATGCTTTCTCTGCATTTATTTAGATAATTATGTCAGTTTTCTTCTTTATTCTATTAATATGGTAACTTACATTGATTTTCAAATCTTAAACTGTTTCATTTCTAGAATAAACTTGAATTGGTTATGATGTATTACCATTTTTACATATTGCTAGAATGGATTGCTAATATTTATCAAGGGTTTTGTGTATTTTTATAAGGGATTTGGTTTATAACTTCCTTTACTTTTTTAACAATTTAGTTATTTCACTTATTTTTGGTTGTGCTGGGTATTTGTTGCTGCGAGGGGGCTTTCTCTAGAGAAAGAGAGGGGGCTACGCTCTAGCTGTAGGATGCCGGCTTCTCATGGTGGTAGTTTCTCTTGTTGCAGAACATTTGCTCTAGGGCAAGTGAGCTTCAAATGTCGTAGCATGTGGACTCAGTAGTTGTGGCTCCTGGGCTCAAGAGCACAGGCTCAGCAGTTGGGGTGCACGGGCTTAGTTGCTCCTTCCATGAACAGGGATCGAACCCATGTCTCCTGCATTGGCAGGTGGATTCTTTGTCCCTGAGCCTCCAGTGGTGGCTTTCCTTTCTTTAGTGCTATCAGTTTTTGTTTTGTATTTTGAAGCCCCAATTTTAAACACACACGTTTATAATTTTTACATCTTTCTGCTTGATTGATTCTTTTATCATTATGAATTTCACTTTAGTACTACTTTTCGTAAAGTCTATTTTGTGTAATGTTAATAGAGCCACTCCACATTTCTTATGCTCACTATATGCATGGTACCTTTTACGCCATGACTTTACTTTCAAACTGTCTTTGCACTTAAAGTACACCTATTGCAGACAGCATTTAGCTGGATTTTGCATTTTCATCTAGCCTGACAGTCTGTCTTTTGATTTTAGTGTGTGATCCATTTTTTAAAAAACAAATTACTAATTTGGTAGGGGATAGGTCTATGATTTTGATATTTGTTTTCTGTGTATCTCTTCTTTTTTGTTGTTCTGTTTCTATTTTTCTTTGTTAACCAAATTTTCTGATGTTTTATTTAAATTCATCTTTATAGCTATATATATTAACATTGTTTTTAATGGTTGTCCTAGAGATTACACTAGGCATCTTTATCTGCTTAGGATTTGTATTTCTACACAAATTTCAGGTATAGTGGAAGAACCTTGAGACAATGGTTTCCTTTAATGCTATTACATATATTACATCTGTATTCATTATAAACCTAATAATACAATGTTGTTAGTTTTGCTTTAAACAATTATATGCCTTTTAAAGACATTAAGACAAGAAATAAATACATCCTAAAATTTACCCACGTGATGGCCTTTTCTGGTGCATTTTATTCTTTTTTACTTTTCTTTTTGTTCAGCTTTATTTATTTATTTATTTTACTTTACAACATTGTATTGGTTTTGCCATACAGCAACATGAATACACCATGGGTGTACACGTGTTCCCCATCCTGAACCCCCCTAACACCTGCCTCCCTGTACCATCCCTCTGGGTCATCCCAGTCCACCAGCCCCAAGCATCCTCTATCCTGTATCGAACCTGGACTGGTGATTCGTTTCTTATATGATACTAAACATGTTTCAATGTCATTCTCCCAAATCATCCCACCCTCTCCCTTTCCCAGAGTCCAAAAGACTGTTCTATACATCTGTATCTCAATTGTTCTCTCACATACAGGGTTATCATTACCGTCTTTCTAAATTCCATATATATGCATTAGTATACTGTATTGGTGTTTTTCTTTCTGGCTTACTTCACTCTGTATAATAGGCTCCACTTTCATCCACCTCATTAGAACTGATTCAAATGAATTCTTTTTAATGGCTGAGTAATACTCCATTGTGTATATGTACCACAGCTTTCTTATCCATTCATCTGCTGATGGACATCTATGTTGCTTCCATGTCCTGGCTATTATAAACCAGTTTTTAATCAGAGGTTAGTTTTTTTTTTTTTTCATTGTTGTAGGAATTCCATAAATATTTTAGATACTCTTTTTCAGATATATGGCTTTTCATGTATCTTCTTCCCTATGTTGACTTTTCCTTTTCTTTCCTTTATTGTGTAAACATGTTTAGTTTGATGTAGTCCATTGTCTATTTTTTCCTTTGTTGCCTGTGCTTTTAGTGTCATATCCATGAAACCATTGTCAAGACCAATGTGATAAAGCTTTTCCCTCAAGTTTCCTTATAAGTTTTAAAGTCTCAAGTATAAAATTTAAGTCTTTAACATGTTTTCAGTTGATTTCTGTGTCTGGTGTAAGATCTCAATTGAATTGCATTATTTTACTTGTGAATATCCAGTGTTCCCAGGGCTGTTTGTTGAAGAGATTATCTTTTTCCCATCATGTGTTCAAGAACTCTTATCAAAGACTATTTGACCACATATGTGCAGATTTATTTCTGGAGTCTCTGTTTTCCCTCAGTCTATATGTCTTCTTTATGCTAGTACCATATTGCTTTTATTGCATAACTTTGTAATATGTTTTGAAACCAGGCAACATTTATATGAAGCTCATTATATAATGTTTACAAAATACATTAATTTGACAGGACGTTTGTCTTACTCATGTGTTCCTTCTTTCAAAACTTTCAGTCTGGATACTAGATTCTAATTATGCAAAATAAGTAGACAGACAGGTGAGTACTTAAATTATTAAAGTTGGAACTTATTTAGGGTATTCAGAAACAAGATTGTTAAAATCTTCACCTTTTAAAGTACTACAGTACCGTTAATTGAATTAATGAACTTTTTTTTTGCAATAGAAAAAATAAGCATGTTTTATAGACATTATTTAAAATAGGTGCTACCATTTGATTTTATGCTTAAATTTCTCTTTTTTGTGTATCTTATCATAGCCTCTTAATTATTGAGAACATCTTATAGAATGTAAGGCTATTAATCATTGTTGACAGTGTCAAGAAAGGATCTATGATTTATATTACAATGTATTTTTTAGTATACACTTTTCATTCTTTATCCTGTTTTGTTTAAATTTCACTATTTGAAATAAAAAGTAAAAATGAGCTATGTAAATAATTGAAAATAATAGGAAAATTATTAGGTATTAAGAGTGTTTAAAAATGAGTATTTCTGGTGGTAGAAAATATAATTTTGTGAATATAAGATAGGAATGATTGCACTTACACTAATATTTCCTGCATATTTTGTAGTTGAGTATTACAAGTAAACTTAATGCCCAATGAAACCTTTCTTACTGGGAGGCTGTAGTTCAGAGATTGATATTCTATATTTCTAGACATAAACTTTGAATGCTGTTACTTCCCACTTCCTCATGAAACTTCTCTTATTGTCCCATTTCTTAACTTTCTTAGTAGAGCAGTATATGTTGGTTTTTGCTTTTATTCACAATCATCAATGAAAAATATCTGTCCAAGTTTAAAAATTTATTTGTTGCTATATATGTCTGTCTTCATCTTTTCTTATTTTGGTTAGTATTTGACACTCTTGAATACCCCCTTATATACTATAGAAAACTTCTTTTTAAAGCTGAGAGAATTCTGCACCACCAAACCAGCTCTCCAACAAATACTAAAGGATATTCTCTAGACAGGAAACACAAAAACGGTGTATAAACTCGAACCCAAAACAATAAAGTAAATGGCAACGGGATCATACTTATCAGTAATTACCTTAAACGTAAATGGGTTGAATGCCCCAACCAAAAGACAAAGACTGGCTGAATGGATACAAAAACAAGACCCCTACATATGTTGTCTACAAGAGACCCACCTCAAAACAGGGGACACATACAGACTGAAAGTGAAGGGCTGGAAAAAGATTTTCCATGCAAATAGGGACCAAAAGAAAGCAGGAGTAGCAATACTCATATCAGATAAAATAGACTTTAAAACAACGGCTGTGAAGAGAGACAAAGAAGGTCACTACATAATGATCAAAGGATCAATCCAAGAAGAAGATATAACAATTATAAATATATATGCACCCAACACGGGAGCACCACAGTATGTAAGACAAATGCTAACAAGTATGAAAGGAGAAATTAACAATAACACAATAATAGTGGGAGACTTTAATACCCCACTCACACCTATGGATAGATCAACTAAACAGAAAATTAACAAGGAAACACAAACTTTAAACGATACAATAGACCAGTTAGACCTAATTGATATCTATAGGACATTTCATCCCAAAACAATGAATTTCACCTTTTTCTCAAGCACACATGGAACCTTCTCCAGGATAGATCACATCCTGGGCCATAAAGCTAGCCTTGGTAAATTCAAAAAAATAGAAATCATTCCAAGCATCTTTTCTGACCACAATGCAGTAAGATTAGATCTCAATTACAGGAGAAAAACTATTAAAAATTCCAACATATGGAGGCTGAACAACACGCTGCTGAATAACCAACAAATCACAGAAGAAATCAAAAAAGAAATCAAAATTTGCATAGAAACGAATGAAAATGAAAACACAACAACTCAAAACCTGTGGGACACGGTAAAAGCAGTCCTAAGGGGAAAGTTCATAGCAATACAGGCACACCTCAAGAAACAAGTCAAATAAATAACCTAACTCTACACCTAAAGCAACTAGAAAAGGAAGAAATGAAGAACCCCAGGGTTAGTAGAAGGAAAGAAATCTTAAAAATTAGAGCAGAAATAAATGCAAAAGAAACAAAAGAGACCATAGCAAAAATCAACAAAACCAAAAGCTGGTTCTTTGAAAGGATAAATAAAATTGACAAACCATTAGCCAGACTCATCAAGAAACAAAGGGAGAAAAATCAAATCAACAAAATTAGAAACGAAAATGGAGAGATCACAACAGACAACACAGAAATACAAAGGATCATAAGAGACTACTATCAACAATTATATGCCAATAAAATGGACAACGAGGAAGAAATGGACAAATTCTTAGAAAAGTACAACTTTCCAAAACTGGACCAGGAAGAAATAGAAAATCTTAACAGACCCATCACAAGCACGGAAATTGAAACTGTAATCAAAAATCTTCCAGCAAACAAAAGCCCAGTTCCAGACGGCTTCACAGCTGAATTCTACCAAAAATTTAGAGAAGAGCTAACACCTATCCTGCTCAAACTCTTCCAGAAAATTGCAGAGGAAGGTAAACTTCCAAACTCATTCTATGAGGCCACCATCACCCTAATACCAAAACCTGACAAAGATGCCACAAAAAAAGAAAACTACAGGCCAATATCACTGATGAACATAGATGCAAAAATCCTTAACAAAATTCTAGCAATCAGAATCCAACAACACATTAAAAAGATCATACACCATGACCAAGTGGGCTTTATCCCAGGGATGCAAGGATTCTTCAATATCCACAAATCAATCAATGTAATACACCACATTAACAAATTGAAAAATAAAAACCATATAATTATCTCAATAGATGCAGAGAAAGCCTTTGACAAAATTCAACATCCATTTATGATAAAATCTCTCCAGAAAGCAGGAATAGAAGGAACATACCTCAACATAATAAAAGCTATATATGACAAACCCACAGCAAACATTATCCTCAATGGGGAAAAATTGAAAGCATTTCCTCTAAAGTCAGGAACAAGACAAGGGTGCCCACTTTCACCATTACTATTCAACATAGTTTTGGAAGTTTTGGCCACAGCAATCAGAGCAGAAAAAGAAATAAAAGGAATCCATATAGGAAAAGAAGAAGTAAAACTCTCACTATTTGCAGATGACATGATCCTCTACATAGAAAACCCTAAAGATTCCACCAGAAAATTACTAGAAATAATCAATGACTATAGTAAAGTTGCAGGATATAAAATCAACACACAGAAATCCCTTGCATTCCTATACACTAATAGTGAGAAAACAGAAAGAGAAATTAAGGAAACAATTCCATTCACCATTGCAACGGAAAGAATAAAATACTTAGGAATATATCTACCTAAAGAAACTAAAGACCTATATATAGAAAACTATAAAATACTGGTGAAAGAAATCAAAGAGGACACTAATAGATGGAGAAATATACCATGTTCATGGATTGGAAGAATCAATATAGTGAAAATGAGTATACTACCCAAAGCAATTTATAGATTCAATGCAATCCCTATCAAGCTACCAACAGTATTCTTCACAGAGCTAGAACAAATAATTTCACAATTTATATGGAAATACAAAATACCTCGAATAGCCAAAGCAATCTTGAGAAAGAAGAATGGAACTGGAGGAATCAACCTACCTGACTTCAGGCTGTACTACAAAGCCACAGTTATCAAGACAGTATGGTACTGGCACAAAGACAGAAATATTGATCAATGGAATAAAATAGAAAGCCCAGAGATAAATCCACGCACATATGGACACCTTATCTTTGACAAAGGAGGCAAGAATATACAATGGATTAAAGACAATCTCTTTAACAAGTGGTGCTGGGAAATCTGGTCAACCACTTGTAAAAGAATGAAACTGGACCACTTTCTAACACCATACACAAAAATAAACTCAAAATGGATTAAAGATCTAAATGTAAGACCAGAAACTATAAAACTCCTAGAGGAGAACATAGGCAAAACACTATCTGAGATACATCACAGCAGGATCCTCTATGACCCACCTCCCAGAATATTGGAAATAAAAGCAAAAATAAACAAATGGGACCTAATTAACCTTAAAAGCTTCTGCACATCAAAGGAAACTATTAGCAAGGTGAAAAGACAGCCTTCAGAATGGGAGAAAATAATAGCAAATGAAACAACTGACAAACAACTAATCTCAAAAATATACAAGCAACTCCTACAGCTCAACTCCAGAAAAATAAATGACCCAATCAAAAAATGGGCCAAAGAACTAAATAGACATTTCTCCAAAGAAGACATACAGATGGCTAACAAACACATGAAAAGATGCTCAACATCACTCATTATCAGAGAAATGCAAATCAAAACCACTATGAGGTACCATTTCACACCAGTCAGAATGGCTGTGATCCAAAAGTCTACAAATAATAAATGCTAGAGAGGGTGTGGAGAAAAGGGAACCCTCTTACACTGTTGGTGGGAATGCAAACTAGTACAGCCACTATGGAGAACAGTGTGGAGATTCCTTAAAAAACTGGAAATAGAACTGCCTTATGATCCAGCAATCCCACTGCTGGGCATACACACTGAGGAAACCAGAAGGGAAAGAGACCCGTGTACCCCAATGTTCATCGCAGCACTGTTTATAATAGCCATGACATGGAAGCAACCTAGATGTCCATCAGCAGACGAATGGATAAGAAAGCTGTGGTACATATACACAATGGAGTATTACTCAGCCATTAAAAAGAATACATTTGAATCAGTTCTAATGAGGTGGATGAAACTGGAGCCTATTATACAGAGTGAAGTAAGCCAGAAGGAAAAACATAAATACAGTATACTAACGCATATATATGGAATTTAGAAAGATGGTAACAATAACCCTGTGTATGAGACAGCAAAAGAGACACTGATGTATAGAACAGTCTTATGGACTCTGTGGGAGAGGGAGAGGGTGGGAAGATTTGGGAGAATGGCATTGAAACCTGTAAAATATCATGTAAGAAACGAGTTGCCAGTCCAGGTTCGATGCACCATACTGGATGCTTGGGGCTAGTGCACTGGGACGACCCAGAGGGATGGTATGGGGAGGGAGGAGGGAGGAGGGTTCAGGATGGGGAACACATGTATACCTGTGGTGGATTCATTTTGATATTTGGCAAAACTAATACAATTATGTAAAGTTTAAAAATAAAATAAAATTAGGAAAAAGAAAAATAAAAATAAAGTAAGAAGACAGAAAACAAAACAAAGAATACTCACACCTACTTACAGAGAAATGGAATTTATTGATCCCTGTAATAAAAGCAGCAGTGTCAGGGCAGGTTATAGTGAATCTTTGCTCTGTTTCCCTTCTTTTTGTCTCCATTTGGTGGTTTTTCAAAACAGTATGGTCTCTACTTCTGGTTACAAAGTCACACCTGTATCCTATGTTGGAGAATTCTCAGATAAAGACTCTTATTATCATTGGATTCAACTTTGTCACATGATCAGTCATGAATCAATAACTGAAAGGAGGATTAGGCATATCAAATAGACATAAACATATCAGACACAGACCCCAAACTAGATGTATGTTGCTAGATGGAAAGATCTTCCAAAAATTTGGCCTGCGAGTAAAAGGCAGTAGTTTCCCAAATGAAATTGTGTGCTTGTATCCTACAGACATGAGCTGAATGCATGCTGGGTGGCAAAATCACGATATGTTTCCTATACTACTGTCTTTGAAAATATTTCATCTTTTGACTCCTGTGAAAAATCACTCTTTTTTCCCTATATTCTTAGCAGTTTTCATCTTGCCTCATGTCTTAACTGTGGTTCCTCTGTCTCTCCTTTAAATATTGGTAATTCTCAAGGCTCTATTCTAATTACCCTTTCACACCTCTTAGGCTTCATCTTTCACTTGAGTTTCAGTTACCAACTTTATATTGATGATCTTGAATTCTTTATATCTTTTCTGCTTTATCTTTTGCCTCATAAGCTCTAGAACTGGGATGCCCCACTGAATATTTATAAGTTAATGATATCAGACCACAAAAACCCTATAGTTTATAAACAGTACTCATCAACTCAGCCCCTTCTTCTCATTTTGCAAGCCTGTCTTCTCATATTCTGTATAGTTCATCAAACAGCAGCATTACTAACCTAGATGACCATTCAAGACAGCAAGGAGTTACCTCTTAATTTCCTACTCTATTTTAGCTCTAAGGAATTTACTTGAAGTTTTTGCTTATTTTCTATGGTATTTCTTGGATCTGTCCCACTATCCTCCATTTTTAATTCTCAATTATTTTTAACCATATTGTAGTGCTCTTCATCGAGTAGTCTTTTCCTATTCTTGCTCTGTTTATATCATATTCCTACAGTTATATTTCTCATACACATCTATGGTCCTGTCACTATTTTGATCTCAAGTTCGTTTGGCCACCACACAGTGAGGCCATACAAACTGAAATGGAGTTTGGAGCAGAGAAAAGGTTATTGCAAGGGCCAAGCATGGGAAACAGGCAGCATATGCTCAAAAACTCCGAACTCCCCAGCAGGTTTTAAGATTTTTAAGGGAAAAATTATTAAAGGCAAACTTGGGATGAGGGCTTCAGGGTATGTAGCTTGCTTCTAATTAGCTGGCGGTAAGATAAGAGGGTGGTGTTACAGGAATCTCAGACATCAGCCTTCTGATTCCAACCAGTCTGGGGTCTGTGCTTGTTCTCAGCCTAAAGTTACTGCCCTTTACCTGAGTGGGAGCCTAGTTCCTGTGGAAGAACTCAGAAAGATGCATCAGATTGTTATGTATAGCCCCTAAAAAGGAGCTGGGAGTCTGTTTTATCACTACACTGTGGTTTCTTGACTACTTTTCCTTTCTTCTGCATTCCCTCACTTCCCTAATTATTAATAGTAATGGAATCTACCCTTGGGAACTGAGGGAATGTCTGGGAGGCTGAAGCCTTTTTCCTACAAACAAGAAATGGGAGACATGGTTTTACTTAGTTTCGTCATCTTGTTGTCAGTGGTAGTTTTTAGCTCCCCATTGACATGTGGATAATGTTCAAACTACTTGGCATTGTGTATGATCTACATATGACTGTTTCAGTCTCATGTGTCAGCATTATCCAGTTCAGAGTATATGCTTTTTACACCATGCTGCTCGAAGTCCCTTGAATTTGCCCAGCTTATTTCATGTACCCGTGAGTATCCATGACCGCCTGCTCTCTTAAACTCTCTAGGTTGCTCTTCACCTGTTTGTTTCTTTCTCCCTAAGATAATGCTGGTTTTTATTGTTTAGTCACTCAGTTGTGTCTGACTGTTGGTGACTTCATGGACTAGAGCCTGCCAGGCTCCTCTGTCCATGGGATTCTCAAAGCAAAGATACTAGAGTGGGTTGCCATGCCCTCCTCTAGGGGATCTTCCCAACCCAGGGATCTCCTGCATTGGCTGGCAGATTCTTTCCTACTGAGCCACCTAGGAACCCCCAGATAAAGTTTACTTATCTTTTAAGGCTCAGTTCAACTTTCATATCTTCCAAGAAGCCTTGCCAACCACCCATTACCTCCATGTCTGGGTTAGATACCTATTGCACAGTTCTCATACTACCATAGGAATGGCTCTGAGCTCATCACTCTTGCCACTAATCATCCTTTATTCACTCATCCTCCTGTAAATGATGGTATTTCTTTGAAATAAGGAAGGCTAACACCTAGCACAGTTCATAAATATTAATGAATAAAGTCATTCAGTGATTTTTTTTCACAAGCTGTCACAACATAGAAAAATATTTAAAGAGTTTCCTTTGTGGTGTATTTTTATAGTTCTATGCCTTAAAATTCTGTATTAATAGCTATTCATAATGTTGCTATTTATTTATCATGTGTTGACACAGAATAGTTGGCATTTCTGAAGCTTATATTACAATCCCCATTTGTATGGTATTCCCAGTATTGACATCACGGTGCAGCAATTTTTCATTTTATATATTTACATTGAAAATTACATTTTAAGTTAAATGATTTCTGACATTTTTTGTGTCTTAGATATTCACCTTTTCCTCACCCTTTCAAAAAAATATCTTTTGCCTTAGAGTCAGTATCATGAACATTGTATTTATTTTATTCTCTACATGGTGCAATAAAGCCCTTTACATCATTTTAAAAATCATTTCGTCTATACTAGTTTTCCTATTTCATATCTTTTTGTTATAGTGTAAGGAAGATTACAATTGATAGAGACTTAAGACACCTAAATATAAGACACCTAAATGTGTGTCCTGAATATAATCCTAATTCTCTTTGGGGGCTAATATCTTATCTTTGTACCTCAATTTTCTTCTCTCCAGTGCTGTTTTGATGATTATTCTGTACATTTATGATACTCATATTTCTGGGCACAGTATATATAACATTGAACCAAAGTAATAGTTCCCACTCTCATACAGTTTAAATTCAAAGAGAGGAAACAAGTAAATATATCCTATGTCAGAGGTGATAAATGTAGTTGTCGCCCTGTATGTACATTTGCCATTGCGTCAGGCAAGTTTGGTGGGTCAGATGGTAAAGAATCTGCCTGCAATGTGGGAGACCCTGGGTTTGATTCCTGGCTCCGGATCCCCTGTAGAATCCACTCCAGTATCTTTGCCTGGAAAATTCCATGGACTGAGGAGCCTGGAGGGCTACAGTCCATGGGGCCACAAAGAGTCCTACCCTACTGAGCAACTAACAGTTTCACTTTAGGCCAGTTTTATTTAGTCGATGAACATCAGTTTTTCTCCAGCACTGAGTGAAATAACTTTCTTGACTTTCTTAAGGCTTATACCCTGATCCAAAGAACAGAATCCTCTTCACTCTGGCAATTGCTTGTGTGACAACTCACACAACTGTTAAGTTTACTCATCAAGTGTACAACCTTCCTTTGTATTTTGGGTACCTTCAAACATTGTATTCCAGCAAACTTTAGGAGCTTCTCACTATCAGATCAGATCAGATCGGTCGCTCAGTCGTGTCCGACTCTTTGCAACCCCATGAATCGCAGCACGCCAGGCCTCCCTGTCCATCACCAATTCCCAGAGTTCACTGAGACTCACGTCCATCAAGTCAGTGATGCCATCTAGCCATCTCATCCTCTGTCGTCCCCTTCTCTTCCTGCCCCCAATCCATCCCAGCATCAGAGTCTTTTCCAGTGAGTCAACTCCTCACATGAGGTGGCCAAAGTACTGGAGTTTCAGCTTTAGCATCATTCCTTCCAAAGAAATCCCAGGGCTGATCTCCTTCAGAATGGACTGGTTGGATCTCCTTGCAGTCCAAGGGACTCTCAAGAGTCTTCTCCAACACCACAGTTCAAAAGCATCAATTCTTCGGCACTCAGCCTTCTTCACAGTCCAACTCTCACATCCATACATGACCACAGGAAAAACCATAGCCTTGACTAGACGAACCTTTGTTGGCAAAGTAATGTCTCTGCTTTTGAATATGCTATCTAGGTTGGTCATAACTTTCCTTCCAACGAGTAAGTGTCTTTTAATTTCATGGCTGCAATCACCATCTGTAGTGATTTTGGAGCCCAGAAAAATAAAGTCTGACATCGTTGCCACTGTTTCCCCATCTATTTCCCATGAAGTGGTGGGACTGGATGCCATGATCTTCGTTTTCTGAATGTTGAGCTTTAAGCCAACTTTTTCAGTCTCCACTTTCACTTTCATCATAATTCTCTGTTTTCCTATGTTTTCCTCTATCTTTTGATTGTTATATTATCTACTGTATTATATTACCTACTGTGTTTGTTGATAGGTAAATAATAATCCATTTTTTTGTCTATTATAATTGAAGCTTCTTAAAATCTCAAAAAAAATAAAACAGTATCTTAAATGAATACACAGCTAAAAATGTTGTTAATCTTTAATTACCCTATATCTTGAAAAATGTATACCTATTCTATCCTTTAGATTCAGGGGAAAAGACAGTTATTGGAAGGAAAGGATAAAACAGAAACATTTTTTCCTTTTAGAAAGTATTTGATAAGAAAAAAAAAAATGTGGCATGATCTGCCGGTTAGTGACTGAAGTGATGTATGAAGAATTCAAGAAATCCAAGTGATGTTATCAACACTGTCATCATTGTGTGAATTACAGGAATTGGTGGATCCCTAAATGACTTGCATCCCTCTGATCAGAGCACTCCCATTGTCTACCTAATTCTTGTCTGTCTATGCTTCCAGGATGCAAGCTATATTTAACATGAAGCATAGTGAGACAAATATTAGGGAAAATGCCTTGTGTACATATAAAATATGTACAAGTGTTGTTAAATTGCTGTTACTCTGTTTTTGGTATGGTTTGTCTTAGAATATTCAGAGTCAGTGGTGTTAATTGTAAAGTAAATGTTACTTGGTAGCTTTACTCATTCATGCTTTTAAAAATGTATACTGGTTACTCAGAATCTATTCTGTACTAATGATTTCCAAGGATTATACAGGTTAGAGATCAATAGCAGAGCTGTAGAGGTAAGATACCCTGGCTTTATATGCCAGCTTGGTCATTTTTTTCTGCTATGTGATCTTAAACAAGTGGCTCAGCAGTAAAGGACCTGCTTGCCAATCCAGGGGATGTAAGAGACATGGGTTAAATCCCTGGGTCGGAAAGATCCCTTGAAGGAAATGGCAACCCACTCCAGTGTTCTTGCCTGGAGAATCCCATAGACAGAGGAGCCTGGCAGGCTATAGTCCATAGGACCGCAAAGAGTCGGACACAACTGAAGTGAATTACCGTGCATGCACACTTAAACAATCCTCTGCAATCTTTCGTTTTCTTCATGTATTTATCAGCTATTACAGCAATAATGCTACTGAATCATAACCAATCATCTCAGTGGTTGACAGTAACAAACATTGTTATCTCATTCATTGGTTTGTGTGTAGGGGAGACTATGTCTAAGCTGAACTTGGTTGGACTTGACACCAGACTGAGAGCATGCTCATCTCTGTTCCCCAGGACACCTCTTTCTGAAAACAGGAGCTATTTGGGCAGTGCTCGTCCAAAAGCAAATGGTGTGACTCCTCATTGGGGGTCATCTTGTTTATTCTGCCTACCACAGTAGTAATGAGATTATAGTTTCCCAGATTTGGCAGTGTCAAAACAGGAAGTAGGGTACAGGATGCATGCTTATTTTTCTTTCAGAGAGTTGTATGTGCCTCTATAAAATTTGAAGAGGTGCAAAATGATCCTTTTCTAACCTAGAAAATATATAAGCATGATAAGTGTGTTCTAGTTGAAGCAAGAAAACCAGAGGGCTTGCTTAAGAGTATAAAGTAGAGAGAGTACCATAAAAATTATTGTCAGCAAAGGTCTTGGTGTTTAGAGCACTGGAAATGAAGTAACCTGAGACAGACTTTGTTCTGGGTAGGGTTTGTTTAATTTTTTTCAACAGTGTTTAGGTAGACAACTCTGAAACAGAACTTCAAGCCAACTTATCTCCTTGTCTATGGCCTCTATCACTAAACCATACCCCACTCTCTCCTGTCTCTGTTGGTCTTCAAAGACCTACTCTGAATGCTTATTGCACTTCTGAAAATAGGTAGCTTTACCCTAGAGCATGCATTATTGGAAATTTTGGAAAAGGTATTGACTAGGACTTAAGTAATTGACCCTCTATGCCAATATTATTATTTTTTTGCTGTGTTCCAATAAAATTTTATTTATAAGAACTGATACCAGGTGAGATTGTCCAACAGCTATAGTTTTTAGACCTTTGCTTTAGAGAAACATACTGACATATATCATATTTTCAGATGTACAACAAAATGATTTGACGTTTGTATATACTGTGAAGTAATAATTACAGTAAGTCTAGGTAATATCCATCACCATGCTTACATTGTGTGTGTGTGTGTGTGTGTGTGATAAAACAGCTTCCCAGGTGGTGCTAGTGGTAAAGAATATGCCTGCCAATGCAGGAGATGCAAGTGATGCAGGTTCAATCCCTGGGTTGGGAAGATCCCCTGGAGTGGGAAGTGGCATCCCATTCCAGTATTCTTGCCTGGGAAATTACATGAACAGAGGAGCCTGGTGGGCTACTGTCCATGGGACCTCAAAGAGTGAGACGTGACTGAGTACTACTCTCTTAGCAACTTTCAAATATACAATGTGATATTATTAACTATGGTCACCGTGCTGTACATTACATCCCATGGCTTACTTACTTTTAAACTAGAAGTTTGTACGTTTTGACCACCCTATCCTTTTTAGTCATGCCCCATCTACCACCCCCTACCTTTGGCAACCACCAATCTATACTCTCTGTGAGCTTGCTAGGATGTGTGTGTTTGTAGATACACATATAAGGGAGATCATATAGTATTTTTCTTTCTGTGACTTACTTCACTTATCATAAATCCTCAAGTTCCATCCATGTTGCTTCAAATGACAAGATATCCTCCTTTTATGGCTAAATAATACTCCATTTTATGTATATACCATATTTTCTTTATCCATTCACCAGTGGACACTTAAGTTGTTTCCATGTCTTAGCTATTGTAAATAATGCTGCTATAACCATGGGGGTGAAGATATGTTTTTAGGTTAGTGTTTTAATTTTGAGGGCCTAAATGCCTGGAAGTGGGATTGCTGGATCATATGGTGGTTGTATATATTTTCTAAATTTTTCTGAGGAACCTCCATAATGTTTTCCATAGTGGCTTCACCAATTTAAATACCTACCAACAATGCACAAGGGTTTCCTTTACTCAACCCTTTACTTGGTGAGAACCTTTACTCACCAACACTTGTTATTTTTTGTAGTTTTGATAATAGCCTTTCTAATACATATGAGGTGATACCTCATTGTAGTTTTGATTTACAATTCCTTGATTATGATATTGAGCACCATTTCATGTACTTATTTGGCAACTATATGTGTTCTTTGGAAAATTACTTCCAGTCCTCTATACATTTTCATTCAAATTGTTTCCTCACTCTAGAGCTGTATGAGTTCTTTATTTTGAATATTAACCCCTTATCAGAAGTTATAACCATATTAAAACATTTTATATGGCTGAACCATATAAAATATCACATAGTCAAAACAGTGATTAAATATTGCCAATTTTATAATATTCAGCTATACATTTCCACATAACTTTGAGAGTCTTGAATTGTTATTCCTCTATCAATGGATATAGTTCTGAGTCATTGAATTACCATGCTATGCTATGCTATGCTAAGTCACTTCAGTCGTGTCCGACTCTGTGCAACCCCATAGACGGCAGCCCACCAGGCTCCCCCGTCCCTGGGATTCTCCAGGCAAGAACACTGGAGTGGGTTGCCATTTCCTTCTCCAATGCATGAAAGTGAAAAGTGAAAGTGAAGTCGCTCAGTCGTGTCCGACTCTTAGCGACCCCATGGATTGCAGCCTAACAGGCTCCTCCGTCCATGGGATTTTCCAAGCAAGAGTACTGGAGTGGGGTGCCATTGCCTTCTCCGACTGAATTACCATAGAGAGTCCCAGACCTGTTTCATTGAAGTCAGAATATTTTCCCTGCATTTAGAAGTTATGATAAAGATTGACGGCCTGTTGGAATACTTTTGTGTGAATTTGATTATTAGGAAAAAATAGGACATACTGGAAGTGTGTATGGCATATTTAGATATGTGTATATGTAAGAAGGCACAAGTTATATATATGTATATAGATGTATGTGTGTGCATTTAAATTTATTTTTAATCAAATGGTTTTTGTAAAGTGTTTCCAGTGAGTGCTCATAACAGTCATCCTGGAGCAAAGATATGTTTAGAAAGAATGTATGACAGAATATTTAATAAGACGTTCTCCTCTTGAAAAGAAGCCTATAGATGTGAATGAAGAAAATTTAGTTTCTTCATTATAAAGTGAGTTTTATAGAATGAGTTTATAATCAATAGAAGAAATGCTTCCTTGAAGGATTTAGTGTTGACTGCCACAAAAGATTAAAGCAGATTATGTTAAATTCTTAAAAATAAAATCAGGAAGACCTAGTTACTTTTAATATTTTCAGATTTATGCTCATAGATAATGGCATGGGTTATTAAACAAGTTTGATGCAGTCTATGATTAGAAGTAGGTAAAAAATAATTTGTAAAAGGTTGACTCATTGGAGAAGACTCTGATGCTGGGAGGGATTGGGGGCAGGAGGAGAAGGGGACGACAGAGGATGAGATGGCTGGATGGCATCACCAACTCAATGGATGTGAGTCTGGGTAAACTCCGGGAGTTGGTGATGGACAGGGAGGCCTGGCGTGCTGCGATTCATGAGGTCACAAAGAGTCGGACACGACTGAGTGGACTGAACTGAACTGATAGGTAAATAAGCATATCCCTGGAGAAGGGATAGGCTATGTGCTCCAGTATTCTTGGGCTTCCCTGGTACCTCAGTTAATAAAGAATCCACCTGCAATGTGGGAGACCTTGGTTCAATTCCTGGGTTGGGAAGATCCGCTAAAGGAGGGTATAGCAACCCACTCCAGTATTCTTGCCTGGAGAATCCCTAAGAACGGAGGAGCCTGATGGGCTGCAGTCCATGGGGTCACAAATGGTCAGATACAAATGAGAGACTAAGCACAGCACAGCACAAACAACCTTAAGGTGTTCAACCAATGCATAACAGTTAGAAGGAAACATTTTCCATAGTCATGACCAAATAGACAAACAAGCATGAATCATAATACTTTTGAGTGTAACTACACCCAAGTGTGGCTCTGAGATTAGAAACCCCAACTGGTTTTTGAAGTAAAGATGCTACGGCACATCCTGCAATGAATAATTTCTAGGTGTCTGGTTGGACAGTAAAACCATTTCCAGAATGGAGAATAAGACATGTTGGGAAAGGAATCCAGATAGATCTTTATAAAAGAGTAGAAGGGGAACATCCTTTCAGACAGGTAAAGTATAATGATAGGGAATTTAGGAATCTGCTAGTAGTTCAGTTCATTCGCTCAGTCATGTCTGACACTTTGCGACCCCATGAACCACAGCACACCAGGCCTCCCTGTCCATCACTGACTCCCGGAGTTCACCCAAACCCATGTCTATTGAGTCGGTGATGCCATCCAGCCACCTTATCTTCTGTCGTCCCTTTCTCCTCTTGCCTTCAATCTTTCCCAGCATCAGGGTCTTTTCCAATGAGTCAGCTCTTCGCATCAGGTGGCCAAAGTATTGGAGTTTCAGCTTCAACATCAGTCCTTCCAATGAACACACAGGACCTATCTCCCTTAGGATGAACTGTTTGGATCTCCTTGCATTCCAAGGGACTCTCAAGAGTCTTCTCCAACACCACAGTTTAAAAACATCAATTCTTGGGTGCTCAGCTTTCTTTATAGTCCAACTCTCATATCCATACCTGACCACTGGAAAAACCATAGCCTTGACTAAACAGACCTTTGGTGACAAAGTAATGTCTCTGCTTTTTAATATGCTGTTTATATTGGTCATAACTTTCCTTCCAAGGAGTAAGCATCTTTTAATTTCATGGCTGCAATCACCATCTGCAGTGATTTTGGAGCTCAGAGAAATAAAGTCAGCCACTGTTTCCCCATCTATCTGCCATAAAGTGATGGGACCAGATGCCATGATCTTTGTTTTCAGAATGTTGAGCTTTAAGCCAACTTTTTCACTCCCCTCTTTAAATTTCATCAAGAGGCTTTTTAGTTCCTCTTCACTTTCTGCCATAAGGGTGGTGTCATCTGCATATCTGAGGTTATTGATATTTCTCCCAGCAATCTTAATTCCAGCTTATGCTTCTTCCAGCCCAGTGTTTCTCATGATGTACTCTGCATATAGGTTAAATAAGCAAGGTGACAATATACAGCCTTGACGAACTCCTTTTCCTATTTGGAACCAGTCTGATGTTCCATGTCCAGTTCTAACTTTTGCTTCCTGACCTGCATACAGGTTTCTCAAGAGGCAGGTCAGGTGGTCTGGTATTCCCATCTCTTTCAGAATTTTCCACAGTTTATTGTGATCCACACAGTCAAAGGCTTTGGCATAGTCAATAAAGCAGAAATAGATGTTTTTCTGGAACTCTCTTGCTTTTTCAGTGATCCAGCAGATGTTGGCAATTTGATCTCTGGTTCCTCTGCCTTTTCTAAAACCAGCTTGAACATGTGGAAGTTTACGGTTCACGTATTGCTGAAGCCTGGCTTGGAGAATTTTGAGCATCACTTTACTAGCATGTGAGATGAGGTGCAATTGTGTGGTAGTTTGAGCATTCTTTGGCATTGCCTTTCTTTGGGATTGGAATGAAAACTGACCTTTTCCAGTCCTGTGGCCACTGCTGAGTTTTCCAAATTTGCTGGCATATTGAGTGCAGCACTTTCACAGCATCTTCGTTCAGGAGTTGAAATAGCTCAACTGGAATTCCATCACTTCCCCTAGCTTTGTTCATAGTGATGGTTTCTAAGGCCCACTTGACTTCACATTCCAGGATGTCTGGCTCTAGGTGAGTGATCACACCATCGTGATTATCTTGGTCATGAAGATCTTTTTTGTACAGTTCTTCTGTGTATTCTTGCCACCTCTTCTTAATATCTTCTGCTTCTGTTAGGTCCATACCATTTCTGTCCTTTATTGAGCCCATCTTTGCATGAAATGTTCCCTTGGTATCTCCAATTTTCTTGATGAGATCTCTGATCTTTCCCATTCTATTGTTTTCCTCTATTTCTTTGCATTGATCTCTGAGGAAGACTTTCTTATCTCTCCTTGCTATTCTTTGAAACTTTGCATTCAAATAGGTATATCCTTCCTTTTCTCCTTTGCTTTTCGCTTCCCTTTTGTTCACAGCTATTTATAAGGCCTCTTCAGACAATCATTTTGCTTTTTTGCATTTCTTTTTCTTGGAGATGATCTTGATCCCTGTCTCCTGTACAATGTCACGAACCTCTGTCCATAGTTCATCAGGCACTCTATCAGATCTATTCCCTTAAATCAGTGACTGATATCAAAACATCAGACTCAGTCATGGTAGTCAAATCGCTGTTTAAGGAGAAGTTCCAAGGCAAGCCCACGGGTTTATGTATAGTAGAGTATCAGGCAACTTGAAAACTACAGAGGAATGAATGAGTCAAGTGTTCTGTTACACACGTCAAACTTCCGGGCAAAGACTATTTCCTGCACCACTGTTGCCCATTCCCCCACCATATACTGGATCATGTTTGATTATCTAATGTATTATGTCTCTGACATGATTTTGATGTATGCATGCTGTGATGAGACATACGTTAATATTTACAAAGGTTCTCAGAGAAATCATTATTTTCCCTTTTTAGATAAAGAGATGGGCACTCAGATATTATTCAGTGTCTCAAAGTTAGTCTCAAAAATGAGATTATAACTTCTATTTTTCTGCTTCTCCAACACTATAGCCATTCTACTTTTTAAAAACATTTTATGTCTGACATTATTTAGTGTGAAATGTCTTTGCACATGTTATTTATAAACAAATCTACATTGCATTTAGATGATGCTGTATCTCGCATGAGTTTTATGTTGAGAAACCTTCCTTTGGTTTCAAGGGACGTTTTATGCCTTTATCCTCATACTTGGTGAAGTACCTTATATGAGACCACATGTTTCTTACTGTGTGAAATTAAAACTGGCACACATGCTATTCTCTTAAAGTCTTTCAGTTTCATGGAGGTGAACATTATGAGTAATATGCACTTTATTGCAAGTTTTCTATTCAGGATTGTACACAATAACTTTGGACACAGATGATTTACTTATGAACGTAAATTATTTTGACCTTATAAAATGAAAATTCACTGCTCTCTATGTGGAAATTGATGCTTAAAGATGTGTTCTTTCAGATTGTGGGCAAAATATTCTTTTTTATTCTGACTCTAGCACTTTAGTTTCTAAAGAATATGTTACTATATTTTTAGGGCCTATGCTTAGAGAATATAAAGAAACCATTGCCTTCTTATAGGGGCTTTCCCGGTGGCTCAGTGGTAAAGAATCCGCCGGCCAATGCAGGAGACGCGGGTTTGATCCCTGGGTCAGGAAGATCCCCTGGGGGAGGACATGGCAACCCACTCCAGTATTCATGCCTGGAAAATCCCAGCGACAGAGGAGCCTGGCGGGCTACAGTCCATGTGGTTGTGAAGAGTCAGACACAACTGAGCACACATGCCTTATTATAGTTTAAAATTTTTTCAGTACCTTATTTAAAAGCAAGAAATATGTGTAAAATTATCACTATATATAATTAATTATAATAGTGATTCAGACAATACTTTGCAAGCTGTGTGAGCAGCAATATAGTATAATCTTAAAGTTAAGCTCAAAATAAAGTATGCAGCTAATGCCATATATTCTTGTAAGGTTACAGTGAATTGGGGTGTGGGATTTGGTATGCAACATGAAAAGCAGCAATGGTGGGTAACCTAGTAATTTTCTGTGTACTGTAAGGGTGGATTTTAGCTAAACAGGTGATAGATATGTGTGGTTTTCAATTAAAGTGTTCTCTTCCACAATTTTGTAAGATAAAATGGTATATGTTTTCATAAGGACATACAATAATTTAAACAGCTGGGTTTTTATAATAAGGGGTGGGCAATATTTATCGTATCCAGGAAGTAGCCAGCAAAATTTCTACTGAGCTATAATTTAAGAAGACAGTGTAGAGTTTCCTATACTCTCTTTACTTCATCATTTCTGCCTTGCTCCTAGCCTATGACTGGGAAGTGTAGAGGATGTATTGTATTTTTTTAAAGCATAGCTAATCCCCAGAGTTTAAAAACTATTGTGAAGTAAGTTAGAGAAAGATAAATATCATATGATATCACTTATATATGGAATATTAAAAAATGGTACAAATGAACTTCCTTACAAAACAGAGATAGTCACATGTAGAAAACAAATGTATGTTTACCAAGGGGGGATAAGGAGCAGTGGATAAATTGGAAGATTTGAATTGACATATACACAATACTGTATATAAAATAGATAACTGATAAGGACTTACTGTATAGCACAGGGAACTCTAGTCAAAACCCTGTAATGAGCTATATGGGAATAGAATATAATGAAGAATGGATATATGTATATGTATAACTGATTCACTTCGCTATACAGCAGAAAGTAACACAATATTGTAAATCAACTGTACTCCAATAAAAATTGATTTAAAAAAACTACGGACCCACAGGACCATTTCACCCTGGGCCCCACATGTTTGTGGCGGAAACCTGTATTTATTAAGTAACAGCTTTTGTATCTGCTTACCAATAATGCAGATGTACAATGCAAAGTATATTAAGCTATGTATGTAGCACTTTAGCTATTAAAATGCTTAAATATGCTTAAATTAACAAATGATATATTTTAACTTCCTCTTAGTCATAAAAATTCATGTTGTTAGAAAAGTATATGAGGCCACAATGAGCCCAAAATTGAAAACTAAGGTGGTGCAGCAGTAAAGAATCTGCTTGAGATACAGGAGACCCAGATTTGATTTCTGGGTGGGAAGATCCCCTGGAGAAGGGAATGGCAACCCACTCCTGTATTCTTGCCTAGGAAATCCCATGGACAGACAGTCCATGAGGTCACAGTCAGTCAGACACGACTGAGTGACTAACAGACACACAAGAATGCGGAAGTTTCTCCTTCAGATAGTGCAGTGTATATACATGGTAAATGGAAGGTTGTTGACCATTTTAGTTTTCATTTTTTCCTTAAGATTAGGGAATACTGGGGCTAGAGAGCTGAGTTAATTCAGATGGAAAATATTTTAAATGTAGAATGGGTTCGTTTGTAATTAGTATACAGTTCATCAGTTCAGTTCAGTCACTCAGTCGTGTCCAACTCTTTGTGACCCCATGGACTGCAGCATGCCAAGCTTCCCTGTCCATCACCAACTCCTGGAGCTTATTCATATCCATTGAGTTGGTGATGCTATCCAACCGTCTAATCCTTTGTCGTCCCCTTCTCCTGCCTTCAGTCTTTCCCAGCATCAGGGTCTTTTCCAATGAGTCAGTTCTTCACATCAAGTGGCCAAAGTATCATAGTTTCAGCTTCAGCATCAGTCCTTCCAGTGAACACCCAGGACTGATCTGCTTTAGGATGGACTGGTTGGATCTTGCAGTCCAAGAGACTCTAAAGTGTCTTCTCCAACACCACAGTTCAAAAGCATCAATTCTTTGGCACTCAGCCTTCTTTATAGTCCAACTCTCACATCCATACATGAGTATTGGAAAAACCATAGCTTTGACTAGATGGACCTTTGTTGGCAAAGTAATGTCACTGCTTTTGAATTTGCTGTCTAGGTTGGTCATACCTTTCCTTCCAAGGAGCACATGTCTTTTAATTTCATGGCTGCAGTCACCATCTGCAGTGATTTTGGAGCCCCTGAAAATAAAGTCCACCACTGTTTCCACTGTTTCCCCATCTATTTGCCATGAAATGGTGGGGCCATATGCCATGATCTTAGTTTTCCGAATGTTGAGTTTTAAGCCAACTTTTTCATTCTCTTGTTTCACTTTCATCAAGAGGCTCTTTAGTTCTTCTTTGCTTTCTGCTGTAAGGGTGGTGTCATCTGCATATCTGAGGTTATTGATATTTCTCCTGGCAGTCTTGATTCCAGCTTGTGCTTCATCCTGCCGCCATTTTGCATGATAAGCAGTATATCAAAATTCAAGTCTGCTATTATTATATTATGCTGCTTCTACTTGTGAGAAAGAAGCCTAAAACATGGAGCATAGAGCTAAAACACTGGAATTTTACAAGGGACAAAAATATTTCTTAAAAGGTACTTCCCACAAATCCATTTAGCTCATATTTCAGTTTAGAACAAAATGGTGAGAGCAGCAGAACCTAAGGGGGGCACCAAACTGACCGTGAAGTGATTAAGATGGTTATATATGCTCCTGTTAATGATCTCTTCAGGTTTCTAGTTTTGTTGTTGTTCTGTATTCTTTTACCACTCAGTTGCAGTCTAATGAAGAATCCCTACATACTCCTGTATTAATCATATAAAGTAGTCTTTTCTACAGGTTATTATATGTAATAAGCAACTCCAAAATCTCAGCCTGTAACAACAGGTATTTATTCCTCTCTTGATACATGCTTGTTGCTCAACTCATTTCAGTCTGTGGGCTGGAATCAAGTTGGCTTTGTATGTGTCTTATTTCCAGGCTCTAGACTGAAGGGTGAGCTCCAATTAGGAATTTTCTCATTTTGTGTAGAGGACTGAGAGGAGGAAGATACATGGAAGTTTGTCACAGCTCTAAACTTTTCTGTTTTAGATGTTCCAAACATTGTGTTCGCTTACCATCCAGTGGACAAAATAAGTCTTGTTTGCTAAGGAAAAAAAAGGCCAATTTGAACTCTACCTGCATGGAAGAAGAAAGTAAATAATTAGCAAAAATAATGATCTTGTGGTTTCCAGAGTTGGTTGGTTCCTGTTTACTAAGATGGTTCTTAAAGTTTGTGATACATTGATTTCTTCTTTGACATATCCTCATTTGAATGGTAATGCACATAATAATAACTTAAGCATAGAAAAATTGCCAATAAGAAAAGTAAACTCTGATAATAAAAACATTTCACTTATATGAATCTAAACCTCACATGTCACCTCTTTTTCAGGTGTGAGGAACCAGAAAATAGATAGATAGATAGCCTGGGTTGCCCAATATATATGGCACCAAACTTATTTCCTACATATAATAGATTTTATTCATAAGAAAACAAGTAGACAGCCTCTGATGAGAACCTGTCTATTCTTACTTTACATATATATTTGTGATTTATTTCCCCAGCCTAAATCTCATCAGAAGTACATCAGAAACAATAACAATGATGCCAGTATGGATTGACAGCTGACAGTCTCAAATGAGGGAGAAGAGTTATAATAGCTTGTGTTATTGGTCCTAGTGTTCCACCCTTTCTTACTTCATACCGTTTTCATGTGACTTGATTGTTCGTCCCTAAAGCAAATAATATTTCCTTGCCCCCTTGTCTTTGCATTTGGCCATGTGACTTGCATTTGAAATAGAATGAAGCAATTTGGAAAGTGTGCCAGTTCCAGATCTAGGCTTTAATATGCCTTAGGTGTTCCTATTTGCTCCTTCGTGCCTCTTCCATCAACATGAAAAGAATGTGCCTCTGTTAACCCTTTAGTCTAAGGAGGGTTAGAGACACATTGAGCATAGCTGACTTTTCTGATCCGGCCAAGATCAGCCCATTCACCTCACCCACATATGGTGATTATTTGATGCTGCTAAATATTAGGGTACACTTCTATTTTTCCATTTTTAAGCAATAGTTAATAATCTTAAGAATGTGATGCTTGTAAAAACATACTCTTCTACACTAGGATTTCCCAGTGTTTTACAGTAGGATAAGAGCTATTTGATTAGATCAGATGTTTGAGATCTGATGTTTGAGAATTTATAGGTTAAGTAAAATTACATAGTATTATAGACTATTGAGAGACTTCAATAGGTTCTGCTAATGCCCAAGAGTTAAACAGAGTTACCTGTATCTTCTTTCAAACTGATTGGGCAATAGAAAACTAACATACAGAAAAAATTAGTAACATCTCTCAACACAATGTAAGAAATAAGGATTATTCTCGGGTCATTTAGCAGAGTAATAAGTAATCCCATTGCCCTTGAAACCTTCATTGTTGGATCCCTGCACAGCAGGCACTATTCATGGTGGAAATAATGCTGTATCATTGAGCAAAATTAAGAAAACTCAAGCTTCAATTTTATGGTAATGTGAGTTTTTACCTAAAATTTTTTCATCATTCCATTAGTGACAAACCTATGGATATAAGTGAAAATAGGATATGATGACATGTGTTTCACACAAAACTGGGGATGAAATGAAAACTAGAATATTTACAAAGAAATATGCTGTTTCTGTCACTGAATACCTTTTGCTATCTACAACCATGAACTCTGTAGCTACATTTGTCAGGCTATTTTACCTACTTTCCAGGGGCTATAGCATTTTAGTTTGGACAAATAGCTGATGTAATTAATAAAACCTAAGTGTATGCCAGAATAATTTTAGATAAACTTATTTAGCAGCTCATATTTTTCAATGAAGCATAGAATTTTCAACAATAATGTACTTACCAACAGGGTTAGTGTGTGAAATCAGATTATTGGGGAAAGCAATTAGTAATCAGTTTATTCTAAGACTGAAAGTTCTTTACGCCATTTCTTTAAGTATTTAAAATACATTTTGAGCAAATGCTCAAGGGATAATAATGAATTGCTTCCATTTCTATATTTATAAGTACTGCAAAGGTTAAGAATACCAAGATTATCTTATATATGAAAACAAGAAAAATTAATTTTATAACAGTGGGAATGCATAAATATCATATGTGGACAATTGATATTTCTTCTGTGTTAGAAACTTTTTTATGCAAAAACTTCTTTTGCATAGAAGTGCTAGGTGATTATTAAAATTCAATCTCATTCCAATTTGAAAAGATAAAAATCTTATGTATCTATCCTTTGCGTTATTAGAGAGGTCATGTCCTGGCCATATGGTCTCAATCATTTTTACTTCCTTGTGTTGTAGTTCAGTCACTCAGTTGTGGTCGGCTCTGCAACCCCATGGACTGCAGCACATCAGGCTTCCCTGTGCTTAACCATAACTCCTGGAGCTTGCTCAAACTCATGTCCATTGGGTTGGTGACGCCATCCAACCATGTCATCCTCTGTCATCCCCTTTTCCTCCTGCCTTCAATCTTTCCCAGCAACACGGTCTTTTCAAATGAGTCAGTTCTTCACATCAGGTGGCCAAAGTATTGGAGCTTCAGCTTCAGCATCAGTCCTTCCAATGAATATTTAGGGTTGATGTCCTTTAAGATTGACTGGTTGGATCTCCTTGCAGTCTAAGGGACTCTCAAGAGTCTTCTCCAACACCACAGCTCAAAAACATCAATTCTTCAGTGCTCAGTATTCTTTATAGTCCAACTCTCACATCCATACATGACTACTGGAAAAAACATAGCTTTGACTAGATGGACTTTTGTCAGCAAAGTATTGTCTCTGCTTTTTAATATGCTGTCTAGGTTTGTGATAGCTTTTCTTTCAAGGAGCAAGTGTCTTTTAGTTTCATGGCTACAGTCACCATCTGCAGTGATCTTGGAGCCCAAGAAAATAGTCTGTCATGGTTTCCGTTGTGACCCCATCTATTTGACGTGAAGTGATAGGACCAAATACCATGATCTTTGTTTTTTGCATGTTGAGTTTTAAGCCAGCTTTTTCATTTTTCTCTTTCACCTTCATCAAGAGGCTCTTTAGTTACTCTGCACTTTCTGCCATAAGGGTGGTGTCATTTGCATATTTGAGGTTACTGATATTTCTCCTGGCAATCTTCATTCCAGCTTGTGCTTTATCCAGCCCAGGATTTTGCATGATGTATTCTGCATATAAGTTAAATAAGCAGGTGATAATATACAGCCTTAATGTACTCCTTTTCCTATTTGGAATCAGTCTGTTGTTCCATGTCCAGTTCTAACTCTTGCTTCTTGACCTGCATATAGATTTCTCAGGAGGCAGGTAAAGTGGTCTGATATTCCCATTTCTTTAAGAATTTTCCACAATTTGTTATGATCTACTGAAAACAATTTTCTAAACATTCCATAAAATCAGTTTTGTTACATTAGGTTGTGTACTTTCGTTTTGTACTTTAGGTAGTAAATGCTGTATTTTAAAGATTCCTAAGATTGCATGAATGACCAGCTCAATTTTAAAATACATATAATTACTTTTCTCTTTGTTAGCTTTGGTTAAACTGTGTTATATTTGTAATTAATATAGTTATCTCCATTCATGTGAGTTTACTTAGATGATGAAAGATGCTGTGGCCAGCCTACGGTATCCATGGATACCAGACAGATCAGGGATTCCAAGCTGAGTAACTTTGGAATTGAAAGTCAACATATCTTATCCATCCCATCATCACTGAAGTGTTTGTATAGACATAGCAATGTTAACTTAGCAGATTAAGCCTAAAGCGGAGGTAATAAGGTTCAAAAGCTAATTTAACTGAATAGAATGCTTTCTAAGAAGTTGGTACTTTCTCACTTGTGGAGAGGAAATTTCATAACAACCCAGAGAAAGGAAATTAGATTTGTCATTATACATATATTTGACAGGATTGCATTGACAACCTGTCCTGTAAAATACAATCTTGAAGTCAAAATTTAGAAGAGTTCTAAAAATTGCAAGATGATGTAAAGAAATTTTCTACTTGAAGAGACAGATACATTTAACTTAATCTTCACAGTAGCCTATAAGATAGCAGAGCATCTCCAATGCTTGTAGAATACCATTGTTGTATTTGCTTTCCTTTTCTTGCCTGCTTTGGGAAATAAATTTCCAAGCCTAAAAAATCCACACAATTATTACCTAACCTAAAAACTCTGTGGGTGTGTGTATACGTACATATATATATATATATATATATATATATATATATATATGTAGGTAAATCACTACTATAACACTTAGGTAAATATGTTCTAGAAGTACAGTGCATGTCTGAGTTTTGAAGCAGGAACACTTTGAATTAACTCTTTCAGTGAAATATCTTCACTCTTTGATCTTTTGTACCTAATTTTCATATGGGTATATGGTACTTGGGTCAAAAATAAATATCTAGGGAAGTTATTTACATTTTCACACACACAGCAATCAAGTAAGAATGAGGCTGGAAATTAATGAAAGGCAAGTATAAGCTGAAGATAAGTTGGGAATATGTAAATTCAGCTATATAATAAATAGCCTATACATAAGACGCCTTTAGTTTTCCCACTGTGTCTTAATCACCTCTGAGAATTATCACGGTATTTTGTCCCATTTATCTACAATTTGTAATGACAAAAGCAAGTTCGTTTTTCCCCTATTATGGAGGCTAAAACATTGCTTCATAATCCTGAATATTCATTGGAAGGACTGATGCTGAAGCTCCAATGCTTTGGCCACTTGATGGCAAAGAGCTGACTCATTGGAAAAGACCTCAATGCTGGGAAAGATTGAAGGCAGAACAAGGGGACAACAGAGGATGAAATGGTTGGATGGCATCATCAACTCGTTGGACATGAGTTTGAGCAAGCTCCGGGAGTTTGTGATGGACAGGGCAGCCTGGCATGCTGCAGTCCACGGGGTTGCAAAGAATCAGACACAACTGAGTGACTGCACTGAACAGAATATCATTATGCATAATAACCCAACATTGGAAACACTCAAAATATCTATTAGTAGTAGCATAGATATATAAATAGTACTATATCCACAGAGTGGACTATTACACAACAATGAAAGTAAATGGTCTGCAACTATATGTACTAACATAGAAGAACTTTACAAACAACACAGACAAAAATAATCTATCCACAACAAAGTATAGCCTTTGTGATTCAGTTTATGTACATTTTAAACCAGACACCTATGATTTTTCATTATGGTAAAATATGTGTATTACAGAATTTATTAGTTTAAATATTTAAGGGTACACTTTAGTGGCATTAAGTATATTAATGTTGTGCAACAATCACTTTTATCCATTTTCAAAACTGTCATTTCAAACAGAAGCTCGGTACCTATTGAACAATAAATCCTCGTAACCCTTCCACTCAGCCCCTGGTAACTTCTCTATGCTATTCTCTATCTATATGAATTTACCTATTCTATATGAATTACCAAATGGAGTCATATATATTTGATGTTTTATATCTGGCTTATTTCACTTAACATGTTTTCAGAATTTATCCATGTTGTAGAACATATTAGAACTTCATTCTTTTTCATTGAATTGATTTGCAATGTTTTATTAGTTTCAGGTGCAAAGTGATTCCATTATACACATGTGTGTATAAACGTGTGTGTGTGATTCAGTTACGTGTGTGTGTGTGTGTGTGAGTAAGTGAAAGTGAAAGTCGCTCAGTTGTGTCTGACTCTGTGACCCCAAGGACTATACAGTCCGTGGAATTCTCTGGGCTAGAATACTAGGGTGAGTAGCTGTTCCCTCCTCCAGGGGATCTTCCCAACCCAGGGACAGAACCCAGGTCTCCAGCATTGCAGGCAGATTCTTTACCAGGCTCACCTGGTAAAGAAGAAGGGAAGCGCGCGCGCGCGCGCGCACACACACACACACACACACACACACACACACATTCTTTTTCAGTTTCTATTCCCATGTGTGAAGTGAAAATGTTAGTTGCTCAGTAGCATCTGACTCTTTGTGACCCCATGGACTATAGGCTGCCAGGGTTCTCTGCTTATGCGATTCTCCAGGGAAGAATACTGGAGTGGGTTGCCATGCCCTTCTTCAAGGGATCTTCCTGACCCAAGGATCAAACCCAGGTCTTCTGCATTGCAGGCAGATTCTTTACCATCTATCTTTTTATATATGATACTGTATATATGTTAATCCCAACATCCTAATTTAGCCCTTCCCCCAATCCTCTTTCCCCTATGGTAATCACAAATTCGATTTCTTTATTTCTTCAGTGCTTTTATTACTGAATAGTGTTTCATTGTAAATATGTGTACATGTAAATCATTTTCTTTACAAAAGTACATTCTGATAGTATAAACCCTTCAACTTTGTTTCCTTGGAGGAATGAGAGCTTAGAGCCTAGCAGTCCACCATTCTGTTGATGTCAGTCTCCAAGGTGAACATAGTTTTAAATGTCAGCCTCCTGGCTACCATTGCAGAGGAGGATGGTTGTTGAATTTGACATGCCAAATACCACTAGGACATCTGTTGTACTGGTAACTTATGGCTTTTCTTGCCCTAAGTGATGTTTTCATAAATCTGTCACCTTTGTGTTAAATCATAGAGTTGTACACATTTGTGTCATTTTCTTTATTTACTTCAATAAAACTATGGTGTGTGATTCTTTTGAATTAAGTTATGCTTTTGGTCTGAGGATAGAGTCAACATTAATTATTTTCTTCCCTGTTTGGATATCTAGTTATTCCAGTACAGTTAACTTGAGTTAACTTGGTATGTGTTTGGAAAATCATTTGACTATATGTGTGTGGATCTGTTTCTTGACTTGTTATTCTTTTCTATTGACTTATATCATTTTTTTTTTTGCTAATGCTGTATTGCCTTGATCACAGTCACTTTATAATAAATCTTAAAAACCAGATAGTATACATTCTCCTGATTTATCCTTTCAAAATTCCTTCAACTACTCTAGGGCTCTTGCTTTCCTATATACATTTTAGAATGAGCTTGCCCATTAAAAAAAAAATGCCTCCTGGATTTTGACTGGAAATGGACTGAATCTATTGATCAACTTGGGGAAAATGGTCATCTCTACTATATTGTCTTACAATCCTTGAATATGATAGAGACTGGTTTTAAAATAATAGGCCACAGTTATTTTCTACACTACAAAGATGACTAATCTAGAAAATCCTTGAAATCTATATGCCTCAAATAGTGTTTTCAAGTGACATATTAGCCAGTATCACTATCAAATGTAAGAATGTCCAAGAAGTGGGAAGACCAAATATTAAGGAAAATACGGAACCCCCGCCTTTGATAAATTTTCTGTTCCTTTACTCTCCATACATTGGTTATTCCTCTTCTCTGTGTAGTAACCACCTACTCATCCTTTAAGGTACAGCTCTCTGTCTTCCTCCTCTGTGAAGTTCCTCTTTTCTTTCAGGTTCCTGAATCAGTCAGCACCCTTATGCCAGGATCTTAATATCTGTGCCTAATATCATTTTTTTTACCCTTGGGGACCCTAAAATTTATCCTGTTTACATGTGTATCAAGCCAAAAAAGATAGGGAATTTATACTCAGAAACCTCAACCAATGGTTCTTAGCAATTTCCTAAAAATTCCAGTGCAGACAGACACTAAGGTATAAACCTTGCACCTTTCTTAGGATTTCACACAGGATTAATTTCCATTCATCTGCTGTGATATTTTGCTTGTTATCACACTCTTCCTTCCCTTTTTTGTATCTTTGTCCAGCTCACATTGCCTATACTGCAAATAAACTACATACACTCAGATTCTTGTAGGTCTGCTCAAACTAAGGTACCACTTATTACTCATCTCCTGTCATCACCATGTTCTTTAGAGTCAGCATGAATGAAAAAGTGTGTAATATATAGAGATACATTCATTGTATGAACATTAAGTCTCTTGTTTCCTACTTCCTTGTTTCTCCAAGTCCAACTAACCATTTTTTGTTTTGTTTTGTTTCCCATCCTTTATTAAAATTTTCATTTGTTTTTTTTTACATCTTAAAGTTAACATTTTTATTATATAATGGGTTCTGTGTGCTGCTGTGCTTAGTCACTCAGTAGTGTCTGACTCTGCTACCCTAAAAAGTCTTAGTTGTTTAATCTTATACACCTTAAACAATTTTCTGTTTGTTGTTTATTAAAGAGCCATATTGCTTTATGGAGACAGAAATTTATGCTCAAAAAATCCAGATGAGAAAGAAGCAGCATTTTAAAAGAACACAGAGTCTAGCAAGAAAGATTGAAAACAGAAAAAGGATATTGACCCTGGAGATTAATTTCAACCTAGATTTAGACTTTTGGGAACTTAGAAATGTAGTTTCAGGTATCTGGATTATACCAGTCCCTGAACTGGAGTTTTGATGTTGTTTTAGTGTAAATGGGGTAGCAGCTGGATAAAATACTTCAAAATACTATCAGGCATCATCCAGATAGATGTTTCCTCTCAGGGAGAAGTGTTTGGTCTCTTAACACATTTCTGTGAGCTGCAGCCCTGTGTGTGTCTACAGTTTGCAGTAAACTTAACAATTATAAATAAATATAAAGTTAAGGCAGAAAAATGATGCCCTATAAAGTCTATGGTCTATTTTTTTTTCTTTCACTGAGAACAAGGAGAATATGAACATTTCTTTAAATAAGGTTTACCTAGTGTGGTTCACTTGATTCTAATGAAATCATACAAGGCCTATGAGAGAGAAAGTATTGAGAGATTCAGTGACAGAAGATTGGTGAAATAAGCCCTGAAATGAGGAGGAGGATCATTTTCTAGGATTCAAATTCTGAGAAAATTGGTGAGTTTTGGGCAAATCTGTCGATATAGGCCTGGACCGAAATCTATATACAGATAATCTGTCGTATACATCACTTTTTTTTAACTGGACCCTAATCTTAGAGCTAATAAAATAAATGAGATAGATAGCTTTTGTGTCAGAAGTAGATAAGATATAAAACTATTTTGGGGTTGTTATATTTTTTTGGTTCTTATATTTTTTATCCAAACAGCCGTATGGAAATTTTAAAAATGCATAAAGAGGCATTTAATTTTTATAATACTTAAGAATTAAATATTTTTTTAAATTTTGTTTTATTTTTAAACTTTACAATATTGTATTTGTTCTGCCATATATCGAAATGAATCCGCCACAGGCGTACATGTGTTCCCCATCCTGAACCCTCCTCCCTCCTCCCTCCTCCCTCCCCATACCATCCCTCTGTGTTGTCCCAGTGCACCAGCCCCAATTTCAAGCAGTCAAGTTGATATTCCTATAAATGGTTTTCAATTAAATACAGTTTCAAAGAAAATTTCAACTTGATGATTGACCATTTCTATTCAGTCTCAATATATTCCTCTGTCCCCACCACATATACAAACTACATATGTAGGAGCATATAAAATACTTTAGATACTGTGTATTAATGTGTTCTTAGTTGGAGCATAGATGCTGATCTGTGTTCAAATATGTTTGGCAACAATGTGTTTACATTTTATTTAAAATTGTCCTGTATAATTTTCCACTCTTCTAGTAGATTGTATCTGAGGATGTAGAACTGTGACTAGGATGGGCTAAATTCAGCCATCTCTGTGTTTATACCGTTGATGGTAAAGCATCTGTCTACAATGTGGGAGACCTGGATTCGATCCCTGGGTCGGGAAGATCCCCTGGAGAAGGAAATGGCACCCCACTCCAGTACTTTTGCCTGGAAAATCCCATGGAGGGAGGAGCCTGGTAGGCTACAGTCCATGGGGTCGCAAAGAGTCGGACACGACTGAGCGACTTCACTTCACTTCACTTCTGTGTTTATAAATAAGGGTTTATTGGAACATAGCAATGCCTATTCATTTATGTGTTTTCTGTGGTTACTTTTGTGTTATAATGACAGGAATAACTGTGATAGAGACCGTATGGCCTGCAAAGCTAAAAATGTTTATTATTGTCCGGCCTTTATGTAAAAAAAAAAAAAAAATAAGAAATCTGACCCCTGGACTAAGAGAGACCTAGTATACAATGTTTTTCTCATAACTATTTGAGCACAGAACTAATTTCTCACACATCTTAGAGCTTTAGTGTCCTATAGAGTATCACATTTAATACATTTTGTTATTTCTTCAATGCTGTTTCTCCACTTTTTTTAAAGAGGTTTGGATACCCATAACCACAAATTATTATATTCTTTTGAACAACTGGAAGGAGTGGAATGCTGGGAAATTAAGAAAAGTACATAAGGACCCACAAGTACCTAGTGACACAGATGAGGATCAGACATAAGTCTAATGTCAGCCTTTTCTATGTACAGTTCTTTGATTCTGCATCTAGGTATTCAGCCACAGACCATGAAGCACTGCAGTATTTACTGTTGAAAAAAAAGTCGATGTGTACGTGAAGCCACAGAGTTCAAATCCATGTTGTTCAAGGGTCAGCTCTAACTATTATGTGCCAGATACGGAAAATATCTCGAACAGTCATATTTCCTTCCCTTTTGGTGTTTTTGAAGTGTGTTAGAGGTACATGCAAGGAAATATACTGCATGTGTATGATAGATACAGTGATGCAAGTGTGTGGAGGCTTCTAAAAGAAAATTGAGGGTAGATGCCTAGGCAACTTGAGAAGGAATGAGGGAGCATCAGATTGTTGCTGGAAGTATTACAGTCTAGTAAATTAGGGTAAAGTGGAGGTAGGCACATGATGCTTGAAATGATTATGACAGGAATCCCTTTGGCAGTCTGGTAACACCTCGGAATCCCTTCTAAGAAAAATGCCTTTATTTTTATTTTTTGCTATACAATAGGTTTTTATTGGTTATCCATTTTAAATATAGCAATGTGTACATGACCTTACCAAAGTCCTTAACTATCCCTCCACCCCCACCCCGGCAACCATGAGTTCATTTTCTAAGTCTGTGCATCTCTTTCTATTTAGAAAAATGCCTTAAAATCCATAAAATAAATTACAAAGGCTTATAAAAGAAATGTTTTTGCTAAAACAATTAGAATATTAAATTTTTATAATATATACTTATAAATAGATCTAGCCACTCATAGATTTATAACTGTCATAAATTCATAATATGTATTATGTATGTCAGGGGTCCCCAAACCATCCCTCCACCCTCTGGTCTGTGGAAAACTGTCTTCCATGAAACTAGTCCCTGGTGCCGAGAAGACTGGGGACAGCTGATATATAGGATGTCTGTACAGATCAAAGGGCTTCCCTGGTGAATCAGTGGTAAAGACCCTGTCTGCCAATGCAGGAGATGGAGGTTTGATCCCTGAGTAAGGAAGATCCCCCAGAAGAGAAAATGGCAACCCACTCCAGTATTCTTGCCTGGGAAATCCCAGGCACAGAGGACTCTGATGGGCCACAGTCCATGGGGTCAGCTGCAGGAGAGTTGGACACGATTTAGTGATCAAACAGACACAGATCGAATTGCAGGCACTGCTATTATGAGTTTGTTATCTACATTTGTAATTGAAGGGAATGATAGAGCTTAATTTAAATAAATATGTAAATTTTATTCCCATCTAAGTTTGCATATTTTCTTCCCCTCTAGAAATTTGATGCTGCTTTTCATAGAATTTGTAGAATGGCTTTAAGGTAGGCTAAAGGTGAGCAGAGAGAAAATAATCTATAGTAAGTCCTACAGAGTGATGATAAAGGGCTAAAGGTTTTTCATCTAGCATACCATGTTCTTTCCTGTCACCAAGCCTTTTCTTTTACTTGTCTCACAGAATTTAATATTTACATCCTAATGAAAGAGATTTTTTTCTCATTTTTAAACTTTGTTTTGTCAGTATGTTGGTAACCTAGATCCTTTGAACTCAAAGTGTAGTCTGTGGACTAGTGGCCTTATCAGATACACAAAATCAGGCTTTGTCCTGAATGTGCTGAATGAGAATATGAAATTTGACTGCCAGATTTTTTTTTTTTATTAACAGTAAGAATTTAGAGCATTGACCTAAAGGACAAGGATTCTCAGTTAAAGTCCATTTGCTTTTTCTTAAGACTATTAAAAAATTTAGTCATATAAACTTCCAATACATACTTAGTCCAATAACCAAAATGATAACCAATTAATTTGGAAAGTGAAAACTTTATTCTCAAATTTAGAAATAAATGATGTGTAAATCATATCAACGATCCTGATGTGATCATTAGAGCAATAGATGATTTTTCACGGTCAGTGTATTACTTTGTACAAATAGATTTATCATAGATGACCTGTCATTTGAATGGGCATCTTAAAACCATACATCTACTAACTAGCATGAAATGTTGTCACAAATGTGTACATCCTACCTACATTATGATAACACATCATAGATCTAGAGTGTGCTGTTTCTCACACATACTATTCACATGAACTTTTAATCATTCAAGAAAATGAGTGGCTGGAGAAGATATACACAATACTTCCTTGTGGAGTTCAGTCCATGGTAGTGACAGGATTCTTTTGAAATGCTTTGTTTGATGTCTAAATTAGAGGGAAATACAGAGTAACTACGGAATTGTGGCTTTTAAAAGTTGCTGAATATTTCTAATAGTATGTTCCATGAAGTATGTGATTGATTTCTAAATTTTAAGGCAAAATGTTGTGAACTATGTTGTTGACAAAATATTGCCATTTAATGTCATCTACTATATCTAAAAGTCACTGGAGTTGAATTAGACTGTGACTTTGAGGAAAAAAGAATTGGAATGATGAAACTCTTGAGAACTAGTGTCTGTTTATATAGGATAACTTTCTGTTAAAAAATATTTTGTTTCAGTTACCCATTTATGACAATCATTTCTCAATAATTTTTCAATAAATGGTTTGAATAAAATTCTAGAATAATGTTTAGGAATATTAAGTTCAGTGCTTCTCCTCTATGTCCAGGTTGCAATAGAAAATTCTAAGAAATATAGAATATCTTATATTGTTAACATTGTTCTAGATTAGAGTTAGTTTTTGATTGGCTCAATAAAGGACTAATTTGAGTTTCTTCTTCATTTATTGAATGTTTACCATGTATCAGGTGACCTACACAGTGTTTGACATGTTAACTCATTTACTGCATACCATAGCTCTCAATCCATTTTACCGATCACCTGGCATTCAAAGATGGTTGGAACTTGCCCAAGGTCATACAACCAAGAAGTATATTATTTAAATACTTTATTTAATTTGAAGTATTAAGGCTAATATCAACTTGATATTCTCAGCTTCTCTTTTACTGACTGTTTTTGGGTTTTATTTAAATTTTTATAATTCAAGCATTTATTAGTATCAAAGAATAATGGGCAGAGGTTCAAAGGTAAATTAGGATTCAGCCCAACATTGCATTTAGGGCAGAGTGATGCCCTTGTCAAATATGGCCTTCTTAATCTCCAAGTTGTAGAGAATTACCATTTTAAGTTAAAGTTCTCTTGATATTTATTCCCTAGATTTTTGATTGAATTTGAAATTTTCTTTTGTTCAAAAGTATTGAGAAACTATCTGAAAAACCTTCAGATGCTTTTAATTGTTAATATGCCTTTGGTTAAGAAAAATTTCAAAAATTCAGTTAGGAAAACAGATGTCTTCTTAGGAAAATAAAATACTCCAAAGGACAACTACATTCAGCTCCTCCTGATGAGAAAAATCAAATCATAGGGATAGTGAAAAATCTATACATTTCACTTTCAGGTTCTAAAAACAGATACAGGAAAAGCTTGTGGTTGTGCTACATTAAAATATTTTCTGTTACAACCTGATTTAAAATGCAAAAACCTATTTTTCAAATTAGCTATTTTAATGTATATGAAGAATTTGAATACATAAGCCACCTGGATTTTTTTTCATGTCATGTATAAGGAAAACTATTTTAACTACTTAATTACTTAAATGTTGCATTCTGAATATTCCTTAGTAATCATGAATGAATGTATTATTAAAAAGGAATGTTTTCTAGTTTTATAATATATTTTGACCTATTTCTGTCTTAGAAAAGGGTGCAATTTGGTATATTTATAATGGGGCAAAGTAGCTGTCAGTTTCCAATGCATTTAGAAAATATCACTTGGGAACTAACTTTGGTAAAAAGCTCTCTTAGAGAAATAATCATCTCAGAACATTGTTTAAATAGCATAATTGATATTCTGTGTTTAGAAGATATTCCATTTGTGAATACTTAAATGTTTGATAATGAAGGGACATCATAATTTTTTTCAGATAAAGAAATCAAAGAATAAAATGAGATTAATCCAGGATAATACAGTCAGGTCTGCTGAAAATGAAATGCGTATTTCCTGATGGTAAAGCCATACTGACAAATGGGTGCTTATTAAATAGTTATCACAACTCTCAAATAGTTCCTAGAATAGTATTACTTAATATCAAAAGCATTTCTGGTACAAAATGAATGTCTATCTAGAAAGCAGTTTTATGTAACAAAGATACTAGCTCATAGGCTGATGATGATCAGAACCTTCATTTTGAGTGAGTACTCACTACTTAACAACTTTATGTTAAGTGTGAAGGAGTCCTTGGGCCTAGAAAAGAAAACAGCAGTCTCAAAGGCCCTTGCTGAATCATCTAACTTCAGGGAAAACAAAACCAAACTTTAAATCCTGCCCTGATGCTCTGGGCTGGTTGCATCTACCTGGGACTTATCACCCCCTGCCCAAAACCTTGGAGAAGGCAATGACAACCCACTCCAGTACTCTTGCCTGGAAACTCCCATGGATGGAGGAGCCTGGTAGGCTGCAGTCCATGGGGTCACTAATAGTCAGACACGACTGAGCAACTTCACTTTCACTTTTCACTTTCATGCATTGGAGAAGGAAATGGCAACCCACTCCAGTGTTCTTGCCTGGAGAATCCCAGGGATGGGGGAGCCTGGTGGGCTGCTGTCTATGGGGTCGTACAGAGTTGGCCACGACTGAAGCGACTTAGCAGCAGCAGCAGCAGCAGCCCAAAACCTCCCACCCCCAGTTCAACTACACACGCCATCTCAACTAAAGATGACCCAAAACGTCCCGCCTTACTAACATTTCCCTCATCGCTTCCACAAACCTCCCTTTAAATATGAAGCCTCCCTGATCCCTCTTGCGCTCAGCCTGATCGTTAGGGTGACTGTCACCCCTGCTTGCGTGAATAAAGGTAACCTACCTCCTTTGAGGTCGTCTCTCCTTCTTTTCTGCCTTGGCCCAAACTATACGTTACAAAGTGTAACTTATATGCCAGAAAATTAATTCATTTATACAATTCAATGATTTTTAATAAACTTAACAAGTTGCACAACCATCACTACAGTTCAGTTTTAGAACACTTGAGCACATCCCTAGTTTTACCTCCGGGCTTCCCCTCCAGCCCTAGGAATCTACTGAAAGTGAAAGTGAAGTCGCTCAGTCTTGTCCAACTCTTTGTCACCCCATAGACTGTAGCCTACCAGGCTCCTCTGTCCATGGGTTTTTCCAGGCAATAGTACTGGAGTGGATTGCCATTTCCTTCTCCAGGGGATCTTCCCAACCCAGGGCTCGAACCCGGGTCTCCCGCATTGTAGACAGACACCTTACTGTCTGAGCCACGAGGGAAGTCCTGCTACTGATCTACTAATCTACCTTATATCTCTAGGGAGCTGCCATTTTTGAATATGCCATTTAAATAGAATAATGAAGGAAGTGGTCTTTGTGGCTGACATGTGCCTGTTTTCATGAAGTTTGCAATTTTTATTTTGTTTAGCATGTACTTTTTTCTTTTTATGCTGAAATACTTCAGTATATTTAGTCATTGACCAATGGATGATGCTTACATTATTTCAAGTTCTTGGCTGTTATGAAGAATGCTGTGGTTACTGGTATCTGGATGGATATAACGGTGATGGTGAAGAAGCTATCGGCAGAAGCTGAGAGCAATTAGTCGAGATGTGACTAAGTGTAGAGAGGGAGGTATGGAAATGAGAACAGTGTAATGTAAACAGAAGATAAAAATCCATTTGATTAATAATAGTTAGAAAATGTTTTCTCCTGGGAAAGTACACATCAGTAATTTGTCAATTTTTAAAAAAATGTTAATTAGGTACCTATTCTGTCAGGTATCAAGCTAAGAAATTATGGTGGGATACAGTATGGACAGAAATGTTCAACTAGCAGAAAAAATAATATGAATGCATAATTTGGAACCATAAGGTATTTTTCAAAAGGGAAACATTGCTGACAAGTTAAAAAATTAATGGAAGCAAATGATTCATACCCTACATGTAAGACAGAAGCTTCTGATAGCTTTTCTACTCTTTCAGAAAATGTAAAATACTATTTAGTATTTGGGTAACGATGTACTTGAGATCCTCTAGGGAGGTGCCTTTACAGGAATGGCTCGTGTAGATCCTGTAACACGGTTGTCGATTCTGTTATTTACAATAAAGCAGTCCCAAAATGTGCTCTAATGCTTACTTAATCAAGTTATCAGGCAGCTTGTGTTACCTTGTAAGTTTTAAATATGACTCTTTCTTCCTAATATGAAAAAAGCCAAACAACTCTCCCAATAATAGAAAGTGATAATGTACTTTATTGATAATTTGATTTTCAGATGATTCATTAAGCATTTCTGGTTACTTTGTAGCTAAGCAACAAGACTTCTGGAAAGACACCTGATTTACTCAAGAGAGAGAAATATGAATGCTTGCAGTGATAATTACTATATTCTAACATTAAATAATTCACTTTCTAGAATAGTTTCCCAAAGTGCATCCTGTAGAACACTAGGTCCATTAAATGTCCATGAAGAAATAAAAATTGCTTAGTTAAGTAAGTTTGCAGTATGTTTATAGCATATCCCCTCTTGGAAATTAGCAATTTATATTAAAAGTTCTGAGAAATATATTGGAATGAGGCCTGTTAAAGTGGTTTTGTCTCAGTAATTTCCAAGCTTGGTTTACAACAGAGCTCTATTTTACGTATGCTAATAAATATCCTATGTAGGATATTTATCTGTGGAAGACCTATGGTTACCGTTTAATGCTGGTCTGGTTAATGAGATATTGGAGGGGCATAACACAGCATAAATGTTATTCCTGTGTCTGCTACTAGACCTATGGAGGTGCAGGAGGAGATATGGGAAGAGCCATATCCCTTCTTCCTATCTGTGAACAAGCAACATGAGCCAGGGAAGACTGGTATCCTATGTAACTAATTGTGAGCACTTGGGATCTGCTTAATTTCTTACCTTTATATATACCAATATGGGGGAAGATTCTTCATCTACCAAAAGAGTAACCTCTTTAGTGCTGGAATTGTGCTCCATGATTTGAAATCCTGACTCCCCAGTCTTAGAGTTGTGAGACTTTGACCAAGTTACTTGATCATGAAAGTCTTTGTTTACTCATCTGTAATATGAGATGTTGTAAGAATCCAATGTGATCATGTTTTGCTAAGAACAGTGCCTGGCACTTACTGAACAGTGAAGTATTTATAGCTGTCAGCATCATTATGCAGTCTGAGAAAAATGGCCACACATTCTATTTACAATAAGAACAATTAGTTGTGTCACCTGGCATTTTTGTTGAAGTTGTGTGAGACCTGTCATGCTTTTCACACAAAACCAAATGAAACAACTTAATAAATTCAGTTTCATTAACATGGCTTAGATAACCCTTTCCCTATGTAAACTTGATAGATTTTTCTTATCTTTGCTCTTATCACACTCTATACTTTTTTTTTTTTTTAATTTCTCTGTCTCCCTGCCTAAGTGGTTAGCCCTTTCTGTACTGGGAACATGCCTTAAGCATCTTTGAAATAAGATGTAACAATAGCTGGTACATAAAAGATGCTCATCATATAGCTTTCATAAGTAAAGGAGTGGAAGGTAATATGTGCTACTTTGCTATTTTGTTTGTTTTCAAACTTGTGTTCTTATTAACAGTGCCCCCTTAAAATGAGATTAACTTCACCTCTTTGGGTCTTTTTTTTAATAAGTAGTAGTATATATTACTCTGAAATAAGTGTAGCTATAATACATGGGAGACCACCTCTAAGCTGGCATCTCATCAGAGTAAGATAATTTAGGAAGAGATAGTGGCAAAATGCCTAGTGATACAAACTGAGGAGCTAATGAACCATAGTGGATTTTCTGCTGTTTTCTCGAAATATAAAATTGTAGGTCATGTACTATACAGCCTATGATGTTAATGTTCATAGTTATTTTCCTGGTTACAAGCTATCCATATTTCTTGTATATAATAATAGCAATTAGAATAATATTAACTAAATTATGATTTATCATAGCAAAGTTGGAATACCTGGTGGGCCACTTGTTGTTGTCGCTTAGTCATGTTCGACTCTCTGCAACCCCATGGACTGCAGCCCTCCAGGCTTCCATGTCCATCACCAACTCCCAGAGCTTGCTCAAACTGATACCCATCGAGTCGGTGATGCCATCCAACCATCTCATCCTCTGTCATTCTCTTCTCCTCCTACCTTAATCTTTCCCAGCATCAGGGTCTTTTCTAACGAGTCAGGTCTTCACATCAGGTGGCCAGTGTATTGGAGTTTCGGTGGGCCACTTGAGAGCATAACATTAATCTTATAAAGAATATTGGTGGGTTGAGTAACAATACTTTACTTTTAGGACTAAGTAATTCCTTTTCAGCAAATCTGTTAGTGTCTTTCCAAAGAGACGGGATTTACACTAGAAGACTCAGATAAAAATAATAATAAATAGATAATGAGGACTTATTCCTATATGCCAACAACTTTCAAAGTGCTGTGTGTGTGTGTGTGTTTGTATGTGTGTTAGTCACTCAGTTGTGTTCGACTCTTTGTGACCCCAGGGACCGTAGCCCACCAGGCTCCTCTGTCCATGGGATTTTCCAGGCAAAAATACTGGAGTGAGGTTGCCATTACCTTTTCCAAGGGATCCTCCGGACCCAGGGATTGAGCCTGGGTCTCCCACACTGGATCCAGACTCTTTACTGTCTGAGCTTCCTGGGAAGCCCCTGGGAAGTGCTTTATATGTGTTGTTTTAATCAATGCCTAAATATTGTAAATGGCAAATATTATTCCATTTGTTTCCCAGATTAAGTAATTGAAGATTAGAGAAGTAACTCCTCCAAAATCATCCGGATAGCAAGTGGCAGATGTGGAACCCAAACCTATGCATAGCTGCCTAAACAAGTACCAGTGATAGACTCTACTATATTTCAATTGCTATTAAAACAGGCAAATTTTTTAAACCATAAGGATATTGAACAGAACAGGGTAAGGAAAGCATAGAGTCTCCACCTGCTTTTGTAACGTCCTGTCTTTGTAAACTTACCACAGTATCTTAGGTACTCTGAGCCTCAATTTTCATACCTAAAAATTGAGGCTAATATAACCCATCTAATAAATAACAAATATGGCTGTTGGAAAAGAAGTTAATAATTCTGTTTATGGATGTTTATAGTATGAAGTTGTGTCAAAGATTTTTTTTTTTAACTATTTTTTCCTGCTATAACTCTCTGCCCTGCCAAATAAAGAACATTTCAAGGAGTAGTAGGTTTCCTTAGTGGCTCAATGGTTAAGAATCCACCTGCCCATGCATAAGACGTGGGTTCGATGCCAGGGTCTGGAAGATTCCCTGGAGAAGGAAATGGCAACCCACTCCAGTATTCATGCATGGATAATCCCAAGGGCAGAGGAGCCTGATGGGCTACAGTCTGGGGTTGCAAAAGAGTTGGACATGACTTAGCAACTAAACAACAATACTGGTAGTAATGAATGACTAATAGTCACTGAGCAATTAGTATGTTCCTGAAAATGTTGTAATCATCTCAGCAGCCCATGAAGGTTGATCTATTTTAACAGATGAAAAAAATGAGACCCTAAGAGATGACATAACAAACCCTAAGTTATATAGTTATAAACCTGTAGTTAAATAGTGACAGGATAACTCAGGTAATGCAGTCCTGTACTTAACCAAGATACTGTAGTGCCTATCTATGTAAGGAAGATTGTGTAGTGGGTTGGAGCAATGTTTGTAATTAAGGGACTTTACATATGACATACTATATAGACTCTTCAGTTCTTGATCCCAGTGGAAGAAGAAAGTTTCTTGGACAAGAGGAAGTTTTTTTTTTTTTTTTTTTTCCCTTCACATGTAGCCACTTTAAAACCTATCTATTGAAATTAGTTATAGAAAGAGATTTATGTATTGAATAAAACTAAGTGCTATTCAATATGTAGGGACACAAATAGGAGTGAGAAAAATTCAAATGCCTATCAAACAAGCCTTGTGACTATCATACTGAGACTGTGATCTCTTCTTTATTTCTGCTGTTACAACTGTGAACTATTAATGTTTCTCTTTTTTTTTTTCTTTCAGATAACTGAAGTACTATCTTTCTGGTAAACTAAATGAGGGAATTTAGGGTCTTCTCCAGGTGATTTTTCTCTTCTCTCACTTCTGACATCCAGATTGCCAGCAAATTTCATTAACGCTATTCATTAAATGACTCCAAGTCTAGCCCATTGGTACCTCTGTAATTGATATCCTCTGAATTTCTAACTCAGAAAACAGTAGAAAGCTTCCTAAATGGAATCTAGACTACAGATCGTCTCCATGATGGTTGCTGTCCTTAAAACAGTCTCTCTGATATTTGTTGAATTTATAGGATAAATCCAAATTCCTTATCATGATATGCACAGCTTTTTGTATTCTAGCCACAGATTTTTCTCAAGTTTTCTTAGAACCTCCGTAGATCTGGTGATCCTGAATATGTCCTCCTCCTTGTCTGAAAACCTCATATCCTCTACTGTCTCTGAACATCTATTCTTGCTCTTCCTTCTGCTTAAAATTCCTTTCTATAGAAAACTCCAGTTCCTCTTTTGAAAGCACAGCCTAATTTGCTACCTCTTAAACCTTTTCCAGTGTGGGAAAGAAAGAAAGCTTTCCCTTGTCCTGATCCCTCCCTGGGCAGATTGCCACACCCTCTTCTGAGCTATTCTGGCTTTAGTTTTTTTATATAAACATTTTATTTAAGAGTGATTTTATTATTTATTGGGGGTTGGAAGGCTTTTTCTTTTTTATTAAAGGATATTTGATGTACAATATTATATAAGTTATAGTTGTACAATACAGTGATTTCAAGTTTTTAAAGTTTAACTCTATTTATAGTTACTGTAAAATACTGGCCATAGTCACTGTATTATATAATACATCCTTCAAGTTGTTTTATTTTGTTTTTTTTCTGTTTTGTAAATAAGTTCATTTATTTCATATTTTAAAATTAGATTCCACACACGAGTGATATCATATGATGTTTGTTTTTCTCTGTCTGACTTACTTCACTTAGTATGATCATCTCTAGGTCCATCCATGTTACTGCAAATGGCATCATTTCATTCTTTTTGTGGCTGAGTAATATTCCATTGTATATATGTACCACAGTTTCTTTATCCATTGCTCTATTGATGGACATTCAGACATTCCGGTTGCTTTCATATCCTGGCTAATGTAAGTAGTGCTGCAATGAACATTGGGGTGCATGTATTTTTTTTGGACTATAGTTTGCTCTGGGTATATGCTCAGAAGTAGGATTCCTGGATCATATGTTATGTTATGATCCAGGAATCCTACTTCTAGCTTAGTTTATACTGAATAGCTTGTACCTCTTAATACCCTACACCTATATTGTGCATCTCCCAACCCCTTCCCCCACTGGTAACCCCAAGTTGGTTTTTTGTATCTGTGAGTCTTGTTTCTTTCTTTTTTTTTTTTTAATTAAATCCATGAGTTGTAGTTTTTAGATTCCACTTATATGTTATCCATACAGTATTTGTCTTTCTGTCTGAAAAAGTGCAATACCCTCCAAGTCTATCTGTGTTGTTGCAGATGACTAATTTTCATTCTATTTATGACTGAGTAATATCCCATTGTGTACATATACCATGTCTTCTTAGTCCATTCATCTGTTGATGGACAGTTAAATTGCTTCCATATCTTAGCAACTGTAAATAATGCTGCTGTGAACACTGAGGTGTGCATATATCTTTTCAAATTAGTCTCTTATTTTTTAATACACCCAGGAGTGGGATTGCTGAGTCATATGGTACTTGTATTTTTAGTATTTTGGGAAACCTCCATGTTTTCCATAGTGGCTACACCAATTTACATTCTCACCAACAGTCCATAAGGGTTCCTTTTGCTCTTCGTCGTCGCCAACATTTGTTATTTGTGTTCTTTTTGATGATAGCCATCCTGACAGGTGTGAGGTGGTGATATCTCATTGTGCTTTTGATCTACATTCCCCTGATGATTAGCAGTGTTTAATATCTTTTCATGTGCCCATTGGTCATCTACATGTCCTTTTTGGGAAAGGATAATTTTAGATTTATAGAAAACTTTCATACATAGAGCAGGATTGCTATAAACCTCACAGTCATTTGCCCCTGTCAACATCTTACATAAGTATGGTACATTTGTCACAAATAATGAACCAATATTGTTTCATTTTTATTAAATAAAGTTCATACTTTGTTGACACTCATTTTTTCCTGACCTTTTTATGTTCCATACAAAATATCAAATTATATTCAGTTGTCATGTCTCCTTAGATTCCTCTTGGCGGTGGTATTTTCTCAGCTTCCTTATTCTTTTTATTATCTTGAGAGTTTGCAGGAGCACTGGTCAGGTATTTTGTAGAATACCTGACTTCAACACTTTAGAATGTTCCTAAATTGGAATTAGTCAGAAGTTCTTCCCAAATTAGACTGGAGTTATTGGTTTGGTTTGGGGGCATGTATATCATAGATAATGTGCCATTCTTATCACATGATATCAAGGATACATGCTATCAACATGACTTATTGTTGAGTTGCCCTGATCACCTTACTGAAGTAGTGCTTGTCAGGTTTTTACACTGTAAGTTTAGCCTTTTACACTTTGCATATTGTCCTCTTTGGAAGAAAGTAGCTATGAGTAGCCCATACTTAGGAATGAAGAACTATGCTCCAACTCCTTGAAGATGAGTTATCTACATATGTCGTTTTGAATTCTTCTGTATGGGATATTTGTCTCCCCTCCCTCATTTATTTATTCAGTTGTGAGTTATTGATGCCTTTTAAAAACATTTATGTTTATAATCCAATGCACATTCTTAATTTTATTTGGTCATTGGAAACTTTTTTTAGTTGGCCTCTCTGTCTGTTTGACATGCTCATATCTGGGATGGAGGGAGTTTATTTACATTTTGTTTCCTTGCTTATTTTAGACATTCCCTATCCCAATTGTACCTAGAATAAGCCATTTCTCCCAGAAGCCCTGGTTCCTTCTGTTGGAGAATGGTAATAGAAATCAGAATCTGGGTACTGGGACCCAGTATTATATTTATGTTTCTATTATATAGCCCACGTCAAGTTATGTTTTATTTTTCTCTCACATTAGAATAAAAGCATACAATTTTCATATTCTATTGTACAAGAATGAATTCTTATACAAGAATATGTAACCTTGCATTTTTTTGTCACCTGATGGATTTATAGTGTTTCTCTGTACAGCTCGATTGTAAAGTCATTGTGTTGAAGTATTTCATACGTGCCTTACTGGGCCCTGAATTAGCCAATTATGTTTTATGATTCTGAGGCCGAATTCTGAATTACCTTTCTGAAATCCTTATGTTTTCATTAAAGTTTACCTGTTCTATATTTACCTTTCTAATCATGGATGCTAGTGTTTGAAATGGAAGCTTTGGCACTGTAGCTGGGCACATAATATACTGTCAGCTGGTTATTGTGTGAGGAATAGGGAATAGGAACTCAGTTCATTTTAATGAAAAATACTCATTTGTTTGGTAATACTCATCATTTACTAGCTAGCTCATAAAAAAAAGAGGATATATTAGTTCAAATAACTGAAAACAGAATTTAGTCAAGTCTTGATTATGGTTGAAGCCCCATGGTGGCTCAGATGGTAAAGGGTCTGTTTGCAGTGCCAGAGACCCAGGTTCAATTGCTGGGTCTGGAAGATCCCCTGGAGAAGGAAATGGAAACCCACTCCAGTATTCTTGCCTGGAAAATCCCATGGACAGAGGAGCCTGGCAGGCTACAATCCATGAGGTCGCAAAGAGTCAGACACGACTGAGTGACTTCACTTTCACCTTTCACCTTGATTATGGTATTTCAAGTGACATCATTAAAGTGATTTCCATGTGTTCTTCGTCTGTACTCACATTATCTTTGCATGTACATTGTCATTTCTCTTCCTGCCTCTCATTATATTCTATAACTCTGTAACAGATCATATTCTCTCTTGTATTATAACTACTTGTGCTACAGGGTTTAGCTCTTCTAAGTTGTGGTCAGTTGGGCAGCTCTGTTGTTTTTGACAGGGTTTCTCTGAGCATCTGAAGGTCAGCTGGCTATTGTTTTAACTAGGCTGGCTGTGATGATTTAGTTGACCTAACTTTGCGCCACATACCTCTCTTCTTCCAACAAGGAAGCCTGGTCATGTTTTCAAGTTAATGTTAGAGATACAAAAGAAAGCCACCCGCATATCTGAATTTGTTTGAAGCCCCTGCTATTATACCACATCTGATGATACCCAGTTGATCAAGGCAAGTCTCTCATATTTGAGCATATGTTACCTTGCCTGTGACTGGAAGTAAATGCAAAGTTACATAGCAAAAGGTGTAGGCACAGAAAGAGGAAATGAATCATGGCTCTTGGTAGAGTCTACCAGAGCCAGGTGACAGAAAAATGCAACGAAGAATCAGATTCATGACATACTTTCAGGAAGACAGTTGTTCACTAGGGAAATAACCAGATTGATATTACAAAAATATGTGTCATTAAAGTTATTAAGTAAAATTGGAGGGAAAATGAGAGAAATCATGCCTAATTGGAAATTAAGACTTCTGGAGAAAATTACATTTGAACTTATTTATAGTCATACAATTAAAGTTATGTGAATAATATAAAAATGTGTTCATTTTTAGAATAACTGTCTGATAAAACCCCAAAACTTGACTATTTGGCTTGACATATTTTACTTAATATTAGAAATGAGTTTTAGTCATTCAGTCTTTAAAAAGTGAATTAAATAAGCTTATTAAACTGTTAGTAGAATTTCTTGAGTAAATAAAATGTTCTTAGAAAAATAACTTCTGGATGTACCATTTTATGGTTTGTTTTTACCTATTTAGGCAGCATCAATAAGAAATTAAGTGTCCTTATATTCAGAGGCTCATTATTCTATAAGAATTCTGACAGATTTCTTATTTGGAAAAACAAGTATGTGTACATTTTAGAACTATATTTGCTTTTTTCAACAAGAACCCTTTATTTTGAAGGTTCATGGAGCTATAAAACTTTTCGTGCACATTGTGTGAGCATTTATCGTGCCTCCTTTTGGTACTCAGCATCCTAGAAGAAATAGAACAACAAAGAAGTAGGAAGTATGTGCACATTCTTTTAAGTGTGAGTGCTTTTAGTTGAAGGAGTTAAGACAAAAAACACCCATTAGAATGTCCACAAAACTAAATAATATTTCACTCTTAGCTCTCCCTGTGAACCTTTCCTATTTTCTGGTGTTTGATTTTCTATCCTATTTCTAGATATTTGAGGACTGAAATGTGCTCTTAGTGGAGACAATTTCCTCATTCTTTCCCCCCCAAATACACTTGATTTCTTAAATTAAAGTGAGGATGTTGCTAGACAGAGATTTCTGTCTTCAACCTGAAGGTGGAATTTCATGCGTGTCTTCAAAAAATGCATATAAAGAAAGACCTTACAATAAATGAGTGATGTAACATAGTCTTGTCAGCATAAACCTTCCATAAATGGAGTCATCCTTTGATGGAATACACAGAGGAAGTAGTCTTGCCATATATCTCATACAGTACCATTATGGAGGTATCATAAATGAAATATTTTGGAAAAAGAGTGGCCAAATACCAGAACAGGAAGTATGATGTCTATAGCTTAGGATATTTTATATTTTTAATGTTGCTTGAGTTTTGGCAAAATGGTCAAATAAGTCAGGAATAGTTACCTAGATTTTAAATTGTGTAATGTGGAAAATAACATAACATAGAAAGTGAACCCTTTCCCCAGTTCCAAAAATCACAGTTCATTTTGAGAAAACTAGTCACAGCAGTCATGCAAAGGTGGTTAAATATTTTTCCAGTAAATTATTTCTGATTTGAGAAATGTTGAATTAGGTGTTTTAAACAGGACAGTCCTCTCATATGCACAGGTGACTTTAATAGGAATTTTTCTCTAAACAGTATCTTAGGTGTTCAAAAGAGCAACTGAGATTTGGAGAAGATTGTACAGGTTACTGCCTTGAAAATGAATAGCAGATGCATCTTTAAAATTTCTTTCTACCTCATTTTCTTATACATTATTTAAGGAAAACTGAAAGCGAACCTAAGCAGGGTAAAGTGAAGATAATAAGCATCTTCTATCCTTTCTTTTCATTGCAGAAGATCATTGTTCATTACTTTAGAAATATTTCTGCTACACTCTCCATATATTTGATTTCTGGCTATAAATAGCAAAGTTTCAAGAAAATCTGAAGGCATAGAAAATGTCCTCCCTACTTTTATGGGAGGAAAGAAATATCATCAAGGATATAAGGGAGAAAGATTGAGAAAAAAAAGAAATTTATGGAATATATGTATATTTTTTGTTTTTCCATTGATCAAAGCTACTTTGTTTTCTAGAGTACAAAAATAAATGCCTATGACTTTGTTTTCTCCTTAAACTACTATGGTATACATTTTATATACAAAGTGATTATAAATTAACTTGTTTTAGGAATGTTGTTAAGTAACTGGAATCTCTTACTTGCCTTTTCTTATTATGAGTGATTTCTGATGCTTTTCATGTTTTTACTTTTAATCATCTTTCATATACTTATGAAAACCAAGCATTGAGCCAGACTCATCTATTCACAGTGTCCTTTCTTCTCTCATGAAATTAGTACACCTTGTAACACAAAAATGTATTTTTATATTGTAAGGGGTTGTTACTATTGAATATAGCAAAGCAGTTTGTTTAATGTGAAATATTTCTCTTTGGGAAGACTGTATTAGTGAGGGTAGTTAGTTGTCAGCAACAGACACCATGCTAGCTCACTGAAATGGAAAAGGCATTAACAAAAAGACATTATTACATATTTCGTATTTAGTTCCTGACAGGAATTTTTGAAGGTGAGAGGAACAGGGCAGAGAATCAGGCTTGCAGGTACGAAGTATAGAACAGTATCCAAATTAAGATTTTGTGCTTTTGATTACTTCACTGGAGAAATTTCTGCATCCAGAGTAGAACCCAGTTTTTTCCACACTTGCTTATGTACAGATGGTGCCTCTGTTTTAGAAACATATCTATGTCTGTTTCTGAAAGCACCACCCTGACCAGAAATTGTCACCTGCTCCCTTATCTCACCCTCTTAAGAAAACTTAGGCATAAATTCTTATGTTATTAAATTAGGCAAAGTATTTTAGATATGACATCAAAAACACAAGTGACACAAGGAAAAAAAAGGATAAGTCAGAGTTCATCAAATTAAAAACAGAACTAAATTAAAAACAGATAATACGATCCCACTCCTGGGCATATATCAAGAGAAAAACATGATCTGAAAGGATCCAATGCACCCCAATATTCATTGCAACACTGTTTACAATAGCCAAGACATGTAAGCAACCTAAATGCCTTTCGATGGATGAATGGCTAAATAAGATGTGATGCACATGTACAATGGAATATTACTCAGCCATTAAAAGGAATGAAATAATGCCATTTGCAGCAACATAGATGGACCTAGACATTGTTAGGCTGAAAGAAGTCAGACAGAGAAGGAGAAATATCATACGACATACCTTATATGTGAAATCTGAAAAATAAATGATACAAATGAACTTACTTACAAAACAGAAATAGACTCACAGAGAAAAAAACTCACAGTTGCCAGGGAAGAAGGATAAGGGAAAGGGATCGTTAAAGAGTGTGGGATGGACATGTACACACTACTATATTTGAAATGGATAGCCAACAAGGACCTACTATATAGCACAGGGAACTCTGTTCAATGTTATGTGGCAGCCTGGATAGGAAGGGCGTTTGGGAGAGAATGGATACATGTATACGTATGGCTGAGTCCCTTTGATGTCTACCTGAAACTATCATGACTTTGTTAATCAGCTATACTCCAGTACAAAATAAAAAGTTGTTTTTGTTTTTGTTTTTTTTTTAAGGAGTCTCTTGCCTCACTGCGTCTAAATGAGGATGTTCTAACACATGGCAGTCTGTGCTCTAGCTTCAAAGGACGCTGCAATTTTGGAGGGATAAAGTGCATGTGTGGAGTACCCAAACTTAGTTGTTCTGCTTAAGAAATAATGGACAGCTACCACTGTGACAAATCACCACAAAAAGACAAAAAGCAAGCAAACTACAGATAACAGTAGGAAACACAATAGGAATCCAAGAGCAAGGCTTGCAACACATGGCATTCTAAGAACACATGGTTTCTCACAGAAAATACTGGCAACAGAGACATGAAGATCTCAAAGTGCAGACAGACATGAATAGTGTTTTATTTGGTTAAATGGCCAAAGCAGAGCTGAGGCTACTCTTAGACTCTCAGACCACTCAGCTACTTGAAGTGTGGTCCATGGAAATGTAATGTCATGGTCACCTTGGAGCTTGTCAGAAATGCAGAATTGTAACCACAAGCAGATTTGCATATCACAATCTGCATTTTAAAAAGCTTATTAGGTTGATTTTGAGCAGTGCTACTCTATGAGATGGGCTTCCCAGGTGGCTCAGTGGTAAAGAATCCACTTGCAACGCAGGAAACGTGGGTTTGATCCCTGGGTTGGGGAAGATCTCCTGGAGGAGGAAATTGCTGCCTACTCCAGCGTTCTTGCCTGGAAAATCCCATGGACAGAGGAGCTTGGCAGGCTACAGTCCACAGGCTCACAAAAGAGTTGGACACAACTTAGAGACTAAACAACACAACTCTATGAGACACTGTTTTAGTAGCAGAATCTTTTCATAAAATCCTACACATAAGTCAAATAAACTATAAACTTAGGCCATCTCTGCTTAAAGTGGAGGCAGGATTCCTTGGGGTGGCCAAGAGTATCTCGAAATCCTACAGATCCACAGTACACAGTATGAAAACCACGTAGGCTGGTCTTACAGGAACAGGATGTGTCAGGACATGACCACCACAGGCCCATGAAGTCATTCCCTGGTGGCTCAGAGGTTACAGTGTCTGCCTGCTATGCAGGAGACCTGGGTTCAATCCCTGGGTCGGGAAGATCCCCTGGAGAAGGAAATGGCAACCCACGCCAGTATTCTTGCCTGGAGAATCCCATGGACGGAGGAGCCTGGTGGGCTACAGTCCATGGGGTCACACAGAGTCAGACATGACTGAGTGACTTCACTTTCACTTTCAATTTCAAACCTCTGAGGGAGACACTAACTGGGATAGGAGACATGTACAGCCACCTGCATTTCAGCTTTAAATATCAATATCCTGAGGGACAAGGTGTGATACCAAGGGCAATCCAAAGATTGCTGAAGAGTATGTCTGAACATATCCCATTGTTCCGTAGGAAAGGATGAATAGAGGAAACAAAGAAAGCAGTGTGGTGCATATGGATGTCTCAAAAGCTTTAGAAAACTAATGTCTTAAATATTCACAAATAAAACTTATAAAAAAAGATGTATCTTCTATGTATTCTCAAACAATATTTAAACCTGAGTAGCATGGATTAATTTCAAAATGTTACATTGAGGGCCTAGATTTAAAATACAATAATGTAAAATATAAGTGGAGAGGAAAAGAAACTTCAATAAAATTAAGTAAAAACTGTGAGTAACCTAACAATAGTGGAATTAAGAACTTCATCAGGATGCTTTTAACAAAAATAACACTAGAGAAATTGAATCTGTGGAGAATGGAATTGAGGAACTAATCCTTTTACATGAAGACAAAAAAAGAAATATAAACCTGAAAGTAATGTGGGAAAAAATAGTATTCGTACAGTTGTACTTGCCAAAGACAAAACCACAACCAACTGAAGGGAGGAAAATTAACCTGAGCTATGAAAAAAAAAGTTTCTTAGTTTTTTGAAGAATTATTTTGGTATTTAAAAAATTTCAGTTACTACAAACATCTAACTAAAATAAATTAGTAAATCAACAAAAGATATGTGGTTAAGAATAAAAATCAAGTAGGTTTAGACGTCTCTGTAACAGCACTAGAAAACATTGAGTCAGTGTCTAAATTTTAATTAGGAAAGAATCATAAATTAATCACTTTGTTATATGCAAAGGTCACAGACTTACCTGAATATTTAGTGACTCAGGAAATATAGGATCAATCCAGAAAAATCACAATATGTTGTAGTAGATAATTGCAAGATAAATAAAAATGTGTTCAAACTTTGTTTTAATAACATAATATCATATATCAGTATGAAAGTAAAAAGTTATTCAATAGTAACACTGAGAAAGCTAATTAGGAAAATATTAGGCCTTTTCTGTTAGATCATTTTATACTACAGAAGTAAATTTCAAATGGATTGTAGGAAAAAATGTACTATATAAAACTGGGGGCATAGCATATAATAAGCATTGAGGAAGATGATCCAAGTAAATGGTATAAAGCATCAGAGAATGACACACTTTTGAGAAACAAATTCTTAAAAAAATAATGGACATAGTGTGTATATTTGTAGTATGTATGCTACTGATGCTGTTTAGTCACTAAGCTAGCTGTGTCCGACTCTGCATAATCAGTAAGAAAATCAATGGCTAACAAAGCAATCAGAGATCAATTTTCTGTTACAAAACAGTGTTAATAGGTGCACCCTTTATGGAAAACATTGAATAATATGCATCAGATGCCTAGGAATTTAAATCGGAGAAACAAATTTAGATACCAGGGTGTTTGTTATTGCTTCATTAACATAAGTGAATATTAGAAACAATTGAAATATCTAACAATGAGGGATGTCTTAGTACCATGATTTCCAAGATGTCTTATTATTTCTTAAACTCTTCATTATAAAAAATAAGTTAGACTTACACTAATTTCACTTGGCTTGTCTTTTCTGAATCTAAAGAGGCAAATCTTTTTGGCAATTCATTTACTGTAAAAATGCTTTGGCGTTTATAAATTATCATCCTAAGCATATAATTTTCATCTTAATTCTTCCCTGTAAGCCAAGCAACACAGGGAATTAATTATTATTTCTGCAATTCCTCAGATAATAGAATTATTAAGCAGGTTTTTTTCTTTTTATGCTTGCCCATCCAATTTTACTCTCTACCTTTCTCTACCCTGCTTCCTTAATAAGAGGGAGACTAATCTTTAAGTGTTCTATCAACTAGCATCTTTAACTCTGGCTTCTGGATATGTGACCTAAATGGAAATTACTGGCAAGAGAGGAGAGTATTGGAGGAGAGAGAGGTATTTATTGCCGTGGCTCACTCCCTGCTAACCTACCAGCTAACTGGTTGAATTTTCTCTCCGCAACCACAACTGCTGTTGGGCTCTCTCTCTTCCAGAGCTCAGCTCTCACTGGGCTCTAGTATTAACATTCTTTTCCATTATCCCTTCAGGCCTACAGGGAATAAGGGCTTTCTAGTACTACTAGTCCCTGCGTGCTTCACAATTCTTACTGGTTAATATCTCCCTTCCCACCTCACTTCATTAATCCCATTGTGTGGTGTGACATCTGAATACTGTCAGGGCCATGATGGATAAAGATACCCAGGGAGTTAATGGCTTTTTCAATTATTTCGTAGAAGAATATGTCACAGCCAGGTTAGAGACTGTAACATAGCTATTCTTTCTATTATAGCAAGCTATATTAATATTTAAGGAGAAAATTTTGCTTTAAACAATAAAAGTAGGATATCTTATTGTGAGACAGAAATATAGTTTTCATTACTTAAAATGTATCTGTGGATGGACAAGGTTTATTATGTACAATGACTAGCATAGAGGTTCTTTTTCTTTTATTTTACCAAGTAGATGATTAGACTATTCAAATTCTGTTCTCATGTCACTGATCTTCCTGTCACTAGTCCTTTTATAATGAAATATTATGTCAGTTGAGTGCAGCGTGAAGTCTTTGTGGAGAAGGGCAACATGAGAGAAAAAGAAGCCAGTGACAGAGAACTTCAAGATAATACCTATAAAAATGAACTCATCTATATGAAAGTGCCCAGAACAAAACATAAAACCTTACTGACATCATTCTGCAGAAAGAAAAAATCAGATACCTCATCTGACAAGAGAGTAATCTTTGAGCAAATGCAGCAGAAGTTGTTATATATACTATTACTTATTATTTAAGTTTCTGATTTTAATAATTTAGTGCTGTTATGTTGAACTGAAAATATTTGGGGGTACATATTATTAAAAAAGTACGTCAAGCCTGTATATTGTCACCCTGCTTATTTAACTTATATGCAGAGTACATCATAAGCAACGCTGGGCTAGAAGAAGCACAAGCTGGAATCAAGATTGCCAGGAGAAATATCAATAACCTGAGATATGCATATGATACCATGCTTATGGCAGAAAGTGAAGAGGAACTAAAAAGCCTCTTGATGAAAGTGAAAGTGGAGAGTGAAAAAGTTGGCTTAAAGCTCAACATTCAGAAAATGAAGATCATGGCATCTGGTCCCATCACTTCATGGGAAATAGATGGGGAAACAGTGGAAACAGTGTCAGGCTCTTTTTTTTTTGGGGGGGGGGGCTCCAAAATCACTGCAGATGGTGACTGCAGCTATGAAATTAAAAGATGCTTAATCTTTGTAAGGAAAGTTATGACCAACCTAGATAGCATATTGAAAAGCAGAGATGTTACTTTGCCAACAAAGGTCCGTCTAGTCAAGGCTCTGGTTTTTCCAATAGTCATGTGTGGATGTGAGAGTTGGACTGTGAAGAAGGCTGAGCACTGAAGAATTGATGCTTTTGAACTGTGGTGTTGGAGAAGACTCTTGAGAGTCCCTTGGACTGCAAGGAGATCCAACCAGTCCATTCTAAAGGAGATCAGTCCTGGGTAGTCTTTGGAAGGAATGATGCTACAGCTGAAGCTCCAGTACTTTGGCCACCTCATGGGAACAGTTGACTCATTGGAAAAGACTCTGATGTTGGGAGGGATTGGGGACAGGAGGAAAAGGGGACGACAGAGGATGAGATGGCAGATGGCATCACCGACTCGATGGACATGAGTCTGAGTGAACTCTGGGATTTGGTGATGGACAGGGAGGCCTGGCGTGCTTCGATTCATGGGGTCGCAAAGAGTCAGACACAACTGTGTGACTGAACTGAACTGATTATTAAAAAAATTGGCTTTTAGTAAAGCTGCTAACTGGCCAAATTCATTGAGTTGCTAAATCAAATTTTAGTTCCATAATCACACATATACTTAATAAGTCAGAATTTGGAGTTGAATGTTTGTTTTATTTAGAAGGGAAAGGCTGTCCACCCCAGTATTCTGGCCTGGAGAATTCCACGGACAGTATAGTCCATGGGGTCGCAAAGAGTCAGACATGACTGAGCAACTTTCACTTTACTAAGGAGGAACAAACATGAAAGTATTTTGTAGAGGTGGCAAGGGTGACATCAGGAGAAGGCTGAGCAAACTCAAATAGTTGTGAGATTTAGAAGATTAAATGTTAGGACTTGAGAGCCACTCTGCTTCATTGGACATGTCACTCCCTTCCAGGATTTTTTAGGTTCCAAATCCTTCCTTGCAAGGCATGGGTTTGACTTGTAAACACAAAGCTCTGGTACATAACAAATATTCAATTAAGAAAAAAAGTAGTAAAGTAAATAATGTAAGTTATCCAGCAAATCAAAGCAGAAAGAGAAAATATAATTCATAGATACAAGTACCATATTTTCAGTTTGTCACGAGCAAAGCAAAGGGCATCGCAGTCAGATATGACTTAATTATTAAAGATATTAGGACTTTCTAGTCATAAAGGGCACAGAGAACTTTTCTTCTAAACGTTGTACCAATAGGATTCAACACCTAAATGCCATATAATAAGTCCAATTGTGTAGAAGAGTGAGGTTTAGTCCACTTAGGAAGTCTAAAATTGTATTACAGCTTTTTTGACTAAAGGGTGTTTATACATGAATCTGTGGCTTGCAACTGGGTTCACCGAAATTGAATTGAGGTTTGCTTCAGAGTCCTCAGGGGCGGCAGTACAGCCAGAAGAATGAAGTATCCTGTCCCTAGCATGGGAGAGTGTGATTTTTAAATTTTGTAAATAGGTCACTGAGATAGGGGGATAAATGCACAATACTGTCAACAGGGCTGAGCAACCAATTTGAGTCTGTGTTAAGTTCTTCCCCTCTAGGATACGGTGGATAGGAAACCAGATAGGCTGGTGGGTAAATTAGCATCATTGTGTGAAAATTAAGTCTGTTCCAGGAATCTGTCTTGGAGGAAAGGACTTCTTGCCTGTGCACAGATAAACTATGGAAGTCCCTAAATGCAAAGACAGGGCTTTGATCAAAAAACATCAGGAGGGAAAAAGGTTCTGGAGAGGAGAAAAAAAATGGTTCTTTTCTGGGTAAGAAAATGGGGACCGGATAAAATTAGGAACTGTAGTGAAAAGAAATTACTACTATAAGAGATCAAGACCCAGAACGCAAGTAATTTTCATCTTGTCTGCCAGCAGGAATGTGCTGTGGATTTGGGAACAGAAAGTTGTGAAAAATACTCAGTTTCCAGAAACTGTCATGATTTGCTGATGGTGCAAGCTCTGGGCATGTAGGATGTGAGTGCAGGCAAATATACACCAGCTTTTCTTACAACTGACTTCTTAGATTTCAAGTTTCAGTTCAAGTGCTTGCCTTGTCCCCTCCTCAGTGAAGGCATTTAAAACATCCCTGTCTCTCATTTTAATTTTTTTTATCATATGACTGATTATTTTATTCTTAGCATTTACTGAAATCACTAAATGCATTAAAATCATTTTGTCTGTCTGTTGCTTGTTTATTGCCTACTTGCTTTCTGTGAGGAAAGGTACCACATCAGTCCTTTGCTCTTACATATTTGACACAACTGGATAGCAGGCATTTAACAGTATTTCCTGAATGAAGGAACAGATGGACAAATGAACAAATTAATGAATATTATATATTTACCCACTCTGTTTCAAGTGTTACCATGGTGTCCTTTATCATTTTAACCAGTTTTATTATTTTATTTTTCCATGTGAAGGTCAAATGAATTCTTGGTAGGTCAGGTATATTATCTCACAAACTGCCGTTACTCATAGTAGTGCCTCAAAGTCAGAGGGAACTTTCCCCTAAAGAAGTTCTCTCACCTCTAAAAAGCCTTCAACCTCTTTATTGTTGCTTCGAATGCTCTTTGACTTCTTGGCATGATTTAAATGACCATGAATGACTTCTGCATCATTAATGCAGTGAACCATTCACCTGTTTTCTGCTTTACTATATGACTGACCTTAAATTTCTTTATGATTATTAAGGGATGTTATTTAATTTTGAAAGAACTTATAGTAGTGGTTTAAGCAGACCTTGATTCATTACCTGAGCATTCCTTATAAGACACAGAAAATTACCATTTTAAAGTCAAAACAGCAAAGCTTCTTACTCTTAAAGCTGTCCTGTAGTTAGAGTGAAAGTCAAATACTAAAGCAATACTAAAATATGAATCCTTAAGGTTTTAACCACATTTAAAATCCTATAATGTGTCCCTTTGATCAACTAAAGTTCTCATTGGTTATTAGATCTTGTAAAAGTTGGGAGCAAAAATGAGATTTTAAAAACTAAACCCTAATTATAATTCTGATTTCTTATCTTAGACATTATACTATACTAGCAATTGAAATAGCAATGGGTTAAATGTTAGTAAGACTGAAGATTTTTGTTGGTTATAAAAATGGGTGGTAGTATCACTGATAGGTTCTATCTATATATTAGGCAGAACTCTTAATTAACATGGGTAGAAAGTACATAATTACTAACACTTTTGTAGCATTTCCTATGACCAGGATCTCTTCTAAGGAATTGACACACATGACATATAAAATATTTGTAAGAGTTCTTTGAAGATGATGTCAATGTTACCTTAACACTGGAGGAAACTGAAGTACAGGGCAAAGAAGAGCCATGCCCAGAATCACAGCTACTAAGTGGCAGATTTGGGATTCAAAGCCAGGTAATCTATCAACAATACATATTGTCTTTAAACCTGAAATATACATTTAGATGGAGCTTATTTGAATATTTTCGCATTACTGATACGGTTTTCAGTCACCAAAGGTTTAAATAAATATGACAAATTTAGAACTCGTCAGAAATCACTGGTAATTATTTGATTCCATGCACTTGCCAAGATTGACAGTGGAGAACTTCATTAAGCCTTTTCAGTGTTAACAGCAGATTATAAGAGTTGAGTATACACATATTTTTTCAAAGAAAACATTAAAGTATTTTTGTCACTGCTTGCTGACTGTATCCTCTGCTATATGTGGCTATCTCAAAACTATACATCCATGGCTTTTGATCTATGCATTTAAACACTTTGTAATTCATAGTATTAACAAATTTAAGGAAAACAGTATCATCTCAATAGATGCAGAAAAATAATAAAATTCAGTATTTATTCAGGGTAAAAGTTTTTAGTAAACTGGGATGAGGAGGTACATATTACCACCTGAATGAGTATGGCACAACCGCAAGCTTTCTTACTGAGACTAGGAATAAAAAGATGATTATTATCACTACCTCTATTCATCATAATACTGGCAATCTTAATCAGTGTAATACGGCTGAAAAAAATTTAAGAATTGGAAGGAGAATAACTGAGTTGTCTCTATTTGTGGATTCTATCATTGTATCCATATAAAGATAAAATTATCTTCATAAAGACAATTTGGGTTAAGAAAGATTAGCAAGGTTTCTACACTTAAAAAGAATAAAAATAGTAAAAGTAGTGATTCGAGCAAAAAACTTAAAAGAGTAAGCACTTCATAAATCCTCTCCACTGTAAAAACAATGAACATGGGAAAAATGATCAGAATCATTTTTTTTTCAAACTCTGAAAATTAAGAAAAACTTTCAGCAAGCCAGGAAGGAAGTGTTTGTTCAAGAACAAAATGACTGACTCTTGTTGAGAACAGTGTCCCTTCACTCTTTTTTTTTCTGAAAAAAGTGAGCGAAGTCTCTCGGTCATGTCCGACTCTTTGCGACCCCATGGATTGTAGCCCACCAGGCTCCTCAATCCATGAAATTTTCTAGGCAAGAATATTGGAGTGGGTTGCCATTTTTTTCTGAGGTAACTCTTAAAACCAGCAGTCCAGGGACAGAATAAAGTTGGAGCTCCTTCAAAGCTCCATTCTAGAGAAATGTCATTATTTTTCCTGTCTGGTGGGTCTATGGAAGACCTCACTCATCATGTTGTCTTTATTTAATCATATTCAAAACTCATGCAGTGTGAACAGCTTTTTCTGGGACTGATTCTTGAGAACAGTAAGAGGCAATTACTTAACATTGTTGCCTGTAGAAAAGGGTGAAAGTTGAGGAAAACAATTGACTAATCAAAAAGTTTGAAAGTAAAACCCTGGAAAGATGATGTTCATGAATGCTTGGAAAAGTTCAAATATCTTACTGGGAATCAAGAAGGCAATTCAAGTGCGTAGAGCTTTGTGCATGCCCTAAACTGTATAAAGCAAAGGAAAGATCTGGCAATAGCCTAGTCTCAGTGGTGGTGGTTTAGTTGCTAAGTTGTGTCTGACTCTTTGTGACCCCAAGGACTGTAGCCCATCAGGCTCCTCTGTCCATGGGATTTTCCAGGCAAGAATACTGAAGTGGGCTGCCATTTCCTTCTCCAGGGGATCTTCCCTTCCCAGGGATTGAACCTGGGTCTCCTGCATTACAGGCAGACTCTTTACCCATTGAGCCACCAGGGAAAATCCTGGTCTTCAATAGCTGGCTTAATTTGAGATTCTGTCAATGCAAGAAGTGAAGATAAGACACAGTTGTACACTGCCTTGCTGAATTGTTGAAGTGTCACCAACATGCACAGAGCTCCGCATGAAAGATTGGAAGATTTATTGGTTCCAGGCATTTAAGGAAATCTTTGTTCAGTCATTAGCTGGTCAGTGCTTCCCAGTTGATGCTAGTGGTAAAGAAGCTGCCTGCCAATGCAGAAGACATAAGAGACACAGGCTCCATCCCTGCATCTGGAAGATCCCCTGGAGAAGGGCATGACAATCCATTCCAGTATTCTTGCCTGGAGAATCCCATGGACCCAGGAGCCTGGTGGGCTACAGTCCATAGGGTCACACAGAGTCAGATACAACTGAAGAGACTTAGCACATGAGAAGCTAACTGAGCAGGGACTTCAGTAGCCACATGTAACAAAGAATATCAGCTTTCCAGAATTAGTTCAAAACAGTCTCTAAACAGGCAAACAAAATAACAGAACTAAAAATAGTTTGCAGAGGGTGTAAAATCTGATTTCCAGAGTTTGCACATTATATTATTTTAAACATCTGGTTAAAAAAATACTAGGTATGCTAAAAACGAATAATGTATGGTCTCTGCTCTAGGAAGAAAAAAGAAAGCCAATTGCGACTGTCTCTGAAGAAGCTGAATTGTTGGACTTACTACAAAAAAGTTAAAACCAGCTATTTCTACTATGTTCAAAGAGCTGAAGAAAACCATGTCTAAAGAATTAAAGTATGAGAAAAGTGTCTTACCAAAAGAAACTATGATAAATGAGAGAGAAATCACATGAAAAAGAATGAAATCAAAATTCTGGAGTAGACAATTAGTGATATAAAGATATTAAATATAGGGTTTAACATGTAAGGAAGTTGGAGTTCACTACGCAGTTTTAACATCCAGTTTAAAAAAAAATCTGAAAAGGCTAAAAAATCAACAACTTTCCTAGGATCCTTAAAAGAGATGAGAATACAGGAAAAACCACAACTTTTAAGATTGAAGAAACACACAAGCAAATACAGGGACTCAGTTTACCAGAGTAGAGACTCATGAATAGAAAATACCACAGGAACCAGTGCAGGGAAGGAATACCTGAACTACAGTTGTTGAATTGCTGGAGGCTCAGTCTGGAAAACTCCGAGTTAAACCCAATCTTAGGAGGTCCATCAGGTTCCCATAGTAAATGTCACAAAAAATTTCCTTCCTGCTTTTGGCACAGAGTTGAAAATGTAACCATTTTGACATATGCCAGAGACACATAGTTATTTTTACTAAGGCCTGCCCTCGGAGGGTGGGGGGTACTGTTTAACCAGAGACTAACTGACCTAAGGGAAGGGAAATACTCAATCCAGTCAGTACTAGACTTCAACATGGGAGACTGGAAAGACTCAACTCCAGCCCTGAGAATCATCGTATCTCACCTAAGGCAGGCTACATATTGTATGCTTTCCACTATATGATGTTCTGATGTTCTGAAAAGGACAACAGTATGAGACTAGTAAAAAACCACAGTAGTTAGCAAGGGTTTGGGTAGGGTGGGAAATGATTGGAAACAGCAGAGCATTTTCAGGGCAGTAAATATATATTTTTTATGATACTATAATAGTGGCTAAGCATCATTATACATTAGTCCAAAACTGTGGAATGTACAAAAGCAGGAGAGAACATAAAGGTAAACCATGGATTTAGGGTGATAATGATGTGCCAGTGGAGGTTGATCATTTGTAACAAGTGTACCACTCTGGTGGGGGATGTTGATAGTGGGTGTATCTATGCATGAGTCTGGGCATGAGAGAAGTAACTATTCTTTCCACTCAATTTTCCTATGAACCTAAAATTAGTCTTGAAAAACATCTTTAAAATATTAACTATAGAGGCTCAACAAGTTATTTAAGTGGGCAGGAGAGATTATCAGCCAACTTGAAGATAGATCAGTCGAGATTATCCAGTTTGAACAACAGAGAGAAGAAAGAATGGAAAAATGAACTGAGCATTAGAAACCTGTGACACACCCTCAAGTGTATTAACATATACATAATGGATATTCCAGAAGAAAAAACAGCAAAAGAACAAAAAAAGCCTACTTGAAGAGATAATGGCTGACATTATCTTTTCAAATTTGATGAAAACATTAATCTACATACGCCCAAAGCTCACAAACCTCCAAGTAAGATAAACTCAAAGAGATTCATTTGTGGAAAAATCTTGAAAGCAACTAGAGAGAAGGTATCCTTTACAAAAATACAAAGGGGCCTCAGTATGATTATCAACTGTTTAATCATGCAAAGATGGGCTCGATAAAGGAAAGAAATGGTATGGAACTAACAGAAGCAGAAGATATTAAGAAGAGGTGGCAAGAATACACAGAAGAATGTACAAAAAAAGATCTTCATGACCAAGACAATCATGATGGTGTGATCACTCACCTAGAGGCAGACATCCTAGAATGTGAAGTCAAGTGGGCCTTAGAAAGCATTACTATGAACAAAGCTAGTGGAGATGATGGAATTCTAGTTGAGCAATTTCAAATCCTGGAAGATGATGCTGTGAGGGTGCTGCACTCAATATGCCAGCAAATTTGGGAAATTCAGCAGTGGCCACAGGACTGGAAAAGGTCAGTTTTCATTCCAATCTTAAAGAAAGGCAATGCCAAAGAATGCTTACACTACCGTACAATTACACTCATCTCACACGTTAGTAAAGTAATGCTCAAAATTCTCCAAGCCAGGCTTCAGCAGTGTGTGAACCATGAACTTCCAGATGTTCAAGCTGGTTTTAGAAAAGGCAGAGGAACCAGAGATCAAATTACCAACATCCACTGGATCATCGAAAAAGCAAGAGAGTTCCAGAAAAACATCTATTTCTGCTTTATTGACTATGCCAAAGCCTTTGTGTGGATCACAATAAACTGTGGAAAATTCTGAAAGAGATGGGAATACCAGAGCACCTGACCTGCCTCTTGAGAAACCTATATGCAGGTCAGGAAGCAACAGTTAGAACTGGACATGGAACAACAGACTGGTTTCAAATAGGAAAAGGAGTATATATGTCAAGGCTGTATATTGTCACCCTGCTTATTTAACTTATATGCAGAGTACATCATGAGGAATGCTGGGCTGGAAGAAGCACAAGCTGGAATCAAGATTGCTGGGAGAAATATCAATAACCTCAGATATGCAGATGACACCACCATTATGGCAGAAAGTGAAGAGGAACTAAAAAGCCTCTTGATGAAAGTGAAAGAGGAGAGTGAAAAATTTGGCTTAAAGCTCAACATTCACAAAACTAAGATCATGGCATCTGGTCCCATCACTTCATGGGAAATAAATGGGCAAACAGTGGAAACATTCAGACTTTATTTTTCTGGGCTCCAAAATCACTGCAGATGGTGATAGCAGCCATGAAATTAAAAGACGCTTACTCCTTGGAAGGAAAGTTATGACCAACCTAGATAGCATATTCAAAATCAGACATTACTTTGCCAACAAAGGTCATCTAGTCAAGGCTATGGTTTTTCCAGTGGTCATGTATGGATGTGAAAGTTGGGCTATAAAGAATGCTGAGCACCGAAGAATTGATGCTTTTTGACTGTGGTGTTGGAGAAGACTCTTGAGAGTCCCTTGGACTGCAAGGAGATCCAACCAGTCCATTCTAAAGGAGATCAGTCCTGGGTGTTCTTTGGAAGGACTGATGCTAAAGCTGAAACTCCAATACTTTGGCCACCTCATACGAAGAGTTGACTCTTTGGAAAAGACTCTGATGCTGGGAGGGATTGGGGGCAGGAGGAGAAGGGGACGCCAGAGGATGAGATGGCTGGATGGCATCACGGACTCTATGGACATGAGTTTGGGTGAACTTCGGGAGTTGGTGATGGACAGGGAGGTCTGGCATGCTGCAATTCATGGGGTCGCAAAGAGTCAGACATGACTGAGTGACTGAACTAAACTGAATCATCAGAAATCCTGGATGTCAGAAGGTAGTGGTATAATATACTCAAAATGGTGATAGAAGAAAGAATGTCAATGAAGAATTAAATATCCAACAAAACCACCCTTCAAAAAAGATGGAGAAATTAATACATTCCCAAATAAACACCCAGATTTCATGGCTGATAGGTCAGCCGTAGAAAATATAGGAAATCCTCCAGAACGAAAGAGACCTAGACCATTGCTTGAATCTTCATGAAGAAAGAGCAAGCACTGGTCAACACACCTAAATGAATAGGTAAACAAAAAGAGTATAAGGATTTTTCAAAACATCCTACACAAAATACTATAAAATTGAATGGCACACTGTTTTAAATTTTATTGGGATATAGTTGATTTATAATGCTGCGTTAGTTTCAGGTGTACAGAAAACTGATTCAGTTGTACATATACCCAATCTTTTTTCAGATTTGTTTCCTCTATAGTTTATTACAGAATGCTGAGCAAAGTTCCCTGTGTTATACAGTAGGTCCTTGTTGGTTATCTGTTTTATATATAGTAGTGTAGCATGTTTGTTTTCAAAATCTGTGAATATGTTTGTTTTGTAAATAAGTTCATTTGTATTACTTTTTAAACAATTAAGATTTCACATATGAGTAATACCGTATGATACTTGTCTTTCTGTGACTTACTTCACTTAGTACGATAATATCTAGGTCCATCCATGTTGCTACCAGTGTTATTATTTCATTCTTTTTTGAGTAATATTCCATCATGTGTGTCTGTGTGTGTGTATGTACATATATATATATATATATATATATATATATAAAAATGTGGTGGAGGTTTAGTCACTAGGTCGTGTCCAACTCTCACGACCTCATGGACTGTAGCCCACCAAGCTCCTCTGTCGACCAGGCTCCTCCTCCATGGGATTTCCCAGGCAAGACTACTGGAGTGGGTGTCCATTTCCAGGGACACCCACTCCAGTAGTGGGTTTATATATATATATATATAAACACTCCAGTATGTGTGTGTGTGTGTGTATGTATGTGTGTGTATATATATGTGTGTGTGTGTGTGTGTGTGTATATATATATATATATATATATATATATATATATATATCTTACACATATATAGGCTTCCCCAGTGGCTCAGTGGTAAATAATTTGCTTGCAATGCAGGAGATGCAGGTTCAGTCCCAGGGTTGGGAAAATCCCCTGGAGGAAGGCATGGCAACCCACTCCAGTATTCTTGCCAGGAGAATCCCATGGACAAAGAAGCCTGGTGGGCTAAAGTCCATAGGGTTGCGAAGAGTCAGACAAGACTAACAACTGAGCATATATATATACACACACACACACACACACACACACACACATTACATACATATGTACGTGCATACAGGCATACATACACATACCCATGTATTTTTATCCATTCCTCTGTCAGTGGGTTTTTAGGTTTCTTCCATTGTGGCTATTGTAAATAATGCTTCAGTGAACATTGGCTTGCATGTATCTTTTCTAATTATGGTTTTCTCTGAATATATGCCCAGGAATGGGATTGCTGGATAATATGGCATTTCTATTTTTCACTTTTGAGGAACATCCATACTGTTCTCCGTAGTGGGTGTACCAATTTACATTGCACAGTGTAGGAGGGCTCTCTTTTATCCACACCCTCACAAGCATTATTGTTGACTTTTTGATGATATAGTCTAAAAGGATAAGTTAAATGATATGGGAACTATATCTTAATAATAATTAAATGTATGTGATACGTTAGTCCTGAATATTTAGAAAGTGAAATTTTAAAGAAAGATGCCATTTACACTAACATCAGAATTGTCAGGTATCCAGTAGAGAATCTAACAGAAGAGATACATAACCATTACCAAGCAAATAATAAAATTTTAGAGAGAGATTAAAGAATAAAATAGACAAACCTCCCTTGTTCATGAATTGAATTGCTCAGTATTAAAAAGATAAAAATTCCCTGAAAACTGATTGTAAACAATCAAAATAAGAATCCCAACAGGTGTTCCATTCTATATTTTGCTTTGCAATTCAGCTAGCCAATTCTAAAATTTATAGTAAGCTGTAAATGTCCTAGGAAAGTGAAGATACACTTGAATAAAAAAAAAACAAGAATTTCTATAATATAAAATGGCGTATAAAACTGTGGTAAACAAGAAAGGATGTTATTCATGCAAGGATAGATAAATAGACCAGTGCTGGAGAACAGAGAACATGTAAATAGATCCTGACATAAGTGATACTGGAAGGGGAAAAATGAACTTTTATTACAGTATGGTTTAGTGCTAATTCTATATATGTCAAAAGACAATCAGTATTGGTGAGAACGTGGAGAAATTGGAACTCTTGAACATTGTTGGTGGAATTACAATATGGTAGAACAGCTATGAAAAACAATATGAGGATTCTACGAAAACTTAGGACAAGAATTAGCATATGATCTAGCAGTCCTCCTCCTGGGTATTTATCCAAAAGTATTAAAATCAGGATCTCAGACAGCAGTTGGTACTCCTATGTTCATCACAGCACTGTTCCACAGCAGCCATGAAGTGGAAACAACCTGAATGTCCATTGATGGATGGATGGATAAAGAACATGTGGTATATAAACAATGGAGTACTATTCAGCCTCAAAAATGAGGATTGTTCTGTCATATAGGGCAACATGGATGAACCTTGAGAACATAATGCTAATAAAATAAACTAGTTACAGGAAGACAAATACTGCATGGTTCTACTTACATGAAGTACATATAATTGTCAAATTCATCAAATCAAGGAGTAGAATGGTGATTTCCAGGGCCTGAGGGAGGGAGAAATGGGGAGTTACTGATTAACAGGCATAACATTTCAGTCAAGCAAGATGAATAACCTCTAAAGATTGACTTAAAAATTTTTACTTTTAGTCAACAGTAATATATTATACACATAAAAATGTATAGAGTATGTCTCATGTTAATTGTTCTTAAAACAATAAGATTAAATTTTAAAAGAGAAACCTGTTCATTAAATATTTCCATTTGTTTTTCTGTTGTAGTATGAGGATTAACATATTAGATGGATAGAGCATTAGATGAATAAAAACATAAACATAATTCACTTTCTGTTAGTCACTTACTTTATAACTCTTCCTGAAACCCAAAGAATCAATGGATTTCTATGCATAAGCTTATACCATATATATATATATATAATAGATAATTAAAATTTTTATGAAATTATAATTTTCTCTGTCAGATCAATATAGACCATTAAAAGTAGTAAATTTCATGGTACACTCAGTACAGGCATTGCATAATATATGTGTTTCTAAAAATTTTTACATGGTGCATTATTATGTAATAAAGACCACAGGGCTTATGAAAAATAGTTAAAGGAAAAATACTAAAGAATCCTTTTCAGTATTACATAAAAAACATATATGACTTAATGAAAGTGATATTAAAGTTTTATACATCTTAGATGGTTAACATGACCTGACACGATTGTGAAAGTGGGTATTGAAAGAGTCTACAGTTTTTATTTAGCCCACTCCTATCACTTCACACTATCTGAAGTCAGAAGTGCAGTTTTAGCACCAGATGTGGATGGAGGTGAACCAAAGTATGGTATATGCTTGAGGTGTATACTTATATTTTATGTATTCCTCCACCATTCCACTCAGTGAGATGTGCTTTTCTGAGTTTACCTAGTAGTACAACATCTGTGTTATTCTTACATTGTTCCTTAAGATATCAATCACACTGAAACAAATTTGAAGAACAAGTGTTATAACAGAAATGAAAATGTATTAATAAATCCCATTTTTGCCTCCCCAAGTATTTACAGATTTAAAATGGAATTCACTGAGTGGATATGCTTTACTTATATTTCTATTTCTGGTGGAATACTATATGTAAACTTATATCAAATTCGAATAACATCAGGTTTAATACAGTTATCATATTGGAAATACTTTTACAGAACCTCTATAGGCTATTGTGCTTTATTTTGTTTATAATAATGTTCTATTAACTAAATATGGCAACCCCCAAATGGAGTAGTAGGAATAAACACATTTATTAAATTGTAAGTTCATTCTCTTTTAAGTAGTAAGATTCTTGAAGTATAGAATTTGTATACTATATCATACAAAGATAATAAAATTAAAAGTTCCTAAAATGCATTGGTAGAATCCATCTTTAGGTGTAATATTTCCCCTGCTTATATGAACACAACTCTTTATAAAAATCTAGTCACTGGGCACAGCATGTGCGTCCAAGAGCAGAATATAGTCATAACACTGGTAAGAGGTTTAATGTTATGAGGATCAATAACGTACCTAAGTGCATTCTTAAGATGCTGGTTGTGCAGTATTTATTGCTGTTGATTGATTACCAAAATATGAAATATTGCATTTCCTTAAGTAGTTCTTTTTCTCATAAACAAAGTACAGAATTCAGAGGGGAAAGTCAAGTTCTCAGAGAAGGCTTGGGACATTTTTTTCTCCACAAGAAAGTATTATAAAATAAATAAAACACAGAAACTAAGTATTTATACAAACACTTAATTTTGGAAATGTTAAAAAGCCAGCATGTTGTCAGTGTTCCAAATTCCACATACACTGTATAAAAAGATAATGCAAATATAACTATTGCAAATATTCAATATTTAGTATAATGTATTTTCTAATGTTTAAAATCAAAAGTTGGTAATGGCATTTAATCGGATTGTGATATGTTTTTAGTGCATTTCAGTTTTAAAATACTTTTCAATCCTCCAAATTTCTGGCACATTTTGAGACCTAGAGCCTTTAAATAGTTAAATGCCCTACTTACTAGCACATAATGAAAATAAATCTATTTTTTATTTACTGATACTGTATTAGAATTAATAGTTCTTTATGTCTTCATAGTTTTCTGTATTAAAATCTGTTTATATCTTTTTTGAACTGTCCAATAATCTGCCCGATAAAATTTGACCCAAAATTTTAAAAGTAAAAATGATTTCAGATTTAATCTCATTTGATCAGTAAGGTATCTGAGGCCTATGGGTGATAAAATTAAATTGTTCACAGTAGGGTTTAAAACCAATTCTGTGTTAATTTTTTCTTCTATTTTGTTTCTTATTAAGTCGCTGTACTTTGCTACTGGAGGCATCAGAGAAATAAGGAAAAAAAACTATGTTCTTATTGATTGATGGTTTCCTTATTTTAAAAAATACTATCCATTGTTCTTGGAATCATAATGAAGAACATTAGAACATTTCTTTCATCAAAATCTGAGAGATTACTCACATTAAAAAATTAATAACAAATTTAATGAGCTGAGATGGAAGGCACAAGTTGAAGGTAAGACCTCATGGTATATATGGAAAGAGCATACCTTTAGAGTCAAAGAGTTCTTGGTTCATGTCACAGCTCCTCTGCACTAGTCACTTTTGTCCTTGAGTAAGTTACTTAGCCTAAATTTTCATATTTATCACGTGAGAATAGTCATCCTTGTTTTAAGGATTGAATAAAATAGTATATGAAACACATCTGCCTCTAACTGGACTAGTGATTCTTAATTAAAGGAAGTAGCATTTATTCTTGTCGTATGAGATAGTAAAAGGGAAATATTGTGAAGCAAGTATGAAACATTTGTTTTTTGTTATATTTAGTAGAAAAGGAAAAGGTAGATGGGAAATTATGAATGGAGGACCATTCAGAATCAAAGAGATGGGATAAGCACATTTCGAAGATGCAAGAAATAAAATAGCATTTTTTGGTGTGATGAATAAGAGAGCTGAACTACTACATATACAGAAGTAGTGATATATGATGTTAAAAGTAAAATTAGGATCACATTGTGAAGGCAAAAAGCCAGAAGGCATAGTTCAGAAGTGAACCTATAGGTAGTGGAGAACATAAAAATGTTCTTGAATAACAGGGGTGGGTGGAGTAGAATGTACAGGATTCAAAGATTGGAAGTCAGGAAAAAAGTATTAATTTATAATAGACCCTTTAAATTTAGGGCCTATGTATTTTATAATCTGGTAACTAATTGAATTCTGTACTTTATGAAGCCAAATTTTAAAAGGTTGAAATCATAAAACTAAAATTAAACTCTTATCTTGGTAAATGATTTAAAATTTTATGTACTTTGCCAATTTAGGCTTAGATAGGAGAATATAAATGAATATAAACACATTTCTTTAACTCTGAAGTTAGGTTAAACATCACTTAATAAAAAGTTCACTATAAAACAAAGCCAGAGATACAATAGATAAAATATAAATATGATTATAGGCCTTTTATCCTCATCATTGAAAACAATATTGGAGTATAGTTGATTTACAATGTTGTGTTAATTTCTCCTGTACAGCAAAGTGAATCAGTTATACTTATATCCCCCCTCTTTTAGTTCTTTTCCCATGTAGTTCATACAGAGTATTGAGAAGAGTTCCCTGGGCTGTATAGTAGGTCCTTAGTAGTTATCAATTTTAATATATATCATTGTCATTGTTTAGTTGCTGAGTTGTGACCGACTCTCTGTGACCCCATGGACTGCAGCCTGCCAGGCTCCTCTGTCCATGGGATTTCCCAGGCAAGAATACTGGAGTGAGTAGCCATTTCCTTCTTCAGGGCATCTTCCCCACCCAGGTATCGAATAGGTGCATGCTGCATTGGCAGCAGATTCTTTACCACTGAGTCACCAGTGAGCTCATATATATCATATGGTGTCACTTATATGTGGAATCTAACAAAATGGTACAAATGAACTTATTTACAAAACAGAGTCAGACATAGAAAACAAACTGGTTGCAGGGGGATGGGGAAGGGAAGAGGGAAGGATAAATTGGAGCTGGGGATTGACATATACACACGTAGTTCAGTCACTCAGTCGTGTCCGACTTTTGCGACCCCATGAACTGCAGCACTCCAGGCCTCCCTGTCCATCACCAACTCCCAGAGTTTATTCAGACTCATGTGCATTAAGTCGGTGATGCCACCCAACCGTCTAATCCTCTGTCTTCCCCTTCTCCTCCCACCTTCAATCTTTTCCAGCATCAGGGTCTCTTCAAATGAGTCAGCTCTTCGCATCAGGTGGCCAAATATAGGAGTTTCAGCTTCAACATCAGTCCTTCCAATTAACACCCAGGACTGATTTCCTTTAGGACTGACAATTTGGATCTCCTTGCAGTCCAAGGGACTCTCAAGAGTCTTCTCCAACACCACAGTTTAAAAGCATCAATTCTTCCGTGCTCAGCTTTCTTTATAGTCCAACTCTCACATCCATACATGACCACTGGAAAAACCATAGCCTTGACTAGACGGACCTTTGCTGGCAAAGTAATGTCTCTGCTTTTGAATATGCTGCCTAGGTTGGTCAAAACTTTTCTTCCAAGGAGCAAGTGTCTTAATTTCATGGCTACAGTCACCATCTGCAGTGATTTTAGAGCCCCCCAAAATAAAGTCTCCCACTATTTCCACTGTTTCTCCATCTATTTGCCATGAAGTGATGGGACTGGCTGCCATGATCTTTGTTTTCTGAATGTTGAGCTTTAAGCCAACTTTTTTACTCTCCTCTTTCACTTTCATCAAGAGGCTTTTTAGTTCCTCTTCACTTTCTGCCATAACGGTGGTGTCATCTGCATATCTGAGGTTATTGATATTTCTCCTGGCAATCTTGATTCCAGCTTGTGCTTCTTCCAGCCCAGCGTTTCTCATGATGTACTCTGCATATAAGTTAAATAAGCAGGGTGACCATATACAGCCTTGACGTACTCCTTTTCCTATTTGGTTATACACACTATCCCCCTCGTTTTTGAAACTATACTAGAGGAAGCTGTGTAAGATATGTGAATCTCCTCCGCTCAGAATGCTTAATTTCCATGTGCATCTCAGAATGGGAGTATTTACTTTACTTTGCTGAGTGTGAGTCATACACAGCATGGACCCTAAGACCAAACCAGTTGATTATTCAGTGGTGCTCTACTGAGTAAACAGTTGTCTGTATCCATCGTGAAGGAAAGATTATCTGGTGACACCACATGAAAGGTTGGTTTTCCCAATATAGTGTCTTTATTGAGTGCTATTGCTTCCCAACATGATATATTCATGAGGAATTTATAATGGTAATTTTATATTTTTCTTCATAATTTCAAAATCAAGCTTTTAATATTTTAAAACTGCATTTTCCTAGTAAAAATAGCATCATTAACTTTTCATCAGTCTCTCTAGTATAACTTGAGGTTGTGACTAATCAGTACTTCTGATAATCAACTTGGTTTCCTCTGACCCAATTACCTTATACTTTGGTTTTGAAATGGCATTATGCACCTTTTCAGTTATATCAGTGATCACTTTTTTGATATATAGATAACATACTTTGAGGAAAAAAGTGTTCAAAGAAGAAATGTTAAAGCATTGAAGTCTGGTAGAATAGGAAGAGAAAAAAAATAATTTCTAACTTTTGTTTTATTTAATTTTCTATTTGTTGAAGCCACGGCTATACACTCAGATTATCACTGAGTCCCTTCATCTCAGGAACGCATCCTTTTAAAGACTGGTGTCACTATATACAGCAAAATATGTGGTTTCCATGCTCTATATCCCAGAACGCTTCATGTAACCTTTATGAAAACTGTGTCATATATTGTCTGAAGTGTAAATCTTATTCTGAATACCAAATGAGTCTGAGGACAGATACAATTTCTTAGGGCTTGGGGGAATAGTTTGAGTGGATACATTCAAATAAATCACAACTATTATATCCATGATTAATGTAATGATAACACACCCAGAAACACAACTCCAAATGCTGGATTTTGTGTGATGAATTTAATAGATGCTGGATTTTGTGTGATGAATTTAAGAGAGACCGCTAAACTTGTTCTTAACATAACACAATCTTTTGGTTTAAGCCATTTGAATTTTTATTAATACTTTTATGGACATTAGATGAACTTCTGTTTTGAATTAAAAGACAGAAGATATATAAAGGCATAATTCCCTTGAGGTATAATATCAATCTTTTGTTCAATGGTTAAATGCTTAAAAACATTAAACACTGGCAAGACCAGGTACTAAATTTAGTAGCCCAAACCTAATCTCTGTATCCAGTCATGTAGAAAATAAGTTTTAGCCTATTACTTTAGAATCAGATTAAGCTAAGGAATATGCAGCAGTTAAGTATAATATTTTACCTTTGTAAAGCTGAGCACTTCTATAGGTCTTTCAAGTAGTGCTAGAATAATTTGAAAGGGGGAAGCATTGCTAAACCAGATTTTTTTTTTTAGAAATGCTTATCTTCTTGAAAAGTACTTAAAATGAGTTCATTTTGCTTATTTCTTTTTTGTGTATTTAATAATGTATATTTTGCTTAATATTTGAAAGCTTTTAAAATAAATTTTTAGAGGGATTCTTCATGCTCTCTTTATTTCAAGAAATATCTTTTTAGATTATGCTATAAAAATAATGTTATGGCACAATATTTATTACTTAAAATTAATAAGGACCCACTGAAACCCAGCACTATGCTTGGTATAGGGATAAAATGGTGATTAAAAACATATCAGTAGTTTCATGAACTTAATGGTTTAGTACCTGTACCCCAATCCAATATACACTAGTGAATCTAGAGATGCTATGGTTTGGCAGAATTTGGAGGGGATGCAGTGTGCTACCATAATCTAGTAGATAGATTCCAAATATTGGAATTGCTGGTAAAGTGACTGAATGACTGGAGGCAAAGGTACTCTAGGGATGCCGCTAAACATTACATTGCACAGAATGGTCACCCACATCAAAGAATCATTCTGCCTCAAATGCAAATGATGTCACAGTTGAGAAACTTTGCTAGTATTTAAAACAAGCAATTAAACAATTCTGCTGTTAAATGCATCACATCCAAGATAAACACTTTGAAAGAAAGGAAACCTGGTTTTCCGAGAGCCCATAACAAAGAAATTTGACCTAACCTGGGGTCATTGTAGTCTGCTTGGAGGAAGTGACCTAAAGTTTATCTGAAGGTTGAGTTTTTTTTTGTTTCCCTCATAGAATGGGGAAAGAGGGTTCCTGATACAAGGGAAGCTAAGAGGGAACTTTAAGAAAGATGGGTGGAGTAAGTAAAACCATATATGGTTGTGTGAATCCTTTGAGATGAAAGATGTTGAAATAGTTGAAGCAAGGTGGGATTTGAGTTCATCCCATTCACAGATTTGAAAATGTCATTCTGGCTGCAGTACAGAGAGAGAGCTTAGAAGATGACAGAATTGCTGAAAGGAAAGTAAGAAATGTTCTGGCAGGTACTATTGCTATAAATTATAATCTGAATCAAGAATAAAAATAACTTTGACAATATCCAAATTTGTTTAACTCACAAATGACAGAAGAAGGTCTTTGGAAATCATGACTCATAAAATAAGGTATTTAATTCTCAGTTTTAATACAAAGTGTGCTGGGGAAATCTTGTATCTTGCCAAAAGTATATGTAAGCAAAGACTTATGCCCCTCTTTTAAAAAATTTATTGCTATTCTCACCAAAAGCTTGAAAAATGAGGTGCATTGAATTAGCAAAGGAAAATAATATTTTTTAAAAAGCAACAGAGTTCTCTGTCCAGTGCGTGACACAGGGCATGCAGTGCTTTAAGAACCTGATTCAGGGGTTAAATTCAAGGAAAGCCATTAAATGGTTAATGTTTTGGTAAAGTAGGGCTGTAACTTGTATTTATCTAGAGTCTATAATGTTAGAGTAAGCCATTTCTGCCTTATAGCAGAGGGAACAAATTAAATAGCCTTCTTTGAGCATTCTGTATTGTTCATAGGTACTGATGAAATATTGGAATTGCTGGTGAAGTGAATGACTAGAGGCAAAGGTACTTCTTTTTGTTTTAGAAGCTATTATTTTTCTACCTTTCTCAATAAAGCACGGGGATTACCAAATCTTGATTTAGAGGCTATTAGCTTTTCTAAAGTGTTGGTGAGGGAAGTTGGAGATGGTAGTGAAGAAACTTAAGTATCATGAATTGTAGCTAAAATTTCGTTCAAAGTAAATAATTTCCTAACCTTGAAAGAAAGCCTTTAAAAAAAAATCTCTGGAAAATGTTCAGTTTGTTATGCCTGGTTTTTGTTTTTGTTTTTTTGAGGCTCATACACAATTTTAATTTGATATGTTTCTCAAAATTCACTAGATTAATAAGATAGTATGCATTTCTAATTCTTTATATTAATTGATAGGAAGTATAGTAGTTAATCACTATTGATTCATGTGTAGTGCTGAGGTATCTCAGTTTATGACATTAAAGTAATTTAGAGAAGCAAATTCTTCTACTGTAAGCTTAGCAGATGCTGACTAGCCTCTGCTTGAACAACCTCAGAGAGACAGAATTTGGGAGGTAATAAGACACCCAGCCCATATAGCATTATGGAGGCCAATGCTCTCTGTGAAAGAATTATTTCTTATATGAACTGTAATCCCCTCCTACCCTTAAAGTTGTCTTCTTGATTCCCTTTCTACATTTAGAAGCAACATATAACTACCTTTCCAAGGGTGGGGATTTTCGCATCTTTTCAACTGTTCATAAGTTAGTCTATTCATCACTCTATCCATACTTGTAAAAAATGGTAGCCAAAAGAAATCTGAAGATACTTTTCCAGATAAAGGCTAATTGGTTCTGGAGCTGAGAGGACTATAGGTTTTTTGTGATTTAGAGATTATATTTCTTATATTTAAGTGATTTACAGCATTGTTAATAGTTGGGATCTTTTGTGGTTTTACTAATGAGTGAAGATTTAACTGTTCTTCCTTTTGATAGCCTAATCAGATAATTAAGAAATTATGTAACAAAAAAGAAATGATGTAGATGTAACATTGGGTGAATCTAATTTTTACAAGGCTTTGCCAAAGCTTCTGTATTTCATGATTGGAAGATGATCACGTTCAGTGAGCTAGCAACTCCCAGGATAATTGTACCAAAAGCATATGAGGGATAAAGCATGGAGAATTTGATGGACAGAGGAGACCGGCAAGCTACAGTAAGCATAAAGGTGACTGCCACCGCCCTGGGTATGAATTCAAACAGAAAAGGAAGATAGGTTGAGGAAAGATGAGACCTGAAGATGGAATACTTGGGGATCCTGATACATAAGGAACAAAGTCAACAAATGAAAATGAGAAAGTGTGTTTAGAGGAAAGGGGTGATATCAGAAGAGTGATGTCTCAGAATTTTACATGACAATTTCAAGAAGCCAGAAGTAGCCTGCAGTATAAACGGTGCAGGCAAGTTGAATAAGACAGTAATTACAGCATGGGGATTAGATTAAGCAGGCAGTTCGAATTTGATGACTATAGCCATAATGCAGTGGAGTCACAGATTTTCATGGGTTGAGGACTAAATGAGAGTTGAGAATGTGGGTACAGTAAATATATATTGAAATTTTCTATTTTAATGGAAAGATTTGGGAGTTGCTGGGAAGGCTACAGTTTAGGATCCCAAATCCTAGATGAAGATGAGATTACAAGGATTTCAAAGATGAAAATAAGACAAATTAGTTATGAACAGTGTTGTGTGGTGTGCCCAAGTTCCCAAAGATGTTTTAGATAAGAGTGAAAGGGTACCAATCTCGAATAGACAATGAAAAGTTTAATAATAGCAGAACCACATCCCTGTGAGGGGTGAAACAGGAGAGGGAGCCTGCACTTTTATTTTTCCTTTAAAAAAAAAAATGTATTTATGTTTAGTTGGAGGATAATTGCTTTACAATGTTGTTTTCATTTCTGTCATACAACAGTGCAAATCAGTCATAGGTGTACATATGTCTCCTCCGTCTTGAACCTCCCTCCCACTTCCCACCCCATCCCACCCCTCTAGGCGGTCACAGAGCACTGGGTTGAGCTCCTTGTATCGTACAGCAAATTCCCACTGGCTATCTAATTTTACATATAGTAATGTATATGTTTCAGTGCTACTCTCTGTTCATCCCACCCTCTTCTTCCCCCACTGCGTCTACAAGACTATTCTTTATGTCTCCTTCTCTACTGTTGCCCTGCAAATGGGTTAATCAGTGCCATTTTTCTAGATTCCACATATATGTGTTAATATACAATATTTATTTTTATCTTTCTGACTGACTTCACTCTGACAGGATCTAGGTCCATCCACCTCATTAGAACTGACTCAAATGCATTCCCTTTTATGGCTGAGTAATATTCCATTGCATATATGTACCACAACTTCTTTATCCATTCATTTGTTGATGGACATCTAGGTTGTTTCCATGACCCAGCTATTGTAAAAAGTGCTGCAATGAACATTGGGGTACATAGTTCCTTAAGAATTGTGGTTTGCTCAGGATATCTGCACAGTAGTGGGATTGCTGGGCCATTTTATTGCTGGGTAGTTTTATTCCTAGTTTAAGAAATCTCCATACTGTTCTCCAAAGTGGCTGTATCAATTCATATTCCCACCAACAGTGTAAGAGGGTTTCCTTTTCTCTGTACCCTATCCAGCATTTATTGTTTGTAGATTTCTTGATGATGGGAGAGGCAGTGTTTACTTTTGAGGAACACTGGGAAAAGTGGGATTCTTTTTGGAAAATTAGAGTCAGTTAAACAATAGGGAAGGAGCTTTCTGAAGAATAGAGTAAGAATCACTTCTTTGGAGCTATGCAATAGGTATTTGAGGACTCTGGAGATAGGATACAGAAGGCAAATCTGATGAAAATGTATGGAGGCAACAGCCATGACTAGTAAAGAACTGTAAGTATTTGTTGTTTCAAGAATTATAAGGGTGTAAAGTATATGAGAATATAGGATCTGAAGGGAACTTGATGACCTTGTGTCCATACATGCCTTCTGCCAGGGGCCAGACTATGTTAGCTGTCATTCTGCTTATACTCAAACTATTAAATAGAACATTGATGAAAATGTTTGATAAAGGTGAAAACAGTGACTTGCAACAGAAAGGCTATTAAAATTATGATTCATTCCAAACAATATCTTTTAATTACCCATCTTTGACTCATGGATTCCTACAGCTTATTTTATAATTTTAAAATCAACCTTCCACCTACCATTTCCTCAACAAATTGCTTTCTTTTGAAATTCCCGATCTTTGCTAACTTCAGTGTTTCTTTTGTGGGCTTGCAGAGTTTTGATGAAATTCACATAGGAAACTGTGCGGCGATCCTGCTGTCAAAAGGTGGTCTTATTGCTTTCCGTGAAAGTGCCTAAAATAAAAAGTTGAGTAGAAAGAAAAAAGACACTTAATGATTTTTTAAATCAGTTGATGAAGCTAACCTTTTATCAACAAAACATTTTATTGTTGTTTAAATTGTCTTTCATCAGCGGAAATTCTCATGCTGGAGGGGTTAAATAGCTCAGAAGTACGTCCTTTCTCCCGTTGGCCTGATGTCACTACTGCAGACAAACTAATTTATTATTGATGGCTTGTGATGCTTTTTTATTTGTCTCCATTTCAGCACTTCTGATATGTTGGGTAAAGCCTATTGATTCACCCAGGTTTGGCTTTTATGGTAATTTACTGAAAGGGAGCCTTGAAGAAAGCTTGCAGAAGAGATGGATATTTTTCAGATCTTACCCAAGTGGAATAAAAGAAACGTAAAAGGTCTGTTTTTCTCCAGTGGAGTACATGATTCTGCTAGTATTTAACTGGTGGGTGGGTCAGGGTTGATGGAGAAAGGATATTGTTAGATGTGGAGTTATACTTAGGGCTATTTAATATTGGATTTTAATGATGGAGCATGCCCTTTTAAAAATATAAGAGTTCAACATTAAAGGCATGATTCAATTTAGTTTTTCAAAACCTGCAAAATTTCCTCCTGGAGAGGCAGGCCTTCGTATGTTACAGTGAGGGCTTGTTAAATGGATTATATTTTGAAGTATATTATGAGTAATATTCCTCTTATCCCTGCAACAGAAGTATCTGAAAAGTAAAAGTAAATATCCCATTTTATCTACTATGGCTTTTCATGTAAATGTACAATTTGTCTTGATTGGCTCTAAATTGTTGAGCAGAGAGAACGCATGCATCTATTTTTTGTAGCTCTCATGGGATAGTAAATTGAATTCTCCTGCGTATTGTTTTGGCTTAACTACATTTGCCTGTTTTTTTTTATTTTTATTTTTTTTATCTCTGCTGTGCAAAAAGATTAGAGTTTTATCTTCCCAATGGGAAACTGAAAAAACAATATTCCTCCTTTTATTGATGTGCTTCTTCCAGAAAAAATTGCAACTAAATAAGTTAGTTTTAAGCAACATATAAGAGACATCTTGAACACTGAATAAAATTGAAGCTCAGAGGAGAGCATTTGAAACCTGGATACACTATGGAGATGCAGCAGACCAGGGATTAGAGAAAAAAATATCGTCGTCTGATGAAAAACAATTGAACAAATAAAGAGCACAAAGCTTTCAGTTTTATCAGTTAGTATATACAAGTTCTATCAATCTTATTACTATAAAACTAGCCTGTAGCTTCTGTTCAAAGTAAGAGCAAACTAGAGTTACAGAGCTGTTCTACTTAGATAATTTATTGAAACAAATTACAGCGTGCTTTAACCATGTCACTATTTCAGTTCTGAACTTCTACATCTGCCTTTGGTTAAAAAGGGTGACAATAACTGGAAAAAAAAAAAAGGAGAGGTAAGGAAAGGGGAAAAGGAATAAAATGTTACATTGTTAAACCTAAGTACTTTCTCTTTAGTGAATATTGAAGATAGTGAACCAAATATTTAGAAAAGGCTTACTTTCTTATTTTATTTAGAAATAATTTTAAACACCACTGGAAAGATTAGTTTTAAGTAGATATTTTATTCTTGTTTTGGCTTTTATTTTAAAACTTCCTTATCAGGAAGTAGGTATATGTGTGTGTTGAGAGCCATCAGGTGTGGTGTATTTGGTTATTCATAGGGATTATAAGGGAATAATAATGATCTTCATTCTAGGCTTCTTGTATCTAATTGTTGAGAATTTTCATCTATTAATTTTCACTTATTTTATGTATATAATTAAGCTTCCCAGGTGGCTCAGAGAATTTGAGAATAACGAATAAAGAATATGCCTGCCAAGCAGGAGACATGGTTTTGGTCCCTGGGTGGGGAAGATCCCTTGAATAAGTGAATGGCAACCCTCTTCAGTATTCTTGCCTGGAGAATTCCATGGACAGAGGAGCTGGTGGGCTACAGTCCATGGGCCATAAAGAGCCAGATACGACTTAGCACCTAAACTACCACCACCACTGTACCTAATTATCAGCTTGGTGATTTCATCAGGAAAAAAAAAAAATATATGGGCAATTCTTTGCAGCTTGGAGGAAAGAAAATGATCAGAGAAAGGTATATGTTAGAAGGGAAGCTTCTAGGAGGAGATGAGATTTGAGTTGACTCTTGAATTTTTTAGAAATCTAGACAACAATAAAAATGGTGTGGTCAGAGGTAGAGAATAGTAATAAGCTAGGCGTTATCACAGTAGCATACACATATCAAATTTGAAATTTGAGAATATGATTTATTTTAGATTGTAGACACATATTTCCCACTGAAAGAAATTTGGACTTTGTCTGCTATTCTCTCTCTGATATAACTAAAAGAATTATAGAATCACAGAAAATAGGAATGGAACAGTATTTTTCTTTACAGCTATAGGAACAATAGGATCTAAATTAGTAAAAAGGTTTATTAAATAGCTTTTAGGCTTACTGTCTGATTGCCAGAGTTCTACCTACAGACTTTGAATTACCAGATATGGTAATGTTCCTTAGCATAAACAGTTTAAAGAAAATTAAGGCTTAGAAAATAGAAGAGAAAGTTGCTTTATGCTGGTAGACTTGTAAGAGGTGAGTGAAAGTGAAGTCTATCAGTCGTGTCTGACTCTTTGCGACCCCATGAACTGTAGCCTACCAGGCTCCTCGATTCATGGGATTTTCCAGGCATGAACACTGGAGTGGGTTGCCATTTCCTTTTCCCCTCTTGGGATACCATATTGGAGAAAATATTGATAGAAAATAAGTTACAGGACTGGTAATAAATAGCTAATTTATAAAGAATAAAACATAAGTTATTAAATATGATCTACTTGTATGATCTTGTGTATGTATAAAGATGTTAGAAGGCATAGAGGACAAGTGACTGAGTAAGAGATTTATGATTACAGTTAAATTGAAACCTTTGTTGAATTTGTGTCAGAGTAGAAACAGGAGCATGAACTAGGGATTTCAATGTCTTTTCAACTTTCATTAGAGGCTTAAAAGATTGCTACAGGGGTAAAATGCTGCAGTACCATCCTCAGGAAATCCAGATTCACTTTCACTAGGGTATGATAATCACTTTTTTCAGATTTTCTTTTTTGGGGTTACCATGAGCAATGGGTTACCAATGACTGAGCAAGATAAAATGTATTTTTTTTTAATTTTATTTAATTTTTAAACTTTACATAATTGTATTAGTTTTGCCAAATATCAAAATGAATCCACCACAGGTATACATGTGTTCCCCATCCTGAACCCTCCTCCCTCCTCCCTCCCCATACCATCCCTCTGGGTCGTCCCAGTGCACTAGCCCCAAGCGTCCAGTATCGTGCATCGAACCTGGACTAGCATCTCGTTTCATACATGATATTTTACATGTTTCAATGCCATTCTCCCAAATCTTCCCACCCTCTCCCTCTCCCACAAAGTCCATAAAATGCATTTAATGAAAGAATGCAGCTGTTTGCCGGATCATACATTTTTGCTATCTGCTAAAAAGGATCAGGTGCACAGCAGACAAACACAGGAGTATGATGAAATAAAATAACTCCACTTGTGTAAACACATACGTGAGTTGTCCTGTAAGTGATGTTGATAATCTCTCCCAGATCTTGATTGTGTGACACACTTTCCTACTTCTTTCCATGCCTTGAATTACAAAAAAAAAAAAATAGTGTGTAATGGACATTATGAGTGAATTATTATGAAGAGTCATCCTCTTTTAAAGTGTATTGAGCTTTGCTCAGGCAGTTAGATAAATAATTGATGGTTCCCTTTGAGTGTATTAGATACAGTTTTATTCTTTATTAACTTAATACTGTCTTGGTCTTAAATTTAGTCCTAGGCCATGACCCTTATTCTAGGTCACAGGTCATACAGCTAAAGCAAGGCTTTCCTGGGGGTATCAAAGAAACTGTTCATCCCAAGGTGTTCAGCGAGGTCTCTCCTCTGTACTTGATCCAGAATGCCAACGTTCCTAGAATTTCATGGCCTCTTATATAACTTGTCAGCTCTCAACAAAACAAGTGATTTCTACCAAGTCTTCCAGACTTTCAAACATGTGGGACTCTGCTTTTGGCTATGGAAAGACGGTGAATCCCCATGCAGATTCTTAGGGCCCATTTCCAGTAGCTTAGAATTTAGATTTCTTCCTCCCGTGTTCAGCAAAGCAACCACTACTTGGGATTCTTTATCCTGCCCTATAGTAGGAAAGCTCTTCCAGACAGAAATGCAAGTAGATGCTGCTGTTCACTTTGTGTTTCCGTTTTCTAAAGTATCATAGTCCTCCTGTACTTGCCACTGCCCAGTGCCTGAAAACAGTTAATTTTTTGTTTTCAGAGACAGGAGAAGTAGTAGTTAGGTTTTTTGTTTCTCTTCTCATTCTAAGATTCGATTCTATTCTTTGTGTGTCAAAAAAATATTCAAAGAACTTTGTATGGGTCATCCTAAAGTTTATATCAGGTTGAAAGTGCTTCATTTTTGTTCTTTCTTTATCTAATCTGAGACTGCATGTAGCACAAAATCAGTTTCATAAATGATCTCGAGTATCTTCTAAACAGTCATCAGGTAAAAACGTTCACTAAACTTACCATTTTTTATGACTATTAAACAAACCATTTAAAGATCCCTCACCTCTCTCAGGATAGTTTGGAAAACAAACAAAAAAAGCAAACAAACCAACAAAGAAAATTTTTGTTGCTGTGTTTAGAAAGCTTCTCAGTTAGACACTGGAACCAGAAAAAGATTCATTCTCTATTATTTTCACATTTCTCCCCAGCTTTGGATACTAGGCTTGGCAAAAGTGGGAAAGGAATTTCTGGCTTCCCAGAAGGTGTTGTAGATTAATTGTGTGTAAGTTACTTTGGGTTGTAACCTGACTTCCAAAGACAAATATTTGTTGCAACAGGTCAGCCATTTACCAGCAGTAACTCAAAATTCCATTTTAAACTCAAGGAGATAGTTTAGTAATATTGGATAATAGCTTTTCTGGGAGGCTAAATCTTCAAAACAATTTAATAACAGTTTTTATAAAATCTTCCAAAAATGTAGAATAGAAAGGAATATATCCAAAATCATTTTATGAGGGCAATGTTACCCTGATAGCAAAAGCAGATAAAGATATCACAAGAAAACTATACTCCTAAGAGATCATATGGATACAGGTGAAAAATCCTCAATAAAATACTAATCAAAAAAATCCCACAAGGAATTTATATGCTGTGACAAAGTGGGGTTTAACAAGAAATGCAAGGTTGGCTTCACATTCAGAAACCAGTTGATATAATATACTTGTAATATCTTATATTAATAGATTGAATGATGAAATCATGTGATTTTATTAATAAATATGGAAAGAAAATTTAAAAATATACCCATTCTTCATGGAAAAAAAATTCAACAAAGTAGAAATAAAGGGAATTTCCTGAATTGATATGGAAGTATCTATTAAAAACTCACAGGGATTATTTGGGAGAATGGCATTGAAATATGTATAATATCATATATGAAACGAGTCTCCAGTCCAGGTTCGATGCACGATACTGGATGCTTGGGGCTGGTGCACTGGGACAACCCAGAGGGATGGTATGGGGAGGGAGGAGGGTTCAGGATGGGGAACACAGGTATACCTGTGGCAGATTCATTTTGATATATGGCAAAACCAATACAATATTGTAAAGTTAAATAAAATTTAAAGAAATAAAAAAATAAAACACATCTTTTCTGGGGAAAAAAAAAAAGAAAACTCACAGATAAAATTATACTTAATGGTGAAAGACTGCTGTTTTACCCAAAGATTTGGAACAAGACAAGGATGTTCCCTCTATATACATCTATACCATCTTGTGAGAGTTATAGCCATGGCATTTAGGCAAGAATAAGTGGGATGTGATAGTCATGTCCTGCCCTTTGCGAGCCCTGTAGCCTGCCAGGCTCCTCTGTCCATGGAATTCTCCAGGCAAGAAAACTGGAGTGGGTTGCTATTTCCTTCTCCAATAAGTGGGAAATCAGCTTCCAAATTAAAACAAAAAAACTACTTCCATTTGCAGATGTCTTAATATTGTGCATAGAAAATTCTAAGGAATCTACACAAAAAGACATATGAGAACTAATGAATTCAGTAAAATTGTAGGGCTTAATATTAACACAGAAAATTTAGTTTTAACTCTTATACACTAGCAATGATTAAAGTAAAAATTAAACTAAGAAGAAAGTCCATTTATAAGAGCACCAAGAAGAATAAAAATATTTAAGAATAGATTTAACAAAGTGCAATACTGGTAAAATGGTAGGACATCGCTAAATGAAATTAAAGATCTAAATAAATAGAAAGACATCTATGTTTATGAATCAAAATTTAATATTGTTAATATGTCAACACTCCCTAAATTAAGGTCTAGATTCATTGCATTCCCTACCAAAATCCCAGTTGTTGTTTTTTTTTCTTTTAAGAAATTGAAAAACTGATCCTGAAATTTATAACAAAAGCAAGGAACCAAGAATAGCCAAAATAAAACTCTTCTTGAAAGAGAAAAATAAAATGGAGGCCTGATATTTCCTGAATTCTAAGCTTGTCATAAAGCTACAGTAATCATGGATTGTGGTGCTGGCATGAAAATAGACATATAAAATGATAAATGGCATTGATAATACAGAGTAAACTATTATATATGATGCATTGGTTTATAGTTCAGTGGAGGAAATAAATTTGAAAAAATGGTGCCGGGCAAGAAGCATATCCATGTGAAAAATAATTATATTAAATCTCTGTCTCATTTTATACAAACAATATAACTCAAAATGAAACACTTGAAGAGTAAATCTTTGGAACTTTGGTTAGCTGGTGGTTTATTAGATAGGGCAAAAAAAGTATGAGTGACAAAATAAAAATCAAATGAATTGGACTTCACAATGTAAAACTTTCGTACTTCAAAAAGAAAGAAATGAAAGACAACCCACAGAATGAAGAATATATTGTAAAATGCATACTCAATAAGAGATATGTATCCATAATATATCAAAACTCTTATTAATCAATAATAAACAGAAAAATAGCCCAATTAAAATGGATAAATGGGACTTATCTGATGGTCCGGTGGTTAAGAATCTACCTGCCAATGCAAGGGACACAGGTTCAATCCCTGGTCTGGGAAGATTCCACATGCCAAAGGGCAGCTAAGCCCATGTGTCACCACTACTGAGCCTGTACTCCTGAGCCTGTGATCTGCAACAAGGGAAGCCACCCTAGTGAGAAGCCTGTACACTGCAGCTAGAGAGCAGCCCCCACTCACCACCAGAGAAAGTCAGTGCAGTAACGAAGACCCAGACAGCCAAAAGTAAATACATAAAATTTAAAAGAATGGGTAAATGGTTTGAAGAGAGAAATTTAAGAAATTGCTCTAAGGCCATGAAAAGATGCTCAGCATTGTTACTAATAGGATATTGCAAAACCACTACACAATACCACTTGACATCCACTAGGATTGCTGCAGTAACAAGCAGACAAAACTGGAATTGATTAGCATGTGGAAAAAATGGAACTCTCATACATCACAGGTGGAAATGTAAAATGGTACAAATTTGGTAAACAGTTGAGTTGTTCCCTAAACCTTAAACACTGAGTTAGCATATCACCCAGCAATCCCACTCCTAAGTAGATATGAGAAATGAAAACACACATTCATACAAAACATGTGCAGGGATTTTCATAGTAGTGTTATTCATACCATCCAAACAGTGAAAACCACCCACATGTCCATCAACTGACAAATTAATAAGTTAAATGTGCTATATCTATAGAGTAGTATAATGTTTGGCAGTAAGAGGTATGAAATGCTGATGCATGTTAGAACATGAGTGAATCTTGAAAACATGCTAAGTGAAAGGAGCCAGTCACAGAAGACCAGCATTCCATATGAAATGTCCAGAATAAGGAAATATATAGAAACAGAAAGTAAATTAGTAATTGCCTGGTACTGGAAATTAGGAGAATAGCAGGGAGTGACTGTTAATGTGTACAAAGTTTCCTTTTAGGATGATGAAATGTTCTAAAATGAGATTGTGGTAATGATTATACCTGTCTCTGAATGTATTAAAAAACATTGACTTGTACAACTTAAGTGGATGGGTTTTATGGCATGAAAAGTGTATTTCAGTAAATCTTTAAAAAATACAAACTGACATTTTATTTACTCTTCTTCCATAAAACTAACTTCCTTTGAATCTGGGGTATAAAGTAAGTGTTAAGTTGAATTCTTTGAGTATGCTAGTCACATTTCACAGTTTACATTTAAACTAATTAAAGTTACATAACATTTTTAATTCGGTCCTAGTCACATAACAGTTGCTTAGAGGTCAATAGTTGCCTGATGGCCATCTTATTGAATAGAGCAGCTATAGAATATTTCCCTCATCACAGCCAGTTCTGTTAGAGCCGCTTTAGATGATTTTACTCAATTGGAAATAGAACTTTGTTGCAATTTTCCCACAATCCAATGATGGATACTGACGCCTGGTTTGGGAAACTGCTAAAACTTAAACTCCTATTTCAGTAAGAAAGCTCACTTGCTGATCTAAGTGAAGACAATTTACTAGCAGGAGACTGGAACTTAACAAAGCTGATTTTTTTTTTTTTTGAGTAGCTGCTAAGTTAAGGTGGTCATAGAAAAAAAGAGATGATGAGAAATCAGCTGTGGGAAGAAAAATTATTTTTGTTTTTTAACATACTTATATTTATTATTATTAATTTTTTAGAATTTAGATATATCGTAATAGACCCTGCTGTATAATACAGATGAAAAATGGAAAAGATATCTAATTCTAATTGTCCTCTCCTTTTCACTGGTAAGTTTTGGTGGATTTATTGCCAACTGCAGATATCCATGCAGTTAGACATATTCAGAGGGAGGGAATGATTGAGCCCAATTAGGCAGGCAAGACCTGGAACCAAGGAGAAAAAAGTGGCAGTTTTAAATCCAAATTCAGCAGGGCTGACCTGGTGGCTCAGATGGTAAAGAGTCTGCCTATAATGCAGGAGACCCAGGTTCAATCCCTGGGTTGGGAAAACCTTTGGAGAAGGGAATGGCTACCCACTCCAGTGTTCTTGCTTGGAGAATCCTATGGACAGAGTAGGCTGGTGAATAGTCCATGGTGTTTCAAAGAGTGGGACACAACTGAGTAACTAACATACACAAACATTTATGTGTTTTGCCTTTTTTTCTTGTTACCAAATAATAGCAACTCTATTCTATAAAAACTCGATAAAAATTTTGAAAATGCAAAGATTACCTGTAATTTCACCACCATAAGAAATTTCTATTGATGTTTTATGTTTTCTACCGTGCTATATATTCTCTTTATTATATTTTAAAATATATTTTGCATGTTTCTTTATAATATTTTACATTTAAATGTTATGACTAAGACTATGCCAGTTTTGAATAAACACATTAATTACTTAGATACTAAATTAGATATTGTAGTCATAAATTACTGTAGCTGTGTTTACATAGCTTTTTTTTTTTTTTTAGTTTTTAAACAAATGCCCAATAAAATTATTCTTTTTGGATAATTAGATTCATCCATAGGGTCTTCATAGTTTGTAGTGACAAATGATATTCTGTCATTAATGGACTCTTTAGAAATATTATTTTAGTTATGTCATGGAATATGTTGTTTATTCGTAGCTATTTTATTTTTACAAAGCTTTATTAAATGCATCAACTCTCAAAAGTCAAAATGCATTCTAAACCTTTTGCTTCCCATGTTCGGTTCAAAAGGTTGAAAAGACCTTTCAGCTCTAGGTTGTAAATTCAAATGTGATTCTGGTTGATTTTTGACAGCTGTAACGCAACCTGCACTCAAAAGCTGTTGCATTCAATCTACTATCCAGTGTTAACATGACACAAAATATAATCTCATTTGACATTGATGAAGGAAGCCACTCCATAGAATGGATGAGAGACTGGGTTATCATGTGCTTTTTCTAGTCAGGCTCCATATCTCTTAATCACTCTCTGTCTCTCAAGAATACACACACTCATAGACATATGTACACATTATATATATATATATATATATATATATATATATATATATATATATATAACATAGTTAAAGGTAATGTTTTCTGGACAGTTTTGTTTTCCTGGGGTGTCAGAAAAATTTAGGAATGCATGCATACTTTAACTGGATGCTTATATCTTCTTCACTTCTATTTAGTGGAAGACACATTAGAATAAGAACTTTGATATATAGGATATGTGAATGAATTTTATGTTTTGATATAGTTAGCACACATTTGAAAGCCAAATGACTTATTAAAAATAGCTGTCTCAGAATTGAAGCAGGAATTTGGGAAAACCTCATCTACTCCTACTACAGAATTTTTCTCCAGAGTGTTATTCTACTTTTTATGTTGCTTTAAAATATGATGTCTCAGGTATTGGCATTTGTACCACTGGGCATAAAACCAAGGTTTGTTTTTCCTTTGATCCAAAAATACTAACTTGGAAGACAAAGTATATGCATTGCATTTGTGATTTAATCCTTTACTCAATCGTAACTAGGAAAGAATAGAAGTGGCTAAGTATACTGCTGACATTTTTTTAAACTTTAAAGTATCTTGAAAAACCTTTGGAATCATTTAATGTACTTTGATTTTTTTAATATAATATATAAATTATACTAATTTTCCTGGTGGCTCAGACAGTAAAGAGTCTGCCTGCAGTGTGGGAGGCCTGGGTTCGATCCCTGGGTTTGGAAGATCCTCTAGAGGAGGAAATGGCAACCCACTCCAGTATTTTTTCCTGGAGATTCCCATGGACAGAGGAGCCTGGCAAGGTACAGTCCATAGGGTGACAAAGAGTCGGACACGACTGAGTAGCTAAGCACACATGTAAGTCACAGAGCACAGTTAGTACTATCTAGTCATGCCTAAACTAGGTCAAACCTTTTCTCCTTTTGTAACTAAGATTCCTCTTTCAGTTTATTAGGTGCTTGTGATTTTAGTTCCTAAGTTGAAAGTAGACAGTCTTAATATTATCTTTCACAGTTTGCCTCCATGATGTTTTTGGATAAGAGCATATTACTGAAAAATTGTATGTTCACTTAATTATATGATTTTTTACTGTCCTTTTATTTTAAAAATATCAATTGCCATAGAATAATTTTGTATTATAAAACTAGAATTTTAAAGCATACTTTTGAGAGAAAGCATCGTATAAAATCATCATCTTTCAAATAAATTATTTTCAGACATTGGTATATTTCCCTTTAAGCCAGTATATCAAACTGTTACCCATGATCACTAAGGATTTAGTTATAATATAAGAAAATGTAAGAATTGATGCTTTTGAACTGTGGTGTTGGAGAAGACTCTTGAGAGTCCCTTGGACTGCAAGGAGATCCAACCAGTCCATTCTAAAGGAGATCAGTCCTGGATGTTCTTTGGAAGGAATGATGCTGAAGCTGAAACTCCAGTACTGTGGCCACCTCATGTGAAGAGTTGACTCATTGGAAAAGACTCTGATGTTGGGAGGGATTGGGGGCAGGAAGAGAAGGGGACGACAGAGGATGAGATGGCTGGATGGCATCACCGACTCAATACACATGAGTTTGAGTGAACTCTGGGAGTTGGTGATGGACAGGGAGGCCTGGCATGCTGCGATTCATGGGGTCACAAAGAGTCAGACATGACTGAGCGACTAAACTGAACTGATAGCTGGTATATAAGTCGAGCTCTTTGATACATAATGGCTCATATTTGTATTATCATATTGACATTGGAATTATGGACAATGGGAGAATTATTTCTATCTTTTATAGTGATACTCTCCAACAGAATTGTTGTAGGCAAGGGAAATGAGTGGTATAATTTTAGCAAGTGAATTAAAGTAGCTTGAAGGATCTACTGTGTTTCTTGAATCTTTTGTATTAATGCTCCATCTGGAGGTTCATCCCTGGTACTTGATGATCTTAGAAAAAATTTCTGCCTGTACCTAATAGTATTACAGGGATAATGAAAAGATACATTCTCATGCCTTCAGTTTATTTTTTGTCAAATGAATACAAAGTGGGCTTTGTTACTGACTTGAATAAAAAAGCATATGAACAAAACACTTCAAGTAAACCATTATTATTTAATAAAAATTAATGACATAGTTTTAAATATTTTTACTCATGTTCTGCTTTGTTACTTACTGAAAGTTGTACTTCTCTAAGAGGTATCTGGGAATTAGCTGGCAAGTCAAGTATGGTAGGCATCTTGTAATGTACATTATTATTACTTTTCCTGCCCAGTAGAGAGTTGTCCCTTCATTACATACAACTTTACAATTGCCCTACAGCCAGATATTCATGTAAGTGAGAAGTCTATTAATATATGTGTGAACACAGACATATTTATATACCAACATACAGCCCTTTTACAATCATTTAATACCCCCTGAATTTTCCAATAATCCAATGATTGTGTATAGTTAGAGAAGCTTGTACTTTGTTCAGACGCTTACCAGGAATTTAGGATTTTGAAAATGCCACGATGGTGACACCAAAATGATGTCTTCATTTGGGTATCTTAGTATAGATGATTGCCCTTTAATTTTTCCATATTTATTCTCCTTAAAATATCTTTCTATAGTATTAATTGGGGCTTCCCAGGTAGTGCTAGTGGTAAAGAACCTGCCTGACAATGCCAATGCAGGAGATGCACGAGACACAGATTCAGTCCCTGGGTCGGGAAGATACCCTGGAGGAAGAAATGGCAACCCACTCCAGTACTCTTGCCTGGGAAATCCCATGGGCAGAGGAGCCTGGTAGGCTGCAGTCCATGGGATCACAAAGAGTCAGACAGGACTGAAATGATGTAATATGCACACATAATATTAATAGTATGGTTGAGACTTTATATTATGGGTTTTTTCAAATTTTATGTATAGACAGATATACAGGAATTTCATGATAATACCAAGAATTTAGAGTGAGTGAAGTCACTCAGTCGTGTCCGACTCTTTGCGACCCCATGGACTGTAGCCTACCAGACTTCTCTGTCCATGGGATTCTCCAGGCAAGAGTACTGGAGTGGGTTGCCATTTCCTTCTCCAGGGGATCTTCCCAACCCAGGGATCAAACCCAGGTCTCCCACATTGCAGGCAGACACTTTACCCTCTGAGCCACCAGGGAAGCCTTGAATTTAGAATAAAAAAGTAAAAACATTTAGAAGTAAATGATCCTGATGTCTTTGACTCTCAAATGTTTTATCTATATTATATGTGTCTATAGGTATGTGTGTGAATGTGTGTATTTAGTAAGGAAAGGGATATGATACAGATTTGCCAAAATGCTGTAGATGAAGCTAGTTTTATGGGATACATGAGCTCGTTGTACTATTTTTACACCTCCAAATATAATTCTCAATATATCCTGTATTATTTAAGCTGCTGAATTCAGAAATCCTTTTCTGAATTTGGAGGATTTGATCATTTGGTAGGTTCAGTGCACTGTGTTTGAATCATTTGTGTTGATGAAATAGTTTCTAGAGACTGCCGGAAACTGTTCCCAGTGGTGAATCTTCATTCTGGCAAATGTCTGTGTGGGAGTTCAAGTCAGAGATGATAGGAAAGCATCTTTCTTTCAGAAAAGGAGATGCAACTACTTTGGGGCTCACTTTATAAAGTAATTGCTATTTATTATCATGTCGAATTACCTAAATGTCAGGTGCATTCAGGAAGCCACAGTGACATTGCCATAGGCTTTATTTCTTAGCAATATCTCAGAAATAAAAGAGCAAATTTCCCAACTGAAGCAGATTTTTGAATACATAATAATGAGCACGAGTTTACAAGTTTATACAATGCTTAAGAAAGGTGTTCCCTACCTATAATGGTGGTCACAATTCCTAATAAAAAATGCCAGCAGTGACAAAAGAGTAGAGAGAGTTAGTTGAACAACAGATTTTATACCTCTGAAAGATGAACATTAGAGGAAAAAAACTCATTAAGATCCTATGATTAAATTGTGGCTGCTTCCTTACTTTCAGAATTCAAAAACAATTCTTACTTGATATTTTTGCATTTTATTTAGAATATTCAGATGGAAAATCTTTTTTTAGATTGGTGTCATTATGATTACTATCTGAAAGATAGTTGTAGCTTAATTTTCTTTAGAATCTCAATACATGGTAAACATTGCTGTAAACATTTTTGTTTTTTTATGTAGTTTGCACAATAGCTCTATGAGATAAAGGAGTTTTTTTTTTTTTCTCTTTATTTTTTCTTCCAATATTATTGGGATATAATTGACATACAGAACTGTATAATTTTAGTGTATAGCAATAATGATTTGACTTAAATACATCACTGCACAAAGGTTCCCTTTTCTCTACATCCTCCCCAATGAGTTATTTGTTGTCTTTCTGCCAATAGCTATTCTGAAAGGTGTGAGGTGGTATCTCCTTGTGGTTTTGATTTTCATTTCCCTGATGATTTGTAATCTTGAACATCTTTTCATGTGTTTCTTAACCAATACTGTGTGCATTTGTAAAAATGTCTGTTCAGGTCCTATGACGTTTTTTTCTGTTTTATTTATTTTTTTTCCTTCCAATTTTATTCACATGTAATTGACATACAGTCCTGTATCCTAGGGCTGATGGCAAATGGCTGGTAGATGGGGCCTCATCCCTGTACTAATAGTTAAGACAAAGGATTCCAGTATGGCTCTTGCCTGCAGTCCCCAAAATGGCTGCTACCGGTGGCTTTGTCCCCAGGGGCATCCCAGTAACCTCCTACATCTCAGAAGGCTTCTGCAAGATCAACAAGTGGGTCTTTCTTACAGCCCTCTGGCTCTTCTAATACAAGCCCCTGTGGACTTCAAAGCCAGTTGTTTCTGGAGGTTGTTTTCACTGGGAAGCCTGATGTGGAGCTTGGACCCCCTCACTCCTTGGGAAGAACCTCCGAAATTGTGATCATCCTCCTGTTTGTGAGTTGCCAACCTAGGGTTATAGGTCTTGATGATACGACATCTCCGCTTCTCCTAACCATATTGCTGTGATTCCTTCTTTATGTCTTTAGTTGTGGTATTTTTTTCTGTTAGTCTTCAGGTCATTCTCAGAGATAGTTGCTCTGTAAATAGTGCAAATGTTGGCATGCCCGTTAAAGGAGGTGAACTCAGGATCTTCCTACTCCACCCTCTTGGCCACTGCTTGAGACATAGGCACTAGTAACTATCTTTACCTAATAGGTTCCCACAGAGGCAGATGCTGATGGCAAGACTGAAGTATATGTAGTTTATTCTGTGTGTGGGGGTGGGGGAGTGGATCTAGAAATCACCAGTAGGGCAAGTGGAGAGTTAAGACAGAAGACGGTATAAAGCAGTGTTTCTTAAATATTGCCATCTCTCAGAATCCTCTGTAGAGTTTGTTAAGCCATCATTCTAGTTCTCATCCTTACAGTCTGATTCAGCATATGTGGATTAGCTCTGAGACTTAGCAGCTTTTCTATCAAGTTCCCAGGTGAAGGTGCTACAGCTGGTCTGGGTATCCAATTTTGAGAATAACTGGCGAGAATGTGCCTAAGAGTTGTTTCACCTCACGGGCAGGAAGTCGTAACATTTTCCATGTTCTCTTCATCATTTGCCAAGGGCTACGACTTAGATATTGACTTACTAACACCTCAGGTCAGAAATATGGGCACACCCGACACAGACCCTTAGGTAGAGAGTGGCAGAATTTTGCTACCAAACTCCATCAGAATGGACTAGGGTGATGAGTTTGGAGAGGGTGGGGATGTTGTATCTTTAGCTTACACATGAGGAAATTGAGGTAGAGAGGAGTTGATTAACGTTCCCTGAGTTTAACAGCTGTGCTAGAGTCAAGATTCCAGTACAGGATTAAAATCCATACAACATCACCATTTTCTGGTAACTTTAAAAAATACATATTCTTAGGTTTTAACCCAGACCTACTAAAATAGACACTGAAGGTATGCCAGAAGTTTGTGTTCTATCAAGCCCTCCAGGTGGCTCCAGTGTATTCTCATATTTGAAAACCACCGGTCTAAGTCAGGTGCTCTGATGCTTTACATTATACCATCTTAATTCCGTAAGTAGAACCTTGTCAGGTTTCATTCGTTTCCCTCTTTTAAACATGGTAGCGAAAGAATGTTAACCAGTTGCTATTTGTATATATGAATCTTTGTGTCTGTCACACAGGTCAGTGTGCATCTGTGTGTCTGTACATTTTTCCTTTGTCTGGACAATTTACTCCTGACAATGTGATTGGCAATGTGTTTCCTCTTGATAACAGAGTAGGTCCTTTTAGGGCCTGAAGAGTGTGTCTCTTTTATGGCACTGCTTTTTTCTTCACTGCCTAATGTGATTTCATTTCCACAGTCGAGATTGCTTGAAGTCGTGAACTTGCATGTACTCCTAGCCATCCTTGGTGTCACCACAACAGAGTTACTTATTTGCATGTCCAGGACCACAGAGAGGACTCAGATCAAAAAGGGCCTCAGCAGGAAAGCTGTCAGTGTTCCAGAATCTCATGGCAAAGGATTCCTTTTTACTATGTAATGAAAAATGGTGATGTTAATAAAACTGCTTCATGTAATTGTTTAGCTGGTTTTCACACAAATTCCGTGCAGCATACAGACTGTGTCTTTGGTCTGCTCCTCTACTAAGTGTTCGTTCCCTTTCTCTCCCTGACAAATCCTATTCATTCTTTGAAGGTCAGGTAAAATGTCTTTGTATTTTTAGAGCCTTTTCTAAATGTCCAGAGTTAACCACTTCTTCTCTTGGTCCCTAGAACCCTGTTCATAACCATGTTATAGTGCTTGTTGCATTCCCTTGCAATTGCCTGGCTTGCTATACTTCCAAAACTATAAACCCTAGAAGAAGGGAACTAGGTATAAACCTGGCTTGCTATACTTCCAAAACTATAAACCCTAGAAGAAGGGAACTAGGTATAAACCTGGCTTGCTATACTTCCAAAACTATAAACCCTAGAAGAAGGGAACTAGGTCTTAGGCAACCTTGAATATGCAGAATCCATAACTCAGCTGGTAAAGAGTCTACCTGCAATGCAGGAGACCCCAGTTCGATTCCTGGATCATAAAGATCCCCTGGAGAAGGGATAGGCTACTCACTCCAGTATTCTTGGGCTTCCTTGGTGGTTCAGACAGTAAAGAATTCACCTGCAATGCGAGAGACCTGGGTTCGATCCCTGGGTTGGGAAGATCACCTGGAGAAGGGAACGGCTACCCACTCCAGTATTCTGGCCTGGAGAATTCCATGGCAGGCTACAGTCCATGGGGTCACAAAGAGTTGGACACGACTGAGTGACTTTCACTATACTATCACTATAGCATGCCTATAAATTTAAAGCAGTGAGGATGTTAAAGATGAATCTCTAAGAACAGCAAAGCTAGTTCATCTATTCTTTGATTCTAGTTTAGATTATATTTGAAACAATTCAAAGAAAAAACTTATGGATTTTCTTGAAGATATCTAAAAATAAACCTGTCTTAATAGGATGTCAGGAGCTTACTCTGCCTTGTAACTGCCTTATTCTGTAAGTTCTAACTCAACAGGACATTGTTCTTAAATGATTATATTTGTCCTCTTGAAAGCTGAGAGCCATCAACTACAGCCTCTGCAAACAGCTAGCTAAGCTTCATATCAAACTGGAAGGTCTATATGCCATAGGTTTCAGTGCCCTATGAGATATTGTCAACCTCATGCCCTGTAGGTGAAAGGTAATAAGAAATAGACCTAAAATTCTCAACAGTCAAGTTGAGACACATGCTTGGTCACAGTTTATCAGTTTGATGAGGCCTTTTGGTTTTAGAACAGATTTTTCAAGTAGATAATAATTTACCTTATCATCCTTAAATGTTTCTCAGTCTTTGATGTTTATAGCAAATTGTTTTTCATAATACTTTACCATGCTTCTGTTAAGAGGTATAGTTTATGCCCCCTTCCATTGGAATTGCATGGGTCTTTCTGACTATCTTAACTAATACACTATGGAAGAAGTGACGCCATGTGACTTTCTCGGCTAAGTCATAACAGATAATACAGCCTCTGGCTAGCGCTCTCTTTCTTGGTACCCTTGATCTTAGAACTCATTTGTCATGCTGTATGGAATTAGAGAATATATGGAGAGGCCTGAATGAAGAGGAACCAAAGGTTTCAACCTAGCTCAGCACCTTCTAATAATCATTATAAACTTGCCAGCCATGTGAGCGAGCCATTCTGAAGCAGTGAATTCATTCTCCCACTCCTTGATCGAGTTACCTTTAGCTGATGCCACTTGAACAGATATCAGCCTTCCCTATCCAGCTCTGCTTAAATTATAGAACCCCGAGCTAATTAATGATTGTTATTTTAAGCCACTGTCTTTTGGTGTGGTTCGTTGAACATCAGTAGATAAATGTAACCAAGTTTGAATAGAGCATGCTCAAAATAAGACTGTCACAGCCTTGCAATAATGCACTCTGCTTGAATGCTATTCCACTGAGTGTTTGTTTTTCTCTACCTGGAAAAATCTCTTAATTATTTCACCACTTCCTTTATTTATTTATTTATTTAAATTGGAGGCTAATTACTTGACAATATTGTAGTTGTTTTTGCCATACATTGACATGAATCTGCCATGGGTGTACATGTGTTCTCCATCCTGAACCCCCCTCCCACTTCCCTCCCCATCCCATCCCTCTGGGTCATCCCAGTGCACCAGCCGTGAGCACCCTGTCTCATGCATCGAACCTGGACTGGCGATCTGTTTCACATATGATAATATACATGTTTCAATGCTGTTCTCTCAAATCATCCCACCCTTGACTTCTCCCACAGAGTCCAAAAGACTATTCTTTGCATCTGTGTCTCTTTTGCTATCTCACATATAGGGTCATCGTTACTATCTTTCTAAATTCCATATATATGCATTAGTATACTGTATTAGTGTTTTTCTGACTTACTTCACTCTGTATCAGTTCATTTCAGTTCAGTCGCTCAGTCGTGTCCGACTCTTTGTGACCCCATGAATCACAGCACGCCAGGCCTCCCTGTCCATCACCAACTCCCAGAGTTCACTCAGACTCATGTCCATCGAGTCAGTGGTGCCATCCAGCCATCTCATCCTCTGTCATCCCCTTCTCTTCCTGCCTTCAATATTTCCCAGCATCAGGGTCTTTTCCAATGAGTCAACTCTTTGCATGAGGTGGCCAAAGTACTGGAGTTTCAGCTTCAGCATCATTCCTTCCAAAGAAATCCCAGGGCTGATCTCCTTCAGAATGGACTGGTTGGATCTTCTTGCAGTCCAAGGGACTCTCAGGAGTCTTCTCCAACACCACAGTTCAAAAGCATCAATTCTTCAGCACTCAGCCTCCTTCACAGTCCAACTCTCACATCCATACATGACCACAGGAAAAACCATAGCCTTGACTAGACGGACCTTTGTTGGCAAAGTAATGTCTCTGCTTTTGAATATGCTATCTAGGTTGGTCATAACTTTCCTTCCAAGGAGTAAGCATCTTTTAATTTCATGGCTGCAGTCACCATCTGCAGTGATTTTGGAGCCCCAAAAAATAAATTCAGACACTGTTTCCACTGTTTCCCCATCTATTTCCCATGAAGTGATGGGACCAGATGCCATGATCTTCATTTTCTGAATGTTGAGCTTTAAGCCAACTTTTTCACTCTCCTCTTTCACTTTCATCAAGAGGGTCTTTAATTCCTCTTCACTTTCTGCCATAAGGGTGGTGTATAATAGGCTCCAGTTTCATCCACCTCATTAGAACTGATTCAAATGCATGCTTTTTAATGGCTGAGTAATATTCCATTACCTCTTTGTTTTTAAAAGTGCTTTCTAAATCCCTTGTCAGTGTTTCCCATCTTATTCTGTTCTTACCTTATGTTCAACTCTGTTATAGGGCTTACCATCTTCTTTTGAAGTTTCCTGATTTTTAGCCCTCCTCAAATCACTGCACTTAGGACTCAAATAATATAGCCTTAACTGAAAGTCAGAGGGTAATTATATGCAGCCTGATTTTGTACAGTTTGGTTTAGAACTTTTGCTCTTCCATCTCATAACGCTGCCTTCTGTGACATGGACTGCAAGGCAGCTGTAGAGGAAAGCTCCAGTTCCCTCCCTGTTTCTCAGGAGGGATATACATCATTGTACTCACATTTAACAAGGCAAAATAAAGCACATGCTCCACCAGATCATAGGAGAGTGAGAATTCTAACCCCTCGTTTGGCAGCCTTTGCCCAGCAATGTTTATACCTTGTGGAAGGGGAGGGTGAATATAGGTGGTTAGGTAGCTATTTCTGCTGAGTTGAAACCAAAAAGGGTAGAATGGAATGAGGATAAGCTAGAATAACTTACCTCAACTATTCCTGATACTCATGAACTATCAGATTGGGGACAAGTCTCAACATGTATGAGGCTGTTTCCTCATCTAGAAAGTAGTCAATAACAATAAAACCTATTTCATGTTGGAAGAGAGGATCAGAAGCAGTCTACTTTGGCAAAGCAATTTGCACATGTTTGCCATTGGTTCATTGTGAACAGGAAATTTTGTACTTAATGTATTATCTTCAGTACCTTGTGTATAGTAGGTAGTAAATAAATTCATAATAGATTAATATTGTTCCTGTCATACATACAGATTATAGACGAAAATAGAGACTTGAAAATATAACCAGAAAATAAATAATAACATAACAGCTACTGTTGATTGATTCTTACTAGGTACTTCTTCATATGAATTACCTTTTTTGTATTTGTTTAATAATCCTGATAGATAATTAGGGCTCCCCTCATAGCTCAGTCAGTAAAAAATCTGCCTGCCAATGCAGGAGACCTGGCTTCAATTCCTGGGTTGGAAAGATCCACTGGAGAAGGAAATGGCAACCCACTTCAGTATTCTTGCCTGGAGAATCCCATGGACAGAGGAGCCTGGCAAGCTACAGTCCATGAGGTCACAAGAGTCGTATACAACTTAGTGATTAAACCACCACCATGGCCTACATTTTAGAGTTGAGAGATTATGAAATAGATAAATCAAATACTTTGCCTCACTTCACTTAGCCAGTAAGACATGAAAGTTGCAGTTGAACCTGTCCAGTCTGAATCTAGGGACTGATAATTTACAAGAGGTATAGGTTTCCAATGTTGTTACCCACCTGAGAAGCATATTGAATTAATGATATCATGTCTCTCCTTTCTGTTGAGTTGTTGACACAATTCAATAAACTTTGAAAAGTTGTGAGGTATATTTGCAGTGGGACTAAGAATCCTTGAAATTAATCTGATTCTGTATTTTGTCAGCTGTGTTGCCTGTGTCTCATTGTGTGCATATCATATTTTTCAAAATCTGAATTTAAGTTACAGTGCCATTTCATTGCAGCCAGATACCCTGACAAGAGAATTGAGGACACCTTGGGGGCAGAAAAGAGTTAAAATTTATCTACATAATCCACATATAGGTAATTGCTATTCAGCAGTGTACATGTGCAACTATACAGCTATCTTCACAGCCAAAAGAAACTCTTTGAGGGAGAATTTATGTAACAAGGAATCTCATAATGAAAGAGGGTTTTTGTTGTTCTTGTTAACTTGCCTTAGGAGTGCATAAGAATTCATATGAAGTCATAAAATTACCCTATCAATTATCAGGAACTTTTTATTCTATTGCTAAATTGTTCTTGTACATATTGGAGTTACATAGCATGCTTTTCTTTTTCAGTGTAGACTGTGATAAAAGCAAAGGATAGAAAGGAAGTTTAGTATTCCACAGGAGTGGTGCATAACCTAACCTTTATATATGTAATATTGAGGACTCCATGGCAGATTTCTATATTTAGGAGACCTAAGCTTTATGTATTGACAAAGCTTACAGTGTTTTACAAACTTTGTATCATCCTCACATCTCATGAATGGAATATTTCAAACTCAAGAGTCTCTGTCTGCTTCTTGGTAATATTTTCAGGTGATTTGCTCTTGCATTCTACACCTGTGTTCAGAGAATGAACATATTCACAGTGACTGTAAAACTGGCATCATAAAGACACACCATATCCGTTTGGAAAAGTTGCATGTTTTCAAAGTCTGTCTCCTGTTTTGGAATAGCTGGAACTCTATTTCAGAATTATGGATTTGTTGTTTTGACTGTTGATAGTAAAAGCTTGAACTTTATTGATTTATAAAGGTGATTTTTCACAGATGGAGTAGTTTATATCATTCTAAGTTGAAAATTTAACGTAGCTCATTTGGCAATAGCATTGACTTTGGTGATGGAGTGATTGTTAGCTAGTTGTAGTCTTCAGTGGAACAGTGAAGGATAAAAATTCAGGAATAACTGGGAGTACATGGTGCAATGGAGAGACCATTAGTGGAGTGTGTGTGTCAGGGGTGGGGGGTGGCTGGTTTAGGTGGGTGGTAGTCATGTGACCTGATGCCTGGAAAAGTAGGCAGTGGGCTAATGATGATTACTGCGTATGAAGACTGAATTTTATATTCGAAGCATTAGGATCTGTGGTGGATTAAAGATGGATACAGTTATTCAAAATTTCCCACACTGAGATGTGAGGTCTGGCCTTCAAGTGTAGGGAACCCTATGACTGCTTGTAACAGAATATGGTGAAAGTGGTGCTGTGGCATTTTCTGGACCTGGATTTAAGGTACCAGAAACCTTACACTTCCTGTATTTTGAACTTTTTACTCTTGAAATCCAGCTGCTATTGTATGAATTAGGTCTGTCATAAGACCAATATGTATAAAAATCCTGTGACACGTAGAGAGGACTGAGGGATTCATATGCTGTAAAGACAGAGAGAGACAGATAAGCAGGGCAAAGAACACTGAGCCATCAAATATTAACTATTTTTTAGAAATGGATCCTGGAACATTAACTGTCCCATGTGATGCTCCCAAGGCAGGGGAAAAGGAGGACAAGGAGATGGCAACAGCCATCACCACAGACACCCACATATTTTGCCAATAACGACCCCTGTAGTTCTCACTAACATCGACCCCAGCATACACAACTGCCTGGAAACTACATCACTGAAATCCTTTGAGGACATGGCCACCACAAACATACCATGGCACCTCTGTATATGTACCAATACCCCATGCCCCAGTGTTTTTGGAAATTTCCCTCCAGGGGAAAAGGGTGGCTGGAAGATACCAGTAGTCTTTGTTGATGCTGCCATGGACACCTGTAGCCTTCACCATTGAGGCCCATGAAGTCTTCACTGAGGCTGACCTCAGCTGGTCTCAGCTATCATTGCCATCTGGAGTCACCATTGCTGTGCCTCTCCTCCTCCCAGAGCTAAAGCCACTGTATATCCACCCAGATAGCACTCAAAGATCCAGCAATAGGGGAAGATCTTTCCTCACTGAAGCTAATCCATAAACTATAGAAGAGATAGCTATTTCTTCTAAAGTACAGACATTAATGTAAGGCTATAGGGAATGCCAGATGCTCAACACTGAAATCAGATTGATTATATTCTTTGCAGCCAAAGATGGAGAAGCTCTATACAGTCAGCAAAAACAAGACCAGGAGCTGACTGTGGCTCAGATCATGAGCTCCTTATTACCAAATTCAGACTTAAATTGAAAGAAGTAGGGAAAACCACTAGACCATTCAGGTATGACCTAAATCAAATCCCTGATGATTATACAGTGGAAGTGAGAAATACATTTAAGGGACTAGATCTGATAGATAGAGTGCCTGATGAACTATGGAATGAGGTTCGTGACATTGTACAGGAGACAGGGATCAAAACCATCCCCATGGAAAAGAAATGCAAAAAAGCAAAATGGCTGTCTGGGGAGGCCTTACAAATAGCTGTGAAAAGAAGAGAAGCAAAAAGCAAAGGAGCAAAGGAAAGATATAAACATCTGAATGCAGAGATCCAAAGAATAGCAAGAAGAGATAAGAAAGCCTTCCTCAGCTATCAATGCAAAGAAATAGAGGAAAACAATAGAATGGGAAAGACTAGAGATCTCTTCCAGAAAATTAGAGATACCAAGGGAACATTTCATGCAAAGATGGGCTCGATAAAGGACAGAAATGGTATGGACCTAACAGAAGCAGAAGATATTAAAAAGAGGTGGCAAGAATACAAAGAAGAACTGTACAAAAAGATCTTCACGACCCAGATAATCACGATGGTGTGATCAATCACCTAGACCCAGACATCCTGGAATGTAAAGTCAAGTGGGCCTTAGGAAGCATCCAGACATCCTGGAATGTAAAGTCAAGTGGGCCTTAGGAAGCATCATTACAAACAAATTTAGTGTAGGTGATGGAATTCCAGTTGAGCTATTTCAAATCCTAAAAGATGATGCTGTGAAAGTGTTGCATTCAATATGCCAGCAAATTTGGAAAACTCAGCAGTGGCCACAGGACTGGAAAAGGTCAGTTTTCATTCCAATCCCAAAGACAGGCAATGCCAAAGAATGCTCAAACTGCAACACAATTGCATTCATCTCACGCACTAGCAAAGCAATGCTCAAAATTCTCCAAGCCAGGGTTTAACAGTATGTGAACCATGAACTTCCTGATGTTCAAGCTGGTTTTAGAAAAGGCAGAGGAACCAGAGATCAAATTGCCAACATCCACTGAATCATGGAAAAAGCAAGAGAGTTCCAGAAAAAACATCTATTTCTGCTTTATTGACTATGCCAAAGCCTTTGACTGTGTGGATCACAATCAACTGTGGAAAATTCTGAAAGAGATGGGAATACCAGACCACCTGACCTGCCTTTTGAGAAATCTGTATGCAGGTCAGGAAGCAACAGTTAGAACTGGACATGGAACAACAGACTGGTTCCAAACAGGAAAAGGAGTACGTCAAGGCTGTATATTGTCACCCTGCTTATTTAACTTCTATGCAGAGTACATCATCAGAAATGCTGGGCTGGAAGAAGCACAAGCTGGAATCAAGATTGCCGGGCGCAATATCAATAACCTCATATATGCAGATGACACCACCCTTACAGCAGAAAGTGAAGAAGAACTAAAAAGCCTCTTGATGAAGGTGAAAGAGGAGTGTGAAAAAGTTGGCTTAAAGCTCAACATTCAGAAAATGAAGATCAAGACATCTGGTCCCATCACTTCATGGGAAATAGATGGGGAAACAGTGGAAACAGTGTCAGACTTTATTTTTTGGGCTCCAAAATCACTGCAGATGGTGACTGCAGCCATGAAATTAAAAGACGCTTACTCCTTGGAAGGAAAGTTATGACCAACCTAGACAGCATATTAAAAAGCAAAGACATTACTTTGCCAACAAAGGTCCGTCTAATCAAGGCTATGGTTTTTCCTGTGGTCATGTATGGATGTGAGAGTTGGACTCTGAAGAAGGCTGAGCGCCGAAGAATTGATGCTTTTGAACTGTGGTGTTGGAGAAGACTCCTGAGAGTCCCTTGGACTGCAAGGAGATCCAACCAGTCCATTCTGAAGGAGATCAGCCCTGGGATTTCTTTGGAGGGAATGATGCTGAAGCTGAAACTCCAGTACTTTGGCCACCTCATGCGAAGAGTTGACTCATTGGAAAAGACTCTGATGCTGGGAGGGATTGGGGGCAGGAGGAGAAGGGGACAGCAGAGGATGAGATGGCTGGATGGCATCACTGTCTCGATGGACGTGAGTCTGAGTGAATTCCAGGAGTTGGTGATGGACAGGGAGGCCTGGCGTGCTACGATTCATGGGGTTGCAAAGAGTTGGACACGACTGAGCAACTTCACTTTCACATTTTTTTTGAAATTTATTTTTTATTGAAATATAGTTGTTTTACAATGTTGTGTTAATATACCTATATTTTATAAGCATTTCTTAAATTGTTCCCAATCATTATTTATGTCCAAGACATTTAAAAGAACACATGTTTATTATTTTCACCAAGAAGATATCTCACATTTATTTCAGTACTCAATAATTCCCCATACTTTAAAGTACTTTTTTTTTTTTTTTAATAATCTCTACTTGGCACCCCACTCCAGTACTCTTGCCTGGAAAATCCCATGGACGGAGGAGCCTGGTGGACTGCAGTCCATGGGGTTGCTGGGAGTCAGATACGACTTCACTTTCACTTTCACTTTTCACTTTCATGCATTGGAGAAGGAAATGGCAACCCACTCCAGTGTTCTTGCCTGGAGAATCCCAGGGACGGGGGAGCCTGGTGGGCTGCCGTCTATGGGATCACACAGAGTCAGACACGACTGAAGTGACGTAGCAGCTTAGCAGCTACTTATTAAAGTGTATTTCTGCAGATTAATACCTTATTTCTTTTGAGGTACACAGTGTTAGAATTTTGACATAATGATCGCTCCTATGAAGGTAATTTTATTTTCACAAAAACAAGAATTGCTTAAGATGTCTTCAAAATTCAGAGGATCACAAATAGTACATTTAATTATGCTTTACCTAGCATGTTAAATAGAACAATATATTATAAATTTTACTATTTTTAAATAAAAATAAGTAATAATGCACAAGGCAAGAAATATATTATTCTGCCTCTTCCCAACTCCTGCACGTCTGTCTACACATGTGAGACTGTTTGATTTCAGTTTTCTGATTAGTACCTCTCTAACTCTAAAAAGGAGACTTCTAATACAATTATTTCCATTAATTTAGGCAATATTATGTCCGTGTCACAAAGATAAAATTCATATTTCTTTCACTTCGCATTCTACCTTGTATGCTGCTGCTGCTGCTGCTAAGTCGCTTCAGTCGTGTCCAACTCTGTGCGACCCCATAGATGGCAGCCCACCAGGTCCCCTGTCCCTGGGATTCTCCAGACAAGAATACTGGAGTGGGTTGCCATTTCCTTCTCCAATCCATGAAAGTGAAAGTGAGGTCGCTCAGTCGTGTCTGACTTCTAGCAACTCCATGGACTGCAGCCTACCAGGCTCCTCTGTCCATGGGATTTGCCAAGCAAGAGTACTGGAGTGGATTGTCATTGCCTTCTCCGTCTACCTTGTATACTTTATATTATTCATTGATTTTTGTTTACCTTTGTAATTGGAAAGCAAACAATTTTTTAAATTTTATTTTTTACTGGAGTATAGTTGCTTTACTATGTTGTGTTCCTACTGATTCACTTTCCTGTACAGTCAAACATATACATATATGCCCTCTCTTTTGGAAAGCATAATTTAAAAAAAAAATGTTTCCCTGACTTTTGTCAGTATTTCCAATTGTACTCTGTGGGTGATAGATTAGTAAACATACCTTTCATCCACCTCTTGTATCCTCTTTATCTTCTAATTTCTCTCACACATATCATTACTTCTATTTGCCAGGGTCAATATCATTTACTTTTATTTCTATCAGTTCAGTCACTCAGTCGTGTCCAACTCTTTCCGACCCCATGAATCACAGCATGCCAGGCCTCCCTGTCCATCACCAACTCCCGGAGTTCACCCAAACTCATGTCCATCGAGTTGGTGATGCAAACCAGCCATCTCATCCTCTGTCGTCCCCTTTTCCTCCTGCCCCCAATCCCTCCCAGCATCAGGGTCTTTTCCAATAATCATATACTATAAGTGGCCTGTGTACTATTCTGTACTGATTTTAAAATATTGAAACAAGTAACTAGTTAAATGAATTATATTTTGTAACTGTGGCTTACTATGCAATTCAGTAATGCACTAAGATTGTTTTTTGTATGCATATATCCAGTTTTATCACCTGTATGTCACTTCACAGCAAACACTTCTTCCAGTCCAGTGGATTCTTTTTCAGTTAAGTCAGTAATGACACATTTGAGCTTGTTTCACAATTAAACCATGATTTTCTTGCTCATTGTGCTACTCACCAGCCCTGAATTTGCTGGATTTCTTTTTCTTCATTAAGACTAGGGGGTAAAGCATGTTTCATAGCATCATTCATAATGTACATCTTATTAATTACACTGTATTGTAGAATCCAGTCTAGTCATCATCTTGAATAAATTTTTCTTAGAGACGTTTGGCTATTTAATCTGTAGGGATTATGTTTTTATTTAAGAAGGTCATGAAGTTTACTGTGGATATCATTCTCTGAAGGGAGCTATCGTTTTGAAGTACAGTAGCACCCCCACAAAAATATAAAGAAAAACAGTGTATTACTAAATTAATTTTGGATTGAGATGGATTGAACAGCTAATTAAAGGACTGAAGACATCTATAGTTCTTTCTGACACAGCACTAAAATGGCATAAACTGGTAACACGGAAGAACAACCAGGTGCAGATTGCTGATTACTGTTTAGCTGAGTTGTATGGATTAATCCAGAAGTCAACTCAGGTGTGGTGGTGTACATCAGGGAAAACAAGTCCTTATAAAAGTTTTCTCAACGTTTCTGTATCAGAGGATTGCTTGACTTTTTTTTTTTTTTAATAAAGAAAATCTTACATTGCAAACTCTGCCAGACTAAGTGGGATAACTTGGCTTTTATCAATATATCAAAAGCCCACGGCTTTCTTGGCTTTGTGTATCTGTTAACTGCATTGCAATCCTTTTTGGGGCAGAGGCAGTGATTAACATTCTAAACTTGTTTTAGAGATAATAGTACCTTGGAATTTATTTATTTATTTTTTTTGCCACTTCACTACTGAGTGAATTCCCCCATGTATTCACTACCAAGTTCTTTCTGTTTCTTGATTTTCATCATCTTACTATTCAGTGTAGCCATAGACAACTTTGTCAAAGGGAATGCTTGAGATGTAACTTTGTTCTTAAATTTCTGAAAATGCCCTAACTTTGTCCTCAAAGTTGTTAGGTAGATGATATGTATCCAGTTTCAAAGTTGTTGTCATAAGAGTTTTGAAAGCAATGGTGTAATGATGATATATGGCACCCCACTCCAGTACTCTTGCCTGGAAAATCCCATGGACGGAGCAGCCTGGTAGGCTCCAGTCCATGGGGTTGCTAAGAGTCGGGAACGACTAAGAGACTTCACTTTGACTTTTCACTTCCATGCATTGGAGAAGAAAATGGCAACCTGCTCCAGTGTTCTTGCCTGGAGAATCCCAGGGACAGTGGAGCCTGATGGGCTGCCGTTTATGGGGTCGCACACAGTCGGACACGACTGAAGCGACTTAGCAGCAGCAGCAGCAGCAGAAGTCTGATTATAGGTCAGTTCTTATTTCTTTTTTTTTTATTTTTTATACCTCTGTAGGTTTTGTGTCTTTAATAGTTTTCAGGATGCTTTCTTTCTCTTTGGCATTCTCAAAATTCAAGATACTGTCTTGAGATTTGGATTTCAATTACTTTGAAAAAAATGCTAACATATGGGATTGCTGGGTCATGCTGTAGTACTGTTTTCAATTTTTTGAGGAGCCTCCATATTGTTTTCAATGATACCAGTACCAATTTATATTCCCTTCAACAGTGTACCAAAGATACATTGGAAAAGAGTACCAAGGTTCTCTCACAAATTAGATCTAAAACTGTAGCATGATTCTATAATCCAGCTTTTGGATATGTATCAAAAATAACTGAAAATAAGGTTTAAAAGAGATAGCTGAACCTTCATTTCATTACAACCTTATTCACAGTAGCCAAGATATGGAAACAACACCTATGTCCATTAAATAAATACATAAATAAGGCATTATATTTACATATAATGGAATATTATTTAGCCTTAAAAATGGGGAAACCATGCCATCTGCAACAACATAGATGAACCTAGAAGACATTATGCTAGGTGCAATAAGCTAGTCATAGAAAGACAAATAGTGCATGAGTTCACTTACATGTGTGTGCTCAGCCGCTCAGTTGTGTCCGGCTCTTTGCCACACTTTGGACTGCAGCTCTCCAGGCCGCTCTATTCATGAGATTTCCCAGGCAAGAATACTGGGGTGGATTGTCATTCCCTTCTCCAGGGTATCTTCCCGACCTAGGCATAGGAACTGCATCTCCTGCATTGGCGAGATGGTTCTTTACCTCTGTACCACCTGGGAAGCCCCTTACTTACAGGAAGCATCTCAAATACTCAGTCATGAAAAAGGAGAATAGAATGGTGCTGCAAGTGTCACTGGGGCCTGGAGGAGGGGGAATAGGGACTGTAGTTCACTGGGTTTAAAAATTTACTCATACAAGATGCATATATTTTAGATCTTTGCTGAATATTATAGTACTTCTAGTCAGCAAAATGGCATTGTACAATGAAAACACATTAAGAATATAGAGCTCATGTTAAGTGTTCTTACCAGAGAACACGCAAACATGTACGCATCAGAACACAAGAAAATCTTTGGAAGTCATGGGCATATTCCACACCTCGATTGAGGTGATGGTATCACTAGTGTATACATATGTCCAAATTCATCAAAATGTATACAATAAGTGTGTGCAGTTTTTTGTATCTCAAGTATACCTCAATAAAGCTTAGAAAATAAAATTTCAAGAGAATGTCAATCAAAATGAAAATTCCCACATTAAAAAAGCAATAGAAAAGTATATGGATCTTCAATTCTGGGACATCATATTCCTTGGTTCAGCTGAAAGATGGGGCATAGCTATTGACTTCTAGCAGCTTCCAGTATCAGCTCCAACCTGACACGATTAAACAGCCAAATAAAAGGCAAGGGACAAAGAAATACGTGTTCTGTGAGGTAAAACTGCAAGCTTTAACAACAGTGCCTCTCAGAAATAGTTAAATAGATGCCTTTTGTCTTCTGTCACTCCAAGCTGACATGTTAATAATGCATCCCATAGTATTTGCATATGCTTTATCGTTATTTGTCTTAAAGTATTCTGGAGCTCTCCATTGAAATTGCAGATAACATCTTCTCTCATGCTACTTTAGTATCAAAAATATTGTGCCAAACCAGTAGTGGCTGCTTTTACATCTAAGTTGAATAAGTTAATTTCTGTAGGTGGGTGGGCTTTACTGTTTTCTAAGAGGCGATGGTTGAGTTGCTAACCACCACAAGTCCTACTCTTGCAAACCCACGGGCTGTAGCCTGCTACGCTCTTTTGTCCATGGGATTCTCCAGGTAAGAACACTGGAGTGGGTTGCCATTTCCTTCACTGGAGGATCTTCCTGACCCAGGAATCGAAGCCAGGTCTCCTGCATTGCAGGCAGATTCTTTACCGACTGAGCTATAAGGGAAGCCCCATATTCTAAGAGGTGCATTCCAAATCCTAGTCAGCAATATAAAAATAAAAACTATTGTTTCAAGACAAATTGAATTTTTTAAAAAAGTGCACAAATAAATACATTTCCACTGTTAAAGAGAAGCATACTAAAGAACCTCATATTGGGTATGAATGACAGAGCATTAAATAGAGGCTTGAGGAACAGTTATCAAACACGATCATTAAGACCTGCTGGGACCAGGACCACACAGAGATATGGGGATATGAAAGAAATTGAGAAGGCCTAAACTTGGTACTAAAGGGATTATAATGTAGTTTTTAAAAGAAACAAGCATAAACGAAATTGTATGGCAATGTATGATCATGATAGATGATGTCATAGAGAACACTGTAGAAATTCAAAAGACACATCATGAAATTGATAGAATACATTTCTTTGTATGGATCTATGATAATAACCAATGACCTCAGATATGCAGATGATACCACCCTTACAGCAGAAAGCAAAGAGGAACTTAAAAGCCTCTTGATTAAAGTGAAAGAGGAAAGTGAACCAGCTGGCTTAAAACTCAACATTCAGAAAACTAAGATCATGATATCTGGTCCCATCACTTCATGGAAAATAGATGGGAAGCAGTGGAAACAGTGAGAGACTTTATTTTCTTGGGCTCCAAAATCACTGCACATGAAATTAAAAGACGCTTGCTCCCTCGAAGAAAAGCTATGACAAACCTAGACAGCATATTAGGTTTGTCAGAGAAGGCAATGGCACCCCACTCCAGTACTCCTGCCTGGAATATCCCATGGACAGAGGGGCCTGGTGGGCTGCAGTCCATGGGGTCGCTAAGAGTCGGACACGACTGAAGTGACTTAGCAGCAGCAGCTCCCTCGAAGAAAAGCTATGACAAACCTAGACTGCATATTACAAAGCAGAGACATTACTTTGCCAACAAAGATCCGTCTAGCGAGAGCTATGGTTTTTCTAGTAGTCGTGTATGGATGTGAGAGTTGGACTGTAAAGAAGGCTGAGCACCGAAGAATTGATGCTTTTTAACTGTGGTGTTAGAGAAGACTCTCGAGAGTCCCTTGAACTGCAAGGAGGTCCAACCTGTCCATTCTAAAGGAAATCAACCCTGAATATTCAATGGAAGGGCTGAAGCTGAAACTCCAATTCTCTGGCCACCTGATGCAAAGAGCCAACTCATTGGAAAAGACCCTCATGCTGGTAAAGATTGAAGGTGGGAGGAGAAGAGGATGACAGAGGAAGAGATGGTAGGATGGCATCACCGACTTAATGGACATGAGTTTGAGTAAACTCCAGGAGTTGATGATGGATAGGGAAGCCCGGCATGCTGCAGTCCATGGGGTCACAAAGAGTTGGACATGACTAAGCGACTGAACTGAAATGTCATCATTTTTAGGGGGACTTACTTTCTGAGGGATTTCGTCCTGAGAGTCCCTTCGACTGCAAGGAGATCAAACCAGTCAATCCTAAAGGAAATCAACCCTGAATATTCATTGGAAGGACTGATGCTGAAACTTCAATACTTTGGCCACCTGATGGGAAGAACTGACTCATTTGAAAAGACCCTGATGCTGGGAAAGATTGAAGGCAGGAGGAAAAGGGGATGACAGAGGATGAGATGGTAGGATGGTATCACTGACTCAATGGACATGAGTTTGAGTAAACTCCGGGAGTTGGTGATGGACAGGGAAGCCTGGCGTGCTGCAGTCCATGGGGTTGCAGAGTCAGACATGACTGAGTGGCTGGAATTGAACTGAACTGATGATACTAACATAATCAATGTCACTATCTGGTAGGTAAATGGTACATGCTTACTAAATTACTATAAGGGCAGATCCCCAACCAGTGTGTCACAGCACAGAGAACCATGAATGGGTGATTGGCATGGCACAAAATTTTTGTCTCCTCAATCTTGAAGACAGATGAATGGCTGGACTCATCTTCAGCTGTGAGTAACCTTGCACATGGTGTCTGAAGGGTGCATGAGTAAAGCAGGGTCAGAGGAAGTGTGCCAGGGCCCCTCAGTTGTGGAAAAAAATTAAGCAACATACAACTCCTGGTGTTTTAACTTTGAAGAGGTGACATAGCCAAGGATGTGCTTATCACCTGGGTGTCTTCTTCAGCAGGAGTTCCTGAACATCCCTTTACCCATTGCTGACAAAGGATCATCTAAGATATTAGTTAAACTTTTGAACTCATAGATTTACAATCTTTGTTCAAATATCACCTCTACTATTAATATCAGTTCAGTCGCTCAGTCGTGTCTGATTCTTTGCAACTCCATGAACCACAGCACGCCAGGCCTCCCTGTCCATCACCAACTCCCGAAGTCCACCCAAACCCGTGTCCATTGAGTCAGTGATGCCATCCAGCCATCTCATCCTGTGTCATCCCCTTCTTCTCCTGCCCTCAATCTTTTCCAGCATCAGGATCTTTTCTATTAATATACTCAGTGACTAAAGTCAAATTAACTAAGCACTTTTAGCTTTAATTTCCTCATCTGTAAGATAGGATTAATGAAAGCACATACCTTATAAAGTTATGATATGGGGCAAGGACATGTGTATGAATTTCGTACAGTGTCTTACACATAGCAAAATTTCAATACATGTTAGCTTTCTTTTAATAACTGTCATCGTCATCATCATCATCATCATCTTTTGGCAGTATTGATCCTTTCTGGTCTACTGGATTGAACATTAAAATTAAATAATTAGTACTTTCTAGAAACACAAAGTCGCATTATTTGTGTCTTATTTTCATGTTCACATCATGTTGTCAATGAGAAGTAGAAAATCACTGTCTATTGCAGCAGATTATTAAGAGCAACAAAGTTGAAAAATGTTTAAAGAGAAATAGTAAAATAGTCATGCGGAGTTGTGTGTTTAGCATTTTTATTGCATATTTTTGTAAGATAAACTCTTTCTGACAATATAATTAATGACTTTATTGTTAAGTTCACAAATTTATAAACACATGAAAGATATCACATCTTTACAAATATTTATTGTTCCTGTCAAATAAAAAGAGCTACTTGATTTTCTAAAATTAGAAGAGTATTACATGATGTAGATTGTGTTAACTTCCATAGTCCCTTTTGGAAAATAAACTCAAATGTGTGTTCAAGAGAAAACTATAATTTTTCTTCTCATATTTCTATTTAACATTTGTTAGCATAATTTACCTCCAAACATTTGTGATTTGGAAGTAAAACTTGAATGTTATGCAGATAGATGAAGGGAAACCTGATTGCTTTGGTAGAAATAAGAGAATTGGTAATATTTTCTACTTTTTGAAAAACTAGATATTTCTTAAATACTGGCAATATGTAGAAAATGAGGGTTATTGCAAAACAATGTATCTCTCCTGCCAGAAAATCAGCTTTTGAAATAAAAGAGTTCTATAAATAGTAAGTTTTTAAAAATCTACAAAATAAAATTGTTTAAAATATTTTTCCAGGCTAATTCCCCAGTATGTTGACTATAAATTTTGCACATATAGGGTAATTATACATTCTTATAACATTCATTCTGTGTGTATGCTTTTCATTTCTATGATACTCAATTTTTCACTTATGTTAGTAATAACAAAGTCTTGATAATTTCATATGACACATACAATTATCACACCTTATATTAAAGATTTCATCCATGTTGCCTTATTTGACCATCACAACTACCTCATCATGGAAGTTACTGCTATTTCTCACATTCATATATGAGGAAACTGAATGGTATAGAGATTAAGTAATTGATCAAGCTAACACAGCTAGCTAGAGTTAGAAATAATCTTAGCCTACATGATTTTGAGAATGTGCTACTGACTACTTAGACATACTACTTCTAGATACTTCCACCTCTTTAAAATATACACACAATCCCCCACACACCCTCCCCCGCCCCCCGCTCCATACACACACACACTCACTCACTCCACAGTCTTCAAAAACAGAAAGAGAACTGGAAAGGCTAATTGAAGTGATGAGGTGAGGTGAGGAGGATTATATAGGAACTATCATGGGAGTATACATTCTTTTATAAAGAACTCAGTATTCTGAAAGGCAATGGCTGAAATCTAACATATTCTGAACTTACCTAAACTTAGTAAGAGTAGGAATGAAGATATTCGGTCCACATGATGATTGGAATAAGAGAAACTTTTTTAGTTTGAAAGAGTGACTACATACTGTCTAAACTCCAGCAGAGTTTTACATCCTTGATGAGTTGATGAGGAAAACATTTCAAATATTAGGTCAATCAAATACAAGCATATCTTTTCTAAATGTTCTGCTGTGTTCAATAAAAGCAGAAAATATCATTTTTGTGTTGTAATAGATAGGGTATTTGAAAATATCAATAGTTTAAAAGTTAACATTGGTTAATTGACGTCATGTTATTGTAGTGGATGACATGTTAGGAAGATGAATATTGCTGTTTATTATGAATATTTAACTTGATATAAGACAGTGTTTCTTAATCAAAAGTAGTCATGCAAGTTTCTTTCTTAGTGTCTTTTACCTCCTTTTTTTAAAAAAAGAAAAGAAAGCTAGTCTTAAGGTGACTGTCACTTAATAGTTCATACACAGATGATGAGTGTTATAGTTTTTTTTTAAGTCATGAAGAACTTGAATATCAATTGATGTATAAGAACTTTAGAGCATAAAAATGCAGCTTTCCTTCCCTTGGTAGCACTCTGTTTTCATCCTTTGTTTCAAACATTTCTTTACATAGACCTATTTAAAACATTTGGGATTCATTCATAGTTGATGTACATGTGTAACATTGCTATTAATGGTAATCAAGACAGGAATATTCCCTCTTGTCAAACCCACAGAGAAAAGCTAAATTGCTCTGACAGGATAAGAGAGACCAGCTGTAAATTTTATATTTGCTGAAATCTTAACAGGAAAGCAAATAAAAAGGAAAAAGTCCAATTTCCCTCCTTGAAACAGATCTACTCAGTTTTTACTGCTCACAGTGAAACATAGAGCTGGATTTTCTGTATTTCCAGGCTACTGTTTTCTTTTTTATAACTCATATTTTTAAATAAAAGTTTTGTTTGCTATAGATATTATTCTGCACTTAGATTTCTTCAGAGGCACTAGAATCCAAGGAGTACAGTTATCTATGAACCATTGCCCTTTTTTTCATGGGATTTGCATCCAATTCCTACTCTCATGACACATCCCAATCTATTTGAAAAGAGAATATTTATACACACATGACTACTACATAGGGAAGGATATGGAAAGTGTCAAGAGATTGGGTGTAAGTGCAGCATCAAGTCAGGTGTTAAAGGGAACTATGTTTCAGTAGTAAGGAGGAGCCACTAATGAATTCCATCATATCCTTCTGTTAAAAATGACAGCACATGCCATATTTAACACTCTGTCATGCTACCTGTATCACTAGGGAGGAGTATCCGGTGGTAGCAAATTCTAGCATTTCTTATCAACATAAATTCCTATAACTGTCAAAATCTGAGTGGTAAGAAAGAATGGTCAACGATGCAGGATTTTTCTGTCTCATTTCTCATGCTTCCTAACCTTACTCTGCCCTTTCCCTCTACTCCCAGATATGAAACATATAGGATATGCACCATATTCAGAATTGTCACAAATTTTTCTGAGAAAATACCTTACAGTTATAAAATTATCTCATCAAATCTCTTTAAGTTATCCTCCTTGTCCACTGGGGTTGTGCACCCATGATTGATTTCTTTTAAAAAATGGCAAAAAATCTTAAGTCCCCTGCCGATGACCATATTATTTCAGTTGTACCTACTACTTATTATAAAATTATTTCTTCATAGCACATATCATTTATCACCATTATACATTATCTGTCTTCATCACTAACCTGTATATTGCATGGAAACAGGATTATGCTTTATTTCACCACTCTACCGTTAGTATATAGAGAATGCTCAGAACATAAAGTTTAATCAGTAAACATTTGTTGAATTAGTATTTTCAGGATGTTATAATTGAGCTCTACTGTTTTTTATGGAAATAATTTGTTCTTTTTTTCTCACAAGTGCTTCATGCAGTGTGTTGGGCAGAGAGAGGACTAGGATGATGAACAGATCATATCCAAAAGAAACTTGCACGTGAATTTCACTAAATCTCTGTAGAAAGTGGTATAGTATTGTCACAGGCATACTGAAATCCCTGTTTCAGTTTTTCTAGTAAAATATATAGGGTATCTTGAATAACTTATTCATTATTAAAATTATTAATACTAGGCATTTTCCCCATAACCCCAAATTTCCTCATTCTCTTTGCCCTTATTCCTAACAATGTGAATTTGGACTCATTCTTTGCAGACTCTTTATATTTCTGATAATACCTAATCCTTTCTCACAACATGTGGCTGGATACCTAATTGACACTTAATAAATATTTAAATGTCTCCCACAACTAACAGATGTTGCCAACAAGATTTTGGCAAGGCCTGAATTCTGTCAGTTTAAGGTTGAAATCCTTGACAGAAGCCCAAAGCGCTGATTATCTGTGGCATTGACTAAAAAGAGCAATGCATGAGGCAGAAGTGGCATTCTGTTTAAAAATGTAAGGTAGTAGAACTGCTCTACTTCCCTATGGAGGTGGATTGGAGGGGCTCCTGTGGAAAATAATTGCTTGATTGATGGATAACCAGACACAGTCAGTCAGTTAGGCCCTAGGTTTTGTTGGATATGGTCTAGTACTTTCAGACCTAGGCACTCTAAAGGAGTAAGACATGTTTGCTGTTTTGGGGAGATTTGAATAGGCAACAGTATTGCTTTCTGCTCAATGTTAGTACTTCTGTATTACATAGTAAAGACTTTTTCCTCACAGTTCTCATGTAAGGCGGTGCCATAGGTTCAGGCTACTATAACAAAATACCATAGACTGAGTGGCATTAAACACCACACATTTATTTCTTATGCTTCAGGAATCTGGAAAGTCCAAGATCAAGGTGCCAGCAGATTCAGTATCTGGTGAGAACCTTCCTCATGGTTAATAGATGGCTGTCTTCATATTGTGTGTTCATATGAAGGAAGGGGCAAAGGAGCTGTTTGAGTTTTCTTTTGAAAGGGTGCTAATATCTTTCCTGATGATTCCACGCTCATAATCTAATCACCTTCCAAAGGTCTAACCCTAAACAACATCATACAGAGAATTAGGCTTCAATATATAAATTTGGGGGCAGCACAAACATTCAATCTATAAAGTCATGTACTAGCCTTGTACCTCTATATAAATTTTCTCATCTCATTAAACCATGCAGGACCTTGATTATATATGTAATCTACTGTTCCTCTACCTGTGAGTGTTTATGTGCTAAAGTTTATCGGTCTCCTTACTGTCTAACTTGAAGTTGGAATTTGCTAAATAGGAACAGTTTAAAGGCCAGATACTTCTAATTTTCGCATTTTGCAGCACACCCATGATTTTTTGAGTGGTTTAGGCCAGTGTTTAGACTAATTCATTTCCTTTTAATCAGGTAAAATTCAATTAAAATTTGGTATCATGGACAACATTAAAATAAATCTCACAGTTTAATTTCCTCACATAGAATATTCCAGATATGCTGCAATTTGACTACTTATTAGATTTGGAGAAAATTGATCTTAACAATGAAAATTTTATTCTAATCCATTCTGAATTCTACATTAGAGTATTTTTCTTAAAGCCCAATTCTTAGTTATGTTAGTTCAATGGTCCCTTTTTTCAAATAATAGGGATTCTTAAAAATTAAATGATAGACAATAATGAAACGGGTAAAGTGTGCATCCTTGACATTTATGGTTAGGACTGAGGGAGCTGGAGAGAATGGGACAATTTTATATAATGTATACTTTGCAATGTATTGTTTGAAATTTTACAATGAGGGTAATATAATAATCTTCCAAAATAAAAAATCATAGGAACAATATTGAAAATTTGCAAGACCTAATCACCTTATTCATTCGTTCATTCAACCAGTACCTATAGGGTACTATATAAGCTCTATTTCTGGAGAATAAAAGGAAAGGTAAAACGTAATCCCTGTTCTTTAAATATATAAAATCCAAAAAGCAAACATATGAAACATCCATGATTCTAGTATGGTGTTATGAAATCTAAGAATCATTGCACTACAGTAATGTGGACTCTTTTGATACATGGATTTGAATCCTGACTTTATTATTTACTAGCTGTATATTGGGAATGTGGCTAAAACTCTATGTACCCCATTTGCACCATCTATAAAGTAAGAAGAATTAAAGTACGTATCTTAAGTGTGTTTTAGGGGAGGTTAAATGACTTAATATCTGCAGAGGGCTTAGGATATGTTTGACAGAGAGTAAATAGTTAATAATTACTAGGTAATTATCCTGGACATGGAACAACAGACTGGTTCCAAATAGGAAAAGGAGTACGTCAAGGCTGTATATTGTCACCCTGCTTATTTAACTTCTATGTAGAGTACATCATGAGAAACGCTGGGCTGGAAGAAGCACAAGCTAGAATCAAGATTGCCGGGAGAAATATCAATAACCTCAGATATGCAGATGACACCACCCTTATGGCAAAAAGTGAAGAGGAACTAAAAAGCCTCTTGATGAAAGTGAAAGAGGGGAGTGAAAAAGTTGGCTTAAAGCTCAACATTCAGAAAGCAAAGATCATGGCATCCGGTCCCATCACTTCATGGGAAATAGATGGGGAAACAGTGTGTCAGACTTTATTTTTGGGGGCTCCAAAATCACTGCAGATGGTGACTGCAGCCATGAAATTAAAAGACACTTACTCCTTGGAAGGAAAGTTATGACCAACCTAGATAGCATATTCAAAAGCAGAGACATTACTTTGCCAACAAAGGTCCGTCTAGTTCCAATGGTCATGTATGGATGTGAGAGTTGGACTGTGAAGAAAGCTGAGTGCCAAAGAATTGATGCTTTTGAACTGTGGTGTTGGAGAAGACTCTTGAGAGTCCCTTGGACTGCAGGGAGATCCAACCAGTCTATTCTGAAGGAGATCAGCCCTGGGTGTTCTTTGGAGGGAATGATGCTAAAGCTGAAACTCCAGTACTTTGGCCACCTCATGAGAAGAGTTGACTCATTGGAAAAGACCCTGATGCTGGGAGGGATTGGGGGCAGGAGGAGAAGGGGAGGACAGAGGATGAGATGGCTGGATGGCCTCACCGACTCGATGGGTGTGAGTCTGAGTGAACTCCGGGAGTTGGTGATGGACAGGGAGGCCTGGCATGCTGCGATTCATGGGGTTGCGGAGTCGGACACGACTGAGTGACTGAACTGAACTGACCTGATTATCCTGGAAACATAAACAAAGGGTATCCAAATCATCTTTTTTCTTTAATAGAGAGGAAATTAGAAAAGGCTCCCTTAGAGTGGGTAATTGAGTTAAATATTAAAGAACACTGAAGGACTTTGAAATATGTGGGAAAAAAAGCCTGAATATTCTACTGGGCTAGTGGTCTAGAATCCAGACTGCTGAAAAGTTTCATTTGATTTGCTCAGTGCTTTAAGTTTGTAAACATTATCTTCAAATATTGATTATCATAAAATTTCACATAAAAATCAGATATTGAAAAGTCAGAAGTAATAAGCCCATGTCCAGATGGCAGCATTTGCTTAGAGCTATAGGACAGCTGTGTAAGATATTTGGATGAAGACCTCACTTTCTTTTTAACCAGCACACCTGTGAACTGCTGACACTGGAGACTCTAATAAAATGTACTTTTGCCTATGTTTTTCTTTTATGCTCCCTCCTTTGCACACACCCTAAAGCGTTTTAATTGTTGACCCATGATAAAAGGGATCCTACAGGGACTAGCTGAAAGAGACAATAAAGAGCGAAGCCAAGGTCACAATTGTAAAAGGTTTACTCTTTATGTTTGGAGGAATAGAAATTGTATGCTAAAAGCTGCAGGGAGCCACTGATGCTTATAACAAGGCGAATTAAGTGATGAAAAGAGCTCTTTCAAAAGACTGTACTGATATCACAAGGGGTGATAAACTAGAGGAGGGGTTGAGACTGCTTTCATTTTTTCTAAGTGCTGAGTTTGAAATGTCCAAGATATATATATACAAGCTAAAGTCATTATGTGAATTCTATTGCCTAGATATGACAGCCTGAATAGCTGAAACCCAAGAATTGATGAGGTTACCAAGATGGGGAAAGGGCAAAGCTTGGAATTGAAAAAAAATCCAAAGTATCTACAATACTAAGACTAGGACATGAAAAATCTAGGACCACAAAACATACAGAAGTACTTTGAGACTTCAAAACATTTTATAGTTTTACTAAGGTATAGTTTATATACAATAGAATTCACCCTTTTTGAGTGTTCAGTTTGAATGTTAATAATTGTGCGTAAGTATACAACTACTTGGAGAAGGAAATGGCAACCCACTCCAATATTCTTGCCTGGAAAATCCCATAGCCAGAAGCACCTGTCGGGTTACAGTCCATGAGGTCACAAAGAGTCAGTCAGACATGACTGAAGCGAATTGGCATATATGCATGCATTCAACCACCAGCACAATTCCAATGCAGATTTTTTTTTTTTCCTTCCTCTCTTTGATTCCTTCCACTACGCACTGGCCCAGGCAACCATTTATCTTTTTTATGTCACTATAGATTTTCTAGAAATTCAAATAAATGGCATCATACATGTAGCATTATTTTTACTTCTCTCACTAAATCATCCATGTTCTTACATGTGTTAATATGTCATATATTTCTATCACTGTATAATATTCTGTAGTGTGAATGTATCACAGTTCTGTTTACCAGATGATGTAGATTTGGGTTGTTTCCAGTTTTGGGCTGTTTGAATAATGAATGAATAATATGTGTGTATATATTTTCATTTCCTTTAGTTAAATATCTAGGAGTAGAATTTCTAGGTCTATAGTAAGTATTTCAATTACTTTCTAAGGTACTGCCTTACTGATTTTTAAAGTGGCTGACCACTTTACAATTTCACAAGTCTATAAGAGATCTTCATTTTCTTTACCTCTTCAGTAGCACTTGGCGTCATCAGTAGTTTTAAGTTCAGTCATACTATTGAAAATGTGTAGTGGTATTATAACGTGCACAGTTTATTTCCAAGATGACTAGGGATTTTTGTTTTTCTATGTACTTGTGGTCTGTTTGCATACATGTTCTTAAGTGTCTGTTTATAAACCTTTGACCACTTTAAAATTGAACTATTTGTCATCTTATTGAGTTGTTGCCACAAAGCATTACTTGGATAAACCAGGTTTAGACATGATGTATTATCTTTACAGATTGTTGGATTTAATCTGCTAAAATTTAGTGAGATATTTTTTCATCTATGTTCATTAGGGCTATACATTTGTATTTTTCATGGGCTATATCTTTGTCTATTCTCAGTATCAGAAAATTTTGGCTTGATGAAATCAGTTGGGAAATCTTTATTCCTCTTTTAGTACTAGACAGAGTTTGTTTAACATAGGTATTTTTCTTCCTTAAATGTGCTATGGAAATAAGCTGACAATTCATGTGAGTCCAGAGGTTTCTTGGTTGTTAATTGGTTTCTTTTTAGGGAAATTGCAATGCCAGTATTCTGCATAAGGTTAATTAACTTTTTTGTTTATTTTTTAATCATTTGGTCATTTATATATTTCAGGGGGAGGTGGGTGGTGCTTTTCAGATAGCTCAGTGGTAAAGAATCTCTGCCAAGCTGGAGATGTGGGTATAATCCCTCGGTGGGGAAGATCCCCTGGAGAATGGTATGGCAACCCACTCCAGTATTCTTGCCTGGGAAATCCCATGGGCAGAGGAGCCTGGCAGGTTCATGGGGGTCTCAAAAGAGTCAGACATGACTTAGTGACAAAACAACAACAAACTTCAGGGAATTGTTCATTTCATCCAGGTTGTCATATATATGGGTATAATGTCATTTATTACATTCTCTTATTGCCTGTTTAATTTCTGTAGGATCTGCAATGATGTACTATTTTTAATCCCTGATATCATTATTTTCTGTTATGTCTTTCTTTGATTTGTTATTTCTAGGTATAAGTTTATACATTTTCAGAGCATCAGTTTTTGGTTTTACTTTCTTTTTCAATTGTATTGATTTCTGCTCTTAGTTTTACTAAGGCCTTCTATCGACTTTGATTTTTTTTTTCTTTTCCTGATTTCTTAAACTCAAATAATTGATTTTAAATTCTCTTTTCTACCATTAATATTTAAACGTATAAATTTCCCTTTAAGTACTGCTTAAGCTGAATCTCCTACATTTTATGTGTTTTATTATCATTTACTTCAATATATTTTCTCATTTCCTTTTTGATTACTTCTCTGACCTCGCATTTAGAAATGTATTATTTCTAAATATTTCTAGTTCTTATTTATCCTGATCTTTATTGTGTGCCAAGAGAATACACTCTGGATTATCTCATTCTTCAAAAAGTAAAAATATTTTGGGACTTGATTTTTAGCTTAGCATACTGTCTGTCACAGTAACATATCATGTATTCATGAAAATAATTTGTATTCTGATGCTATTGTGTTTGAGACCGATAAATACCAATCAAGTCAAATTGGTAAAAAGTTTTTTGTTCTCTATGATTTGTATTTGCATGGTTCTTGTAAAATTATTTTAAAGAGTTTTAGACATATTTGCAACAAAAATTGTATATACTTAAGATGTGCACTATGATGCTTTGATAAATGTATATACATTGTGAAATGATTGCCACAATCAAACTAACTAATATACCCATCATCCTACAAGGTTACCTTTTTCATGTGTCTGGTGAGGACTCTTGAGATCACCTCTCTAAGGAAATTTCAAGCATATGATACATTCTTAATATTTATAATCAACATGTTGTACATTAGTTTTATTAATCTTATAACTGAAAAGTTTTACCCTGTGATCAAAACCTTTCCCTTTATTCTATACTCCAGCCTTTGGTATCTACCATTCTACTCTCTGTTGTTATGAGTATAACTTTATTCATTTATTTTCCACATATAAGGAAGATTATGTGATATATGTCTGGTTTATTTCACTTTGCCTAGTTCTATCAACTGCTGAGAGAAGGATGTTAAAAATCCATTTCTGATTTGGAATTAAGAATTTCTTCCCTTAATTATGTCAATCTATGGTTCTTATATTTTGAAATTCAGTTATTAGATGCATGCACATTTATGTTTTCCCATATAATTGATGCTTGGTCATTATGAATATTCCTCATTATCTTTGGTAGTATTTTATATCTTAACATTTATTTTAATCTGCTATTAATATAGATACTGAAGCCTTATGTACTATTTTTGTGGTATTTTAACGTATTCTTAAAATTTCTGCCTTTCTGTTATAACCTAGTAATATTAAGTGTAATTATTTATGTGGTTTGGTGTCTACAATTTCATTATTTGTTCTGTTTTTCCATTCCTACTTTCATTCCCCAATTTAGGGGGCTTCTTTTAAATATTTTTAGTATTTTAATATTCCTGCTGGCTTTTCTAGCATGTCTTTGCAGTTTTTAGTGGTTGTTCTGAGAAGTAAAATAAATATCTTTTACTTTTTACTGTCCAATTACATTAAATAATTGACCACCCTACATAAATTGTATAATCTTTGAAACTCTATAGGTCTGTATATTCCTCAACCTTTTTGCCAGAACTGACAATGACCCATAGTTCAATTGATTGTTTTGTAAATAAAATTTTATTGAAACACAGCCATAACTGTCCACTTATGTATTATCTGTGGCTGCTTTTGTGCTACAGTGACTGAGTTGAATAGTTGCAACAGAGCCCTTAGTGTTTACAAAACCTAAATTTGATCCTTTATGGTTATTGTATATTATATTTTTATATATTACAAGCCCTATAAAATAATGCCATATTGTTTGCTTTAATCAGTTTTGCTTGTAATATTTAAATTGAGAGAAAAAAGAAAATGATCATTTGCATGTCTTCAGATACTTATGATTTCTGATGCTTTTCATTCCTGTTTGAGAATCTGAGTCTCCATCTGTTATTGTCCAGTTCCACCTGTAAAACTTTCTTTAGCATTGCTTATCTTATAGGTAAGCAGACAACAAATTATTTTATTGATTTACTAGTTCACTTCCTTATTTATTTGATTAATCTGAAAGTGTCTTTATTTTGCTGTGACTCTTGAAGGATATTTTATGGAATATTCTGTGTATAGAATTCTGGGTGGACGGTTTTACTTGTTTTAGCACTTCAATAGTGTCATTTTCCCTCTCTTCTGCCTTGTGTAGTGACTAGTGAAAAAGTCAATTCTTAGTTGAATTATTGTTGCCTGTAAGTAATATGTTTTCTTTTCCTATATTCAAGATTTGTCATTTTATCTACCTTTCAACAGTTTGCTGGTATCCTTTTCATGTTCTGTTTATAGTTTTCTCTATTTAATCAAACTTGAGAAAATTTTGGACTTTACTTTCTATGTTCTTTTTCATTCTACTTCTTGGATCCAAATGACATATAGGACAGATTTTAATATTACCTAAGAGATCGTTGAGGCTCTTTATTTTCAGTCTTTTTATGCCTGTTTTTTAAATACAATTAGATGATTTTTGTTGATATTTCTTCATGTTCACATAGTCTTTCCTCTGTCATTTCCATTTGTTCAGTAAATCAATCAAGTTGTTTACATTTTTACTTCAGAAGTTTTAGTTCTGAATTTCCACTTTATTAATTTTCTGATGGCATTCTTCTTTCCATTCATTGTGAGCATACTGTGCTTTACCTCATTGTTTGCTACTTTCAAAATCTGAGTCACTTCAGAGTTGATCTGTAATTGAATTGTTACTCTTTGTGCATTTCCCTAGCTGCCTATTATTGCTCCCTAATTTTGTATCTTGGATATATGAATATTAATTTTTAGAGATTTTGGATTCTATTTTTATCATGAGTGGTCTTCCCTGATAGCTCAGTTGGTAAAGAATTCACCTGCAATGCAGGAGACCCCAGTTCGATTCCTGGGTCGGGAAGATCCTCTGGAGAAAGATAGGCTACCCACTCCAGTATTCTTGAGCTTCCCTTGTGACTCATCTGGTAAAGAATCCACCTACAATGAGGGAGACCTCGGTTCGATCCTTGGGTTGGGAAGATCCCCAAGGTAAGGGAAAGGCTGCCTACTCCAGTATTCTGGCCTAGAGATTTCCATGGACTGTATCCATGGGGTGGCACAGAGTCAGACACGGCTGAGTGACTTTCAGTTCTTTATCATGAGTGGTGCTTTTCACTTTTTTAAAGTGTTTTTTTTTTTTTAAGATAACATTTTATTTTATTTATTTATTTTTTAAAATTTATTTATTTTAATTCGAGGCTAATTACTTTACAATATCGTATTGGTTTTGCCATACATGTTAATTGGACTTAAATCAAAAGCTTTTGTTTTTGAGTGGCAGCTCTGGCCTCGGTTCAGATCTTTTTCTTGAAGTACGTTGTTTTATTCTTTTCTGTGCATGCCTATGTTATGGGTTAGGCAGAAATGTGGGTAGAAAGTCCCATTCTGGATTCCCTCACACTATTCTTCAACATTTTCACCATCTTCAGTTGTTTTGGCTCTCCAGGGCGGAAATCCTATAGTTTTTCCAGTACTTTGACACCTCTTTAACTGAATGACTGTGCCTAACTCCAGGCGAACATTTATAAAAATGAAGTTCACTTCATATACCCACCCCCCACTTTGAACCTGTACTTACTATTATATTCTGAAAACTTCTGTTAACTTGCCATTGCTTACATTTGGTAAAATGTCCAGTTTTTTATTTGTTTTCTGCAAGAAAGCCATTCTGCTTGTCTTACTCTGTCATTACTAATAAGAGCCTCAAGTTTCAAAAAGGGCTTCCCAGGTGGCTCAGTGGTAAAGAATCTACCTGCCAAGCAGGAAACATAGATTTGATCCCTGGGATGGGAAGATCCTCTGGAGAAGGAAATAGCAACTCTGATATTCTTGCCTGCAAAATCCCATGGGGAGAGGAGCCTGGCAGACAATAGTACATGGGATCGCAAAAGAGTCAGACACCACTTAGTGACTAAGCAACAAACAGCAAGTTTCAATAAATTTGTTGTTTTGAAGTTACAGTTATTTCAGAGCTGACATTTCTATAATTATGTTTTTGTGACAGTTTCTATTCTCTTTGTAAGTTCATTTGACTTCTTAGGCAGGATTTGCCTGTCACTGATGTATTACAATGATAAGTTTTATATTTTCTTCTCTCGCAATTTTTTTTGTAATTTTTCTATTTTCAACAATAAAATATTTTTATGGAACTGAAATTTAGGAAATATAAATCATGTAGATATTTGTGAGACTATGAATTTAAATTAACATCAAGACTTAATTGTTATAATTAGAGCAATGAAAATGGAATTTATATCACTAGGCTTGATTTGTCACTTCGTTTTTATACCCAGTCAAATGAAAATAATGTTTGCTTTTAGGTAAGTATTTTAAATTAATATTTCTAGCATTATGAATTACTTATGTCTTGGGGTAAGTTCTCTCAATAGTAGGTATCATCTTGACTGATAGAGATCACGTACAATATCTTTGTGGGGAGGCTCAGCATCATGTAGACACGCACATATTTTTCCTTGACATGTGTTAGGAACTGATAAACACTTCTCTGCACAAACATCACTTTTACTTCTTTTCAGTACTTATAAAAAGCTAGTGGATCATTAGAGTAATCCTCTGAGTGAGTTTAAAAAGTTATTTCAGAAACAGAGAAAAGAGACATCAGTGCAGCAGAGATTTATTTTTAACACTCTGACTTCAAGGTCAGAATCAATTTTTCTTTTGTACATAATGGTGATAGGAAGGTGAAGGCTAAGAATCAAAATCTATAAACTTTTTTCTAGCTATAATTTATAAAGTATGAGTATTTTTAAGAGAAACTTGTGTGAAAAGATAGAATTGATTTCTATCTCAGAAAATTTGAGTGTTGTATAAGGTGTCATAAAGCTACCTATCCTGTAACTTGGTGGTCATTCTTTCAGTTTCCTCATTATACCTTTGATATAATGTAGGGTTTGTGCAATTTTCAAAATATTGAAAAGTTATAATTGTCACTCAACTTTTAAATATTTGTGACTATGGAATTTTTATTGTTATTTCAAAATCATTTATTTATTTTCTAACTTTTTATTTTGTAGTAGGATATAGCCAATTAACAACGTCATGATAGTTTCAGGTGAACAGTGAAGGGCCTCAGCCATACATATACATGTATCCATTCTTCTTCAAACTTCCCTCCTTCCCATCTGGACTGCAACATAATATTGAATCGAGTTCTCTGTTGTATACAGTAGGTCCTTGTTGGTTATCCATTTTAAATATAGCAGTGTGTACATGTCCATTCCAAACTCCCTAACTACCCCTTCTCCCCCGGCAACCATGAGTTCATTTGCTAAGACTATGAGTCTGTTCCTGTTTTGTAACTAAATTCATTTGTATCATTTCCTTTTCAATTCCACATACAAGGGATGTCATATAATATTTCTTCTTCTGTGTTTTGATCATGAGATGCTCAGATAGTAAAAGTTCATAGAAAGAGTTTGTGACTCTAGTTCCAATTATTGCAGATTTTTTTTTATCTTGGAACCTAATCTCATAACTAACATTTAAAATAAAAAGTATCTAGGTATATCAACAGAAGTAAATGCCCTTACATAAACAAGTAAAGTCATTTGAGAGAAGGCAGAGAAATATGAAGATTATCAGAAAGTGTTGCTTTATTGTAAATAGGCCATCATCTTAAATCTTTTTGTTTATTAATCTCACTTTGAATATTTTGAGGCCTTGGAAAACATAGCACTTTTGAAGTGTATTATTATTTCTAGTTTGTGGGCATTTATTTACATGGTTACACATAAGCTGAGGGTTATGGCTCAAATTTAGATATGGAATTGGAGAATAGGTAGAAACTTTAAAGGCTCTGTATGTTACAGATCTACAGAGAGGAGAGGTGAAATGCCCAGATTTACTTAATGTTATTTGAGAGCAAGTGACTACATTCTGGTGTCTTGAATTCTATGATATTATACATTTGATTATATTATACTACCTAAACATGATGGGGAATACATACAATTTCAAAAGGATACATTTCTCCCTGATGCTACCACAACACGCACCCTGTGCTGTAATCCCCACTCCATTACATTTTGTGGCTTTTATAGATATAAATGTATAAAGACTGTTAACTTGTGTGACTGATGCTTTTCAAATTTTAACACATGTATTAGCATATAGTTGGTGTACAATCAGCTGTTCATATTTAAATAGCATATTTTGAGAAGCTTTAACAAATACGTATTTCTGTGAAGCTCTCATTACAATGACAATCATAAAAACACACATCACTTTAAAAACTTTTCTTCTGCCCCTTTATTTTCTCCCTTCTAACTCCTGCTTCATTTCACTCGCATTTCAGGTTGCTACTGATCTGTTTTCTGTCAATATACATTTACATCTTCTAGAATTTTATTTTAATAGAACCAGACAATATGTACTCTTATTAACTGGCTTCTTTCACTCAGCATAATTATTTTGAAATCCCTCAATGGTGTTGCCTATATAAATAATTCATTGCTTTTTATTGTTAGTGTTGCTACTGTATCCTTATATAGATATATCAAAATTACTTTATCGATTTACTTGTTGACAGACACATTTGGATTTTGGATTGAGATTGGCTTTTTTCTCTCTTCTAAATGAAGCTGCTATGAACATTTATGTTCATGTGTTTTTGTAGACATACGAGTTTACTACACTTGGATAAATAAATAGCAAAGAACTGCTAGTAAGTGTACTTGCTTGGACCTTCTTTTAAAAATGATTGTACCATTTTGGATTTTTGAGTTCTAGTGATTCCACATTTTTGCCAACACTTGATAGAGGTTGTTGTTTTATTTGTTTTTTAATTTTTAGTTTTCCCATCCTTTGGTGTATCATACTATATCAATGTGATTTTAATGCATTGTAGATTGTCTTTTTTTGTTTGCTTATTTGCCATTCACATGTGTTAGCAAGGCCCAACATTTTTATTATATGAATTTCCTCTTTTTCTGTTATATATTTCCTTGATTTCTATGGTGGTGTTATTATTATTTCCATTTTTCTGTGTAGCTTGCTCTTTTGTTTCTAAGATAAAAACTGAAGATATTGTTTGACACATTGCTTCATTGATGATATAGGCATTTTATGCAAAAAAATATCCCTCTAATAATTTTCTTAGCTGCATCCCATAGAACTGGATGTTTTGATTTTCATACAGTTAAAATGATCTTAATTTTCTTTCTGATCTCTTCTCTGTTGCATAGATTATTTTAAAATAATATGTGGATACCTTTCTAGAGTTGACTTCTAATTGGATTCCATTGTGGTCACAAAACATACTTAATATGACTTGAATTCTTCCAAATTTGGTAATACTATTTTTGGGGCTTCCCTGGTGGCTCAGTCAGTAAAGAATCTGCCTGCAATGCTGGAGACCTGGGTTTGAACCCTGGGTTAGGAAGATCCCCTGGAGAAGGGCATGGCAACCCACTGCAGTGTTCTTGCCTGGGGAATCCCCGTGGACAGAGGAGCTAGCGGGCTGTAGTGCATAGGGTTGTAATGAATCAGATACGACTGAGTGACTAAGCACAGCACATTTTTTGGCCTACAATGAGTTTTATTTCAGTGTATCATCTTTGTTCAATTGAAAAGAATGCACATTACTCTGTCACGACATGGAATGTTCCACAAATGTCACTTAGGTGAATTTGGTTATTGTGTTCATCAAAATTTTATATTATTTCTGATTTCCTGTATACATGTTCTGTGAAGCAAAGTAAGATGAGTGTTGAAATCTCTATCTGTAGTTATAGATTTGTCTGTTTCTTCTTGCAATTGAAATGCTTTTTTTATCACTTATTTTGTTTTTTTTCTTTTCTTTTAAATTTTATTTTATTATTATTATTTTTTACTTTACAATATTGTATTGGTTTTGCCATACATCAACATGCATCCGCCACGAGTGTACACATGTTCCCCGTCCTGAAACCCCCTCCCACCTCCCTCACCATACCATCCCTCTGGGTCATCCCAGTGCACCAGCCGTGAGCACCCTGTTTCATGCATCGAACCTGGACTGGCGATTAATTTCTTATATGATATTATACATGTTTCAATGCCATTTTCCCAAATCATCCCCCCCTCCCTCTCCCACAGAGTCCAAAATACAGTTCTCCACATCTGTGTCTCTTTTGCTGTCTTCCATACAGGGTTATTGTTACCATCTTTCTAAATTCCATATATATGCGTTAGTATACTATATTGGTGTTTTCCTTTCTGGCTTACTTCACTCTGTATAATAGGCTCCAGTTTCATCCACCTCATTAGAACTGATTCAAATGTATTCTTTTTAATGGCTGAGTAATACTCCATTGTGTATATGTACCACAGCTTGCTTATCCATTCATCTGCTGATGGACATCTAGGTTGCTTCCCTGTCCTGGCTATTATAAACAGTGCTGCGATGAACATTGGGGTACACGTGTCTCTTTTAATTCTGGTTTCCTCAGTGAGTATGCACAGCAGTGGGATTGCTGGATCATAGGGCAGTTCTATTTCCAGTTTTTAAAGGAATCTCCACACTGTTCTCCATAGTGGCTGTACTAGTTTGCATTCCCACCAACAGTGTAAGAGGGTTCCCTTTTCTCCACATCCTCTCCAGCATTTCTTGCTTGTAGACTTTTGGATCGCAGCCATTCTGACTGGCGTGAAATGGTACCTCATTGTGGTTTTGATTTGCATTTCTCTGATAATGAGTGATGTTGAGCATCTTTTCATGTGTTTGTTAGTCATCTGTATGTCTTCTTTGGAGAAATGTCTATTTAGTTCTTTGGCCCATCACTTATTTTTGAAAGTCTGTTAAAATTTTGTAAATGTCTATGGTTATTAAGAGTTTTTGCTGAATTGGCTCATATAGCATTGAGAAATGACCCTTTTGCATCCCTAGTAATATTCTTTGCTATAAAATTTATTTTGTCTGGTATTAATATAGGTATTCCAGTTTTTCTATAATAAGTGTTGGCCTGTTGTATCATTTCCATCCTTTTAACCTAGTTTTGTTTTTATATTCAAAATGCATTTTTTTGGCTGAATATAGTTAGGTCTTGTTCTTTTATCCAGTTTGATATTCTCTTATTTTCTTGTATTGCTGGTGCTGCTGCTAAGTCACTTCAGTCATGTCCGACTCTGTGTGACCCCATAGATGGCAGCCTGCCAGGCTCCACCATCCCTGGCATTCTCCAGGCAAGAACACTGGAGTGGGTTGCCATTTCCTTCTCCAATGCACGAAAGTAAAAAGTGAAAGTGAAGTCGCTCCGACTCTTAGAGACTCCATGGACTGTAGCCCACTAGGCTCCTCCATCCATGGGATTTTGTAGGCAAGAGTACTGGAGTGGGGTGTCATTGCTTTCTCCATCATGCATTGCTACCAGTTATTAAATTGTCTAAACACAAGACAATGTGAATAGTTATTCACATAATATAAATGACTAAGAAAAAGTAGAGAATAGTGATTCTAAGCTAATATTTTAGAGGGACTGGTACAATAAATGTTAAGAATGATGTTGTTTTAATGAAGATGATAAGTGTTGAGCTAGAATAGGCTTTTTCATAGGTAAGGATTGACTGACCCCATATCCCGTATCTAAATGTATTTTAAGGATAGAGCATATATTTATAAAAGTGAGGGAAAGAGATCACTAAATGCTTTGAAAAAAGTTAGAAAGTTTTTTAGTATTCAAAATAACATAGAGTGAGATTTAAAAAAAAAAAACTAGAAAGTGGAAGTAGCTGTGATAATATCTTCACTAATCTCACATTATTTATATATTTACCTAGAGACATGAAGAGTATGGAATTATCTGGGTGGAAATTACTGATACTTTTAGTATCTGTTATTTGTTTTCTGTGCAATTACCATTACTTTCATAATATGAGCATGAATGTACATTACACTTGACACATTTGTTAACATATTGGAATGAGGGAAGAGTCGTATCGACAATTGATTATAATGGTAACATTTAGAAACAGATGGGAATATAGCATTAGATACAGCTGGACTGACATGGGTGAAATAAGCTTTCTCAGAAAACCCTAGATGGCTGAGAATTTACAGTACACATGTAAGAATTGCATATTCAATGATAATAACATCAATGATAGTAATTTTCATTATTACCATTTTACAAATGAAATGAAAAAAAATGTGACCTTCATATAGTTAATCCAGCTTGTCTTTAAACTTAAAAGCTTCTGCACAACAAAGGAAACTATTAGCAAGGTGAAAAGGCAGCCTTCAGAATGGGAGAAAATAATAGCAAATGAAGCAACTGACAAACAACTAATCTCAAAAATATACAAGCAACTCCTACAGCTCAACTCCAGAAAAATAAATGACCCAATCAAAAAATGGGCCAAAGAACTAAATAGACATTTCTCCAAAGAAGACATACAGATGGCTAACAAACACATGAAAAGATGCTCAACATCACTCATTATCAGAGAAATGCAAATCAAAACCACTATGAGGTACCATTTCACACCAGTCAGAATGGCTGCAATCCAAAAGTCTACAAGCAAGAAATGCTGGAGAGGGTGTGGAGAAAAGGGAACCCTCTTACACTGCCTAGTACAGCCACTATGGAGAACAGTGTGGAGAGTCCTTAAAAAACTGGAAATAGAACTGCCTTATGACCCAGCAATCCCACTGCTGAGCATACACACTGAGGAAACCAGAAGGGAAAGAGACACGTGTACCCCAATGTTCATCGCAGCACTGTTTATAATAGCCAGGACATGGAAGCAACATGGATGTCCATCAGCAGATGAATGGATAAGCAAGCTGTGGTACATATACACAATGGAGTATTACTCAGCCATTAAAAAGAACACATTTGAATCAGTTCTAATGAGGTGGATGAAACTGGAGCCTATTATACAGAATGAAGTAAGCCAGAAAGAAAAACACCAATACAGTATACTAACGCATATATATGGGATTTAGAAAGATGGTAACAATAACCCGGTGTACGAGACAGCAAAAGAGACACTGATGTATAGAACAGTCTTATGGACTCTGTGGGAGAGGGAGAGGGTGGGAAGATTTGGGAGAATGGCACTGAAGCATGTATGAAACGAGTCGCCAGTCCAGGTTTGATGCACGATACTGGATGCTTGGGGTTGGTGCACTGGGATGACCCAGAGGGATGGTATGGGGAGGGAGAAGGGAGGAGGGTTCAGGATGGGGAACACATGTATACCTGTGGCGGATTCATTTCGATATTTGGCAAAACTAACACAATATTGTAAAGTTTAAAAATAAAATACAATAAAAAATTAAACATTCTTATGTTGACAGCCACTGAATTATGCTTTTCTTTCTCAATTTGAGTAGATTCTTCACATTGGTAGCTAAAGAGAATTTTGAAAACTGTCATATTCCTGGGTAATTCATAATAATTATATTTTGGCATCTCTTGAGTCACACAATTTGATTATATTTAACCCACACTTTAATTTCCACTATTTACCCATATGCATATATATATAGCTAACTTAGCACAGATATCTCAAAGCATGTTTTTTTTTTTTTTTTTTTCGTTAGTAAAGCTACATAGTGAAAGAAACAAGGAAACATAAACTGGAACTCTGCTGCAAATAATAATCTAAAATCTACACTTAAAAAAGGTAGATATGTCACTCCCTGGTTTGCTAGCAAACTCACTAATAGCATAGCAGCCAGCTCTTGATTTACTTCAAAGGAGAAATGTGATGTCAGAAAAAAACCCAAAATATACTCTACATATGAGAAATTACCTTGTAGAAAATATAGGCATAGACTTTTAAATAATTTCAATGATTATTGTTTCAAATTAACAAAGAGCATTTTGATTCTCTACTGTCTAATTTAAGTTGACAGCGGCAGGACTTTGAGAATGTTGAAAAAGTAAAGTTGAATACATTAGTTATTTTTGAGAAGATGGAGGAGTTCATTCACATTTAATAGGCAGTTAAAATTTATGTTTTCCCCTTTAAAGTGGTCGGCAGATGCATATAGGAAATTCTGTTTGCAGGTTTCTTTGAAAGCTACAAAATAGAATAAGGAAGAAGGAAATGCATGAGATTCATATCAAGAAAGACTTTTTTTTTTTTTTCTTCCCTGAGAGAAGACTGTCACTATGCCCTTTGTTGTAACGGATGAGATAAATGGATAGAGAATAAAGAATAACTATTCTGAAGATTCTGGCACTTCATATGATTGATCTCATAGGTAATCCAGAGAATGTTGTTTAAAATAAGATTGCACATATCTTTGGTTTGACTTTTTTGATTCTAGAAAAGATGCTTAAAGAAAACTAGTGATGATATGAAATTTCCAAAAGTTGTGAATATAGCTATTTTTAAAACTGTATTTATGCATGCAAAATCATTGTTTGATTTTCCTCTGTTCATAAAGATTCATAGCCTTGACTCAATGACAGTGACAGTAGACAGTAGAAAAATTAAAAGTAAATCTGATGATAATATGTTCTGATTCTCTATCGCTAGATGAGAAACCACCCAAAAATCAGTTGCTTAAAACAGTATCATCTCAATGATACTATCTCTAATAGTTCTGTGTTTCAACTAGGCTCACCTAGGCAGTTCTCACTAGAGTAACTTGTGCAGTTGCACTCAGTACTGGCTGATTACAGTTGCTGGCATGGCAATAAAAGGAGCTCAGAGAACGCTCTCCCCTGGACAGAAAGCTATTAAACTTGTAACAATCAACAAAGTCAATCATTCAAAGTCTCTGAAGATTCATTAAAGGGCTAACAACAAATTGAGAAAAATTTATTAAACAAGTCCTTGGAGGCAGGATAAGAACAATAGGAAGTCCTGGTTTTAGTTATTAGTTAAATGCAGTTAGTGACTGCAGTTATATCCCCATAGTTCTGCCTCACAGAATTGCTGTTCCAGTAAGTTTGATTACCTAGTGGCAATTCTGATCTCCCTCAGAATCCTGGGGAAGAGCTTTTTGGAATGACTTTGTTGTTTGAATGCTGTCGTGTCTAACTGTTTTGTGACCCCATGGACTGTAGCCTACCAGGCTCCTCTGTCCACTGGATTTCCCAGACAAGGATACTGGAGTGGGTTGCCATTTCCTTCTCCATGGGGGCGACTCCTGCATTGGCAGGCAAATTGTATACCACTGGGCCACCTGGGAAGCCCTTGAAATGATTTTGGTAGCCAGCAAACATTGGCAGATATCATTTGCACTTCTCTGTGCTATGGAAACTATATCATGTGGCTGGCAGTAGCTGTATGGCTTCCAGGTCCCTACCTGCCACTGTTGCTAGGTAGAATGGACCTAGGGAGGAAGCAGATAAAGTGAGAAGATCCATTTCCCACACAAACACAGTTCTCTGTGTTTGAAAAAAAAGCTGCTGCGGAGGGCTTGGTAGGTGTGTGGCAGCTTCCATCCCCTCCAGCTTCCTGTAATTAAACAATGATTTCAAGGAAATTTAGCAGCTGATCAACATTGGCAGATTCCATCACCTGTGATTCTGGGGTGCCAAAGTTTCACACTGTGTCGTGGCAACAACTGGAAAGCAGCACCAATCCTCCAACTCCCTGTTTGCATGCACATGTACCCATATGCCTCACACACAGGTATGTGCACACATTCACAAAGCTCCTGGTACATAGCATAAAAATTTGCCTGGAGAGTATTGCTGCTGCTGCTGCTAAGTCGCTTCAGTCATGTCTGACTCTGTGTGACCCCATGGACTGCAGCCCACCCAGCTCCCCCGTCCCTGGGATTGGATTCTCCAGGCAAGAACACAGGAGTGGGTTGCCATTTCCTTCTCCAATGCATGAAAGTGAAAAGTGAAAGTGAAGTCACTCAGTCGTGTCCGACTCTTAGCGACCCCAAGGACTGCAGCCTACCAGGCTCCTCTGTGCATAGGACCTTCCAGGCAAGAGTACTGGAGTGGGGTGCCATTGCCTTCTCCAGGAGAGTGTTGAGCAAGCTTCAAAGATGGGCAACACCCTCCCCCCATAAAGGAGCTGGGATTCAGTGTGGAACAATGCATGCCTGAGGACATTTTTGCAAACAGTAGAGCAATCAGCTGGCAATTAGTGGGGGCTAGTATCTCAGTAGATAACCAGTCAGGAGGTTAATTTGCTGATAAAGGGAAAAGGGACTCAAAGAGAGCAGAGGTAAAATCTGACTGGTCCTTGATTGTCAGGACGACAGTGTACGTGTTGCACTGTGACCCTCTGAGAAAAATATCAATAGTACACACTACAAGAGAAATAGGCTTTGTTGGGCTAGTTCAAACACTCTTTGAGGTTGGAGTTATCCTGATACCAGAATCCAACAGGGGAATCACTAAGCAAGCAACCTATAGGCCATGTAGACATAAAACTCATAAACAACAAAATACTAACTAACTCCAATGATGCAATGATGCTTGAAAAAGAACCCAAAACAATGATTAAGTATGATTTATCCCAGGAATCCAAGTGTTTTAAAACCCAGAAGTCAATCAGTACAATATATTACATCAGTAGAATAGAGGATAAAGAGCACATGATTTTCTCAATAGACACAGAAAAGGCTTTGATAAAACTCAATGCCATTTCACAATTAAAAAACTTGGAATAGAGGAGAAATTCCTCCAAAAGATAAAGGACATTTAAGAAACAAGCATACCTAACAGCATACTTAATGATGAAAGACTGAATCCTCCAACATTATCATCAACAAATAGAAGTAGCATAAGCAGATGTCATTTATGCCACTTCTCCTTAACTTTGCTAGACATTCTAGCCAAACAAACAAATGAAACAAACAAAAACAGGTATCAAGGTTGGAAAAAAAACTATTTGCAGGTGACATATTGTATATAAAAAAATCCAAAGAATACACTGAAAATCTGTTAGAAATAATGACTTCATAGTTGCAGGTCAAAAAATAAATGTACAAAAATTTGTACTTCTATATACTAACAGTGAACAAATGGAAAATGAAATTATGGACAACAATTCTATTTATATTATTTTCAAAAAGAATAGAATATTTAAGAATAAGTTAAACCATGAGTGGAAGATTTGTACACTAAATACTATAAAACATTGCACAGAAAGTTAAAGATCTAATTAAATGGAAAGGCATTTCACATTCTTGTATTGGAAGACTTACTATTGTGATGATGGCAATATCCCCCAAGCAATCTACACATTTGGTGCAATCATTATCAAAATCTCAACTTCACTTTTTTTTTTTTTTTAAGAAAATGATAAGCTTATCCTAAAACTAATGCAAGATTGTGTAAGATAGACAGTAATGGAAAAAAAATCTTCAAAAAAGAACAAATTTTGAGGACTCACTTGTCCCAGTTTCAAAACTTACCATAAAGCCATAATATGCCCTTGGAACTGAATCAAAGAGTCCAAAGTGAGACCTTATGTTTTGGTCAATTACTTGTGACAAAGGTGCCAAGACAATCCAATAGGGAGATGATTTTTTTTTTTCAATTAATACTGCTGGGACTCCCACATAATGAACTGGATAGCCACATACAAAATAATGAATTTTAAACTCTACTTCACAATGTTTGCAAATAATTAATTCTAAAAAGACCACAGAATGAGATATAAGAGCTAAAACTGAAAAATACATACAAGGAAACTTAACAGTGAATCTTCATGGGCTTGTGTTAGGAAACGCTTGCTTATATATGACACAGAATGTAAAAAACTACAAAAGAGAGAAGAGGTAAAAAGGTTTGTGCTTAAAAAAGTCATCATCAAGTAAACTAAAAGAACTGAAAAAAGTTTTGTCATTCATATATATAATAGGGGATTTGTATGTATACTATATAAAATATGTAATAAAACTCTGCAGTAAAAATATAAATCTAATTAAAAATGACAAATGATATGACATATTATTCCAAAGAAGATATACAAAGCGCCTATAGGTATATTAAATGATGCTTAACATGGTAATTAATCAGAGACATACTTTGGAACCCATGAAACACCACTTCACACATCCTCAGTTCAGTTTAGTTGCTCAGTCATGTCTGACTCTTTGAGACCCCATGGACTGCAGCACATCCTAGATTTGTCTATAATGTCACACGTCCTAGCTTTGTCTATAATGAAAAAGACAGACAATAACAAGTGTTAGTGGAAATGAGATGCTGTACCAGTTACACATCATGGCAAACAGTTTGGTAGTTCCTCCAAAGTCTCAGGGACATTGAATTACCATTAAACATAAAATTACCATTCTCCTCCTAGGGAATATAACAAAACTACTTGAAAATAGGTGTTAAACCCAAAACTTACACAAAAATGTTTATAACAGCATATTTAGTATAGCAAATTATGGAAATAACCCAGTGTCCATCAACTGATGAATGAACAAAATATGATCAATCAGTAAAATGGAATATTATTCAAACATAATAAAGAATGGGATATTGACATGGAAGAATATTGAAAACATTCTGCTAAGTAAAAGAAGTTAATCACAAAAAACTCACATGTTATATGATGTTTTTATATGAAATGTCCAAAATAGGTAAAGCTATGGGGACAGAAAGTAGCTTTGTGGTTTTCTAAAGCTGAAGGCGGGAGGAGAAAAGGAAAGATATAAGTGTCTGAATGCACAGTTCCAAAGAATAGCATGGAGAGATATAAAAGCATTCCTCAGTGATCAATGCAAGGGAATAGAGGAAAACAATTGAATGGGAGAGACTAGCGATCTCTTCAAGAAAATTAGAGATACCAAGGGAAGATTTCATGCAAAGATGGGCTCAATAAAGGACAGAAATGGTATGGACCTAACAAAAGCAGAAGATATTAAGAAGAGGTAGCAAGAATACACAGAAGGACTATACAAAAAAGATCTTCATGACCCAGATAACCATGATGATGTGATCACTCACTTAGAGCCAGACATCCTGGAATGTGAAGTCAAGTGGGCCTTAGGAAGCATCACTACAAACAAAGCTAGTGGAGGTGATGGAATTCCAGTTGAGCTATTTCAAATCCTAGAAGATGATGCTGTGAAAGTGCTGCACTCAATATGACAGCAAATTTGGAAAACTCAGCAGTGGCCACAGGACTGGAAAAGGTCAGTTTTCATTCCAATCTCAAAGAAAGGCAATGCCAAAGAATGCACAAACTACCACACAATTGCACTCATCTCGCACACTAGCAAAGTAATGCTCAAAATTCTCCAAGCCAGGCTTCAACAATACATGAACCGTGAACTTCCAGATGTTCAAGCTGATTTTAGAAAAGGCAGAGGAAGCAGAGATCAAATTGCCAACATTCATTGGATCATAGAGAAAGCAAGAGTTTAGAAAAAAAAAAAAAAACTGCTTTATTGACTATGCTAAAACCTTTAACTGTGTGGATCAAAACAAACTGTGGAAAATTCTTCAAGTGATGGGAGTACCTGACTTGCATCCTGAGAAATCTGTATGCAGGTCAAGAAGCAACAGTTAGAACTGAACATGGAAAAACAGACTGGTTCCAAATAGGAAAAGGAGTACGTCAAGGCTGTATATTGTCACCTGCTTATTTAACTTATATGCAAAGTACATCATAAGAAATGCTAGACTGGATGAAGCACAAGCTTGAATCAAGATTGCCAGGAGAAATATCAATAACCTCAGATGTGCAGAGGACACGACACTTATGGCAGAAAGCAAAGAAGAACTAAAGAGCCTCTTGATGAAAGTGAAAGAGGAGAGTGAAAAAGTTGGCTTAACACTCAACATTCAGAAAACGAAGATCATGGCATCCTATCCCATTACTTCATGGCAAATAGATGGGGAAACAATGGAGACAGTGAGAGACTTTATTTTTGGGGGGGCTCCAAAATCACTGCCAATGGTGACTGGAGCCATGAAATTAAAAGATGCTTGCTCCTTGGAAGAAAAGGTATGACCAACTAGACAGCATATTAAAAAGCAGAGGCATTACCTGGTCAACATAGCTAGTCAAAGCTATGGTTTTTCCAGTAGTGATGCATGGATGTGAGAGTTGGACTGTAAAGAAAGCTGAGTGCCGAAGAATTGGTGCTTTTGAACTATGGTGTTGGAGAAGACTCTTGAGAGTCCCTTGGACTGCAAGGAGATCCAACCAATCTATCCTAAAGGAAATCAGTGCTGAATATTCATTGGAAGGACTGATGCAGAAGCTGAAACTCAAATACTTTGGCCACCTCACGCGAAGAACTAACTCATTGGAAAAGACCCTAATGTTGGGAAAGATTGAAGGCCGAAGGGGATGACAGATGAGATGGTTGGATGTCATCACCGACTCAATGGACATGAGTTTGAGTAAGCTGCGGGAGTTGGTGATGGACAGGGAGGCCTGGTGTGCTGTAGTCCATGGCGTCGCAAAGAGTTAAACACGACTGAACAGCTGAACTGAACTGAAAGCTGAGAGTGGAGGAGGAATGGGTAGTAACAACTAATGAGTATGAGGTTTTTGTGGATTCATGAAAGTGTTATAAAACTGAACAGTGGTGATTGTTATACAACTGTTATTATATTAAAAACAGTTGAATTACACATTTTAAATGAATGTTTTATGACTTGTGAGTTATATTTCATTAATCCTGTCTCTTAAAAAAATATGATACCAGAAGAAGAAACCCTGTGTAAGATGATATGACTTGTATCTTCTGTCTCTAATTCTGGATTCTTCATGGCTCTCATTCCCTGGCTGCTGGTGTCTGAGATGTGACAGCTGACTCCCTTTGGCTCATGTACTTTTTCTTGGTGACTCGATGATTCTGGACACCTGGCTAAATGGATACTTGTGATGACCCCAGAAGGTAATGATATACCTGCACTGCTGTCAAGAATGACCTGTGTTTTAGGATAGCTAAAATAGATGGATATCTGAAAGGATGGCTAATTGTCCTCTAATTGGGCCACTCAGCATTTGACAGAATCAGCCTTTCCACTATTAGATCAGCTTTTAGAGTTTTATGAGTTAATTCTAAAACTGGATTTGAATCTGAAACTTGTCTATTCCATCACCCTCCTCCAATTTCTAATCTGTTTCCCAACGTGAAGAGCTGTGGTAGTTTGGCAATCCACTTAGTGGTTTAAAAATAGTAAAAGGAGAGAGGGGGTAATGAGTGACTGGGACTGGAGACATACAAAGGCTACACTGGGCTCGATGTCCATGATGGTGCCCTCACGTGGCTGATACCTGATGCTGTCTGTCAGCTGAAAACACATATTTGACTGTCAATCAGAGCACCTACTTGCAGTCTGTATATTTAGCCTGGGCTTCTCACATATGATGATACAAACACCAAACCATCTGCATGCCTACCTCCTCTCAGTGAGGTGTCCATGTGCCTTCACCTTTGGTGTGATTCATTCTCAATCCCTCTCTCTTCTCTCCCAATCCCAACCCAAATAATTGCCATCACAGTACAAAAACTCTAGGACAAATGAGACAGTTTCTTTTTCTTCATGCCAGCTATTGCCCAGTGTTTCTCCTGATCTCAGCTACTCTTCCAAAACATCGAATATATTAATCTTATGTTTTTATCTGAGCATAGCATACCTCCTAGTGTTAATGTTTTTGGAGTCTGACATGTACAAAACTCAGATTCTTCTAGTCCTGAGTTATGTTTTGTTGTGTGTGTGTGTGTGTGTGATATCAGTGGTCAGTAACATCAGTGTGTCAGTGTGTTATTCTCTCAGTCGTGTCTGATTCTTTGTGACCCCATGGACTATAGCCCACCAGGCTCCTCTGTCCATGGGATTTCCCAGACAAGAATACTGGAATGAGTTGTCATTCCTTTCTCCAGGGCATCTTCCTGACGCAGGGGTCGAACCTGGGTCTTCTGCATTACAGGTAGATTCCTTACCCTCTGAGCCACCAGGGAAGCCCCCTGTGGTCAGCAACATGCTGCTGCTGCTGCTGCTAAGTTGCTTCAGACATGTCCGACTCTGTGCGACCCCAGAGATGGCAGCCCACCAGGCTCCTCTGTCCATGGGATTCTCCAGGCAAGAACAATGGAGTGGGTTGCCATTTCCTCCTCCAATGCATGAAAGTGAAAAGTCAAAATGAAGTCGCTCAGTCGTGTCCGACTCCTAGCGACCCCATGGACTGCAGCCTACCAGGCTCCTCCATCCATGGGATTTTCCAGGCAAGAGTACTGGAGTGGGGTGCCATTGCCTTCTCCAGGTCAGCAACATAGTACTGTATTAAAGAATAATGGTATCATCTTTGAATTTTTCCTGATATAAAAGTGAATGTATCTCAAGTTTGTCCATGAAACATTCTTACTGTAGATTTTGGTATGTGAGTATCAAGTTTAGTACGTTCGCCTTGATTCAAATTATTTTGAAAATTATATTGATATATTTTTTCTTTAAAATTTAATATAGATAACTACATTTATATATTTTCTAACATTGAAACTCAGATAGCAAAGAATATGCCTGCAATGCAGGAGACCCAGGTTTGATCCCTGGGTCAGAAAGATCCTCTGGAGAAGGGGATGGCTACACATTCCTGTATTCTTGCCTAGAGAATTCCATGGCCAGAGGAGCCTAGTGGGCTACAGTCCATGGGGTAGAAAAGAGTCAGGCATGACTGTGTGACTAACACTTACACTTTTCACCCTGGAAACTATAGATTTTATTAGTGCATTCCTGAGGAAAACTCTACTTGAAAATGTGTTTCTTACATATTGTCATTGGATATCCTTAACTAGGATGTTATTTCTATGTTTAGGGGCTGATGTTAGCCTGTAATTTCCCTTTAATTTAATATCCTTAAAATGTTCTCGGACTAAGGTTGTATACTAGCCGTAAAATTGAATTGTCAGCTCTTTTGCTTAAACTTGATTTAATTCTCTTTATTTGTGTTTTTCACATACTGTATTCTTTCATTTTTACTCCTTTCCCACATTACATTGTATAGATAAAATACCTACTGCTAGCAGAAAGTTAAATGACTTATTTTTAAGGTTCTGATTTTTATGTCTAAAATATTGAGACTTGCTGTTGTTGTTCAGTCACTAAGTCATGTCCAACTCTTTGTGACCCCATGGACTGTAGCAAGCCAGGCCTCCCAAGCATATCCAAACATATATGTATGTTTTCTTAACAGTTTTGCACCATTTCTATATATGTCCCTAAGTAAAACAAGTACCTACCCACCTCATATGCTTTCCATTAATTGAGCCCATGTAAGGGGCAGAATATGAGAGCTCTAAAATTTTTGTTTTTAAGTTGGTAGGGAGAGGTTGGATAATTTAGAAGAGAGTAATATAAACACATTGTGTTTTAGAAATATCAAGTTCATAGCAATGTTACAGACTGATTCAGATGATAGAAAAAACTCACAGCAAGGTTATTTGGCATTACATTTTTGTAACAGTCAGGGAAAAATAATGGAAGCCTCAGTTAAGAAAGTGGCAGATGGTGTGGAAAAGACAGATGTTTCAAGAGAGATTTGTGGAGTTGGAGATGGTGGCAGTGTTGAATGATGTGCTGATACCAGAAAGCCAGTTTGAAATCTGTCTCCCTCTGTCCTTTATCCTTCATGCAGTGCTATTTTTTTTTACTGCCTCTTTCTATCTCTTCCTCTCCTTCCCCTCTCCCTCACTCCTCTATTCCTCTCTCATATCCCCCAACACATACATGTATGCATACATTTACATATATATATATAGTTTTGACATTTTTCATCCTGAATTCCAAGATGGCATAGCCATCTTGCTCTTTGCTTTAGTATGTATCACATGGCCCTGATCCAAACATGAGATAAATTAGGAAGTTAACTTAGCAGGCATAAAGGAGCAATAATATATTATTAATATTTCCTGAGCGATATATTTGTCAATTAGATCTTCCATTGCCATCATCTCCTTATGTCAAATACTAGGATAGCTACTTCTATAGCCAATCACAGCTTTCCACACTCCTTAAACTTCAGCCAGTCATAGTTTCACAGAGACATATTATCCCCACAGTAGGTTTTAAGGCTGTCAATCTCCATATGTGAACCCCTACTCTAGCATCTGCAACAGCCAGTATGAAATAGAGTAATCAAAAATCAAGCTAGAGATCTGACTACTGTGGGCTATCAATAGGGCGTAGAACTTTGATTCAGTTCCTGGCACCCCTCAAAGCTTTTATACATGGTTTGAGTTGATGGCAGCAGAGATGAATCAGGAAGCATGTGGGAGAAGTCTATGACTAACAGCTCAGAGCTGGAGGTAGCTCACAGGGAATTTATTTAGCTTTTTGTTTTATCAACTATCCTTTTGCCTAAACATATTACTCTGATTTTGGTTGAAACTTTATGTCACCAAACAAACATATAGAAGCAAAAGATAATCCACATGAATAGAAAGAATAAATGAGTACCAGTGTAAATTCTCAAATATTAAGTACTGGAAGAGGGCATTAGCAAAGTGTCTTTTGCTAATATGTATTTGTTAAAGATGTAAAAATAAGATATTGTTGTATATTATTAATGTAACTGTTTATGAATTATCTTCCTGAGCACAAGCATACTACCAATCATACTGGAGAACTATGCATATGTTGAGGATGTGGCTAAAGAGTGGTAGAGTTGGGAAGATGTCATTTTATAATTTGAAAAGATTTATTTTGGAAAGTCTTTATAAAACAAAAGAGAAGCAATAGGTTCTGGATTTGGAATACATGAGTTATATGTTTTTTTTGTCATCTTAAAATTTTTATTAAAAGAATGCGAAAATTTAAGGAAATGTCAAGTGGAAGATGAAGCAGAAAGAATAAAATAGCAGCAACACAGTATAGCAAAATCAACAATATAACAAGATGTAACAAACTCACATTATAAATCAAAATAGAAATTTATAAACAAGCAGAGATAATGAACAGGCTCTCAGATTTGTCTCATGAGCCAATTAATGAAAATGATGAATTGTATGAATTATATTGAATTAAAATTAAATTTCTTGCCAATTTGACTGAAAATGCTGACACTAACAAATACACGACTTTTGCCACTGCAGTGAAGTATTTCCAGCAAAATGGTTAACAAGCCTCATCAATTGAAAGAGTATTTAGGATGATTTATAGAAAAAGAAAACTTGATATACACTTAAATCTTACAGTTCATTTAAAAGAGATATCTCAAATCTGACAAAACCTTGAACTTTAAATAACGTTACTAGCATGAATTTTAAAGCTAGAAAAACACATTTTATAGCATCCATAAAAAATTAATCACTGAGCTAGAGAAAAGACTGAATGCTCATGTTGTTATCTCTGGAAAAGGATAGAAGCTTCTTGTCATATGAAAAGAATCAGAATATGCAGATAAAATTCTAAGAAAATGGTATAGAGGTGTTTCAGGGAGTGAACTAAGAATATTTCTTGATTTTAATTTTTATGATATTGTCAGCTTTTTCAGACTTGTAATTTCCTTTTACATTATAAATACAAATTTTTATATAATTTAATATTCAAAAATGTGTGCAGCCTGTCTCCTGCATCTCCTGCATTAGGGGGATTCTTTTACCTCTGACCCACCTGGGAAGCCCACAGAATCTTTGAAACACGCCCAGCAAAGTATATAAACTTTTCTGTTTTAGTCACTGAGTCCGACTCTTTGTGATCCTATGAACTGTAGCCCACCAGGTTCCTCTGTCCATGGGATTTCCCAGACAAGAATACTGAACTGGTAGCCGTTTCCTTCTACATGGGATCTTCCCAACCCAGGGATTGGACCCCCATCTCCTGCATTGAAAGGTGGGCTCTTTACCACTGAGTCACCGGGGAGAAGCCCTTTTGTAAACTTTAGGTCCCATGAAACTTTTATCTACTCCTGGTGTCAAAAGGGAAAAAAGATAAATTGGAGAGTATGTCAGGTAAGATTACTTGAATATAGTATGCATAGCTACAAAACAAGACTGAGAAGAGAACTCAACTTTTTTAAAATGTTGGCAGCTTTCAACTTCTCAAGAAGCAAGTGTCTTTTGTAGGGATTAGGGAGCACTATGGAGAGAGAAGACATGTGAAACCATTAACGGGCAGGGGTTTCTTCATAGAAACAATAAAACACAATAATTAATGACTATAATGTTAACTGTTACTGAGTGAACAAATCATACACTTTCAAGTCTGTGTGTCTCAGACAAATACATATCACCAGGTCTGTTAATATACAAAATCTCTAATCCTTAGCAGATAAACTAGCTGATAATATCCCTATTTTGTGGCTACAGAAAACTGAAGATATCAAGATTAGTTGAATTGTGTAAGGTCTCACAGCTAGCAGATGGTAAGATTCTGCAATGTCTGTCCTTTATACCATACTGTCTCCCCAAGTGAGGTTAAATACATTCTGAGAAATATATTAAAAATACGTATACCTTCAAAGATTACTATCCAGTTCCTTTAACTTTATGGTATTATTTTTATTGCGTTTTTCTCTTTTTTTTTTTAAATTGGGGTATATATAATTGATTTATAATATGTTAGTTTCTAGTGTACAGCAGAGTGATTCAGTTACACATATCCATATGTATAACTTGTCATATATATATTTGCACATATATATGTCTTCTTTTCCATTATGACTTATTGCAGGATATTGAATATAGTTCCCTGTGTCAGACAGTAGGAAATTGTTTATTTTGTATATAGCAGTGTGTATCTGCTAATTCCAAACTCCTAATTTGTTCCCTCCCCCTTTCCCCTTTGGTAACCATAAGTTTATTTTCTATGTCTATGAGTCTTTTTCTGTTTTGTAATAAGTACATTTGTATCAGTATTTTAGATCCCACACATAAGTGGTACCGTATGATATTTGTCTTTCTCTCTCTGACTTATTTCATTTAGTACGATCATCTCTAGGTCCATCCATGTTGCTGCAAATGGAGTTATTTCATTCTTTTTATGGCTGAGTAGTATTCCATTATATATATATATATATAATATTCCTATATAAATATATATTTAAATATATTAAATCTTCTTTATCCATTCATCAGTTGATGGACATCTTTAGATTGATTCCATGTCTTGGGCAGTGTGTGTATTTTATTTTTCTATAATGTTTGCCTTCCATATCTGCAAGCTCTGCATCTGTGGATTTAATCAACTGTAGGTCAAAAATATTGGGAAAGCATTCCAAAAGGACAAATATGGATTCTCCATGTACTGGCAACTATGCATAACATTTACATTATATTTGCAAGTATTTGGGGCTTCCCTGTAGCTCAGCTGGTAAAGAATCTGCCTGCAATGCAAGAGACCCCAGTTCAATTCCTGGGTTGGGAAGATCAGCTGGAGAAGGGATAGACTACCCACTCCAGTATTCTTGGGCTTCCCTGGTGGCTCAGCTGGTAAAGGATCCCCCTGCAATGCGGGAGACCTATGTTTGATCCCTGGGTTGGGGAGATCCCCTAAAGAAGGGAATGGCTACCCACTCCAGTATTCAGAGTCAGACACTACTGAGTGACTTTCACTTTCACTTACAAGTATTTATATTGCATTTACATTACACTAGATGTTGTAAGTAATCTAGAGATGATTTAAAGTACAGGAGATGATATATATAGATTATTTGCATTTTCTACATTATTTTGTATAAGGGACTTGAACATAGGCAGATTTTGGTGTTCGAGGTGAGTCATGGAACCAATCTCCCTCAAAATTACTGAACGATGACTATACTCTAAATGGATTTCAGTATGTTTTGACAGCTTTATTACCTAAAACATGCTACTAAAAGAGGAAATAATAGAAAGGTTAAGGTTAAAATTAGTAATTTATGCTCCACTATATTTACTGATACTGTGCTCATTTTACTAGCAAAATCATTCATATCGCATAGCATTCCCTTTAAGTGAATTGTAATATTTCAGTTTTCGTTTTTATTTGAAGATAAACACTCTTCTGAAGTTAGCATCTGATCCTGTCAGTCTTTTAGACAGGAAGGAAAGAAGGTAGCTGGTGATACTGTCATAGCTTGAAGAGTCCCTCAAGAGAAAGTAGAAGGATCAACACTTAATATTAAACCTCTTAGAATCTCCAAAAACACACACTGGGTTTTAGGTGAAGCTGTGGTCCTTGATGTTGTTTATTGTAGCCAGTAAGTATCACTTTAAATTGTGCCCCCCAATCTGATCTTTTAAGGGCTAAATTTTATCTATTTTCCATCTTCACTGAAGTACCAGCAAAGTAGAGAGAATACTTGTTTGGGATTTGTGAGGAAATGGCTGAAATCTTTTTTCTGTAAAAGAGCTATTACTGTAGAAGCTGAAATTGTTTGCTCTAACCAAAATGTTGTAGTAGAAGTTATGGCATACACACATTATCTTTACTTTAAGGCTATTACTGGGTTCTAGTTCCTATACTTTTTAATGTATTTATTGTGGGGAAAAATATGATATCTACACTCCTAATAAATTTTTGAGTATAGAGTACAGTATTGTTAACTATAAACAGTGTTCTACAGCAGATATCAACAATTTTTTGTCTTCCTTGACAGAAACTTTATATCCATTGGATAGCAATCCTTATTTTCCCATCTCCCCAGCTCCTGGCAACCACCATTTTTTCTACATCAATGAGTTTGACTAGATACCTCATAAATGTGGCATTATGCAGTATTTGTCCTTGATTGGATCATTTCACTCAGCTAATATCCTCAAGGTTCATGTTGTAGCATGTGAAAGGGTTTCCCTTTTTTATGGCTGAATAATATTCTGTGATATGTGAGTACCACTGTCTCCTTACCCATTCATCTGTCAGTGGACATAGAATATTTATACTACCTCTTGACTATTGTGATTAATACTACAATGACATAACTTCAAATTTCTCTTCAAGAGTGGATTCCACTTACTTAGGATAAGTACCCAGAAGTGGGACTGCTGGATCATCTGGCAGTTCTGTTTTCAATTTTTTGAGGAACCACCATAATATCTCCCACAGTGACTGCACCATTTTCCATTCACACAATAGTGTACAAGTATTCCCTTTTCTCCATACTTTCATCAATCCTTTTTATTTTCTGTTGACAGTGGGTATCAACAGGGATAAGTTGATACCTCATTGTGATTTTCTTTTACGTTTCCCTGATAACTAGCAATGTTTCAAATCTTTTCATATACTTGTAGGCCACTTGAATGTATTTATTCTGATGCATGAACTGTCTTTTATTGGAGTATATTTGCTTTACAATGCCATGTTAGTTTCTGCTGTACAACAGTGTGGATCAGCTTTATGTATACATATACTCCCTTCCTCTTGAGCCTCCCTAACCCCCAATCCCACCCCTCTAGGTCATCACAGAGCACTGAGCTGCGCTTCCTGTGCTATACAGTAACTTCCACTTGTAGGTCTTTAGGGAAATATTTTTTCAAGTCCTTTGCCTATTTTCTGGATTTCCCCTGTGGCTCAGATGGTAAAGAATCTGTCTGAAGTTCAGGAGACCTGGGTTCGATCCCTGGATTGGGAAGATCCCCTGGAGAAGTGAATGGCAACCCACTCCAGTATTCTAGCCTGGAGAATTCCATCCATAGAGGAGCCTGGTGGGCTGTAGTCCATGGGGTCACAAAGAGTCAGACATGATTGAGCAAGTAACATTTTCACGTTTGCCCATTTTCTAGTCAGATCATTATTATTTTGCTATTGACCTGTAGGAGTTTCTTATATATTATATAAATAAATTCTTTTTCAGATATATGGTTTGAAACTGTTTTCTCCCATTGCATAGGTTGGTCCTTTGTTCTTTTGATTTACTTTAATTTGCAGAGTTTTTTAACTTGATGTAGTCCACTTGTATTTTTGCTTTTCTATATGTGTTTTTGGTGTCACAACCAAGGAGTCATTGCCAAGACTAATGTCATAAAAAATTTCCCCTGTGTTTCTTCAAGGAAGTTAAAGGTTCGGGTCTTACATGTTGGCCTTTATTCCAGTTTGAGTTGATTTTTATATATGCTATATGATAAGGGTCCAGTTTCATTATTTTACATGTGAATATCCAGTTTTCCAGTACCACTTGCTGAAAAGAATATTTTTCCACATTGTGTATTCTTGACACCCTTGTTGATGCTCATTTTAATGTATAAATTTGGGTTTGTTTCTGAGCCATTTTCTTTCTTCAGTCTATGTCTATATAATTGTGTTTTGATTGCTGCAGCTTTATAATATGTTTTGAAATCAGAAAATATGAGGCTTCTAGCTTTGCTCTTTCTTAAGGCAGTTTTGCCTATTCAGTGTCTTTTGTGGTTCTATATAAATTTTAGGATTTTTTCCTTTGTCTGTTAAAAATATCATTGGGGAAAAAAAATACCATTGGGATTTTGTTAGAAATTATATTGAATCCGTAAAACACCTGGGTTAGTACAGACATTTTAACAGTATTACATCTTTCAAATCCTGGACATGGGATATCTTTGCATTCTGTGTCTTTTTTAATTTCTTCAAAGTATTGCACTTTCCATTGTATAAGTCTTTTACCTCCTTATTTAAATTTATTCCTAAGTATTTTATTCTTTTTGAGGCTATTATAAATGGGATTGTTTTAATTTTCTTTTAAGATTATTAATTTTTTTAGTGTATAAAAATGCAATTTTTGTATGTTAATTTTATATCCTACAATCTTACTGCATTAGTTTTAGCATTTTAATGTGAAGTGAAGTGAAAATTGCTCAGTCAAGTCTGACTCTTTGTGACCCCATGGACTATACAGTCCATGGAATTCTGCAGGCCAGAATACTGGAGTGGGTAGCCTTTCCCTTCTCCAGGGGATCTTCCCAACCCAGGGATCAAACCCAGGTCTCCCGCATTGCAGGTGGATTCTTTACCAGCTGAGCCACAAGGAAGCACGGCATTTTAATGTAATTTTTAGGATTTTCTATATATAAGATAATGCCATCTGCAAACACAAATAATTTTTCTTCTTTCATTCTAGTGTGGATATATTTTGTTGCATTTTCCTGTGTGATTGCTCTAAATAGGACCGTCTACTGGTACACTGAGTAAAAGAGGTGAATGTAGGCATCTTTGCTTTGTTGCTGATCTTAGAGGAAGAGAGTTCAGTTTTTCACCATTGAGAATATTAGTTGTGACTTTTGATATATGACCTTTATCATGTTGAGGTAATTTCCTTGTCTTCCTAGTTTGTTCAGTGTTTTTTATCATGAAAAAATGTTGAATTTCATTGAGTGCTTCTTGTGCATTTATTGAGATGATCATAGGATTTTTATCTTTACTTCTGTATGCTATGTACTGATTATATTATTTTCTGTTAATTTGGTTTTACTGGATATGGGAAAATAAATGAGTAATAGATGAACAATATCACTGGTCCCTGGTAGCTCAGTTGGTAAAGAATCCATCTGCAATGCAGGAGACCCTGGTTCGATTCCTGGGCCAGGAAGATCCTCTGGAGAAGGGATAGGCTACCCACTCCAGTATTCTTGGCTTCCCTTGTGGCTCAGCTGGTAAAGATTCTGCCTGTAATGTGGGAGACATGGGTTCAATCCCTGAGTTGGAAAGACCCCCTGGAAAAGGGAAAGGCTAGCCACTCCAGTATTCTGGCCTGGAGAATTCAATGGACTGTATCGTCTATGGGGTCACAAAGAGTTGGACACGTCTGAGCAACTTTCATTTTCAATATTACCAGTGGAAATGTAAAATGAATACATTAGATGTGAAATATGAAATTATGATATAGGAAACAATATTTTTTAATTTAAAAAAATTAAGAGAGCTGTAATATAGAAAATAACATTTTTGAACAATCCTGTCTTTTTTTTTTTTTTTACAGGGTTATCGTTACCATCTTTCTAAATTCCATATATATGCGTTAGTATACTGTATTGGTGTTTGTCCTTCTGGCTTACTTCACTCTGTATAATAGGCTCCAGTTTCATCCACCTCATTAGAACTGATTCAAATGTATTCTTTTTAATGGCTGAGTAATACTCCATTGTGTATATGTACCACAGCTTTCTTATCCATTCATCTGCTGATGGACATCTAGGTTGCTTCCATGTCCTGGCTATTATAAACAGTGCTGCGATGAACATTAGGGTACACGTGTCTCTTTCCCTTCTGGTTTCCTCAGTGTGTATGCCCAGCAGTGGGATTGCTGGATCATAAGGCAGTTCTATTTCCAGTTTTTTAAGGAATCTCCACACTGTTCTCCATAGTGGCTGTACTAGTTTGCATTCCCACCAACAGTGTAAGAGGGTTCCCTTTTCTCCACACCCTCTCCAGCATTTATTATTTGTAGACTTTTGGATGGCAGCCATTCTGACTGGTGTGAAATGGTATCTCATAGTGGTTTTGATTTGCATTTCTCTGATAATGAGTGATGTTGAGCATCTTTTCATGTGTTTGTTAGCCATCTGTATGTCTTCTTTGGAGAAATGTCTATTTAGATCTTTGGCCCATTTTTTGATTGGGTCATTTATTTTTCTAGAGTTGAGCTGTAGGAGTTGCTTGTATATTTTTGAGATTAGTTGTTTGTCGGTTGCTTCATTTGCTATTATTTTCTCCCATTCTGAAGGCTGTCTTTTCACCTTGCTAATAGTTTCCTTTGATGTGCAGAAGCTTTTAAGTTTAATTAGGTCCCATTTGTTTATTTTTGCTTTTATTTCCAATATTCTGGGAGGTGGGTCATAGAGGATCCTGCTGTGATGTATGTCAGAGAGTGTTTTGCCTATGTTCTCCTCTAGGAGTTTTATAGTTTCTGGTCTTACGTTGAGATCTTTAATCCATTTTGAGTTTATTTTTGTATATGGTGTTAGAAAGTGTTCTAGTTTCATTCTTTTACAAGTGGTTGACCAGATTTCCCAGCACCACTTGTTAAAGAGATTGTCTTTAATCCATTGTATATTCTTGCCTCCTTTGTCAAAGATAAGGTGTCCATATGTGCGTGAATTTATCTCTGGGCTTTCTATTTTGTTCCATTGATCTATATTTCTGTCTTTGTGCCAGTACCATACTGTCTTGATAACTGTGGCTTTGTAGTAGAGCCTGAAGTCAGGTAGGTTGATTCCTCCAGCTCCATTTTTCTTTCTCAAGATCGCTTTGGCTATTCGAGGTTTTTTGTATTTCCATACAAATTGTGAAATTATTTGTTCTAGCTCTGTGAAGAATACTGTTGGTAGCTTGATAGGGATTGCATTGAATCTATAAATTGCTTTGGGTAGTATACTCATTTTCACTATATTGATTCTTCCAATCCATGAACATGGTATATTTCTCCATCTATTAGTGTCCTCTTTGATTTCTTTCACCAGTGTTTTATAGTTTTCTATATATAGGTCTTTAGTTTCTTTAGGTAGATATATTCCTAAGTATTTTATTCTTTTCGTTGCAATGGTGAATGGAATTGTTTCCTTAATTTCTCTTTCTGTTTTCTCATTATTAGTGTATAGGAATGCAAGGGATTTCTGTGTGTTGATTTTATATCCTACAACTTTACTATAATCATTGATTAGTTCTAGTAATTTTCTGGTGGAGTCTTTAGGGTTTTCTATGTAGAGGATCATGTCATCTGCAAATAGTCAGAGTTTTACTTCTTCTTTTCCAATTTGGATTCCTTTTATTTCTTTTTCTGCTCTGATTGCTGTGGCCAAAACTTCCAAAACTATGTTGAATAGTAGTGGTGAAAGTGGGCACCCTTGTCTTGTTCCTGACTTTAGAGGAAATGCTTTCAATTTTTCACCATTGAGGATAATGTTTGCTGTGGGTTTGTCATATATAGCTTTTATTATGTTGAGGTATGTTCTTTCTATTCCTGCTTTCTGGAGAGTTTTTATCATAAATGGATGTTAAATTTTGTCAAAGGCTTTCTCTGCATCTATTGAGATAATCATATGGTTTTTGTTTTTCAATTTGTTAATGTGGTGTATTACATTGATTGATTTGCGGATATTGAAGAATCCTTGCATCCCTGGGATAAAGCCCACTTGGTCATGGTGTATGATCTTTTTAATGTGTTGTTGGATTCTGATTGCTAGAATTTTGTTAAGGATTTTTGCATCTATGTTCATCAGTGATATTGGCCTGTAGTTTTCTTTTTTTGTGGCATCTTTGTCAGGTTTTGGTATTAGGGTGATGGTGGCCTCATAGAATGAGTTTGCAAGTTTACCTTCCTCTGCAATTTTCTGGAAGAGTTTGAGCAGGATAGGTGTTAGCTCTTCTCTAAATTTTTGGTAGAATTCAGCTGTGAAGCCGTCTGGACCTGGGCTTTTGTTTGCTGGAAGATTTTTGATTACAGTTTCAATTTCCGTGCTTGTGATGGGTCTGTTAAGATTTTCTATTTCTTCCTGGTCGAGTTTTGGAAAGTTGTACTTTTCTAAGAATTTGTCCATTTCTTCCTCGTTGTCCATTTTATTGGCATATAATTGTTGATAATAGTCTCTTATGATCCTTTGTATTTCTGTGTTGTCTGTTGTGATCTCTCCATTTTCGTTTCTAATTTTATTGATTTGATTTTTCTCCCTTTGTTTCTTGATGAGTCTGGCTAATGGTTTATCAATTTTATTTATCCTTTCAAAGAACCAGCTTTTGGCTTTGTTGATTTTTGCTATGGTCTCTTTTGTTTCTTTTGCATTTATTTCTGCTCTAATTTTTAAGATTTCTTTCCTTCTACTAACCTTGGGGTTCTTCATTTCTTCCTTTTCTAGTTGCTTTAGGTGTAGAGTTAGGCTATTTATTTTACTTTTTTCTTGTTTCTTGAGGTGTGCCTGTATTGCTATGAACTTTCCCCTTAGGACTGCTTTTACAGTGTCCCACAGGTTTTGGGTTGTTGTGTTTTCATTTTCATTCATTTCTATGCAAATTTTGATTTCTTTTTTGATTTCTTCTGTGATTTGTTGGTTATTCAGCAGGGTGTTGTTCATCCTCCATATGTTGGAATTTTTAATAGTTTTTCTCCTGTAATTGAGATCTAATCTTACTGCATTGTTGTCAGAAAAGATGCTTGGAATGATTTCTATTTTTTTGAATTTACCAAGGCTAGCTTTATGGCCCAGGATGTGATCTATCCTGGAGAAGGTTCCATGTGCGCTTGAGAAAAAGGTGAAGTTCATTGTTTTGGGATGAAATGTCCTATAGATATCAATTAGGTCTAACTGGTCTATTGTATTGTTTAAAGTTTGTGTTTCCTTGTTAATTTTCTGTTTAGTTGATCTATCCATAGGTGTGAGTGGGGTATTAAAGTCTCCCACTATTATTGTGTTATTGTTAATTTCTCCTTTCATACTTGTTAGCATTTGTCTTACATACTGCGGTGCTCCTGTGTTGGGTGCATATATATTTATAATTGTTATATCTTCTTCTTGGATTGATCCTTTGATCATTATGTAGTGACCTTCTTTGTCTCTTTTCACAGCCTTTGTTTTAAAGTCTATTTTATCTGATATGAGTATTGCTACTCCTGCTTTCTTTTGGTCCCTATTTGCATGGAAAATCTTTTTCCAGCCCTTCACTTTCAGTCTGTATGTGTCCCCTGTTTTGAGGTGGGTCTCCTGTAGACAACATATGTAGGGGTCTTGTTTTTGTATCCATTCAGCCAGTCTTTGTCTTTTGGTTGGGGCATTCAACCCATTTACGTTTAAGGTAATTACTGATAAGTATGATCCCGTTGCCATTTACTTTATTGTTTGGGGTTCGAATTTATACACCATTTTTGTGTTTCCTGTCTAGAGAATATCCTTTAGTATTTGTTGGAGAGCTGGTTTGGTGGTGCAGAATTCTCTCAGCTTTTGCTTGTCTGAGAAGCTTTTGATTTCTCCTTCATACTTGAGTCATGGCTAATGAGGTCCCGGTAGATGATCATGATGGCGACTGGAGGGAGGTGACAGCGGCGCTGGCTTAGCAGGAGCCCGGAGCTCAGGGCGAGCGCAGTGCGGCCAGAGCGGCGCTCGGGGGGAGGGGGGAGCGGGCGGAAAAGCACAATCCTGTCTTGATTCAGCTGGTGGTTATTATTATATAAGTCTGGGTTTGGTTGGTCTGAAAAACAGAACTCTATAAATGCTATGTTAATAAGGAGTCTATATGGGAGATGGAGCTCATGTGATGGGAGATGGAGCTCATATGATAGTAGATGGTTAAAACTTGCCAGAAATTCTTCCACTCCCTCTCTCTCTGCCCTCTCATGTTAAATCTGGGCTTGGTCATTTTAGTTAATGAATAACTAAATTTTGTTGAAGTTGAGCTTTTTGTTGTAATATATTCCTTAAATTTATTCACTTATTTAAGCATCAGGGTATCATTTGAATATTTACTGTTTGCAATACAGCAAATGTGAATTCTTTAATCAATTTATTTGTTAGAATATGGAACTAACCTTACCACCAATAACTGTGTTTTGCTATGATGTCCCATCAGCCCTCTGTCCTCTAATACAATAAAATGGTAATTTAAAAAGTAAACTAATTCATAGATGTTTCTGTACATACACACACACACGAGTTTTATATATATATATATATATATGTATGTATTCACACACACACATCAAGTACTCTTCCATGAGACAGAAAATACCGTATCATTTGGTTGAGAATGAGAGGTCTGAGACTCTTGAACACTTTAATGGAGAAGGCAACATCTGAGCTGGATCTTAAATACTGGAGAGAATTTTTTTGAGTGGAGCAAAACAAGGAATTTCTAAGCAGTGAAAAGAATATCGGTGTTAGGCAGGTAAGCCTGAATTATGTAGTGGTGGTGGTGGTGTGGTCGCTGTCATGTCTGCCTTTTTTGATCCCATTGACTGTAGTGCTACAGGCTCCTTTGTTTATGGGATTTCCCAGGCAAGAATACTGGAGTCAGATGCCATTTCCTTCTCCAGGGTATCTTCCTGACCTAGGGATCGAACCCCTGTCTTCTGCATTGTAGGCAGTTTCCTGCATTGCAGGCAGATTCTTTTACTACTGAGCCTCCAGGGAAGACTTGAAACATGTAGAGAGAATACTAAATAATTTCATAAATCCATACATAAGGTTCTCATAAAGTCCTTGAAAGGAAGTGAGGGAGAGTATGCTTTTGGTTGAAATCAGAAATTTCACTTGAATTTAAATATTAAGGTGGTGTTTGGTGAGAGTAAGAGATTGAGCACTGGATGCTTGTTCTTAACATAGGTTTGTTGAATTGCCTTCAGAAATTTTGTAAACTGTCTAGGTCTACATTTTGTAAACCTTTAGGTCTCTCTTTTCTGTAAAATGAGGCAGACTGATATAAAAGTTTTTAAACTTTTTCTTTCATATCTAAAAGTGTGGTTGTTACCTTTGTTTAGTAAATAACTGGGAACTAATTAAAAATCCCAAAGTAATATGACCAAACCTGTGATAAAGGAAGGTGTTTAAAATGGTTAAGAATTTAGGAGTAGGTTGACATAGGGATTAGGAATTTCACTTAGTAAGAGCAACAGTCTACATAAAATGCAAGAAGACCAACAAAGAATAAAAAACCGGGATGGGTGGATCAAATACAAAATGCAAACATAAAAATGAAAGACTTTAACAATATTTTAGTTGTCAGAAGGAGAAATTGATAAATATCTATTGTTAAAATATTCATTCCTGTTTAAAACATTACACTTTAATGTCTGATATTCATTATTCCTCATGATTTAGACATTTAAAAAACTCGTCTTTTTGTGAAAAATATTTTAAAAGTAAACTGTTTCTTTCTAGTAGAAGAGATGTATTCGTTATTATTGTTATTATTATCATCATCAAGAAAATAGATATGATATATAATTGTGTGGCTTTCAAACACTGAAGTACTTTTTGAAAATCTCTTTCTTAAATGCCTCTTTGCACCTCCACAGCTATTTTTCTCCACAGACTTTAAGCAATATGCAGAATAGGATATTAAGGGGAAGTGTGTACTACTAATAAAAACTAATGTAGAAATATCAGTATAAGTGCTTGTAGGCTTACTGGATATTTTTCATTAGAGGTCAGTGTCTCTTCATTAGTACTTTGTATTAGTTTGATGTGATAAAAGAATTTGGCATAAATAAAAAATAAAAATATTTTAAAGCCATGTATAAGAAGTCTATGTAATAGATATTATACATATGTCATCTAAATCCATACCTTATGTTTAAACTTTGGAAATAAGTTTTCAAAGTGGATATTGATTTTTTTGGTCTGAAGCCATAAATAATTTTGACATGGTGATATTTCATCCTGATTCCTAGTATTAAATTAAGAGAGTAGTTCTCAAATCACAATCACTGGAAGTGCTTATTAAAACAAAGAATTCTGGGTCACACTCCCAGAATTTCAGAATCAGTAGGTTACCAATGGGGCCTGAGATTCCGCAGTGCTTGCAAGAGTTTAATTTATTGACCCTTGCCACTAGAGACATTTAAATGGGAAAACATCATAAGCTATTATAATTTGCCTTATTATATTGTAGGATATATGTATCCCTGCCTCACTTTCTCACTGAGATATAGAATAGGTCTCTTACTGCATATTTTGTAGACATTAAACTTTTACAAAATCATATGTATAATTTGGAGACCTTTCTAGGTTATCCAAAGACAAAGTTATATCAGTTTAGTTCAGTCGCTCAGTTGTGTCTGACTCTATGCGACCCCATGGACTGCAGCACACCAGGTCTTCCTGTCCATCACCAACTCCCGGAGTTTACTCAAACTCATGTCCATTGAGTCAGTGATGCCAGCCAACCATCTCATCCTCTGTCATCCCCTTCTCCTCCTGCCTTCAGTTTTACCTAGCATCAGGGTCTTTGCAAATAAGTTATGTCACTTGTTACATAAAAATATGTAGCATATGTAAAATTTTTTAATTGTGACTATGCTAATTTTTTAGAGATATTAATAGGATAAATCTAATCTTCAGCACATAGCATTTACTTTCTCTGAAGAGTAGTATAAATACATACACTTTTAATTTGAAATCATGAAAATACAACTACATGCCAGAATTGTAACACAAGAATAAGAAAGCTTAGATAACAAGTAGGTGATGTATATTTTCACAAATTTAATCTCTTTCTTTCTGCTTGGAAAAGTCATTTGTTTCTCAAAAGTTCTGAAGGCTTTCTTCCCCATTTTAATGTGCTTAAAGCAATGGGTTAAAAATCATTCATACTTATTGCTCTACTGTTGTTATATATCGGACCAGTGATTAGCTTACTTCACAGAGGAAAACAATTAAATTTTTATTGATAAATTTGGAATATATTAGTGTCAGTTCCATGGCATGAAGTTTTGATTTCTATTTTCTAAAAATAGAATTATATTACATCTATGATTTTTTTTATAATTTTTAAATAAATAACATAGCCATGTGTTTCAAAAAATAAAGTTACAAGTGGTTGATACAACTTCTTCCATTCCTGTCAACCAATTACCTAGTTCCTATCCCCCAAGGTAAACAAGGTTATGAGTTTCTTCCCTACTCTTTTACCAATATAAAAGTATTCTGATCATATAATTAAATTAGTAGTTTTCTTAATTTTGCATGTGTGCTAGTCTACATTATATATATTGTTCTGCACTTTTTTCCCACTTAAAATGTATCTTGGAAATCATTCCATATCAGTCCATAAGCAATTACTTCAGTCTTTCTTATGACAATATTATATTTCATTATCACAACATATCATTTTTAACTAGTCTCTTACCAATGGATATTTAGGTCACTTCTGATCTTTTGATAATGCAACCAATGACAAAATAAATTACTTTTACTTACTCCATTTTACATTTGCATGCATATCTATACAATGAATTTATAGAAGTAAATTTATTTGTTCAAAGACTTTTATACTCCAGTTAATAATACTTGAGAGTGTCTTTTTCTTTTTATGCTCATGAACATAGCATGTCACCAAGCTTTCACATCTTTGCCAGTCTGATAGTTGAAAAATGCCTTTTTGATAGAAGCTCAGTTTCATTCCTTACTTTTATGAGATTTAAGAGTTTTAACAACTTTTCATATGTTAAAGATCTATTTTTATTTCCTTTCCAGGGAATTTTTTTTTCTTTGCTAAGTTTTCTATTGCATAAATTTATAAGGTATTGTTGTTGGAGGAGATAGGTATATAATAGGGAAATGATCACTTTGTGAAATAATGTGTTACTAGGGGACAATTTTGGAAAAGGAAATGGCAACCCACTCCAGTGTTCTTGCCTGGAGAATCCCAAGGATGGGGGAGCCTGGTGGGCTTCCGTCTATGGGGTCACACAGAGTCGGACACGACTGAAGTGACTTAGCAGCAGCAGCAGGGGACGATTTACAGCACTATATCAAAAATACTCAAGAATAAAGTTCAGTTTAAATGAAGTAGAAGTATTATCTTTTTATTCTAATGACTGTAATGTCCACAGATCAACATATGGCTTCCACTTATGGGCCCAAGGTGACAGCTCTAGTTCTAGAACTATCCCCAAAGATAAAGGAGAATGCAGGGGACCAGTGGCACCTACCCACAATTTTTTTTTTTTTAAAGGGAAGAATCAAAAGTAATATGTATTATTGTCAGTCAATCTCTATTGGCCAGAACTTTGGTTAAGGCTGTATCTTGATGCTCAGGAATCTAGGAAATCAAGCCTTGAGGTTAGCAGTTCTGTGCACAGTGAAAATAATACTACAGAATAGGGCTATGTGGGGAAATTATACATTTACCATAAGTGCATCAAAAATATTTTTATTGAAGTATAATTGTCATACAGTATTAGTTTCAGGTGTATAATATAGTGATTTAGTTCTTATACATCAAGAAATGATCACCTCAGTAAGGCTAGTTATCATCTGTTACCATACACAGTTATCACAATGTTATTGAATATATTCCTTATGCTGTATGTTATATCACCATGACTTATTTGTTTTATAATGAAATTGCTGCTAAGTCACTTCAGTCATGTCCGACTATGTGCAACCCCATAGACGGCAGCCCACCAGGCTCCCCGTCCCTGGGATTCTCCAGGCAAGAACACTGGAGTACTGGAATGGGTTACCATTTCCTTCTCTAATGCATGAAAGTGAAAAGTGAAAGTGAAGTCGCTCAGTCATGTCCGACTCTTAGCGACCCCATGGACTGCAGCCTACCAGGCTCCTCTGTCCATGGGATTTTCCAGGCAAGAGTACTGGAGTGGGGTGCCATTACCTCTTAAACTCATGTACCTATTTGCCAGATCCCCTATTCCACTCTCCTCTGGCAACCACCACCTCTGTTTTTATTTGGTTATACTTGTTCATTTGCTTTGTTTTATAGCTTCCATTCTGTCTGCCCTGTGATGGAGAAAGGTAAGAGGCTTATGGAAGCTTCCTGATGGGAGAGACTAAGGGGGAAACTGGGTCTTGTTCTGATGGGCAGGGCCATGCTCAGTAAATCTTTAATCCAATCTTCTGTTGACTGTGTTCCTGTGACCTGAGGCCAAACTATGGTGGAGATAATGAAGATGATGGTGACCACCTTCAAAAGATCCCATGCTGGCAATGATGCAGTCAGTGCCCCCAACCCTGCAGCAGGCCTCTGCCACAGACTCCTGGACACTCGTGGGCAGGTCTGGGTCAGTCTCTTGTGGAGTCACTGCTCCTTTCTCCTGCATCCAGTGCATACAAGGTTTTGTTTGTGGCCTCCAAGAGTCTGTTTCCCTAGTCCTGTGTAAATTCTGGTGCCTCGATGGTGGGTTTAATGGCGACCTCCTCCAAGAGGGCTTACGCCATACCCAGGTCTACTGCACCCAGAGCCCCTGCCCCTGCAGCAGTCCACTGCTGACCTGTACCTCCACAGGAGGCACTCAAACACAGTTCTGGCTCAGTCTCTGTGGGGTCTCTGGGTCCTGGTGCACACAATGTTTGTTTGAACCCTCTGAGCTTCTCTGGTGGGTATGAGTTTTATTCTAAATGTGATTTCACACCTTCTACCATCTTGCTGGGTTTTCTCCTTTGCCCTTGGAAATGGGGTATCTCCTCAAAGTCACTCCAGCACCATGCGGCCGCTGCTCCAGTGCTGTGCAGCTGCCATCTAGCCAAAACTGTGGTTTTTCCAGTAGTCATGTATGGATATGAGAGTTGGACTATAAAAAAAAGCTGAGCACCAAAGAATTGTTGCTTTTGAACTGGGGTGTTGGAGAAGACTCTTGAGAGTCCCTTGGACTTCAAGGAGATCAAACCAGTCCATTCTAAAGGAAATCAATTTTGAATATTCATTTAAAGGACTGATGCTGAAGCTGAAACTCCAATACTTTGGCCACCTGATGTGAAGAACTGACTCATTTCAAAAGACCCTGATGCTAGGAAAGATTAAAGACAGGAGGAAAAGGGGACAACAGAGGGATGAGATGGTTGGATGGCATCACCGACTCCATGGAGATGAGTTTGAGTAAGCTCCAGAAGTTGGTGATGGACAGGGAAGCCTGGCGTACTGCAGTCCATGGGGTCGCAAAGAGTCAGACACAACTGAGTGACTGAACTGCCTGATAGCTTCCATATATAAATGAAATTATATGGTATTTGTCTTTCCCTGTCTGGCTTATTGCACTTAGCATAATACCCTCTAGATACATTCATGTTGTTGCAATATTTCTTTTCTTTTTTTAATGGCTATGTAGCATTCTGTTAGAAGAAGGCAATGGCAACCCACTCCAGTACTCTTGCTTGGAAAATCCCATGGACAGAGGAGCCTGGTGGGCTGCAGTCCATGGGGTCTCTGAGAGTCAGACACGACTGAGCCACTTTATTTTCACTTTCACTTTTCACTTTCACTTTTCACTTTCATTTTTCACTTTCATGCATTGGAGAAGGAAATGGCAACCCACTCCAGTGTTCTTGCCTGGAGAATCCCAGGGACAGGGGAGCCTAGTGGGCTGCCATCTATACGGTAGCACGGAGTCAGACACGACTGAAGTGACTTAGCAGCAGCAGCAGCATTCTTTTGTATATATGTAGCACATCTTTTTTATCCTTTCATCTATTGATGAACATTAAGTTGTTTCCTTCTCTTGGCTATTGTGAATAATACAGCAACGAGTGTAAGGTGTGCATGAACACTTTTTTGAATTAGTGTTTTCATTTTCTTTGGACGAATACCCAGAAATGGAATTGATGGATCATATGGTTGTTCCTGTTAATTTTTTAAGGCACTTCCATATTGTTTTGATAATGGTTGTACCAATTTACATTCCTGAAAATTGAATTTTTCTACTTAGTCATTTTACCATTGCTTATGGTGGATTTTATCCTACAAAATGGTTTATTGTATTTGTACATCTGAGTATGTCAATATTTTTATGTTTTATGGCTTTGGTAAGTACCTTTAAAATTCTGTGATAATCTTTGGAAAATCTCCCCTCATTTTTTCTAGTAAATCTTCTGGACATGCTAGCAACAATCTCTGCTCTTTCTACCTATCCTTCTCTATCTTATTCTTCCTCTTTTGACATGGAAATTTAAATTCTACATTTTAGTTTCAGTGTCAGTCAGAATGCATGAAACCAGAAAACATATTCTTTACCATTGGCATTATATATCCATGCACATTCTAGTCTTACATATAATATTTTTCTAAGACCTATTCCATTAATGTGATTATTCTTTGTGGATACATTTCAAGATGTGTTGAACTCCACTTATTTGTTTACTGCATTTATATCCTGAATTTGTTGCTCTTTGGAAATTAAGAAGTGGTGGAGTATAAGGAACCACAAATAACAGCTTAGGGAAAGATACAGGAAAGACAGTTTGAAGTGTTCATTAAATTGAATTGATAATTGAAATAAAATATACTTTGTAAAATGTTACTTAGTGACTTGAAAAATTTAATTATGTTGATTTGATTAAAGTGTAACAAAACATTGGTATCATCAGAATTGATTTGTGTGCATTACTGCAATTTTAGACTGATGAAGCTACAAGGGGAGATGAAATAATTTTGCCCTTCAGTAAAAAGTCAAAGGATTTTAATCGCATTGCAAAAATAATATATATGTAACAAAACTTGACAATGTGCCTTCTTAACTCCTCTCTTTCTCTCCCTCTGTCCCTCTCCAGCCTTCCCTCTATCTTCCTCTTTCTTTTTTTGCTTTTTCCTCCTTATTTCCATCTATTCCCTTTTTTTCTCTATATTGTGTGCTGCTTCCCTACTTGAACACCGATTTTTATGATTTTGGAAATTATGTTCATTAATTTTCTGCATATGTGACTTAGCAGGAAGATGAGACTGGCCCCCATCACAAATCTCATTACTTCTCAAAAGAAAAATTTTGACTCACTCCTGAGTGATTATGTTTGATACACACCTAACTATATGTTGACACATGTCTGAATGTTGCTGAATTGTAACTTACTTTTCAGTGTCAGTTGACTTATGGTGTGTGTGTGTGTGCTTAGTCTCTCAGTCGTGTCTGACTCTTTGTGACTCCATGGACTGTAGCCTGCCAGGCTCCTTGGTCCATGGGATTTTCCAGGCAAGAGTACCGGAGTGGGTTGCCTTTTCCTTCTCCAGGGGATCTTCCCAACCCGGGGAATGAACCCAGGTCTCCTGCATTGTAGGAAGATTCTTTATCATCTGAACCACCAGGCAAGTTTAAAGTCAACCAAATTAAAGTATATTCCAGTGTTTTACTTCTTTATATAGGGGCCAAGTATTGATACTTTAAAAATATAATACTTTAGTATTTAAATACTGACCTTATGCTTATCTTTTTTATTGTGGTAAAATATAATCATGATGGTGTGATCACTCACCTAGAGCCAGACATCCTTGAATGTGAAGTCAAGTGGGCTTTAGGAAGCATCACTACGAACAAAGCTAGTGGAGGTGATGGAATTCCAGTTGAGCTATTTCAAATGCTATAAGATGATTCTGTGAAAGTGCTGCACTCAATACGCCAGCAAATTTGGAAAACAGCAGTGGCCATAGGACTGGAAAAGGTCAGTTTTCATTCCAATCCCAAAGAAAGGCAATGCCAAAGAATGCTCAAACTACCACACAATTGCATGCATCTCACATGCTAGTAAAGTAATGCTCAAAATTCTCCAAGCCAGGCTTCAGCAATATGAGAACCGTAAACTTCCAGATGGTCAAGCTGATTTTAGAAAAGGCAGAGGAATTAGAGATGAAGCTGCCAACATCCACTGGATCATTGAAAATGCAGAGAGTTCCAGAAAAACATCTATTTCTGCTTCATTAACTATGCCAAAGCCTTTGACTATGTGGATCACAATAAACTGTGGAAAATTCTTCAGGAGATGGGGATACCAGACCACCTGGCCTGCCTTTTGAGAAATCTGTATGCAGGTCAGGAAGAAACAGTTAGAACTGGACATGGAACAACCGACTGGTTCCAGATAGGAAAGGAGTACGTCAAGGCTGTATATTATCACCCTGCTTATTTAACTTATATGCAGAGTACATCATGAGAAATGCTGGACTGGAAGAAACACAAGCTGGAATCAAGATTGCTGGGAGAAATATCAATAACCTCAGATATGCAGATGACACCACCCTTATGGCAGAAAGTGAAGAAGAACTAAAGAGCCTCTTGATGAAAGTGAAAGAGGAGAGTGAAAATGTTGGCTTAAAGCTCAACATTCAGAAAACGAAGATCATGGCATCTGGTCCCATCACTTCATGGGAAATAGATGGGGAAACTGTGGAAACAGTTGCTGACTTTATGTTTTGGGGCTCCAAAATCACTGCAGATATTGATTGCAGCCATGGAATTAAAAGACACTTACTCCTTGGAAGGAAAGTTATGACCAACCTAGACAACATATTAAAAAGCAGAGACATTACTTTGCCAAGAAAGGACCGTCTAGTCAAGGCTATGTTTTTTTCAGTAGTCACATATGGATGTGAGAGTTGGACTATAAAGACTTCTGAGTGCCGAAGAATTGATGCTTTTGGACTGTGGTGTTGGAGAAGACTCTTGAGAGTCCCTGGGACTGCAAGGAGATCCAACCAGTCCATCCTAAAGGAGATCAGTCCTGGGTGTTCATTGGAAGGACTGATGTTGAAGCTGAAACTCCAATACTTTGGCCACCTGATGCAAACAGCTGACTCATTTGAAAAGCCCCTGATGCTGGGAATGATTGAAGGCAAGAGGAGAAGGGGTCGACAGAGGATGAGATGGTTGGATGGCATTACTGACTCAATGGAGATGAGTTTGAGTAAACTCTGGGAGTTGGTGATGGACAGGGAGGCCTGGTGTGCTGTGGTCCATGGGGTTGCGAAGAGTTGGACATGAGTGAGTGAGTGAACTGATACATAATATATAATTTGCTATTTTAATCACTTTTAACTGAATACTTAGTGACAGAAATACATAAAATAGACCATCATCACCATCCAACTCCAGACTAAAACTCTTCCCATTTAACAATAATTTCCCTTTGCCCTCTCCTAGACCCTGGCAACCACCATTCTACTTTCTGTTTCTATGACTTAGAGTACTCTAGGTGCTTCATATAAGTGGAATCATACAATGTTTGTGTTTTGCTACAGGCTTATTTAACTTAGCATAGTGCTTTGAGGTTCATCCATGTTACAATGTGTCAGAATTTTTTTCCGGTTAAGGCTGAATAATGTTTCATTTTTTATATGTATGATGTTTTGTTTATTCATGTATTGACGGGCACTTAGGTTGCTTCCACCTTTTTACTTTTGTGAATAGTCTGCTAGGAATAAGAGCACTGAAATATCTATTCAAATTTTTGCTTTCAATTTTTGAGGAGTATATTTAAAAGTGAAATTGCTGAATCATATGCTTATTTCTAGGTTTAATTTCTTTTGAGTTTCTACTGTACTATTGTCCATAATGGCTATAGCTTTTTACATTCCTACCAGCAGGGTGCAAATGTTGCAATTTCTCCACATATATATAATACATGTGTGTGTGTGTGTCTGTGTCCATCCATCCTACTAACCATCTTAAAGGATGTCAAGTGGCATTTGACTGGTTTTGCCTTTTAGTGTTTTTTTTTAATAGCGGTTTTGAATATCTTTTCATGTACTTATTTACTATCTGTATCTTTTTTTTTCTTTTTTTTAAATTTAATTTAATTTTATTTTTTAATTTATTTTTATTATTATTATTATTATTTTTTTTTACTTTACAATATTGTATTGGTTTTGCTGTACATCAACATGAATCCGCCACGGGTATACACATGTTCCCAATCCTGAACCCCCCTCCCACCTCCCTCGCTGTACATCCCTCTGAGTCATCCCAGTGCACCAGCCCCAAGATTCCTGTATCCTGCATCGAACCTGGACTGGCAATTCATTTCTTATATGATATTATACATGTTTCAATGCCATTCTCCCAAATCATCCCGCCCTGGAGCTCTCCCACAGAGTCCAAAAGACTGTTCTATACATCTGTGTCTCTTTTGCTGTCTCGCATGCAGGGTTATCGTTACCATCTTTCTAAATTCCATACATATGCGTTAGTATACTGTATTGGTGTTTTTCTTTCTGGCTTACCTCACTCTGTATAATCTTTTCTTTGGAGAAATAGCTTCAAGCCCTTTGTGCGTTTTCAAATTATATTGTTTGCTTGTTTTTTGTTGTTGATGAATCATTGGAGTACTTTGGAAATTATTTAATATGTGACTTGCATGTATTTTATCCCTTTGTGTGGGTTACTGTTTCACTTTGTTGATAGTGTCCTTTGATGAATAAGTATCTTACTTTTGACTCAATCTATTTTTCTGTTGTTACTTGTGTTTTTGATGTCATTGTCCAAAATATTTGCTAAATCCAACATCATGAAACTTTCCCCCTGTGTTTTCTAAATTTTATGGTTTTTAGCTCTTACGTTTATTTCTGGTCAATTTTGAGTTAATCTTTTGTATATGATGTGTACTATGGTTTCAACTTCATTCTTTTGCGTATGAATATCACTTTCCCAACACAATTTGTTGAAAAGACCTGTGCTTATCTTCATGTCTGTTTCCAAGTTGTGTTTTGCAACGTACTGTATGTTGAAAAAAACTATCCCTTCATGGGAGGGATTTCTTTCTCTTTTGCCTTGATACTCAGAAACTTTTTTTATTTTTTTTATTTTTTTTTTATTTTTTTTCCTTTTTTTTTCTTTAATAGAAAATTATTTAATTAGTATACATGTGTTCCCCATCCTGAACCCTCCTCCCTCCTCCCTCTCCACACCATCCCTCTGGGTCGTCCCAGTGCACCAGCCCCAAGCATCCAGCATTGTGCATTGAACCTGGACTGGCATCTCGTTTCATACATGACGTTTCACATGTTTCAATGCCATTCTCCCAAATCTTCCCACCCTCTCCCTCTCCCACAGAGTCCATAAGACTGTTCTATACATCAGTGTCTCTTTTGCTGTCTCGTATACAGGGTTATCGTTACCATCTTTCTAAATTCCATATATATGCGTTAGTATACTGTATTGGTGTTTTTCCTTCTGGCTTACTTCACTCTGTGTAATAGGCTCCAGTTTCATTCACCTCATTAGAACTGATTCAAATGTATTCTTTTTAATGGCTGAGTAATACTCCATTGTGTATATGTACCACAGCTTGCTTATCCATTCATCTGCTGATGGACATCTAGGTTGCTTCCATGTCCTGGCTATTATAAACAGTGCTGCGATGAACATTGGGGTACACGTGTCTCTTTCCCTTCTGGTTTCCTCAGTGTGTATGCCCAGCAGTGGGATTGCTGGATCATAAGGCAGTTCTATTTCCAGTTTTTTAAGGAATCTCCACACTGTTCTCCATAGTGGCTGTACTAGTTTGCATTCCCACCAACAGTGTAAGAGGGTTCCCTTTTTTCCACACCCTCTCCAGCATTTATTATTTGTAGACTTTTGGATGGCAGCCATTCTGACTGGTGTGAAATGGTACCTCATAGTGGTTTTGATTTGCATTTCTCTGATAATGAGTGATGTTGAGCATCTTTTCATGTGTTTGTTAGCCATCTGTATGTCTTCTTTGGAGAAATGTCTATTTAGATCTTTGGCCCATTTTTTGATTGGGTCATTTATTTTTCTGGAGTTGAGCTGTAGGAGTTGCTTGTATATTTTTGAGATTAGTTGTTTGTCAGTTGCTTCATTTGCTATTATTTTCTCCCATTCTGAAGGCTGTCTTTTCACCTTGCTAATAGTTTCCTTTGATGTGCAGAAGCTTTTAAGTTTAATTAGGTCCCATTTGTTTATTTTTGCTTTTATTTCCAATATTCTGGGAGGTGGATCATAGAGGATCCCACTGTGATGTATGTCAGAGAGTGTTTTGCCTATGTTCTCCTCTAGGAGTTTTATAGTTTCTGGTCTTACGTTGAGATCTTTAATCCATTTTGAGTTTATTTTTGTATATGGTGTTAGAAAGTGTTCTAGTTTCATTCTTTTACAAGTGGTTGACCAGAAACTTTTAAATCAACCTTAACTCAATTGTATATTAGTAAATTTTAGATGTAGAATAAACTATCCTTCAATGACAAAACTAATTATTGCCACGAATGCTACTCTAATCTCTCAACTCTGTTTGCCACCATTGCCCCTAACAGTGGAGTATTACAGGAGAAATGACAGGAAAAGATGATATATTAATTGATAGGTAGGTAGGCAGGCTGAGAATAGGCACCTGTATCATTAACTTACTTTGCCTTCACCATACATGCATCCTAAATGGCATAGTTCTTCAGCTATATAATCTGAAGAATGGACCTAGATGACTAATAAATAAAAAAATTGGCATCACTTTGATTTTGCAAATGCTTCTTTTTTAACAAAAATAAGCACTTTTTTTTTTTGCATTATTTATGGGCTGTCACACAGAAAATCCTGGAGCTTTTTGGGACATATGTGTCATTAGGGCCTCTTTACTTTGCTCTGATACCATTTTTGCTTCCATTAGAAACAAAATATTTAAGGAAGGATAGAGAAGTGAAGTAGGCAGCAAGCCAGAGTTCAGCCAGCTGGACAGTAAGACATACAATGCTCAGAATGCCTAGGAAAATGCTATTGAAGTAGAGTGCAATCAATATTGGCCCCGAGGCACCTCACAAAGAGGAAAGATTCTGTAGGTGAGTAGAAACAGTCCTGTGAATGGTGGAGCAGTAGGAGGTGTCTGTTGTAAACTTTGTCTTAGCAGGGGCTTAGCAAGGGCTTTTTTACCCTGAGGAACTAGTCCTTTGGCGGGCCAAGAGAATGGAAACTGTCAATCTAGAAAGAGTAGGTATACATTTGAAAGAATACAAATATATTTACTTAAAATTATTTCCTGATGCTGAAAGTAGCAGTGTACAGAGTGGCAAAAGCCTACATATTGAACATGAAGGTCAATAAGAGAGTAATTCAATCTTTGTTCAAGTGTAAGTTATTCTTTATCTCTAAAATGGGAAGAAGCATATTTAGGGTACAAATAAGTAACCCAAGATAATAGATGGAAATTTCACTGTACAGTGCCTGGCCCATAGATCAGTGATATTTGACATTTGTTGTGGTGGTGGTTTCCAGACAAACAAGCAAGAGAATTTTGTGAGCATTGTTACAAAAATGAATTGCATATGAATTGATTTTTTTAAATGTACAGTCACAACCCAGATTTAAGTGGCTAAATCAATACAATGAAAACCATATTGTATTCAAGTACAGAAATCAAATCATCCTGAACTTGAAACAGAAGATTGAAAATCACTTTACAAAATACATAGTAAATGAAAATGACACTCTTTTTTTAGTATTTAAAAAATACTAGTTTTTAAGAGGCAGAACATAAAAATGACAAAGGATAGGCCCACTTAACTCTGTAATGCTTGAATTTTGTGCTTTTGGAAGGTCCCCTGGAGGAGGAAATTGCAACCCACTCCAGTATTCTTGTCTCGAGAATCCCATGGACAGAGGACTGTGGCAGGCTACAGTCCACTAGGTCACACAGAGCGGAACATGACTGAAGCGACTTAGTCCTCAGCGCTCAATCCCTATATGGGCCATGCTTGTCCTAATTTTTAAAGCTTAAAGTAAGCATTTGAAATTTCATGTTTTAGAGTACTTCTGTTTTAAATTTTTCTTTTCTGTTTTGAATCTGTTAATTGTCAGCATAGTGGTTAACTATGCTTCATCACTTAGAAGTTTTAAAACCCGACTTTCACTTTGTAAGGCTTAAATCAGAACAGAGGATGAAGAAAGCAAACACCGGGATTTTAAAAACATTAAATGATAGAGGAGCCAGTAACAGTTTGGAAAAGCACTCTTAGCCTTACCTTAGAGTTCTACTTTGGTAAATGTTAATTATTTAACTAGTTAACAACATTAACACCACTCTTTCAATAGTTAACTTTTCGTGTATAGTAAATGTTGCAAGATGACATAATTGATAAAGAAGACTTGGTTAAAAAAAATGTACAAGAAAGTACATCTCTGTTTCAATACCAATGTAACTCTGGGAAAATGAATATAACTTGGAGAGTAATTTCAAATGCTCAACTGTCTGATGCCCATCATGATTTCTGTGTCCCTGCCAATGAGATAAGCAGTTTTCTGACAAAGAGAGCAGTTCCTGAAAGGGTACCCCTAGAGGCAACAGAACTCAGCATGGTGTTAATATTTTCATTTCTGTAGCATTTTTCAATAGATCCAAACTTTGTTACCTTCAAACTTAAAAGCCTGGACCCATCCATACTTTGAAAATGTTGACCAAAGGTGCACTTGTGATTTTAGCATTTTCCTCAGGATTGCGCTTAGGGAAATTTCCAGTTGTGGCTTGAAAGACTCTCAGCAAACCAATGGAAGCTTTAAAAATGGAATTTCTGATGCCATATAGAGTTGAATATAACTGGATTTCTTTTTTTTTATTATTTATTTTATTTTATTTTTTAACTTTACAGTATTGTATTGGTTTTGCCATATATCAGCATGAATCCACCACAGGTATACACGTGTTCCCCATCCTGAACCCTCCTCCCTCCTCCCTCCCCGTACCATCCCTCTGGGTCGTCCCAGTGCACCAGCCCCAAGCATCCAGTATTGTGCATCGAACCTGGACTGGCAACTCGTTTCATATATGATATTATACATGAGGACTACCCGAGTGCCTGAACCTATAACTGGATTTCTTGTAGGAAAAAACAGGCTAGAACTTGACTCCATTCCAACACTGAAGACAAGAGGAGTCACAGTTTCACTATGGAGTTCCAGTGTCACTAAATGAGAATTATAGCTCAGTGACTTTATTTGGATTGTGATACTCTTGTCACAACTGCCTTATAGCTTTTCTCGTAAGTGGCAGTCATTGTCAGGCCCTGCTAGAAGCAGACAAATTCCGTTTGTGCCATACGTAGTGTACTTCTAAGCAGGTAGATTTTCAGGGGAACTGGTAGGCTTGGGCCTTGGGGCTGTTAGTGGGAAAGTCTCTTTTTGCTTACAGAGCATTTCTTCTTGTTGAAGTTATTTGAAAGATATTCCTGGATAGTTCCTTTACACAGTTTAATAGTTACATTATTGTGTGTTTCTGGTTGCCTCTGACATGTCTCTCTTTTTCATCTGTGTCTCCCTTGATGTCAGACATAGATTCCACAATCTTGATTCCTTTTACCCTAGCATTGGGAGAAATAGTTTTGTCTGACAAGTTATAACCAAAACTGAACAGTTGGACACTGAAATGTGTTGCATCCCTTATGGAATTGAAGGTCAATGTATATCGTTCAAAAGTAATCACTGTACTTGTGTCAGAAGCTTTCTCTTTAGTATAACAGCTTCTGTTCATTACTTCTGCATCAGATGGTAGATTAAAGGTCACATTTTTATCATTACTTTTGTGTGATGGTTCCTCAAGTAGGCAGCTTGAAAAGTCATTCATTGTGCAAGATGCTCAGGAACTGCTTTTCATCATGAACACTGAAGATGTGTGGTGTCTCTGTCCTGAAAGCAGCAGCATAAGGAGTTGCCAGAGACAGGATGGGTGGAACAGGAGGCCCAGGTAGGCTTCATCTACACCTCCACCATCTGCCAATATCTCTGGCATATCCACCTACATTTGGAAGTTAGCAAACAGGCTAAAAGACCACTAATCTAGAGATTAGGATATGGCAAGGAGGGAAATATACCAGCAAAACTGAGATGTGCCCTGTTGCTTTGGCCCCAGTACCTTGGGCCCTGGGTACCTAGATGGAGACCATGGTAGCACAGACTGCTTTACCTGCCCTGTGAACACTGTCACATGAGCCCCCTCTTGTGGTGGTTTTCCTTATTTATTTATTTAGTACTATTTTTGAAGCTTTCAACCGACTCAATGGACATAAGTCTGAGTGAACTCTGGGAGTTGGTGATGGACAGGGAGGCCTGGCGTGCTGTGATTCATGGGGTCGCAAAGAGTCAGACATGACTGAGCAACTGAACTGAACTGAACTGAAGCTGTCAAACTTAGCTAAGTGTTCTACTCCAGTGTGACTGAATGGATGAGGTATTTCCTTTAGGGTCATAGCCTAGTAGTTGGCAATACCAGCTGCTAAAAAATTCAAATGTTCTATTTTGCCTTTGTAAATAGTCATTGACAGTGAAGTCATTGTTCCTGCAGCTGTTTTATTATGCTTCTCTTAATTCCCTTAGTTTTTCCAGAAGCTAACTCTGATGTAGATTTTAGTTTGCATAATAAGGATATATCCACTGTGAAAATCATCAAATACCTGATGATCAAACCCTGTGTGAGGGAAGAGAAGTCTGGTTGTTTGCAATGCTGGGCCTCAGCTGTCACCAGAGGGCGCTCTGGAGAGCCAGAACCAGTGCACACTGGGCCTAAAAGGCAAGTACTTGACATTTGTGCTTTCATCAGTCATTGGCTTTGGGCTGACCTAGGAAGGGTATAACCTTGAAAAATGTGTCTCTTTACAATAGAAGCATTCCCTGAAGTGGATGACAGATGAAAGCTGGGGCAAAATGTCCTTCGTCAAAGAAGGATCTTGGTGGTTCCTTGCATTTATCACATAAGAAATACTCCTAAGATTTGACACACTAAAATATAGGCTGACGTGAAGTAGCTCTGATTTGTTTTCAAGGATATTTTGCAAAATATTGTCTTTGGCTTGCAATTAAAAATTAGGTTTCCCATAGTTGCGAGTTAGAGTGTGTTTCATTTTAAAGTACTGCTTTATTTTCTTTTAATATGTTCATTAATTTAGTGATATAAGCTGATATTGACATCCACAGTTTTAAATCTATCACATATGTGTCCTCCCAGAATGTACAGTCCTGTTCTTTTTATTTATGGGGACCTAAAAATAATGGCAGATGAAAATAACATGGCTATGATTTACTTAGAATTAATGTTCAATTTAATTCTTCATGTTGATTCGCTCTTGAATTATATCCTGCCTTTGTGTGGCTTTTGTAGAATAGGTTTTGTAATGCATATTTTCCTTTCTTAAATATGACTGCCTGAATATTGCTTTTGTTATTCATTTTGATGCTTATTAGCAAATACTAGTCTAAGCTAGGTGTTCTATAGACCTATTTATATAAAGCTTGTTGCCATGGTAACTAAGTGCTTCTCATTTAGAAAATAGACCAAATTTGGGGCGGGGGGCAGGGGTAACGGTAGCCGCCAAAGGAATCCTTGGCCATATTAAGAGCCTGTTTGCTAGAAGTGGAAAGGGGAAAATAGGGAAATAGTTCTCCCGTAACACTGTAATTCCTAGTAGCTATTCCTGAGTCAGGTTATTAAAGAATCAGTCATGGGGCAAAAAAAATGAGATTGTCTTAGGGTTTCATGATACTTTATGATGTATATGGTCCTATCTGTTTACCAAATAAACTGTTCAAAAAATGAATGAACAAAAGTCATTATTCTTTGCACCAAATACATATATCAGTCCCCAAATATGTAACATTTAAGAAAGATATAGAGAAAGATTTGAGCTTTGTTTAATGCTATTTTGAATGGCAATATTTCATTCATTTGTAATTAACTTAAACTTCTAAGTTGGTTGCATTACAAATGTTGGAAAAAAATTTAACTAACTAAATGTTGCACGTTAAAATGTATTTTGACATTTGAAATGGAATACTTTAATTTGGTAATGCAGTTGTAAAGGATTTTTGAAGGCTGAGATAATTGTTTGACGTTTTCTCAAGCAGTGAAATCAACTGTGTGGTAAGAAATGGGTTGTTTCCTTTGATGTACTTGATAGGAACCATCATAATATAGTTAATTCTTATGTGTCAGCAGTTGAAGCAAGTCAGTGATGTTTTTCTATAGCAAATGCTTTTTTTGTAGAATGTTTTAGGAGAGGTCATCACATCATTAGTCTGAGAAAAATAATCATTAAGGACCCATTTCAGCATTACCTAGCAGGTACTAGCTTTATTTCATCATGAATATTTCTCTTACTTCTTCATATGTGAAATGAGTTAGGATTTGAAGTTATTTGTAGTTTGAATGTTGATACAAAAACATTTTAAAGAGTTCAGTATCTTGATATGTGATCCTTATAAGTAAAAGTGTCAGTTACTCATATGCTACCATAAAATGGCTTTTAATGTTTGATTTTGTGAGTATTCAGAATCCAAAATTCACTGTGTATTTTATTTTGCTGAGGTTTATTTTTATTTACTTTTTGTCAATTAAAGTGATGAAGTTTATGCAGAAATAGCTAGTGGTTACAGAGAAGGCAATGGCACCCCACTCTAGTAATCTTGCCTGGAAAATCCCATGGACAGAGGAGCCTGGTAGGCTGCAGTCCATGGGGTCGCTGAGAGTCAGACATGACTGAGCGACTTCACTTTGACTTTTCACTTCATGCATTGGAGAAGGAAATGGCACCCCACTCCAGTATTCTTGCCTGGAGAATCCCAGGGACGGGAGAGCCTGGTGGGCTGCCATCTATGGGGTTGCACAGAGTCGGACATGACTGAAGCGACTTAGCAGCAGCAGCAGCAGCAGCAGCAGCTAGTGGTTAACAATTTATCTTGGCCAAATATTTGTCAGGTTTCTATTCGTATTAGCTTTCATTGTAATAAGCTTAATGGGATACTCATAATCAGATTATTTTCCTTTGACAAATCATTTACATACATTTTAAACACACATGCACATATATAAATGCACACACAAACACATATGTGTAAAGTTATAATATTTCTTAGAGTCCTATCTCTCTTGATTTTAAATAACAAACTTGCGCCAACTTGTTATACCAAATTTAAAACTGCAAAAATACATTAATATTTTAAGGATAGAGAGGAACTAGGAAAACATGATTCACATAGTTACAGTATTGTTAGACATAATATTTAATATACCCCCAATATTTTTACCATAATTTAGAGTATATCTTGTGAACAAACTGTAATCAGTGAATATCTGTATGGAAGCATATGATTATGCACACCAGTTTTTGTCATTGCTCAATGTTTTCTGGAAAATGTTCACTTCCTACATAATGCTGCTGCTGCTGCTAAGTCGCTTCAGTCATGTCCGACTCTGTGCGACCTCATGACGGCAGCCTATCAGGCTCCCCCATCCCTGGGATTCTCCAGGCAAGAACACTGGAGTGGGGTGCCATTTCCTTCTCCAACGCATGGAAGTGAAAAGTGAAAGTGAAGTCTCTCTGTCGTGTCCGACTCTTTGCGACCCCATGGACTGCAGCCTACCAGGCTCCTCCGTCCATGGGATTTTCCAAGCAAGAGTACTGGAGTGGGGTGCCACTGCCTTCTCCATCCTACATAACAGTGAAACACATTTCTCAGTGCTGTTATGTCAAGTGCGTAAGGTATGTAAAAATTACAAACAAACAAATTTTAGTACCTCAAGACAACATTTTTTTCCTCCTTCACATCAAGTCTTTGTGGCTCTTAGCAACAGTAGAAGCAGCTGCTCTCAAGGTGAAGGTTTAAAAACAGACTTCAGAATTGATGCATACTTCCATGAGTACCAGAGAAAGGGCAAGCTCAAGCATGATAAACACAAAACTTCATGGAGTTGGGACAGCTGTATGTGCTGTGGTTCTGGAAGGAGGAAAAGTAGTGGTGATGTGGGGGATCACTGTTGCCTCCCACATCAGGCACATCCGCTTTCAGTGGAACATACCATTTACAGTAACTTCCTGGAAAATGGAAATTTATGATTATTTTAATTGATGTACTATTTATTGAAGCCTCAACGTGACCTTAATAGTCGTTTCTTTGACTCTGATTAATTTTTGCTGAAGTGCTAATAAAGAAGAACCAAATGCATATACACTCTTTGAAGTGGATATAAGAAATAGATACAAGAATCTGTTAACATAATTTTTTCCCTTTATTTTATTTATTTATTTATTTTACACGGCATGGCCTACTTTTTTTCTTTGTGAGGAAATACGTATTAAATCACAAATGAGTCAATCTGGGAAATACAGAAAAGGAAACCATGTTTCAACAGCAGTGCCATATTCCATTTTCAACAGCACAAAATGCATTTTATATTACACATAATAATATGGATAAAGGGTACTAGGGAAGCACTGTCATGAATCCAAAGATGATGCATAAGCACTCTCTGTGCTATTGTGTGTGATTAATCGACTTGTAGGCTAACTATTGATAAAAAGAAAGCACTAGTTTTAAAATCAGAGATACCTCAGTTGCTACTTAATTTCAATCTTAGATATATTACTAAAACTTTGTATCTCAGAGGCTTCGTTTATAAAATCACAATACTAAGTTATTTGCACAGCTACTGTGAAAATTAAACAAATGACGTATAAAGCTCCTATTATGAAGGATAAAATATAGTAGACCTTCAATAAATGTGAATCATGACAGCTGGTAATATATGATGATAAATAATATTCTGACCTCTATACAGGTTTGTGGCGGATGACCATGAAATATACATCCTGCTTAGGGAGTTCCTTTTTATTAGGCAAACTTCTACTTGTGTAGCAATACAGTGCTGTTCTAGACCGTTGGAAAATAAGTACAAAACTTGGAGATAACATTAGCTCCAAATTTTTGTTATCTCATCATGAGTCAAGCACTGAACCAGGGCCTTAGCATGTATTGTCTCATTCTGTCCCCAGAAGAATCATTTGAGGCCATTTTTCTTTTTTGTCTGATTTACCGATTAGAAAATTGTGATACTACATAGTACCAGTAGACAGTCAAATCGTCCTTGTCCCTTTTATTGCTAAAGTGCTTAATTGCATCCTTTGTGTGGCAGGTACACTGGAGTCCATACTTAAGCAGAAATTAGATTCTGAAGTCAGAGTACAAGGGAAAACTAGGACAGCTAAAATTATGCTTAAAAATCCTTAGAGCACCCCATATTATGGCATGACAGGAGGTTCAGAATCATAGAAACACAGTAGATAAGACAGACTGAGAGCTAATATCCCCAAAGAAGCTACAGTTCTTTTCTTCCTGGTTCCTGTGGGGGAAATGGATGTAGGTAATGGGGTGGCGGGTGTGCTTAAGGGCATGATGCAAGCTGCTCTCCTTCTCACGCCTTTTCTCTCTCCATCTTTGTTCTCTTCCATTCCCTCTGACACCTTCCCTCTCACCCTCTCCTGTTCACTTCATGTTTCCTGCATGAATTAACTAAGATATGTGGTGATGGTACAGTATGTTAATAATGCATCAAAGAGAAATTACCACTATGCAAATCATCAAATATCTGAAATCTGGTACTTTGATACTGGTTTTAACTGTATAGATTTCTGAGTCAACCTTAATAGCAAATTATTTTGAATAGCACAATAAAAAATTGTTACAATGTCATTTGATGTATCACAAAAAAGTAATGGACCTTGGCATCTTCTTTTCTTATTTCTGTGCCCCCAACACTAATATTTTGTTTATTGATGTCATTATTTTAATGAATATAAACCTATGAGAATTACTAAAACTGAAGTGGGTGGATCTACTCCATGTCTGAGAACTAGCAGAGAGATGCAGTTGGGGTAAAAACTGCCCAAGTTTTTGACAAGAAGAAAATGTATTTAGAAGAAATAGTTTTAAATTTTAATAACCATGTTCAAAGTAAAGATAGAGAGTTCTTGTACTTCGTCAGTGCATATGATAAAGAATAAAATTATCATTGAAGCACATGTTAAAAGGGTACAAGGACACTTTTTTTTTCTTTATTCAACAAACTGACTTTGCACACACAAAAGATAAAGGTTTACATAATCTTACTTTCAGTATTTGTTTCTCATGTCTATTTTTCTTAGGAGGACTAAAGTTCTTCTGTGAGTTTGGGTATTTTGTGTTTTTGATTTTAGCACTTATGACAAGGGAAGAAAAAGTATCTAAATCAGAAATTTCCTTTACAGAAAGTCTAGGGCATATGAATGCTTTGGGCTGGCAGGGTACTCAATTTCTGGTGTTACATTGCCTTTGAAAACACATAGCAGGTAAAACAAAATAAGACAGTAAGTAGCCTTATAAAAATCAAGAATATGTTGTGCAAACATTGAAGCTTTATATTGTATACTTGAAACTAATGTAATATGTCAATTACATCTCAATTTATAAAAATCAGTTTTATAAGGGCTTTGGGGTTTTCAATTTCCCTCCTCTTCGTAGTAGAAAAATAGTTAAGCAAAAGTTGTTGTTTGGAATACTAAAAGGAAAACAATAGTAAAATCTCTTTCTTTTTAACTTCTATTGTGAGTAACAGTGAGGTCATAAAACGATTATTGTAAGATGTAGTCAACCATGAGAAATACTGTTTACATATTTAAGTCTCAGATCAGATCCTCAACTATTTTTATCTGTGGTCACCTTGTAGGAAAATGATTACTTGTTAGTTCAGATATGTTCTTCTCTGTCTATACATTTTACTAAAATCCATCAGTTTCTTGTCAGACATTTTTCGTTTATTTCTATTGTTTTGTATTCCCACCTCCTTTATCTGTGGTTAAGTAAAGTGAGCACTGACTTATTATCTCCTGAAATAAACTATAAATACCAGTGTGAAGTTTGAGACATTTTGGAAAACAAACTGTATGACTCATAAATGCTTGGTTTATTTTTGTTTTATATGTAGAGTTTTCTGTCCTCAAATATGTTAAATATGTAAAAATGCAAAAATAAATGTATTTATATTTCACTTGTTTTCTTTTTGAGCAAATTTAGAAAGTTTATTTCTGTTCTGGAAGTTCAGAACCTTTTAAAGCAACATGCTATTTAGCAATTCTATTTTATATTGTTGGAATTTTCTCCCTATTATGAACGAATTTTTTGTTAAAACATAGTGTTATTAGTGTATAGTCTGGAAGTAACTTTGAGGTGGAAAAATATTCTCAGAGAATGCTTTAGCATAAAGGATTGGATTTTTGGTGTCACTGCAGATAATGTTGAGTTACTTTGATTTTCTTTTTGGGTTGAGTCACTCTTCAAGAAAAACCTTTTGATAGGCAGTGACATCTGCTAAGAAGTGGCAAAATGCTCCTTGATTTTGATGTACCAAATGAACAGAAATAACTGTAGTGTTTGTAAGTTGGACACTGAGCAATACTTGTCACAGTATCTACTTTTTCTTTACCCATACCACCATCACCTTTATCCTGAAAAGAGAAAGGCAACTATTTATTCAGCAAATATTTACATTTCTTTGTTCAATACTATTGGAAACTGAAACCTCAAGCTTATTAAATGAAACCTAGAAAACATGAGTTTTTATTTTTTTTTGTTTGCTCTATTGAAGGTACTGTTTTTATTTGTTTATTTTTGGCTGTGTAAGCTCTTCGTTGCTGTGTGGACTTTTCTCTAGTTGCAGCAAGCAGGGGCTACTTTGTAGTTGCGGTACGCAGGCTTCCCATTGCAGTGGCTTCTCTTGTTATGGAGCATGGGCTCTAGGGCACTCAGATTTCCGAAGTTGTGACACATGAGCTCAGCAGTTGCAGCTTCTGGGCTCTAAGGCACAGGCTCAATAGTTGTGGCGCATGGGCTTAGCTGCTCTGCGGCATTCGGGATCTTCCTGGATCAGGGATCTAACCTGAGTCTTCTGCATTGGCAGGCGAATTCTTTAACACTGAGCCACCAAGGAAGCCCGAGTTTTACTCATATATATTTTGTAACTACTCATAAATGTAAATTTTAAATAGATATTTCATATATTTATACATACAGTATATATTTGTATATGTGTATGTATTCATATACTCATATATATGTATATATTTATATTTGTATGGGCATACATATGTCTGAATCTTGATAAGTTGTAAATGACAATGCTACAAATAGAAACTGGTGAGTGCTATTTATAAGACAAACTTCAGTTGTCATGGTATATAGATCAAAATTTCTTCACAGATAACCTTGAGAAAATTCATGGTAGAACTCACTCTGCAGTTAGGTGATGAGGTTTCCTTAAAGGAGGAATTCATAACATTTTTCCCTAGCTTTACTGAGAAAAAAATTGACACATAACATTATGTACGTTTAAGGTATATAATGCAGTGATTTGATATTTTTGTATTTTGTGATATGATTACCACAATAAGGTTAGCACATTCATCACGTCAAGTAGTTGCATTGCGTGTTGGGGGGCGAGGAGAGAGGGTGAGAACTCTTAGGATCTACTGTCAGCACCTTCTGAATATATGATGTTGTTGACTATGCTCACTATGCTATACATTACTTTCCCATAACTTATTCATCTGATAACTGGAAATTTGTGTACTTGAAGTGCCTTCATCTGTTTTCTCCACTCACCTACCTACTCACACCCCTAACAACCAACATTCTGCTCTGTTTCTATGAGTTCAGTATTTATAGATTCCACAGAAAAGTGAGATCATATAGTATTTTTTCCCCTCTATCTGGCTTAGTTAACTTAGTAATGTCCTAAGGTTTGTCTCAGAGAAGGCAATGGCACCCCACTCCAGTACTCTTGCCTGGAAAATCCCATGGGTGGAGGAGCCTGGTAGGCTGCAGTCCATGGGGTCGCAAAGAGTCGGACATGACTGAGCGACTTCACTTTCACTTTTCACTTTCATGCATTGGAGAAGGAAATGGCAACCCACTCCAGTGTTCTTGCCTGGAGAATCCCAGGGACGGGGGAGCCTGGTGGGCTGCCATCTATGGGGTTACACAGAGTTGGACGTGACTGAAGCGACTTAGCAGCAGCAGCAGCAGCAGCAGCAAAGTTCATCTCAAGTGGTAGAATTTCCTTCTTTTTTAATGCTAACTAATATTTCTATATAACCAAATTTTCTTTATCCATTCATCTGTTGAAGGATGCTTAGATCGTTTCTATGTCTTGACTGTTGTGAATAATGTTGCAGTGAACAATGGGGGTGCAGAGCCTCTTCAAGACAGTGATGTCATGTCCTTTGGATATATACCCAGAAGTGGAGTTACTGGGTCATGTAGGAGTTCTATTTTTAGTTTTTTGGGGAACCTCCATACTGCTTTCTATAGTAGCAGCCAACTTACATTCACTGGTTATATTTTACTGATGATTATTAATGTTGAGCACCTTTTCATGTCCCTATTGGCCATTTCAATATCTCCTTTGGAATAATGTCTACTAAAGTCATTTCCCTCTTTTTAAATTGAATTATTACTATAATTTTTGCTATTGAGTTGTAAAGCTTCTATATATATACACATACACACATATACATGTATATTTGGATATTAACTATTTAATAGACGTGGTTTGTAAATGCTTTCTCTTATTTTGTAGGTTACCTTTTCATTTGGCTGACTTTTTTGTTTCATTTTGTTTTTCCTGTGCAGTAGCTTTTTAGTTTAATGTAGATGATTGGATGTCCACTGACTCAATGGACATGGGTTTGGGTGGACTCTGGTAGTTGGTGATGAACAGGGAGGCCTGGCGTGCTGTGGTTCATGGGATCACAAAGAGTAGGACACAACAGAGCAACTGAATTGAACTGAGTACTGCTTACTAATTTTTTTTTGCTTTTTTTGCTTGTGTTTTTAGTGTCATATTTAAAAAATAATTGTCAATACCATTGGGAAACAGGTTTTTTGTTTTTTTTTTCCTTCTTAGTTTTATGGTTTCTGGTCTTAACTTTTAAGATTTTTTTATCCATTTTGCATTAACTTTTATAAGTGGTGTAAGTTAGAGGTTTAATTTCATTTTTTGCATGTGAGTATATAGTTTTAACGGATCTCTTTATTGAAAAGAGTTTCCTCACCAAGTTTCCTTAGCTCCCTTATCAGTTGTTAGTTAACTGTTTATGCATAGATTTGTTTCTGGGATCTTGATTTTGTTCTATTGGTCTATGTGTCTGTTTTATGGAAGTACCATGCTTTTTGATTAGTATACCTTTGTACTGAAAGGTTGTTGTTGAATCACGCAAAAACACCGGGATTCTTGGCCCCCGGAGGAGAAGAATTCAATCCGGGGCCAGAGACAAGGCTTGATCACTCAGAGCTTTTGTGTAATAAAATTTTATTAAAGTATAAAGGAGATAGAGAAAGCTTCTGACATAGGCATCAGAAGGGGGCAGAAAGAGTACCCGCTTGCTAGTGTTAACAATGAAGTTATATAATCCAAAGAATGTCTGGAGGTTGTAAAGACCTCATCAGACCTACTCCCATAATTTACATTTTAAGATAACAGAATTAGCCAGAAGGTTTGATCCAGAGATTGCCCTTAGGCAGGATACATTATTGTTATATAATCCTAAGGAATGTAGAGAAAAAAAAAAAGTTTGTCCTTTCTTCCTCCTTGAGAATTCCAGACCCTCTCTCCTTGGGGACCCCTAGACTCCTTATCAACCTGCCTAGTAAATTACTCTCTCAGTACTATAGTTTAAAATTGGCAGGTGTGATGTCTCCAACTTCATTCTTTCTCAGGATTGCTTTGACTATTTAGGATTCTTCATTGTTTCATGGCTCAACTGTAATTCCATCACACCCACTAGCTTTGTTCGTATTGATGCTTCATAAGGCCCACGTAACTTTGCATTCCAGGATGTCTGACTCTAGGTGAGTGATCATACCATCATGGTTATCTGGGTTGTGAAGATCTTTTCTGGATAGTTCTTCTGTATATTCTTGCCACCTCTTCTTAATATCTCCTGCTTCTGTTAGGTCCATACCATTTCTGTCCTTTACTGTGCTCATCTTTGCAAGAAATGTTCCCTTGATATTTCTAATTTTCTTGAAGAGATCTCTAGTCTTTCCCATTCTATTGCTTTCCTCTGTTCTTTGCATTGATCACTGAGGAAGGCTTTCTAATCTCTCCTTGCTATTCTTTGGAACTCTGCATTCAGATGGGTATATCTTTTCTTTTCTCCTTTGCCTGCTTCTCTTCTTTCCTCAGCTATTTGTAAGGTCTCCTTGACAACCGTTTTGCCTTTTTGCATTTCTTTTTTCAGCAGTGGCCACAGGACCAGAAAAAGTCAGTTTTCATTCCGATCCCAAAGAAAGGCAATGCCAAAGAATGTTCAAACTACTGTATAATTGCACTCATCTCACATGCTAGCAAAGTAGTGCTTAAATTCTCAAAGCCAGGCTTCAACAGTACACGAACCATGAACTTCCAGATGTTCAAACTGTATTTAGAAAAGGCAGAGGAACCAGAAATCTAATTACAAACATCCATTGGATCATCAAAAATGCAAGAGAATTTCAGAAAAACATCTCCTTCTTGTTTATTGATTATGCCAAAGCCTTTGACTGTGTGGATCACAAAAAACTGGAAAATTCTTAAGGAGATGGGAATACCAGACCACCTTACCTGCCTCCTGAGAAATCTGATGCAAATCAAGAAGCAACAGTTAGAACTGGACATGAAACAACAGACTGGTTCCAAATTGGGAAAGGAGTACGTCAAGGCTGTATATTGTCACCCTGCTTATTTAACTTATATGCAGAGTACATCATGAGAAATGCTGGGCTGGAGGACACACAAGCTGGAATCAAGATTGCCAGGGGAAATATCAATAACCTCAGATATGCAGATGACACCATCCTTATGGCAGAAAGTGAAGAAGAAGTAAAGAGCCTCTTGATGAAGGTGAAAGAGGAGAGTGAAAAAGTTGGATTAAAGCTCAACATTCAGAAAACTAAGATCACAGCATCCAGGCCCATAATTTCATGGCAAATTGATGGAGAAAAAACGGAAATAATGACAGATTTTATTTGTGGGGAGGGTTCTAAAGTCACTGTAGATGGTGACTGCAACCATGAAATGAAAAGATGCTTGCTCCTTGGAAGAAAAGCTATGACCAATATAGACAGCATATTAAAAATCAGAGACATGTTTCAATGCAACCCAGAGGGATGGTATGGGGAGGGAGGAGGGAGGAGGGTTCAGGATGGGGAACACATGTATACCTGTGGTGGATTCATTTTGATATTTGGCAAAACTAATACAATTATGTAAAGTTTAAAAATAAAATAAAATTAATTTAAAAAAAATCAGAGACATTACTTTGCCAAAAAAAGGTCTGTCTAGTAAAAGCTATGATTTTTCCAGCAGTCATATATGGATGTGAGAGTTGGACTATAAAGAAAGCTGAGTGCCAGAGAATTGATGCTTTTGAACTGTGGTGTTGGGGAAGACTCTTGAGAGTCCCTTGGACTGCAAGGAGATCCAGCCAGTCCATCCTAAAGGAAAGTAATCCTGAATATTCATTGGAAGGTCTGATGCTGAAGCTGAAACTCCATTATTTTGGCCACCTGATGTGAAGAACTGACTCATTGGAAAAGAAGATTCTGGGCTACCCTAGTGGCTCCATTGGTAAAGAATCTGTTTGCAATGCAGGAGACCTAGGTTCGATCCCTGGGTCGGGGAGATCTCCTGGAGAAGGGAATGGCAACCCACTCCAGTGTTCTTGCCTGGAGAATGCCACGGACAAAGGAGCCAGGCTGGCTACAGTCTGTGAGATTTCAAAGAGTCAGACATGACTGTGAGACTTTCACTTTTTTTTTCTGATGCTGGGAAAGATTGAAGGTGGGAGGAGAAGGGGACGACAGAGGATGAGACTTGATAGACATGAGTTTGAGTAAACTCCGGGAGTTGGTGATGCACAGGGATGCCTGGCGTGCTGCAGTTCATGGGGTCACAAAGAGTCGGACACAACTGAGGAACTGAACTGAACTGATTGTTTCATATGAAATTTAAGATATTTTTTTACTATTTCTGTGGAAAGTGCCACTGAAATTGTGATAGGGATTGGAATTTGTTACCTTTTATTAAATGTATACTAAGTGTGTGACTCAAAGTTTTATACATGTTTTCATTTTAATTTCATAACTGTAGTGTAAGAAGCACAATTGAGGCTTGAGAAATTATGTAACATGTAACTTCTTCATGTGGCAAAGCTATGAAGTGTTTACTGTGTTGTGGATACAATTCAAGTCACTAGAGACACACCAGTACACTATATTGAAATGACAATATATTCTGTGGAGCTTTTGATCCAATTGAGGGTTATTTAAAATGAAATGAATGTTATTTATCATATATGACATGGTGATAAGTGCAGAGAAAATGAACCAGAAAAGAGGGATAGTGTGATCTGAAAAATGAGGATGTATGTTCTGAATAGTCAGGGAATAGGAGTTATTTAAGATACACAGTGCTAACTACCAAAAGATATAAAGCCTTGAAAAGATAGTGAACTATGCTCTCCTATGTCCCTGCTTCTCCCCTCCTCCTGTCTTTAGAGAATTATAGCTTCTACAGGGTATTCAAACAACGACTGATTGAATGACCTTGCCACTCAGAAGAATGTCCAAATAGATGCCTACATAGTTTTGAAAAATATGAAGAGACTTAGGATGCATGGGGCCCTTCAATAGCTTCACTTTATCTATATACTACATAATACCTCATTGCTTCATTAAGATGCCCTAGGATCAGAATGCCATCTCTTTACCCTTCTCTCTGAACTTATTTACTACTACTTATTAGACAACCTACACATTAGATAATGTCTTTCTTACCAAACATAACCTGTATTTTTCTGCACTCACTAGCATGTCTACATTCAGTAAGAAAGCTGGGCAACACAGATAAAGAATAGAAACCAAGAAGGGGTATAAGTCCAGGTAAACTCCCAGATTCAGCCTGATGCCATGATAACATGGATGGGTACAATTTATACTTGAAAATCTATTCTCGAAGTAAAGAAACTAGACTTCCATTCTTTCACATCATTCACTTACTGGCTTGGGGCCTCCCAGTAAGATAGGGCACATAAAACATTCTGGCACTTCTAGCTCTCGTCCTCCAGTGCCCAGAACAATCCTAAGAAGATGTTGGAGGGAGGCTTTAGCAGCGGCATGTGTAGGAACCTGGACATGGGTGCATAGAGCTGGTAAAAGGCCATCTGTATGGGATATCAACAGCATCCCCTATCTGAGTGACCTATTCCCTGCTGCTGCTAAGTCGCTTCAGTCGTGTCCGAATCTGTGCGACCCCATGGACGGCAGCCCACCAGGCTCCCCTGTCCCTGGGATTCTCCAGGCAAGAACACTGGAGTGGGTTGCCATTTCCTTCTCCAATGCATGAAAGTGAAAAGTGAAGTCGCTCAGTCATGTCTGACTCTTAGCGACCCCATGGACTGCAGCCTACCAGGCTCCTCCGTCCATGGGGTTTTCCAGGCAAGAGTCTGGAGTGGGGTGCCATTGCCTTCTCCCTAGATCAGAATTAATTTCAAACTTCCTCACTGTTCCTTTAATGGGCTGTTTGCATTTCTCTGTTTGTATTTGACAACATGGTTGTCTTTCACCTACTAGAAACACTTTGCAGGATCCTAAGTTCCTTAAGCATATTTATCTTCAGTTAAATTACAAGAAATAATTTCATCTATATTATGTGCTAGGATTTGTGCTAGGTGGACAGGTTGACCACAAGCATTAGGGATAGTTGTTGCTCTTGTGACTTTGGTGTATATAACCATGTACTGTTTTA